>NC_090922.1:366654607-367326750 GCF_040938575.1 Ambystoma mexicanum | reverse complement strand
GACTTACCAGGTCATTCCGACCCCGGAGGACCCAGTAAGTCCCCATTCAACCAACCATTCCCATTTGAGCCCCTATAGTACTCAATGGAAATGGGGAAGGCGCTAATAACGGGCACGCGAATAGCAGGCCCGTTATTAGCGCCCTGGTCCCTTTGCGGGACCCGTAAAGGACGTGTGGTCAAACCACACGTCCTTTACGGCTCCCGCTAAGGGACCTCGGTATCCCTTACCGCCCAAAGGGAATGACCCCCAATGTCAATTACAAAGTGTATCTATTTGCAAACACTAACTTTCAGGTATGTTTGAAAATGCATGGAATAAAAACCCCAAGTTTTACTTCATTATGCTTTGGTTTTACAGAAATTATTGGTGTTCACAGTTTGAAGAAGCTTTTTGTGATATCTGCTATTGGTCGAATTTATCTACTAATCATTTCTGGTTTTGGCAAATTAAGCAGAGCTTATGCTACCGGTGACCTAAACAATGATAAATTCAAATAGTGATGAGGGGATGTTTACAAAGAGGTTATCTGTTTGCTCAGGCACCAGGCAATGCATGCAGGATACATTTGATACAGTACATACGTATTGTTACTGTGTTTTCTCCATTGTAACCACCGCTGAGGGATTGCTATTGTACATGTTGACCAATAAGCATTTAGTATGTCCTCAGCACCTTGCTGGCCAGACCTCATGAATGTTTACTTCTATGTGCATGTACCTGAAAAGATGGCCAGCACCACTTTTCCCCCAGGTTGCACATCTAATGTGCATTTAGGAATTGGGCCTATCTGAACCTTGTTCTATGCGCCGACACATGTTTTATTTTTTTTCAGACAGAGTGGGTAACCCCCTTTTGCATCTATCCCCATTCACAGCCCTTGCATGCATCTCCTTGGACAAGCCTGCCCAGCATAGATAGGATGAGATGATAATTGAGTTTTGGATATGTGGATGGGAGGTGAGTAAATATGTGCCCAGGCAGGAGTCTGGGAGGCTAGCTCAGGGGCAACACGTTTATCTTGGAAGCAAGACAACGCAGAACAATGCAGCTTCAAATCCCAGTCCCATGTTTGGAGACTGATCTCTGGTATTGCATGCATTATAAATGATCAATTAATTAATGAAATGATCTCTTATAAAATACATAATGGACATACCAATTTCAAATACAAAACTGCCAATGCTGTTGCATCAATATCATATGGTCAACAATCAATCATCTTACTCATAATAATTTACTTTATGGCCAAGGGTGCTTGAACGTCCCAAAATGTGCCACATTGAACGTAGATATTTTCTGGGTGGGTTTGATTTGACCCATTGTTTTAATATGACATTTCCCAAGGGTACAATACTGCCTCAAATCTCACAGTGGGGTCACAAGTCTCCTGTCCACGTCTAAATAATGAAACTCAAGACAGAGATTCAACTAACCAATGAAGGATGATTCTAAAACGGGCAGGAGGGCCTTTAAAAGGCTGAGCCTTCTTACTGTTTCCTGTGTCAGCTTTGTTTGGCTGTTGTGTTAGTGGTGGACAGGACAGCCTCAGTAACAATTGTTTTTCAAGGGGTTTTGCAATACCTTTAGTGAGTTTAGGAGAAATGTTGAGTGTTTTGGAGGCGTTTGTTAGTTGTTTATGGTGCAAAGGGTACAGAGAGCTAAGACAGGGTTTTGTAGGTCCACCTCGGTGGAAGATATTCCATAGAACAGGGTATTTGACCCATGTTCGGTCTCAGTAGAGGGTTCCCACATCCTTATTTAAGTTGTTCATGGTGTTTTTCTGGTTTCCTTGCCCCTGGTTTCTCCCCTTTTGCCTGTTTAGGTGTGTTCTTTATGCTCCCTCTCAAATCTTCCTTTTTTATCCTTAGTTCCTTTACAAAAATAGGTACCCTGATACATTTCCCTGTCCTCTTTGGGCAGCCCCAACAAATGTGAACAAAGCAGTTTCCATGGATAATTGCAGAAGTACAGGGATGAGTAGTGGCTAAACCACCTTTATGACCACACACTACTAATAAACTAGCATGTATTCAACATCAGAAATGTAAAACAGAGCCCGAAGGCTATCCTTCTTTCACCTTTTGTGGTAACATGGGATGAGTGTAGGCAATACTCTCATGATGGGTGTGTGTGGTGATAACAGTAGCAACCCAAACCTCAATTGTATACAGACTTTAAAAAAAAAAAGAATATCCAACCAAGGTTTTCTAAAGATACATTTTTAATTTAATTAAACTATCAATAATTTAAATAACTTATCAATGAACACCCACCACTATGGAAAAGAACACAGGAAATGCACAACTGGTATAGACTAGCACTCTTGGTAACTAAGCAGACATGATCAGGCAAGTAATTGCAGAAATGTCACCATTCAGAAATGGATATATCTGTAAAGAAAAGTATTGAATTGGGGCTTATAGGTCCCTCGTCCCAAAAGGAGGGTTGCAGACAGTGCCTTCTTCCTCCTCTTTGGTGGTTCAACAGTATTGAATAAGGTTTCTATACTCTTTCCTTGCAGTTGAAACGGATTTGAGATGTGTACAGTTGTGTTGATCCAGGTGACGAGTCGGTGGCAAGTCGGCGTGGTGAAAGGGCTATGTGTGGTTTGAGTCATGATTCAATGCAGTGCGGTATAAATGGTCCAAGAAGAATGGATTAGCGGTCGAGACAGTTTAGGATGATGTTACCGCTGGGTTAGATTGGCATGTCACACGATTAATCCAGCAGTTTGAATTGGTGTTTATGTCGGGTTGAGGCAAAGTCCTGTTGATTCTATGCAGTGCTTGAAGTAGCTGTGAGTTTGTGAGTTGAAGGCATCCGCAGTGTTTAGCTGGTGTTCGAGTCGAGGTAGAGAAGATTGTTACTGGTGTGAAGTAGTATCAAGATGGTTCAATGATGCAGGCAAGCTGTTTGAAGTCGTAAAGTGGCAAAAGCAGCATCACAGGTCTTCTGTCAGCTTAAAAGACTTCAAATAAGTGCAGTTTAAATGCATTTTGAAGTTGTGCAGATAGGACTCCAGTTGCTTGTGTGCATTCTTGTTGCTGTGAGTCTCAATCCAGGTGTTCCAGGACTGATTAAGCCCGATTTTTCCACTCCCCCACTCCAGTTTGGATTGCACCTAGAGGGAATCCTTCACCACCAGTGAGGAACCTGGATCCAGAGCAGCTGTGAGAGGGGCAGACATTGGTCCAGCTATCAGTCACCTCGGCTGTTCCTTGGGGATGTTTAGGGGACAGATCACTTCTCTGCCTTGGATGCCTTCTATCTTCACCTAACTGTTGGAGGTCTTTTGAATGGACTGCACACCCTGTATAAAAAAAAATATTTAAAAACAATCCTGTGTTCTTGAAAGTCCACAGATGAATCAAGGGAGTAGTTGTAGACCCCTTTCCTATATAGACACACTTTCATGTTGGATTAGACAAACACAAGCCTGCTGTATGGGTTTTCAACCCTTCAAACTTTGTTGCTGTAATAAGCGCCCATTGCCTTATAATACCATACACAGGGTGTCTTGAGATTAAGGGAATTGAGGGGCTAGGAAGGAAGAGGGCCTCAACGGTAAAGCAAGATGGTGGAACACCTACTCAGGTCTGCATTTCCCTCCCTGACTTCACTAATTTTCCCCTCTCCCATGCCCACTAACCTAAATAAATCCTCTGTAGTGCAGCACTCTGTGTGATGCTGGGCTTTTTTATTTAAGTGCCCCTTGAAGCAGGTTTCAGGGAGATAAAGCTGTGAGAGCTCATGTGGCCTGATTGAGATGTTACCCTTCCTTTCCGGAGAATCAAAAGCAGACAGAATCCTGGCTACGGTGTCACTGTGTCATTGTGCCACTGTTAAGACAGCTAGCCTTCGATTGACATGGTTGATACTTGTATGCTATCAAATTGGTGTGGCTTTAACAACTGATTGCTCTTATTGGTTACCATGCCATAACCAGGTATGGGTTATCCTTATAGATTACTTTACCATAATACTGATAAGTCAACAATTATTACATGTCAGTTCACAGTTGCAGAAGTTCTAATGCTACATCTGGCTACAATGACTTTTGGTGATAGCATCTGTCAGGGATACTAATGTGACCTTTGAACCTGACCTTTGCCAAAGAAGAGCAGGAGCTGCCAATGTGAGGAGACTGGTGCAGCTAAGTAACACGTATGCACTATGCTTTTGGGATTGAGCTTTATGGAAGGGAGATTTGATTTTCAAGGCTTTTAAACAACTCTTGAATGCATACATACTTATGGCTAGCATGTCCTCTTGCAAATGATAACCCACCCCTTTATAGCAGCAATGAGGATCCTGTCAGAAAGTTGATAGCAGATCCATAGCCTGGTGCCCTGCTTGTGCATCACCATTCAATTCATATTCATATATTGTGATGGATAGCTCTAATTCTAACAGATACACTAGTGGCAGTAACTCACTGAGTAATCTATCACGCAGCATTATCCAATGGTCGGCCTTTTCAAATGGATGTAACAAAGAGCAAACATTTTCCACTGTGTCACTGATAAGTAGGCACTATCCAGTTGCTGACAATGGCTATTGCAGTGGGCAGTCACTGCTTTGCACTGGTCCTTCGAAGTGCTTCTGCATAAGAAGAGTTGAATCCACTGAGTAAGCATTGTAGATTGCAGCTGGTTTTACAGAATCTAGTCAAATGCCAGCAGATTTCCTAACATATTCCACGTACTGCAGGAACAGATTAAATGGATACATATCTGCTAGACCACATTTTTTTCATCTCATCTTGTGACAGCTACTGGCTTATGAATTATGTTACCACTGCATGGAGGACACTTGCAAAGCAGGGCATGTGTATGGTTTTGCCTAGCCTCATAGCAGATAAAACAAAGATCCATTGCCACCAAATCCACATGTCAACCACAAAGTGTGAACCACTCTGTCCTTGACATACTCCTAGACATCACCTCCCTGAGGGACCCATTGTAAAACCCCTCCATACACTAGATGGCTTGCTGGCAAATAACATTTCGTGGCTACTGTAAATTGCTCCCTCCAGGGATTTTCTAAAGATAACAAAGCCTACAACTCTCCAGGTTTTCTCAGTGTAATCTCATTGTTTAAGTTTGCTAAAGTCAGATTTGCAGATTCACTCTCTCAATTACTCTCTTTCTCTACTCTGCCTAATCTTATTACACCAATCATTCTCTCTATCTCTCTCTCTCTCTCTCTCTCTTTCTCTTTCTTCCTGTCATTCTTAAATCCCATCTCATTCCCTCTGGCTGTCTTCCCGCACTGCCGTCTTTCACTCCAATGTTCAGGCTCACTCTCTGCTGTTCTTTCTTCAACCCTATAATTTCACATCTGTTCACTTCCCTTCACAATACCCTCTTTTCCCTTCTATTCCCTACTCAAGAAAATTGGAACCTTCTCAATCTGCTGAGATATTGTACCCTACACACACTCCAGGGATAGTGTACCCTGAGCATCATCACCTACTAATCTGCACTACTCTGTGACCTTCTCTGTCCTGTATTCTACTGTCCACTCTTTACCCCTATCCTCACCTCTTTTCTCACTCTTCACCTCTATCTATGCATGTGTGCCCTATTCTTAACATTATCTCTGTCTAGCTCTTCTAAATACCTACCAACTCCTTCTTCGTCCTGCCCACACCACTACTTGCATGACCACCTTGCACTCTCTCCACACCATATTCCCATACATACTCTCTCTCTCACTTTCACTCTAACTGAAATTCCTCCTAAACATTCTCTTTACCTCTCTCTCTTTGTTTCTCTCTTTCTCCCACTGACCTTTTACACAACCCCCGACTCACACTACCATACATACAACTGGAATGATTCTGTCTAATAATTTGTACCTCACCTTATCCTCCTCCAACACTACCACCAATTCTTCAGCACACTGCTCCACCATTTCTACTCCACCTGGTCTCTTGGTCCACTTCAACAGCTTTTGGCCTCACCCCTGCAACCCAACCTCTGTCTTCCATTAACTTCCTTTATATAGTGCTCTTTATCTTGTTCTTACTACCCGTTTTAGTCTATGTTTGCAATTTGGTATGGCGAGGGTTTTTCTGACTTTCTTGTTCCCCTGCACTATATCCTCACTCCCAGTTTGTTTTCTGCTACCCCAACATTCCCCTGGGTCTGTCTGGGGATCGTCGGTTGGGGTTTGGGTGTCTCATCTCTGTTTGAACACAATAGTCCAGTCCATTCTATTTCTATTCGTATTTCTGTTCCTCTGGCTCCGGTCAGGACTTTGTTAGTTTCACACAAGTGCATTCTAGGAGTTGAGGTTCTGAAACAGAAAATAGATAACTCTGGCCATAATCAATGCAGGCAGTTATCAAGTAATAGAGTGTGGTACCGAAATCAACATTCAAGGCACTTGTGGGGGGTGTGACCATCCAGAAAATCTCATCACTTCTCCCCAGATGGAGCCCTTCTCTATGAGGCTAGGGAGGTCAGACCTCTACCCAATAGTCCCTCTGAGGGTGGTAAAAAGCAAGTGGACCTCATAGGGTGAGACTCCCCTCATAGGAATAAGGACTTGCACCCCATGAAAGACCTCCCTAAACCCTTGTTCCCAGAAACTTTGGCCCTATTGACTCCCTTACCTTCCCGCCTGAAACGGCTACCTTGCCGCCTGAAACGACTACTGTGTGTTATTGTGATGTCTCTACTATTGCATCTGCAAGACCAGATAGGACTGAGACAAAGAAGAACCAAAGAAACATTCGGAACAAAAATAGAAAGGATTACCCAAGAACTGTGACAAGGTGGCCAATAGGAGGCATGAAGATAACTTAAAAGGCTTTGACAACAAATGGTGATGGTACACTAGGACGGGCCCAGCAGTATATGGTAGATACAGAAGAAGGACTAGGGGTGTTTGTGAGTAGGAAGAAACGTGAGGGAAGCTGTCATAAATCCTGCAGGACCCGGAAACTCAAACCTGTACTGCCTGAAGCATTGTAAGACAGTTGGTCTCTGAAAAAAGGCCAAAAGGAATTACACTAGCCAGGGTGAACTCATCTTGTTGCAGAAGCAGGAACACCTCTCTGAGGACACAACAAGACTGCTGCAACTGCAGCTCTGTGGAGCAACAAAGACCAGAGAGGAGGAAATCAGGAATACACGCTGAACGTGTGCAGAACCAGCTGTGACCTGATACCCCTGGAAAACCTGGTATGCTCCCCAGTGAAGAGGCAGGCAACAGGAGTTGCAGGAAAGCCAGGTAGGGTTCAGGGAGTCCAAATTAGCAAGTAATCCTCAGGAATGATCTCCCTCATTAGAGTAGTGATTCCCAAAGAACCAATAGTCAAGTATTACCAGAGCTTCAAGATTCAACTATTCCTCGGGAGTGATTCCCCTCATCACATTAGTGTTACACAGAGCTTCAAAAGTCAAGTATTCCTCAGGAGTAATCTCCCTCCTCACAGCAGTGACACTCATAAAAACCAAGATGCAAGTATTTCTTGGAAGTAATCTGCCTCATCACAGTGGTGACACGAGAGACCATAACTCTCAGGACTGCTTCAGGAGTGACCTCCCTTGTCACAGTAGAAAACCCAACATATGTGAAAGATATCAAAAGGACTGAGAAATTTCAGGGTGTAATCTCCCCAATAGTCAAAATATAACAAGTCCTTACAAAGCTCCAGCAATAAGAAAAAGAGTTGATAAAGTCTGAACTCTGTTGTACACAAACCCTTGGGAGTAGGTAGAGAGACTTCTAAAGACTTGTCCAAAGGACTATCAAGGATCAGTCTCCAGAGGTCTTTTAGATAAACCAGGAGAAGGGAGTAATTCTCCTGGCGTAAGAATGTTTGATAAATCAGACCCTTGTGCAAGAGATGTTAGTTAGGTCAACCAACTTAAGACTCGATTGGTACACCAGGAGAAGGGAGCCATTCTCCTTGTGGCGTTGATCAGAAGTTCTTTGGACCCTTTTCTTCTTGGTTTATTTGTTAGTGTTAGGAATAGAGCAGTAGATGGTTTGGATAGAGGGTGTTATATTGGTTTTATTTGGCTTACATCCTGACAAGCACCCTAGTTATTCTGTGTTCATTTAGATAAAGCCTCTCTAGAAGTAGGAAGAGACAGGCAATTTTCTTTATTTGAATAGAAGTCTGTGGCCAAAATGATACCATCTTGTCAGTCTCCTTACTCCATCACGCCACAAAGGTCAATGACTGGGTCTCGTCTCCCTAATCTCTGTCCCTGCCTCTAGTACAGGGATGGCTCTGGCTTGCAGCCAGGAAGCCCCCCTATCCCAGGTCAGGGGGGTCCCAGGAACCCATCAAAGGGCCAGACACCTGTCCCTTTCAAATACCATTAAGTGCCAAGGACAGGAGTGGTGAATTGGCTACAGGGGGAAGGATAATGGGTAACTCATGTATGGGTGTACAAGGTCAGGAGTAGTAAGTGGGGTACATACATTGAGGTTGATGGCTGCCACTAATCTTAGGGGTGAAGGGCAGGCGAGGAGGATGGGGCACAGTGGAGGAACTGACAGCTGTCTGCAGTGTAAGGGGTCACAGGAAGGAGCAATATGTGGGGTAGAGTCGAAGGTTGATGATATTCTAAGAGGGAAGGGTTGAGTCAGGAAATGGATGGCATGGGGTATGGGTTCGTCTTTCCAATGTTAAAAAATGTATGTATGTTATGTTTGAAAATCTGGGTGTGGTCACCCATGAATGTTATGTGCACAATGGCAAGGATGTTGTTTCTAAGAAAAGTAAGGAAGCCTGCTTTTTTTTCCAATCCATCTAAGTTCACTCCATTGCTCATTCTACTTAATTTGACCAACTGTTTCAATAGTATGCTTACCATATCACCTGGGCAATGTATAAATGCATTATGAATCTGCTGAAATTGTTTTCAGTGTGAAATCGAGCAAAGGGGACCAACATTATTTTCCTCAGAGCCTCAGTGTGGGAGCAGGAGGTCTGTAGCATGTGGGAAATCAAATGGGAAAGGGGTTGGAGATCAGTGGTGCCAAAAGATCCAGTGGGACGTGCATGCATGTGGATTAGGATTAGGCAAGGTCTGTAAGGGTGGGTGTTGGTGTAAAAGCACAGAATGCAAGTGTGATATAGGAAGGGATGGCTGAGACTGCTCAGGTAAGTGGGGTGTAAAGACAAGCCAGGTATTGTGATGGTGGGCTTGGGTGAGGAGCATGTGAGGGTGGTTGTGGGTCAGGATCAGATTGGTGTGCAAGAGTGGCTGAAGAGAAGGTGTGGAGTACAAGTGTGAGGTTGAGTGAGAAGTAGGCAGAGCTACAAGTGTGGTTTTGTGTGAATTAATGTATGTGGTATGAGGGTGGGGTAGTTGAGGAGTTAGCTGGAGATGCAAGGGTGAGTTTCCAATCTGATCCTCCTGTCTCACCTCTAAAATGTATATTCACTCTCACACACACATTCTCTCTCTCTCTCTCTCTCTCTCTCACACACACTCTTTCTTTCTTTCACCCTTTCTGCTGAAACTTCCCACACTTCCTTCTGGTATGTTGTGTATGTAGTGATGGTATCTAACATTTTACTTGACATATGCCCCCAAAATAACCTTTGTAGCTTGATAAGGAGGTGGTCAAAGGTGTTGGACTTCATAATGGAGTGCGAGGGCTAACCAACCAACCCTAATCCAACAGCATCTCCTGATGATCTCAGAATGACTCTGATCCACCCTTCCCAGATCCTCACTTTATATAGCCTACTTAGGATATTTATGCATATGTTCCAGGCCTGAGTGTTTGAATAAACATAAAGCGCAAGTATGAATAAACAAAAATCCCAAGTGTTTGCATAATCAAAAAGCCTGAGCGTTTGTATAAACAAAAAGGCTGAGCATTTGTATAAGCAAAATGCTTGTTTGTATGTAATAACACCCAGAAGCCACATCAATTGTAGTCCATTGTAGTCCATCAGGACATTGTTTATAGTTTACTGGAACATCAGGTACTATGCCACTGGATAGCACACCAGACTATTTGGTTACCATATTCTCCCAGTGTTCCAAAATAACTGATAACTTGGCTGAAACACAGATTTCCACAGAAGACAGCAGAGTAGTCATCTGTAATTGTTAGTTTGTGCAATGCATGAGTACAATTCAAATGCCACATTTTACTGAGATGTTGTCTGTTCTTCCACATTTCTACACTAAGCATAAGTATTAAAGAACATGACACGGTTTGTAATGATACCCAAACCTCCTGAATGCAACTCCCCCGTCCAGCTAAAATACATGACACTGCCCCATGAGTATTAGAATAACCAGAGGAGGATGTCAAAGAATCATGGAAATAAGAGTGAAGAGACAAATGAACAAAATTATTCAACATGAAACCAGTCATGTCCCCTCAGGATCTGCACTGGTACCTAAAATGCACTTTTAATTCTATTGTTGTGATTAGCTGGCTCTGTGAGATGCAAGTTTGTAGACTTTTTTTTAGTTCATGCCGCAAGTCTATTCACTGATATAGTCACTGCAAAGCTGATGAAGAAGACAAAAGGACATAAATGTTGACAAAAATGGGTGGATTTGTTCACCATAATCATTCCAAACAGTGATCCCGAAAGTTCTATTTTGTCAGTCGGGGTTTAGAGTGCTGGTGCATAGATATTCTTGTCTTTTGTTATTTGCAATGAAACAAGACAATGATCATCATCAAGATGAACCTGGCTGTGAGGATATAGAGGATAGGAGAAATACATGTGCCTTTTCCCGATGAATTCTATTATGCTTGTCAATGGATTGAAGAAAAGGACTAAATGCATTAGCCAGTCCATAATGGTTCCTAGGATGAAGCTCTCATTTGATGGAGATAATCTTTCCATTAGGGTCTGAACTCCTTTTGGCCAGTCAAGTGGTTTTTTCAGCAGGGTTTGGGCCCGCTGTATTGCTGTATCCACAAAGGTTTCTGTGGTGCTGCCGATGGTGATGTGCATGTTCAGGTGGTATGCCAACTTCAAACACAACTGTAGAACTTTAGAAGCCTCAGTTTCACTTCAGGCCAGTTCAATGGCACATGCTCAGTCTGACTGGTGGATGAAGGCTGATTCTGTGCCCAAAAAATCCAGTATTGCCTAAATGCCCCCCAAAATTCCCTAGGTCTAGCTCTCGGTGTACCCTGGTTGTGAATTCCATGTCCACATCTTTACAATAGAGGACATCTTCTTTCCACTGCTCTATCGTAGGAGAACTTAAAACCTGTACCAGGTCATGGAAACTCTTCTCGCCGGTACCAACAGTAGCCCGCCTAATCTTCTTACAGGAATAGCAATGTTCCTGTTGTATCCCAATAGAGCCAATGATGCAGAAGGATCCACCCGCTCCCCTCTAATCTCACTCATGACAGCGAACAGCGCCTTCCAAGGGTTACGTTTTTCAGAAAAATTCAGTAAAGAGGTCTTGGCCTTTGGAGCACAGACTCCCACCATTCATGATCAAATGTTCCATTGTTTCAGTAGAACCAACAATTCCACAGAAGCGGAAATTTGTGCAAACTACATTAACTTTGGTGTAACGCTTCTGTACATCACGAGGACTGTAACGGTTCGGTCAAAATCTAGTAAAGTATGTTGTAAACTTTGGACATGGAAATATTCTTCAATGCACAACAATAGAGTCCATAAATGTGTGCTCATGACCAAGAAGACTCATACTCCTCTGGCCATGAAATTCATTAGTCACAGCGCACCAATCTACCAATCAAACCGTAATAAACATCTGTTGACCTTGCTTGGGGTATCTTTCAAATCTTCTATTGTTGAGTGTTTTCCTTATTTGACATAATAATGCTGTTAAAGTCCCCATCTAACGAGTTAGGACAAGGTAGGAAGAGCTTGCAATAAAAGGCTAACCAGTTCCACCTCATTGTTGTCTTAATACCACATTTTCCCACATCATATAAGATTGCTGACATGGGAACTGTATTGGGGATTCCTAAATCTTTTCTCCAGATCTTACTTTCCATTTTTTGCATTATAAGGAGGTCCCAAACGGGATACATTTCAGCACTATATTTTAATTTCGGGATGGCATTAGAAAATGAATATTTTAAAAGGGGGGGCAGTGAATATTTGTTTTTATACAGTTAATCTGACTAATCAGATAAGTCAGTTTGATGTCTGAAGTATGTGGTCATACTGGCTATGTTTGATGATCAAGAATTATAAAACCCAAGATATATAAAATCTGTGACTTTCTCAAATCTGACACCACTCATAAGACACATTTCTTTTGAGTGTGGGCTTTGTTAACTTAAAGGTCAGTACATTGTCACAGAATGTATTCTTAAAACATTCATATTTGCATCCTTTGTAATCCTACTGCTGTAGTGTCAAATAAATGAAAGTCATCAGCATAGGCTCTCCAAACAATTCGAAGATGCCCTATTTCAGGAGGCCCAAGCGTGACACTTTCAGTCTCCTCCCCCACATCTGATATATAAAGATTGAAAATGCAAGGGTTAAGATACATCCCTGTCTTGGATACATCCCTGTCTTGGACCAGTCTTCGACAGAAATAGCTTGTGTCAAATCCTCTGTCTTATTCAATTTGAGTCGAACCACGGTAGAGTCATGCAATAGCATGATTAATTTTAATAGCCCTGACGGGATGCCCCAACTATGCAATTTCAGCCAGAGATGATTTCTGCTCACCAAATCAAAGGCTGCACTTAAATCTATAGAGGCAATGTTAATGGATTTGTAACAAACTTTGATTACAAGCTCTTGGCAGCATTTTAGAATATAGCCATTTAAAGTTATTCTGTGAGCTTTTCTAAAACCTGTTTACTACTTTCTTTGTCGCCCCACTTCTTTAGCCCAGATTTCAGGATGTTTCAAAAGTATTGCAGCAAAGATTTTACTATCTGCATCAATGATTGAAATGGGATGATAGTTATTGGGATCACACTGAGGGCCACGTTTAAAATTGGGATTACATAGGAATTTAATTTGTCCACTTGATGTAAGCGCTGACCACCACGTCCAACTACGAATGCAGCAGCCAAGTTGGTAGACAGCACTTTGTCGACAGTAAATAATCCCATTTTATGTTCAGCAAATGTTTGCTGCAGAATATGAGAGATTTCATAATTCACTCTCAAGGGGATCCCTTGTTCCAGGATATTCTATTACCATCACTGTCAGGAGATAACACCTCAGAAAATAAACACTCCTGAATGTCCAGCTGCAGTTCATGGGAACAGCTAAGAAACCCATGATCACTCCACGGAGTGAGTCCAGAATTCAATTCAATACATTTTATCAAATGTGAGTTTAACCATACATATATAGTCCAAAAAGGAGTGTGAGCTTCCACTAGACCACGTAAACTTCCCAGGAACGCCCCCTTTACAGAGCCATTTAATTTATAAGGGCCCAAAGAACACATGCTGTTTGACCATTTAACCCCATTATGACTCTCCTTCTTCAACTGATCATTCAGCTGTACACCGACATTCTCTGAATCTCCTATTTCTAATGGTGGGTAAGAGGAATATAGATTGCCTAGTATAATAACATAACCAGCATCTGTTTGACTTAACCAACTTGCAGCACAATTAATTATTTCCTTCAGAAACACATCTATAGCTTCTACGCCCTCAGTCCAATACATTTTAAATAGCAAGGCAGTGAATCCCTTGCCCTTTACTTCAATGACAAATTCAACTGCCAAGTAATCCCTCGATATTTCAAGCATTTTTACTTTGTTATGCCTCTCCCTTATTTAAACAAGGACAAAAGCCAACCCATTGAGCATCCTGCCCGACATTGTAATGCTTTTTAGAAAAAGAGTTGATACCCATCTAAGCTGGGCACATAGGTAAACCAATGTTCATGTAGACAAATGATTTCATATTGTCGGAGAATGTTAATTAACTCCAGATTTTTTTTAAAAAAAGGCCCTGTGACCTCCAGAATTCCACGACAGGATCCTAAATGGTAGCCAAGACCAGTCACACCCCATCAAGCTACACACTTGGACAGACTCTAAAAAGTTAACTGAGCGGTTATCCTGTTCCCTGTTCTGCACAGAGATCGAGATGTCCTTGCTATTATTAGGATACTTCTCAGTCCGATGGACTCTAGTTGTTTTTTTGTTGTTTCTGGGCAATATCAGTAACCCGAAAGCCAAGGCTTGTTATAGATTTCATTTCAAGTTTTATAACATATGCAACCATGTTTGAGCCTACATGAATGATTACAATATTAGTACGAGGCAGGTAACAAAATTCAACACAATCCATGTCTTTAGTGCTTATTGCAGATACATTTGGCAATTCCGAAAACACAGCTAAAATTGCTGATCTATGAAGAACAATTGAATTGTCAATGAGGAACCTGTGTGGGAGAACAGCGTGTACAGGTTGTGCGGGCTCCTATTGTCAGCACCAATTTTATTGCCTGAAGTCTGGACCCAAAAGCTGTCCTCATTACTGTCTTTACCACAGGCACCTCTCAAGATAGTATATGCATTTGATTTACCAATAGGATCAGTTGGAATACACTTAAATACATTAGGTAAAGATATTGCAAGCAAATGATCATGTATACAATAGGCTTTGGGGTCCAAGGCCATGGATATTTCTGTAAATTGCGAATCCAACAGATTGGTGAAGACAATATGTTCCCAAACCACTTTGTTAAAATTCCTCACTTCTCTGGGCTTAATGCCCTCCACATAATGTTGATTCTCCAGCCCTTTTTGATCGCCGTCTGCTTCCCAGCTGAATAGGTTTGAGGGCTGTTAAAAATAAAGTGAGGAGGAAAACAAGTCTGCCGTATTCTGACCTTTCTACGCCTCACTGGGCAATGTCACCACAAATCTGCACATAGTCAAAGAACCATCATTCCCACTCTTACTACGCACAGAGTTTGTTGGCCTACAATTAAAAGTGTTATTATCATCCCTACTGGGTAATAATACCAGCATTACATTTTGTCTATTCCGACTGACTTGGTGAGAATATTGATAACTATTTATCTGCTCCTACAAAACGAGCATTATTTGCACACAACATACATTCCCTTCTTGCATCTGGTTGAACAGATGGTTCCCACTGTGACGGTATGGTCTGAGCCACAACCCCCAAATGTGTATGTGGAATGGCAACAATTTCCTGTTGGGCATTGTGATCTGTCTTCCAAATTCTCTGATAAACTGTCGACAATCACTTCTATGGACGGTTTAATAACATCCGAGATGGGTTTCGTAGAGGACAGTTTCATGTTGGCCACTGCATCCTTAATAGACAAATTGCACACAAATGTGCTTGAAGAAGATCTATTCCTGTTGATTGGCTTCTGATTTTTTTGTTTTCTTTAGACACTGTTTTTCAAAGGGTCCTTTCTGCAATGTGAGTCTATCGATGAATAGAGTTACGGGAATAAGGGCACGCGTTATTGTCCAGACGCACAGACAGTTCTGCCGCCACCATGGGTGGATTTCTCTGACCCTCGGAAGCTTCTTGTTGGCCTTTATCTTCGATCCCTCACTGGAAAAGGTTGCAAGCTCAGACTCTGTTATAGTATTTAACATAGGTCAGGCTTCCATGACCACAACTCTGGACAGGTCATCGATATTTTGTAACATTTGTATCACTTGAGAAAGATAGGACATGTCCATGTGGTGTTGCTGAGACTTTGGGAAAAAAGGAGACCTTAATTCAGCTTCACTGTCACTGTATCCAACATTCTCTGAATAAGGCCCAGTGTAATTGTGTGCATTTGCATCTCAGCCTGTATGCCCTTATAGAGGGAGACAAAAGAAGATAAGACATCATTTAATGTAATTAAAGATTTCTCTGAGTTAGAGTTACTTTCCGCTTTATTTTGAGGAATTGGAAGAAAATCTCTTTTTGTTGCTTCGGATGTGGAGTTGTAGCATAAGATGTGACTAATATATCTGTCTCATGTTCCTCTCCCTCTGAATCAGTATAAAATGTAGGAGAATGTAGAATATTTTTCTCAGGCGTGACTGTCATTACTGCATGATTGTCTAATAGGGGGGTACTGGGAAGACGCGAAGCGTTTCCGCCCATGGTTGTTTTGGGTGCTGCACAGGGCAGCGAGCTGGTCTGCACATAGTGTACCGCTGTGGGTCTTTAAGGGGGGCAGGGAAGGTTCGAGAGCAGGCGACGGTTGAGGATGAGTGTTTGCCCCGCCGCCCACCCCCATTCTTAGGGCCTTTAAGGATGTGAATTTCAGGGCAAGGTTTTTTTTTATTAGGAATGTTGTTTTTCCCTCTCAGCGGGTTTCTGGGCTTTTGGCTGGAGGTTATAAGGGCCTTGGGGGGCTGGTGGTTTTCGTGTGACAAGCTGGGGCATTAGTTGGGGAAGTTATGTTGTGAGGTTTTGTTGCTGATGTGACAGGTCAGCCTAGCCGCAGGTCATAGGAAGGAGGAATTTGGTGTAGTAGAGGGTTGAAGGGGTTTGAAGTTGCGTGATGCCAGGGGCATGCCCCCTTTGAATGAGGGGGTAGGGAAGCACAATGTCGGAATATCGCATGGAAGGATGGGGGTGGTGATGTTTGCAGGAACGGGCTACCCCGGGGATGCAAAGCAGGGGAACAGGTATTGAAGATGTTCGGGCATGGCCCCGGCGAGAAGATGGGAGAAAGTGGGAAGGAAAGCTGGAGAAGATGGTAAGTAAACGGTAAGGGGCAAGGGATAGGTAGGCAGGAATTTAAAGTGACTTATTTATTTAATTGTTGGGGAATTGAAAATGTTTAATTATTAAATCTGTTTTGCAAGTTGTTAAAAACAGACATGTTAGTTTGTAAGGGCAGGGTGCCAGGTCAGCGTTTATTTGTGAGCTTTGGCCTGTCACATTAAAGCAACCTTTTCCACTACAAGCAAGTCTGGGTGTTTTGTGTAGTAAGCCCAAAAGCCCTCCTCAGTTCGTCAATCATAAAATTAGACACGTGCTCATTTGATCCAGTAACTAGAGCTTGACCGGGCACTTTCTGTGTTAATGTATCACTTTCCCAGTGGCTGTCTATGTTCGTGGTTGGTAACCGGCTGGCTGCAACCTCCTTTACCAGGTTAAACAGGTAAATGTAGATTCCTCGCCATTTCAAACATTTCCTCAGCAATGGATATTTCCATGTGTTTAGATAAACTGCGCAGGTCGCTTCTCAGCTTTGGCCTTCAATACAGCAGAACTGCAAAAATACTCCACGGTTTTAGCACCCGAGTTTGCGCGCGCTTTCGCACACGTCGGGAGATTCTAATACAGTTAGGGCCTCATTACGACCCAGGCGGTAAGTTACCGCCTGGGTCGTACCTTTACCACCACGGCGTAAACTACGTTTATGCCATGGTGGTTGGCGGACTTACCGCCCCATTCCGAGGTTGTCGGGCGGTAAGTCCCCATTAACCCATTTACCCTTCCCCATTCCCATTTTTGCCCCATAGGGCATAATGGGAGTGGGGAAGGCGTTAATTACGCCACCGTAAATTACGGTGGCGTAATTAACAACAAGGTCCCTTAGCGCCATGGATTTTAACACCTGCTAAAAGCAGGTGTTAAATCCTCCATGGCGCTAAGGGACCTCGGAATCAGGCGGTAAGGGTCAGCGCTGTTTACGCCGCATTAAACCCCTTACCGCCTGGGTCCTAATGAGGCCCTTAGTATCCACTTGGTGAACGCTGCGCTACCTCAGCTCCCAGGCGTGAGCAATTCATTACAGCAAAAGTCGCTTTCAGCGATACGGACCCGCTGAAAAAAGCTGAAATATCTGCAGCACGTGTAGAGTCCACTGCAAAACTACTCCACAGACTTCGCACACGACTTCCCCTGCGTTTTTGTGCATTTTGTGAGATTATAATGCAGTTAGGATCCACTTGGTGAACGCTGAGCTACTTCAGCTCCCAGGCGTGAGCAATTGATTACAGCAAAAGTTGCTTTCAGCGATATGGACCCGCTGAAAAAAGCACGTAGTGTCCACTGCAAAACTGCTCCACAGACCTAGCACCCGACTTCGCGACTACATGTGTTTCTGTTATTATTTTTTATTAGAAATAGCCTTTCATTTGTCTTTAGGTGCCACTGTTTGTGTGGGTAAATAATATAATAATGAGGCTCTAATCAACACAAATCATCGGGATAGGGATGCAGAGAACGCCCTTTATTTGTCAACTACACCCTATCTAATGCAGTATTTCTATGGGCCCCATCTTGGAACAAAAAGACATGCATGACAATGTTATTTTTTACTTGTGAGTGTGTCAGCTTCATTATGATGTTTCTAATCAGTCTGCTTCCTTTTGCTTGACAATTTTCAGCAGCAGCTTGCAATGACACACCGTAGTGAATCATTCCCTGCTTTATATTCACTTTGTGTTTTCTTTGTGTTTTGCAAAGTAGAACAGTACATGTAATTTGACAATATAATGCCAAGTGTACATTGCGCTTAATACAAAATGTATCCAGTGTACAAAGCAAAATAGTCACTCATACCGCCAGATGGCACACATACCATACAAAGCACACAGGGCAGACACACCATACAATGCTCTTGCCACAGCAGCAGTCAAATCCCACCATATGATACACAAATCACACCATGAACATGTCAAGCTACACTAGGCATATAACACTCCACTCACATTTGGAAAAACAATGTGTCGTGAAACAAAGTCTGCATCCAGTCCACACTGCTCCCACCACACTGCTCCTAGCACACATCACAACAATGCATACAACACAATAAATGCAGCCTAGCACAGGTAAAACAATAACAGTTATTATATGTTCCACATAACACACTACACTATCGATATACAACAACACCCATACACACGCCACATACCCATTATACTCCATAGAACCACACACGTTACTGGACAATGCACAATATATTGCCATGCTTACTCCACATCACTGCACAGATACCAATCCCAGTGCCCATCCTGGACTTGAGGTGATGGGGAGAGCTGCTGAATTTACAACGTCCTGCCAAGATCACTAATTATTAAACACAGACTAGCACCGAAAGATGCCTTACCTCCTTTCAAGATCATACCACAACCACTCTCAATGGTTGCATAAAACGATTATCAGCACAATAATCTTCTGCACATTGAAATGATACACTAAGCCAAAATAAATCCCATTCAATTTAACATTTTAAACATGTAATCTATACTTCAAAATAAGCTTGTAATTATCTTATTGATTGATTGATAGTTTTAAATGAGAAAAGCTGTTTCAGCGCTCTCCAAAGCACAATTCAAGTTTAATCAACATTGTTCTTATGGTACTACAGATAGGTGAAACAATTGTGCCTGTGATGATAGAACCATGAATTCTGGCACACCGTAAGACCACACCCAAATATTTATTTTGGGCTAAAAGGCCATCTCAGATTTTTCCCTGTAACAATGTTGGCAGCCCTTTTTTTAAAGAATGGCGACTGGTTGTCGTTTAGGTATCTTAATTATTGTAGATATTCAGTGTTAAATCATGTATTTGTGCTTATTCGATGGCTATTGTACACTTTAGAAGTATACATGAGGCTAATAGCAAATGATAATGCTTGTTTTCATGATTTATATCATTTATAATGGAATATAACCATTAATTGATTTTAAATTTCAAATGTTTATGTTATTGTTCATTATAGAATTAACATTGATGCTATTCCTCAAACAGATTATTGGTTATAACCCCCCACCCCCGCACTCCTAATTTCATTCAGCACAAAGAGCGCCACAAGTACAAAGAGCAGTACACTGTCGGGCAGCCTTCCTACACTTGTCATGTAGTCATGTCATGTAGTGTCCAGCCTTTCTTGCAGCCACATCATAAGAGTTCCCTGCAAGCTTGGGTAGCCTCTGGTAGAGTTGTCCAGGATATTTCCCATCCACCTTTATTCTTTTCGTCCACCCCAATCACTTGACGATGGAAGCTGTGGTGTTGCAACCATTGTTTGGGCCCAGCAGTAACCAGCCTGGTAGACAGCTCTTTTTGTATGCTGAATGAGCGCTTCAGGTTTGGGAGATAGATTGTGAAGGTAAGCGTCCCCCAAAAGGCATATAACACTCCCCAATGAGAGTCAATGATGGACACACCCCTGGAGGGAATGAGACAAAGACCAAGTGCGGTTGAGATTAAAAGTATTTTATCTTAATCGATATAGGACATGCAAAGGACTCTGCAAACTCTGAGAGCGCTCTGTCTGACAATAGCAAAGACAGTCATTTATATTACAAATACACGTCATGCATGAGCTAAGCTATAGGGGCCACATAGTTTTTGGGATTGGATGGCAATGACTAGCTACTGTGTCGGCTGCAGACACAGTGCTCCATGATTGGCGGGGATCCACGTGGTGGCATCAGGGAGTGTTTGGGCTTTCCAAGGAGATTCACTACTTCAATACTAAAACTTGCCCTTGTGGCCACTCATACACATTCATCACACCCGCCTATGTCACGTTGGTATGTAGAACCTTCTACACATCAATCTAGTACCAGGGAGCGGACACGGGAAAACAGTATGCAATACGAGGCTTCATTTATACATCATCATAAAGTTGGCATTAACAAAGGATGCAATCTCATGGGCCCAGGTGTCTTGTCAGGGGGCACGATTGAGGGGGCATCATTCTAATCTGTTAGATGTAGTGAGTGATAGTTTTATGGTATATTAGTATAAGGGTGAATAACTGTTTCTCTGGACCATTAAACTTAGGGTGAACTGAAATACCGTTTGGTCAGAGGGGGCAGATAGCTAATACCGCAAAAGGTGTTGGGGGTTGGGGTTGTGTGGGTCGTAATTCTTCTTGGCCTGGCCAGGCGGCACATAGTGATTTTATGGTGGCATCTGGTGTCAGAGGCATGGGGGAAGGTGAACGCTTGGTGCGGGTCCAGCAGGAATGCGGGGAGGTGTAGCTGTACTGTTTCTACAACAGAATACCGAGGACCTTCAAGTCACAGCGAGCCTTGAGGGGAGGAGGGGGGTTAGATATGCACCTCTCGAGAAGGAGGGGGAGATGGCCTTGTAACTTTCCGCAGGTCTCTGTTCACAGAACAGCATGAATGCTCTTACAAGGCAGAGTGGCTCGGGGCTTGGGGGCATTAAGTAAATGTCACATGTTTATAATTCGCTTATTCTCGTGTATGCTGAATCAATACAGTGAAAGGTTTTCATTAGCATTACATCGTATAACATTAATTACTCTGTTGCTTTGATCCCACGGAGGGAAAAATGTACACAAAACTTGAGGTAGAACCTGGTTGGTGGATGCATGGGTCTCAGTGACATACCACAACTATAAACATATGATTAGTATTTGTGACTCGAGGATCGGGGATACTACGAGTTCATCTATCATTTCAACCACAGTGGATGTGGCTCAGAACTTCAAACAACTCACAAATATCATAACACTCTCAATCATACTATACACAAGCATTTTGTATATTGCTCTTGTTAATTATTTTACACTACCAGCAAACATTGGTCCTTTCTTTTCTGTACTTATTATGTCTATTTTTCATTTGTCTCCACTCCCTCATCTTGTTCCTGTGTAGCATTATCATAGTCTTTTCGAACGTCTGTCAAATGTATCCAATATCTCAGGCCCTTCACTTTAACCGCTGTCGGTGTGCAATACACTACTTCGTATGGGCCATGAAACCTTGGAGCATTCCACCTACGTACGAAACTTCTTACATAGACCATCTCCTCTGGCAGTAGCTGGCCTGTTGAATTTTCTGTGATAGGGGTTGTTGTCTCATTTCCTTCTTCACTTGTGAACGGGGGCGCGAGCTGTCTTGCTATCATACGGGCTGCTTTTGTGAGCTTTGTCAGATAGTCATTAAATTCTTCACCTAATACTGTAGCACATCTGTGGGCGTCTGAGTGCCTATGGAGTGGAGAATTTGCTGTGTGCATGCACCTTACTGTTACAATTTCATGGGTGACAGGTGGTGGTCGTTGCTGGGCTGATTTCTCAGCTCAAGCAAAGCCAGGGGAAAACAATGCACCCAATTTCTTTAAAGAGTAAAACATCATTTTGACAATCTTCCCTTGAGGAGGCTGTTGATCTTCTCAACCATGCTGTTACTTTGTGGGTGATAAATAGAACATAACTTGTGTTTTATCCCTAGCAGGGCTGTTACTTCCTTGAAGAGATGGTTTACAAAGTTTGTGCCGCTGTCGGAGCGAATCGTGTCACAAATTCCCCAGCGCGGGAACACTTCTCACACTAAGAACTTTGCAGCACACTTGGCATCCGGGTGGACACACGGTCCTGCCTCAACCCACCTTGAAAATGGGCACACCACTAGGATCATGTAGCGCGACCCATTGCACCTCTCTCCCATGTTTGCATAATCAATATGCAGTTCTCTGAAGGGGCCTGATGGTTTGGGTAATGTCCCTCGCTGTGTCCTCAATGTCATTCCTGAATTATATATTTGGCTAGATGCACATTCCATTGCGAGTTTGGAAATGTGGTCCTGTAACCCTGGGACAAACCAATTCTCTTGTATCTCCGCTGCAATGTGCTGTTTTGCATTGTGGGCTGGAAAGTGGAGTTGTTGAACAATATTTCTAGTAGCTTGCAGGGCATAACCACCTTACCTGTGTTGTTTTGATGCCACAGGAGGTCTGTGGGCGACTGGCTATACCCTATTTTCTCCCACACCTCTTTTTCCTCATTTGCTGCCCCATCTTGGAGTTCTAATATTTGTTATACGGGCATTGTGTTATACCCATCTGGGAGATCTTCCTCTATGTTTTTCTGTATCACGTACTCACCTGTTCTTTCTTTCGTTAGGTAAGATGTCTCGTTGGCGGCAGCGTCCGCTGCCACGTTCCCCAAAGAGGTAAAATCAGTGTTGTTTGTGTGGGCCTGGCAATTCACGATGGCTACAATTGTAGGGTCTTTTAAAGCTTCTATCAACTCCTTGAGCAATTTGGCGTGTTGCACTGGTGACCCACCTGCCCTGTGAAATCCTCTTCTCCCCCATCGGGCCAGTCCCCCATGCACTGTGGTAGTCATGTATGCTGAGTCTGTGTAGATTGTGACAGCACACCCTTTGGCGGCATGTAAGGCTTCAATAAGTGCTACAAGTTCAGCAGCCTGTGCTGAGTAATGGGCTGGTAGTCGCTGCTGTACTAGCACTTCATATTCCTCTTCCTCCAGTCTTACAACAGCTATTCACATGTGTTTCTCTCCTGTCTCTGAGTTTACTGATGCTGATCCATCTATGAAATATATCTCACCTTCAGCTGGTGCGTTTTGACTTACTGTGGGTGTGTCTCCCTCTTCACCTCTGTAAGTTGCACAGTCGTGCACTTGCATATATTCTATTGTGCATGGTACTGTGATGAATCTTGCGGGGTTCACTGATTTGCATCTTACTATGTGTATGTTTGCACTAGACAGAATTATTTCATACGCTTTGGCTCTCTGCTTTGTGAGTGTGCTCTTTGATCTTTCCAATATAGCGAATAGGGAATGTACCACGAACAGTGTCACGGAACATCCCATCACTATTGTTGCACTTTTCTCATTTAAGAACGCTGTGGCTGCAAGAGATTGCTCGCAAGTGAAGTGTCCTTGCAGCACTGCATCCAGTGTTCCACTGTAATAGGCCAGTGGCTTGTGTCCCATAGATATTTTTTGTGTCAGTACTGCTGTCATGAGTGCCCCTTTGCAATGGGAGAACAGATAAAACTCGCGCTCATAGTCTGGGTTCGCAAGTACTGGCGCGCTTGAAATTAGCTCTTTAAGTGATGTGAAGGCATCATCTAGTTCTGCTGACCATTGCATTTCTGTGTTTTCTCTTTGAGCTTCTTTGAGTCCCTGCAGTAATGGCCTTGTGTATGCTGCATAATTTAATATCCATGCTCGGCAGTAGTTGCACATGCTGAGAAATTTCTGCATTTCCTTCACTGTTTTTGTCCTGCTTACTGCTCTAATGGCAGCCACTATGTATGGTATGGTATGATTCTCTTACCGTCTTTTGAAATTAGTTGTCCCAGGTACAACACTTCTTGTTGACAATATTGTAACTTTCCTTTATCCACTTTGTAACCTTTGTGGACCAATAATGTCAAAAGTGTAATAGAATCTTTCCTGCACTCCTCCTCATTTTTTCAAATCAGCAAATCATCCACGTGCTGAATAATTGTGCTCTCTGTGGCCACATTTCCTCGATCTTCGTGTAGAATCCTGTTGAATATACTTGGGCTTTCACAGTACCCCTGGGGTAGTCTGCAATGTTTGTACCTTTTTCCTCCCAGTGTAAATGCTGTTAGATATCGAGACTCTTCCGCAAGTGGTACCGAGAAGAATGCGTTCTTCAAATCGACCACTGTGAAGTGAGACGCATCTTTCGGGATGCTGAATAGAATTGATGCAGGATTGGGGACCAATGGGAACTCTTTTTGAATGATGTCATTGAGTGGGCGTAGATCTTGGATCATCCTCCAAGCCCCGCCTTTTGCTTTTTTAATGGGGTAGATAAAGGTATTGCATGGTGAATTTGATGGCACGATTATTCCCTGCGCTAACAATGCAGTGGCTGTTTCTTTTATCCCCTCTTCTGCTTCCCGAGACAGGGGGTACTGTTTAACTCTGGATAATAATGCTCACTGTTTGAGTTTTATCTTAACTGGTGTCACCTCATGTAACAGTCCCACATCATGTGGGCCGGTGGTCCACAGGTCACCCGGCACTGATTGCATGTCATGTCAAAGAAGGAAGGTGGTGCTCCTACCACTGCCATCAGTTGTACTGGCACCTGTCTTGTCTGTATCATGATATCACATGGGATTGCTATTTCTATTATTATTTCCCCATCACTATCTGAATCTGTGAAGAGGTCTTCATCTGATAAATCTTGCAGTGCAATGTCGGCATTAATGCACAACCATGTGCGCCATTCGCAGCCATGTATGTCCATTGCAATGACCGCTATTCATTGTGCTGAGATCTGAACTGCATGTAAGTCTAATGATATCACTGTTCTTGGGACTATCTCTGGGCGTGCTGTGGGGCGGAAAACAAATTCTGCAGGCACCCTCCACTCTAGTCGCTTCAATTCTGGGACAACCCATGCCAGTGCTTTTAACCACTGGATGAACATGCCTGGGTCTACTGGTAGACCATGTACTTCTGGCGCTGTTGCTCGTGTGTACTACCAACATCACTCGTAATGGGCAGATCCCGGGGGTCGAGCAAACTATTCCCCTTTTTGTAAAATAAATAGTCTTGTTGAGCTTGCTGAGGAGGTCCCTCCCCAGCAAGTTGATTGGGGATTGTTCGTAATACAACAGCGGTGCTCTTACTGTTTTGCCCCCCACTGTTACATCCAAATCTTCTGTGTAAAGAACTTCGACCACCGCCCCAGAGAACCCCTACGTCTCCAATTTACGATAAGATAATGTAAACCTGCTTTCACGTAGGCATGATTTTTCAGCTCCCGAATCAACCATAAAAATGAATTGTTTGTTCCATATCTCTGCCTCTATCAATGGTTCCTCTGCTGCATCGAGGGTCGTCGATAGTACTGGACACGCAAGTGCTCTCTGTGGGCTGTCCTATGCTGGATGTCTCGTGGTACCCCTTGGCTGAAAATGTTTCCTGATACCACGGCCACCCCCCAAAGGGTGTGGGTGCACCATTTGTGGCTGTGGTGAAGGGGTTACCCTGGGTGTATGGCATGTGCTTGCAGCTTTCAGGGTGTTGCTGGACACTGTTTGTGTGCTCCCTATGTTCTTCTGGGTACCTTTGATCTTGCTGTTCTTGTCCCCCTCCATTGCCCATCGGTAGGCCATATGGGCTTCCTGGGTGGGGGTGGCCATACTGCTGATCGTTTTGGTAATTGTACATTGGCCTGTTTCTACATTTGTGTGAGAAATGCCCCCACCTCCCAAAATTCCAAAAATGTCCTTGTCCTTCCCGGGGTCCTTGTGGTCCCCCGTACCCGCCATTCCCTCTGTATCCTGGGCCACCCCCTCTGTTCCCTCTGTACCCACCTCTTCCTCCCCGTGTGCTCCGCACTTGCCACTACTGTCCTCCGTACTGTTCCTGTCCATTCCACTGTGGCTGCCCATTCTCTGCCCAGTTTGCTGTCATTCTTCCTTGTATAGCTACTGACCCCTCCTCCTCCTCCACGTCCCTATCTAGAGGGAGTGTGGCTATAGCTACTGCGACCTTCCCCAGTCTTGTTTGTATTAATTTTGCCTCGTCTGCCAACCTCCTCTGTGCTATCTCCTTCTCTCTTTCTTTTATTGTGTTGCAGTGGTGTACCATTATGCTTTGAATTTCAGTCCAGCCTTTTGCTTCAATCCCTGCTATTTTGTCAAGTGCCTTCTGAACTTCTTTCGGGAGCCCTCTCTTTATTATGAAGTAAAACAAAGATGTTGATTGATCCCAGCCCATACCCGTTTCCGCTCTCCGCATCTCCTGCATCCTTAAGATGAATTCCATAGCATCCTCCCCGTCATTCATTGTACATTGCATGATTGATTGCTAATCTGGTGTATCTGGGAAGGTCTCCCTCAATGCGTCCCAGATCCTGGCGCATACTGTATTAAAAGACGTACCATCATGGTGTTCACAATCTAATATTATCCCTGGGAAACGGGCCTTTGATCAAACCCTGTCGGCTTGGTCACCCACTGCAAACACTAACAAACTTTTAACATCACCAACAGCTAATGCAACTCCCGCTGTGTGCTCGTCGAATGCATATATCCATTAACACGCTCCCCCCGGGGGCAATGATTTCAATAAGTTGGCTTTATCCATCTGAGCCCAGGAAATGTAGTTTGGCCTCCCACCTTCTCTAGGTATCAGGGGTAGCTGTAACCTACTTTTTGATCCTTTCCCACTACTCACCTTTTGTCCTTTTGTCCCCAACGTTGCCATTCTTCCCATTCTATTCCTCAATCTCCCTGTCCACTCTTCTTCAATGACCCTCCCCAGAGGTGTTTCATCCAGCCTTTCTGACATTCCCCCTGTTGCTTCCCCCAGTCTTGCAGCTTCCAACTCATCTTCCTCTATGTCGCACCATAACTCCTCCACTCTTCCAGGGGCCATTCCCTCCTCTCCTGTGTTTCCTCCAGGCATGTGTGATTCCAATTCTATTATCCTAGTTGGCTCTTCCTGTATTTGGAATAGTATTTCCCCCTTTTTCCACCCTTCCTCAGAGGACCTGTCAAGTGTTTGTGCCCTTGGTGTTTGCTCTGTTCTTGGCATGCTTGACCCACTTTGCTCACATATATTTCGTATTCTAAATAGCTCACTCAGGGCCATTGAGAGTTGGAAGTCTAGGTCTTCTGTTAATTTTTCAATATCTATTGTAGGAGCACTTACCTGCCCACTAGTTCTGGGACAATCATATGGTGGTGGTGCAGTGGGTCGTGGGACAACTGCGGGAGTAGGTGTGGACACATAAACGGGGTCACTGTACCCCTCAGCGGGCACTGGGTTATTCAGGAGGGAATACAACTGTGTTACCTCTATTGACCCTTCCTTCCCTTTGCCTTCCCTTTCACTTTCTTCTATTGCCAGGCGAGAGGTGACCTGCTCCTGTGCTAATTCCTTCCTTTTAATTGGAGGCACTTCTTCAAACAGTCTCCAAAGATCTAATATCTCTCTCCTGTTGTGGAACTGTTTTCCTTTGTATTTTATAAACAAACATGTGGCACCATGTCAAGTGCACTTTTATCGAATGACCCTCCTTGGGGCCATACCTCGAGTAGCCCCTCCCCCTTTAGTTCCGTGACCCACTGGTCATGGTATTTGGTTATGCGTTCTGTGTAACCTGGTAATTTTTTACAAATATGGACCAGGGGTGTTTTGGCCCCCATGTTGTTCCCCTGTCTTCCAACCACTTGTGACACCTTACGTTAATCAGGGTACCTTGTACGTACACTTACAATGATAGCAGCTCTTAGATACTTATATATCTCTGTCACACCCTGGGTACTATATGTCAAAAAGTCACACTTACCATGACCACTTTTTTATCAAATCCTGATACAATCAATTTATCACTATGCCAACAAATTTGAAGTAAAAAGAGAGCATAACATATTCAACGCATGACGTCACTTTGACAAACGTTTACTTACAACACTCAACAAACACCCCCCTTTTCTTCCCCCACCATTTCTTATTCTAAGGATCCCTTTCCTGCTGACCCGTTACACCCTCTTCCCTTTGAAATGTCGGACCTTTTTCCCCTTGTAGGTTTAGAAAAAATTAGAAAGAAAAAAGCGTTTTTCTAATTTTTACACAGAGTCTTACTATTCTAAGACTCTTACTTATATTTTCATTTGTTTCACTTATTCCCAGTACTAGTCAAGATAGCACTATGCGGCGCCGCCTTCTACCCCCTTGTAGAGCTAAGTTCCTGTCTTCCTTTACCACGTAATCCTTTTAACTTATCCTAATGGCCATATGCAACAGAAAGAAAAGAGTATGAAATCAACAGTTAATTTACCCCCAAGAGAACCCCCTTTAGCATATTCTAACCTTGTACACTTCTATCAATATCCGACTCCTTTTGATGTCACTCACACTTAATACTCAGGTGCCCGTCTTGATCCGAGACTCTCCGGACTCGGTCAGTCCAAGCGGTGCTGCCTCACACTCAATGGCCGCCCTTGGCTCTGACGAGCGGTACTAAGGGTTTTTTGAAATGGGACCCCTACCCTCTCGCCCTACTGCGTGCGCACGTCTAAGCGTACCAGTTGCCGTAGGTGGGCAGCTCTCTGAGGGGGTGAACCGTGCGTCTCTGCTGTGGCTGGGGATGACTCGTGCAAAAAGGGGACAACAAGACGAATCACGTCTAAGGGGTCACCACTTGAAGGTAAGCGTCCCCCAAAAGGCATATAACACTCCCCAATGAGAGTCAATGATGGACACACCCCTGGAGGGAATGAGACAAAGACCAAGTGCGGTTGAGATTAAAAGTATTTTATCTAAATCGATATAGGGCATGCAAAGGACTCTGCAAACTCCGAGAGCGCTCTGTCTGACAATAGCACAGACAGTCATTTATATTACAAATACACGTCATGCATGAGCTAAGCTATAGGGGCCACATAGTCTTTGGGATTGGATGGCAATGACTAGCTACTGTGTAGGCTGCAGACACAGTGCTCCATGATTGGCGGGGATCCACGTGGTGGCATCAGGGAGTGCTTGGGTCAGCAGGGCTCATCGGGTGAGGTGCCAGGGCGCAGGCTTTCCAAGGAGATTCACTACTTCAATACTAAAACTTGCCCTTGTGGCCACTCATACACATTCATCACACCCGCCTATGTCACGTTGGTATGTAGAACCTTCAACACATCAATCTAGTACCAGGGAGCGGACACGGGAAAACAGTATGCAATACGAGGCTTCCTTTATATATCATCATAAAGTTGGCATTAACAAAGGATCCAATCTCATGGGCCCAGGTGTCTTGTCAGGGGGCACGATTTAGGCTATCTTCATCATTCTAATCTGTTAGATGTAGTGAGTGATAGTTTTATGGTATGTTAGTATAAGGGTGAATAACTGTTTCTCTGGACCATTAAACTTAGGGTGAACTGAAATACCGTTTGGTCAGAGGGGGCACATAGCTAATACCGCAAAAGGTGGTGGGGGTTGGGGTTGTGTGGGTCGCAGTTCTTCTTGGCCTGGCCAGGCGGCACATAGTGATTTTATGGTGGCATCTGGCGTCAGAGGCATGGGGGAAGGTGAACGCTTGGTGCGGGTCCAGCAGGAATGTGGGGAGGTGTAGCTGTACTGTGTCTACAACAGAATACCAGGGACCTTCAAGTCACAGCGAGCCTTGAGAGGAGGAGGGGGGTTAGATATGCAGCTCTCGAGAAGGAGGGGGAGATGGCCTTGTAACTTTTTGCAGGTCTCTGTTCACGGAACAGCATGAATGCTCTTACAAGGCAGAGTGGCTCGGGGCTTGGGGGCATTAAGTAAATGTCACATGTTTATAATTCACATATTCTCGTGTATGCTGAATCAATACAGTGAAAGGTTTTCATTAGCATTACCTCGTATAACATTCATTACTCTGTTGCTTTGATCCCACGGAGGGAAAAATGTACACAAAACTTGAGGTAGAACCTGGTTGGTGGATGCATGGGTCTCAGTGACATACCACAACTTTAAACAAATGATTCGGATTTGTGACTCGAGGATCGGGGATACTACAAGTTCATCTATCATTTCAACCACAGTGGATGTGGCTCAGAACTTCAAACAACTCACAAATATCATAACACTCTCAATCATACTATAAACAAGCATTTTGTATATTGCTCTTATTAATTATTTTACACTAACAGCAAACATTGGTCCTTTCTTTTCTGTACTTATTATGTCTGTTTTTCATTTGTCTCCACTCCCTCACCTTGTCCCTGTGTAGCATTATCATTCTTTTTTTTCGAACGTCTGCCAAATGTATCCAATATCTCAGGCCCTTCACTTTAACCGCTGTCGGTGTGCAATACACTACTTCGTATGGGCCATGAAACATTGGAGCATTCCACCTACGTACGAAACTTCTTACATAGACCATCTCCCCTGGCAGTAGCTGGCCTGTTGAATTTTCTGTGGTAGGGGTTGTTGTCTCATTTCCTTCTTTACTTGTGAACGGGGGCGCAAACTGTCTTGCTATCATACGGGCTGCTTTTGTGAGCTTTGTCAGATAGTCATTAAATTCTTCACCTAATACTGTAGCACATCTGTGGGCGTCTGAGTGCCTATGGAGTGGAGAATTTGCTGTGTGCATGCACCTTACTGTTACAATTTCATGGGTGACAGGTGGTGGTCGTTGCTGGGCTGATTTCTCAGCTCAAGCAAAGCCAGGGGAAAACAATGCACCCAATTTCTTTATAGAGTAAAACATCATTTTGACAATCTTCCCTTGAGGAGGCTGTTGATCTTCTCAACCATGCTGTTACTTTGTGGGTGATAAATTGAACATAACTTGTGTTTTATCCCTAGCAGGGCTGTTACTTCCTTAAAGAGATGGTTTACAAAGTTTGTGCTGTTGTCGGAGCGAATCGTGTCACAAATTCCCCAGCGGGGGAACACTTCTCGCACTAAGAATTTTGCAGCACACTTGGCATCCGGGTGGACACACGGTCCTGCCTCAACCCACCTTGAAAATGGGCACACCACTATGATCATGTAGCGCGACCCATTGCACCTCTCTCCCATGTTTGCATAATCAATATGCAGTTCTCTGAAGGGGCCTGATGGTTTGGGTAATGTCCCTTGCTGTGTCCTCAATGTCATTCCTGAATTATATATTTGGCTAGATGTACATTCCATTGCGAGTTTGGAAATGTGGTCCTGTAACCCTGGGACAAACCAATTCTCTTGTATCTCCGCTGCAATGTGCTGTTTTGCATTGTGGGCTTGAAACTGGAGTTGTTGAACGATATTTCTAGTAGCTTGCAGGGCATAACCACCTTACCTGTGTTGTTTTGATGCCACAGGAGGTCTGTGGGCGACTGGCTATACCCTCTTTTCTCCCAGACCTCTTTTTCCTCATTTGCTGCCCCATCTTGGAGTTCTAATATTTGTTATACAGGCATTGTGTTATACCCATCTGGGAGATCTTCCTCTATGTTTTTCTGTATCACGTACTCACCTGTTCTTTCTTTCGTTAGGTAAGATGACTCGTTGGCGGCAGCGTCCGCTGCCACGTTCCCCAAAGAGGTAAAATCGGTGTTGTTTGTGTGGGCCTGGCAATTCACGATGGCTACAATTGTAGGGTCTTTTAAAGCTTCTATCAACTCCTTGAGCAATTCCGCATGTTGCACTGGTGACCCAACTGCCCTGTGAGATCCTCTTCTCCCCCATCGGGCCAGTCCCCCATGCACTGTGGTAGTCATGTATGCTGAGTCTGTGTAGATTGTGACAGCACACCCTTTGGTGGCATGTAAGGCTTCAATAAGTGCTACCAGTTCGGCAGCCTGTGCTGAGTAATGGGCTGGTAGTCGCTGCTGTACTAGCACTTCATATTCCTCTTCCTCCAGTCTTACAACAGCTATTCACATGTGTTTCTCTCCTGTCTCTGAGTTTACTGATGCTGATCCATCTATGAATCATATCTCACCTTCAGCTGGTGTGTTTTCACTTACTGTGGGTATGTCTCCCTCTTCACCTCTGTAAATTGCACAGTCGTGCACTTGCATGTATTCTATTGTGCATGGTACTGTGATGAATCTCGCCGGGTTCACTGTTTTGCATCTTACTATGTGTATGTTTGCACTAGACAGAATTATTTCATACGCTGTGGCTCTCTGCTTTGTGAGTGTGCTCTTTGATCTTTCCAATATAGCGAATAGGGAATGTACCACAAACAGTGTCACGGAACATCCCATCACTATTGTTGCACTTTTCTCATTTAAGAACGCTGTGGCTGCAAGAGATTGCTCGCAAGTGAAGGGTCCTTGCAGCACTGCATCCAGTGTTCCACTGTAATAGGCCAGTGGCTTGTGTCCCATAGATATTTTTTGTGTCAGTACTGCTGTCATGAGTGCCCCTTTGCAATGGGAGAACAGATAAAACTCGCGCTCATAGTCTGGGTTTGCAAGTACTGGCGCGCTTGAAATTAGCTCTTTAAGTGATGTGAAGGCATCATCTAGTTCTGTTGACCATTGCATTTCCTTGTTTTCTCTTTGAGCTTCTTTGAGTCCCTGCAGTAATGGCCTTGTGTATGCTGCATAATCTAATATCCATGCTCGGCAGTAGTTGCACATGCTGAGAGATTTCTGCATTTCCTTCGCTGTTTTTGGCCTGCTTACTGCTCTAATGGCAGCCACTCTGTATGGTATGATTCTCTTACCGTCTTTTGAAATTAGTTGTCCCAGGTACAACACTTCTTGTTGACAATATTGTAACTTTCCTTTGTCCACTTTGTAACCTTTGTGGACCATTAATGTCAAAAGTGTAATAGAATCTTTCCTGCACTCCTCATTTTTTCTGCAAATCAGCAAATCATCCACGTGCTGAATAATTGTGCTCTCTGTGGCCACATTTCCTAGATCTTCGTGTAGAATCCTGTTGAATATACTTGGGCTTTCACAGTACCCCTGGGGTAGTCTGCAATGTTTGTACCTTTTTCCTCCCAGTGTAAATGCTGTTAGATATCGAGACTCTTCCGCGAGTGGTACTGAGAAGAATGCGTTCTTCAAATCGACCACTGTGAAGTGAGACGCATCTTTCGGGATGCTGAATAGAATTGATGCAGGATTGGGGACCAATGGGAACTCTTTTTGAATGACGTCATTGAGTGGGCGTAGATCTTGGATCATCCTCCAAGCCCCGTCTTTTGCTTTTTTAATTGGGTAGATAAAGGTATTGCATGGTGAATTTGATGGCACGATTATTCCCTGCGCTAACAATGCAGTGGCTGTTTCTTTTATCCCCTCTTCTGCTTCCCGAGACAGGGGGTACTGTTTAACTCTGGATAATAATGCTCACTGTTTGAGTTTTATCTTAACTGGTGTCACCTCATGTAACAGTCCCACATCATGTGGGCCGGTGGTCCACAGGTCACCTGGCACTGATTGCATGTCATTGTCAAAGAAGGAAGGTGGTGCTCCTACCACTGCCATCAGTTGTACTGGCACCTGTCTTGTCTGTATCATGATATCACATGGGATTGCTATTTCCATTATTATTTCCCCATCACTATCTAAATCTGTGAAGAGGTCTTCATCTGATAAATCTCGCAGTGCAATGTCGGCATTAATGCACAACACTGTGCGCCATTCGCAGCCAAGTATGTCCATTGCAATGACCGCTATTCATTGTGCTGAGATCTGAACTGCATGTAAGTCTAATGATATCACTGTTCCTGGGACTATCTCTGGGCGTGCTGTGGGGCGGAAAGCAAATTCTGCAGGCACCCCCCACTCTAGTCGCTTCAATTCTGGGACAACCCATGCCAGTGCTTTTAACCACTGGATGAACATGTCTGGGTCTACTGGTAGACCATGTACTTCTGGCGCTGTTGCTCGTGTGTACTACCAACATCACTCGTAATGGGCAGATCCCGGGGGTCGAGCAAACTATTCCCCTTTTTGTAAAATAAATAGTCTTGTTGAGCTTGCTGAGGAGGTCCCTCCCCAGCAAGTTGATTGGGGATTGTTCGTAATACATCAGCGGTGCTCTTATTGTTTTGCCCCCCACTGTTACATCCAAATCTTCTGTGTAAAGAACTTCGACCACCGCCCCAGAGAACCCCTATGTCTCCAATATACGATAAGATAACGTAAACCTGCTTTCACGTAGGCATGATTTTTCAGCTCCGCAATCAACCATAAAAATGAATTGTTTGCTCCCTATCTCTGCCTCTATCAATGGTTCCTCTGCTGCATCGAGGGTCGTCGATAGTACTGGACACGCAAGTGCTCTCTGTGGGCTATCCTATGCTGGGTGTCTCGTGGTACCCCCTTGGCTGAAAATGTTTCCTGATACCACGGCCACCCCCCCAAAGGGTGCGGGTGCACCATTTGTGGCTGTGGGGAAGGGGTTACCCTGGGTGTATGGCATGTGCTTGCAGCTTATAGGGTGTTGCTGGACACTGTGTGTGTGCTCCCTATGTTCTTCTGGGTACCTTTGATCTTGCTGTTCTTGTCCCCCTCCATTGCCCATCGGTAGGCCATATGGGCTTCCCGGCTGGGGGTGGCCATAGTGCTGACCGTTTTGGTAATTGTACATTGGCCTGTTTCTACATTTGTGTGAGAAATGCTCCCACCTCCCAAAATTCCAAAAATGTCCTTGTCCTCCCTGGGGTCCTTGTGGTCCCATGTACCGGCCATTCCCTCCGTATCCTGGGCCACCCCCTCTGTTCCCCCTGTACCCACCTCTTCCTCCCCGTGTGCTCCGCACTTGCCACTCCTGTCCTCCGTACTGTTCCTTACCATTCCACTGTGGCTGCCCATTCTCTGCCCAGTTTGCTGCCATTCTTCCTTGTATCGCTACTGACCCCTCCTCCTCCTCCAGGTCCCTATCTAGAGGGAGTGTGGCTACAGCTACTGCGACCTTCCCCAGTTTCGTTTGTATTAATTTTGCCTCGTCTGCCTACCTCCTCTGTGCTATCTCCTTCTCCCTCTCTTTTATTCTCTTGCAGTGGTGCACTATTATGATTTGAATTTCAGTCCAGCCTTTTGCTTCAATCCCTGCTATTTTGTCAAGTGCCTTCTGAACTTCTTTCGGGAGCCCTCTCTTTATTATGAAGCAAAACAAAGATGTTGACTGATCCCAGCCCATACCCGTTTCCGCTCTCCACATCTCCTGCATCCTTAAGATGAATTCCATAGCATCCTCCCCGTCATTCATTGTACATTGCATGATTGATTGCTAATCTGGTGTATCTGGGAAGGTCTCCCTCAATGCGTCCCAGATCCTGGCGCATACTGTATTAAAAGAGGTACCATCATGGCGTTCACAATCTAATATTATCCCTGGGAAACCGGCCTTTGCTCAAACCCTGTCGGCTTGGTCACCCACTGCAAACACTAACAAACTTTTAAATCACCAACAGCTGATGCAACTCCCGCTGTGTGCTCGTCGAATGCATATATCCATTTACACGCTCCCCCCGACAGAGGGGGCAATGATTTCAATAAGTTGGCTTTATCCATCTGAGCCCAGGAAATGTAGTTTGGCCTCCCAACTTCTGTTTCATCCAGCCTTTCTGACATTCCCCCTGTTGCTTCCCCCAGTCTTCCCGCTTCCAACTCATCTTCCTCTATGACGCACCATAACTCCTCCACTCTTCCAGGGGCCATTCCCTCCTCCCGTGTGTTTCCTCCAAGCATGTTTGATTCCAATTCTATTATCCTAGTTGGCTCTTCCTGTATTTGGAATAGTATTTCCCCCTTTTTCCACCCTTCCTCAGAGGACCTGTCAAGTGTTTGTGCCCTTGGTGTTTGCTCTGTTCTTGGCATGCTTGACCCACTTTGCTCACATATATTTCGTATTCTAAATAGCTCACTCCGGGCCATTTAGAGTTGGAAGTCTAGGTCTTCTGTTAATTTTTCAATATCTACTGTAGGAGTACTTACCTGCCCACTAGTTCTGGGACAATCATATGGTGGCGGTGCAGTGGGTCGTGGGGCAACTGCGGGAGTAGGTGTGGACACATAAACGGGGTCACTATACCCCTCAGCGGGCACTGGCTTATTCAGGAGGGAATACAACTGTGTTACCTCTATTGACCCATCCTTCCCTTTGCCTTCCCTTTCACTTTCTTCTATTGCCAGGAGAGAGGTGACCTGCTCCTGTGCTAATTCCTTCCTTTTAATTGGGGGCACTTCTTCAAACAGTCTCCAAAGATCTAATATCTCTCTCCTGTTGTGGAACTGTTTTCCTTTGTATTTTATAAACAAACATGTGGCACCATGTCAAGTGCACTTTTATCGAATGACCCTCCTTGGGGCCATACCTGGAGTAGCCCCTCCCCCTTTAGTTCCGTGACCCACTGGTCATGGTATTTGGTTATGCGTTCTGTGTAACCTGGTAAATTTTTACAAATATGGACCAGGGGTGTTTTGGCCCCATGTTGTTCCCCTGTCTTCCACCCACTTGTGACACCTTACGTTAATCAGGGTACCTTTTACGTACACTTACAATGATAGCAGCTCTTAGATACTTATATATCTTTGTCACACCCTGGGTACTATATGTCAAAAAGTCACACTTACCATGACCACTTTTTTATCAAATCCTGATACAATCAATTTATCACTTTGTCAACAAATTTGAAGTAAAAAGAGAGCATAACATATTCAACGCATGACGTCACTTTGACAAACATTTACTTACAACACTCAACAAACACCACCCTTTTCTTCCCCCACCATTTCTTATTCTAAGGATCCCTTTCCCGCTGACCCGTTACACCCTCTTCCCTTTGAAATGTCGGACCTTTTTCCCCTTGTAGGTTTAGAAAAAATTAGAAAGAAAAAAGCGTTTTTCTAATTTTTACACCGAGTCTTACTATTCTAAGACTCTTACTTATATTTTCCCTTGTTTCACTTATTCCCAGTACTAGTCAAGATAGCACTATGCGGCGCCGTCTTCTACCCCCTTGTAGAGCTAAGTTCCTGTCTTCCTTTACCTCGTAATCCTTTTAACTTATCCTAATGGCCATATGCAACAGAAAGAAAAGAGTATGAAATCTACAGTTAATTTACCCCTATGAGAACCCCCTTTAGCATATTCTAACCTTGTACACTTCTATCAATACCCGACTCCTTTTAATGTCACTCACACTTAATACTCACGTGCCCGTCTTGATCCGAGACTCTCCGGACTCAGTCAGTCCAAGCGGTGCTGCCTCACACTCAATGGCCACCCTTGGCTCTGGCGAGCGGTACTAAGGGTTTTTTGAAATGGGACCCCTACCCTCTCGCCCTACTGCGTGTGCACGTCTAAGCGTACCAGTTGCCGTAGGTGGGCAGCTCTCTGAGGGGGTGCACCGTGCGTCTCCGCTGTGGCTGGGGATGACTCGTGCCAAAGGGGGACAACAAGACGAATCACGTCTAAGGGGTCACCACTTGAAGGTAAGCGTCCCCCAAAAGGCATATAACACTCCCCAATGAGAGTCAATGATGGACACACCCCTGGAGAGAATGAGACCAAGACTAAGTGCGGTTGCGATTAAAAGTCTTTTATCTAAATCGATATAGGGCATGCAAAGGACTCTGCAAACTCTGAGAGTGCTCTGTCTGACAATAGCAAAGACAGTCATTTATATTACAAATACACGTCATGCATGAGCTAAGCTATAGGGGCCACATAGTTTTTGGGATTGGATGGCGACGACTAGCTACTGTGTTGGCTGCAGGCACAGTGATCCATGATTGGCGGGGATCCATGTGGTTGCATCACAGAGTGCTTGTGTCAGCCGGGCTCATCGGGGTGAGGTGCCAGGGCGCAGGCTTTCCAAGGAGATTCACTACTTCAATACTAAAACTTGCCCTTGTGGCCACTCATACACATTCATCACACCTGCCTATGTCACGTTGGTATTTAGAACCTTCAACACATCAATCTAGTACCAGGGAGCGGACACAGGAAAACAGTGTGCAATACGAGGCTTCCTTTATACATCATCATAAAGTTGGCATTAACAAAGGATCCAATCTCATGTGCCCAGGTGTCTTGTCAGGGGGCACAGGTTAGGCTATCTTCATCATTCTAATCTGTTAGATGTAGTGAGTGATAGTTTTACAGTATGTTAGTACAAGGGTGAATAACTGTTTCTCTGGCCCATTAAACTTAGGGTGAACTGAAATACCATTGGGTCGGAGGTGGCACATAGCTAATGCCTCAAAAGGTGGTCGGGGTTGGGGTCGTGTGGGTCATAATTCTTCTTGGCCTGGCCAGGGCGGCACATAGTGATTTTATGGTGGCATCTGGCGTCGGAGGCATGGGGTAAGGTGAACGCTTGGTGAGGGTCTAGCAGGAATGCGGGGAGGCGTAGCTGTACTGTTTCAACAACAGAATACCGGGGACCCTTAAAGCCATGGCGAGCCTTGAGGGGAGGAGGGGGGTTATATATGCAGCTCTCGAGAAGGAGGGGGAGATGGCCTTGTAACTTTTTGCGGGTCTCTGTTCACGGAACAGCATGAATGCTCTTACAAGGCAGAGTGGCTGGGGGGCATGGGGGCATTATGTAATGGGGACATTTTTATAATTTACATATTCTCGTGTATGCTGAATCAATACAGTGAAAGGTTTTCATTAGCATTACATCGTATAACATTCATTACTCTGTTGCTTTGATCCCATGGGGGACAAATGTCCACAAAACGTGAGGTAGAACCTGGTTGATGGATGCATGGGTCTCAGTGACATATCACAACTTTAAACAAATGATTAGGATTTGTGACTCGAGGATCGGGGATACTACGAGATCATCTGTCATTTCAACCACAGAGAATGTGGCTCAGAACTTCAAACGGCTCACAAATATCATAACACTGTCAATCATACTATACACAAGCATTTTATATATTGCCCTTGTTAATTATTTGACACTAGCAGCAAACATTGGTCAGTAAAAGGAGCATTTGAGTGTCCATACGCTTGACACCCTTACACGGAAATGTTATGGGGTAGACAGGGGTCATACCATATTAATGTGAGCAACTTGCACTATGGGTTTTTGAGCCTTTTAGCAAAAGACTTAGCAGCATTGGATAAGGCTGGGAGATCCAGGGTTTTAACATTAGTGTTTAATGCTTCAGCTGGGGGAGCAGGGTTGGGGGACCATATATCATGGGTGTGGGGGGGTTTGCGCAGGGTCGAGGTATACTTAATAATGACGACTTTGTTCTGTCCCTGACGTCAACTAAAAGTCAGGTCACCGCCAGGGCAATGATGTACTGCGGAAGGTAAATGATACAGTGTTTGTTCTGTTACTTGTTCACATCTAGTTGCTCGTGAGAACGGGCCTTCAATGGATCCACCATGGGGAGGAGGCTGGGGGGAAGTGCAGGGCTCGGTGTGCGCGGACAAGTGGGGGGGTGAGCTGCAGCTTCTGCAGGCAGCCTGTTCCACAGAGACTTGGATTCAGTATGCTCAAAATGGAGTCTAAGTGTATTAAAAAATGGAGTCTATATTATGATACAAGGTGAGCCATGCAGCCCCACGTGTCGATCCACAGCCACCCTGCCTCCCGGGCCCAGGTGTATGGGGGCTGCTGATGAGCCATGAGTCTCACGTAGGGGTGCAATGTGGGGGAGGGGAGATCCTAAAGACCTTTCCTCCCATACAATTGTCAGTTGCTCTATTTTTTTGGAGGAAATATGTGTTTTCTTGCCTCATTAACATGTTTGTCGGTGCTAGTACGGTCATATAGCAAAACTACAAATCTTGTCAATGACTTCAGCATTTCTTTTACTGCACAGTGGTGTAGTAGAGAATTTGGGGTCACTCCTGCGAACCATGCTGATGGCCACCCCCCCAGCTCGGCAACAAATCATGTGTCATGCCACACTTTGGGCCGGCCTAGATTACCATGCTTGCACAATAGGCACAAATATGCTGCTGCATGGGTACTCCCCAAACTGCACTAAGAGAAAGATATAAATATTTGTTTTAATGCATTATACAGTACACTTTCTGTGAAAAATTGGCTAAACAGCAATCAATACCAATCCAAAAATCCAATACATGCAAGTCTCCAACAGTGCACAGGAACATTGATGCCTTAATTAATGTCATGCTTTGCTATTAAAAATGCCATGCCACAATGAAAACATATCCAACTGGCTGCACAATGTATACTCGTAATAACATATTACAGTAAATATGCCAGGTTACATTTAGACATACCTAGACTGGTTGTACCAAAATGCCAATCGTAGCAATAACACTTATCATGGTTATTTTACAACAAATGCTGATAAAAAATATATGCCACAGTAAGATAGGGCTAAATTGGCAGCATCCAATCTAGCCAGGTAATTACACTTAACAGGACTGCTTTATCAGAGATGCCCAGTTAAAAAAAGTCAAGCCAAAGTAAGAAATGACTAGACTGGCTGCACCAAAATGCCTCTCTAGCCAATAATACTGCATATAATGCCTGCTTTGCCTGGACATAGATTACCATTATTCATTTATTGCACAATTCCCACCCCCCACAGATCCCCTTTCCATCTCAGACTCTGTACCAACCCCCAAAATCAGCTCCTTGCCCCATCATTGCCTTCTTACTTGTCTGAGTGCTTACGTATGAGGCACCTTGCCTCAAAGGAGTACTGAGATGAGGAAGAGTAGGACTATGAGTAATGAAGATTACAGGTAACTAATCCAGGCATTACCTACATGTCTCAATACCTCATCCCAGTAATTGTGTATCAGGCAAAGTGCCTCATACACAAGTATTGAGACAAGGAAAAATAGGGCTAGGAGTAATGAAGATTACCAATAAGTAATCAAGGCATTAAACACAAGCAGTGGTGCAACACCATTGAGCGGACTGGGCTTCAGCCCCTCCCCAAAATTTTGGGCTATGTTTATTTGACCTGACTGATCTACTGAGCCGTTGTTGGACAGAATACGACACAAATGTTAAAATAGTTCCTGGGGTTTTACTGTAAACAAAGTCCCCGTAATTACTAACATAAAGTATTTCACTGTTAGTACCTGCATTCAAATGCATACTTTTTTAGGCAATTGAAATTGTGATGTGGTTTAGTACTTGCATGCCAGAGGAGTGATTGGAAGCGGAGAGAAGGGACATGATATTGCACATTCTCACAGCAATCAAGACTTAAAGAAGAGAGCTAACTGCTTGAAACATTGAAGCTGCACTAAAATAGGCTCATTAGAATGTGTGAAGAAGTTAGATGCCCCCACACAAATAAGTTTGCCCCTCCCCCACTGCCCCTGTGAAGTTAGTGCCTCTGCCAACATTTGAAAGGTTAGCCCTCCCCCAAATGTAGGTTTCACTGCACCCCTGAACCCATGCACACACACCATTCACCATGCACACACACACACACATCCAACCACCCATACATTGAAGTGTGTACCCTTTCACCATACTGGCACACCCAGGAAGCCACCCATACACTTAAGTGTGCACCCTTTCACCAACAAGGCACACCCAGGCTACCACCCATACATTTAAGTGAGCACCCTTTCACCATACAGGAAGATCCAAGCAGCCACCCATACATTTAAGTATGCACCCTTTCACCATGCAGGTATAGACACCCAGGCAACCACCCATACATTAACGTGTGCACCCTTTTACCATACAGCCATACCCAGGCAGCCACCCATCCATTTAAGTGTGCACCCATTCACCACACACTGACACATGCCACCCAGCCACCTATACATTTAAGTGTGCTCCCTTTCACCATACACTAACACAGGCACATCCAGGCAGACACCCATCCATCATGCACTCACTCATTCATGAACATTACATTATACACACACACACACTTACATACACACATACTCATTTAAATAAAAGACATGTTCTTAACTTTAATCTGTTGGTCCAGGCAACAAGGCCTTGACCTCCCCGCAGTAGCCAGGAATACTTGTTCACTTCATATGCAGAGGATCTGTAGGAATCTATGTCATAGGGTGGAGGGGGCCCCTATTACATTAAATAGAAATGCTTTCTTTTTTAAGTCACTCTGACTTCATAACAAAATTATTTCCGCTAAAGGACCAAACAGTAATGGAAATAATGGCCCTGATTCATGGATTATTTGCACCGAAAAAAACAGGGTTTGGGCACCATTCTGCCTGCAAATCCCTGTTTAACAAATGGGGATTTGCGGGCAGAATGGCGATAAAAATCCTGTTTTTTCGGCGCAAATATTCCATGAATCAGGCAGAATGTCTTTATGAAGGCAGAGGGCTGCCCGACCCCATGAAATGGTGGTCTGCAGCATAGAGGCTTGCATGTCATGGGGTGGGTGGAGCCCTCCGTCATCAAAAAGAAAAAGTATCTTTTTGTGGTCAATCTGCCTCTACGCTCTAACAGAAATAATTTCTTCATGAAGTATGAGTGACTTCAAAATTAAACTATTATTTTGTTTAAATGTTCTTTTTCTACTTTTGTTTCTGAGGGCGCTATTCCAGTGGTACTGCCTGCTGACTAGGCCTGTCAGCCAATCCACAAAAAGCTGAGGTGACATCTGGTTATGCATTCCAGGTGTCCCATGCAGTCCTCTTGCCTCTTCCAACCAAAAAGGACACAGTGTCACACCTAGTGACCACAGTATTGCGTGAAACATCAGTAAGGCAGTACAACGATCAGAACCCAAAGCTCTTGCTAATTCGTGAGTGGAAAAGAACCAGAAGTTCTTCCCAACTCCAAATGCAACCCATAGTTCCACAATGTTCAGACGTTGTGCAGATGTGATGACGAAAACTACAACGTTGGTGTCCACAGTGTGTATTTCGGCTATATCTTTTCTGCGCAGCCTTACATAATTGGCGCAGGATGCAAGCGTCTGCTTCTTCGTGTGAGCATGAAGCCAGTCCCAAGATAACTTTATGATTTATATATATATTTTCACCATGGCTTGGAGCGTAACTTGGCAGTCAACTAATTTCTTTTCTTTTGTTGGCAGAGGAAATCAGTTCTAAAAGGAGGAACACATGAAACTGTGGTGTAGTACTCAGGAAGATGGTTAGTCACTTTCTCGACACAAGGATTTTTAGTCATAATCCCCTTATAATTATCATCTAGATGTTGAAATATTCATATTTCTGTACCATAGAAAGAATCATAATCTGTGATTGTGGTCTACATGCATTGCCGACCACACCAGTCGTGAAGAGCCCTTCTTTTTACTGACGAGGAATGAAAGCATTTTCCATGTGATAGTGATAACATACTTCATTGCCAAGTTCTGTTGAGATGTGCAGCACAGAGTCGTATTATATGCTTAAACCCCATACAGGATTTCAACAAGTTCACGTTTGCAAATTATTGTATGAATTAAAATACCTAAGTAGATGGGCAAAGGCGTCATACAAACTTCATCTGTGAATAATAAGATAATCAAATTATACTGCACTGTTTCACAACCTTCTTTTGTGTATACATTTTTATGAACTATTGGATGTTTTGCACACATATTCATAAGATACATTCACATAAAAAACACTTTTGTTTTAGAAGTACCAGCATCAAACAACATACTTAAGAACAGATTAACAATGTTTGAATCTCTGCCATTACTGTTGGGGGGAAATCGGGGATGCCGTCATAGCCAATATAAAACCATTCCATATATAGTTTACGTGCCCCAGGTGTCATGCTTCTATCATCAATAGTACAATTCAAGTAGCTCACGAAAAGCCCACCTGTTCTCCTTACTCAAGCCCTTACCCACTTAGGTCCCTTCCCACTTAATCATGTTCTCAGTCTGAGGTCCATCTTTGACCTGGGGACTATTTTTGCCCAACAACTAATTTCTTCCCAAAAGCTCATCCCTAATTTAAGATAAATATCTGCTACAAGACTAATGCTCACTCCAAATCCCACCTCTACATTTAGATATATCCTCATCTCAAGGGTTGCCTCTATTCTGAGGCCCAACCTTGCCTGATATGCAAGTCCATGTACCATGATAATGTAATAACTAGAGAACAATATAAAATGCTGGTCCATTTAAAATGTTCCAGGGAAATAAATAGCCAATACGTTGCTAGGTTGTATATTCACACAAAACATTTTGAGTTTGTAGTTTTTATTTATTTGTATTGTGCATGATAACATACCCCAAAAGCATGTGCAAGTTTCCTTAGAATGAACACTTGTAGAACACATGCCAGCCAGGAATACCGGTATAAAAGCTTGTAACTAATCGTCTTATAATACATGGCAGCCTGCAATAGCTGTATAAAAGCCTGGCCATAGAGTCTAGCTGTGACATCACAACTGACCAGTAATAAGAAAATGACATCACAACTGAAGCGCAATCAGTTATTATGCTTCAGTATGACATCACAATGCCTCCTGCTTGAACTAGCAGGGAGAATTTCAGCTCTCACTGTAGCTCTTAATTAAAGCTGTGAAAAGCTTTTCAAATTGCTTGCTTGCAGAGTAGTTTTCTGTGGCACATTGCAATCGTTAATTGACAAAGAACTGTTTATGTTAGAATGTTTAATTTGTGCACTGCTGGAGATTAACTACTGTGAGCAAGACTATTCATATTATTACTCATTTTAAAGCTCCAAATGAACGTTTTTTCAATAGATTTTATTAAACTTCTTGAACCATTTTTCTGCTACACATTATGAGCCGCTTGTTTGCTCTTTTAAACACAAACACATTCTATATTGATTATATGGATCAGCAAATGGACGATAGCTCAGATTATATTAAGCAGGAGATAAGGTATTAAAGGCAATGACAGTGAGTGGCAGGGTATTATACGGAATATAAAAGGCCCCACTATACATAAAAAGGATATTGCATGTCACCTTGGAGTTCCCTGGCCTTATAAAGGAACTTGCCTCTATTTGGTCTCAAAACTCCTCAGTGACATGCAATAGCCTTATAATCTACATGATCCCATGCATTGCATGCTAGTTGTGACATCACTATCAACCAATAATACCTTATAACAGTCAGGTGACTGCCACAGCAGCACTTTTCAAGTCAAGTTGTGACAATCCTTTCAAATTCCTTTTTTGTAAAATTGATTCCTGTGAAACCTTACAGCCATTGATTGACAGGGAACTGTTTATGGTAGTATGTTTATGTTGTGCACAGTTGGAGTTAAAGAATCTGCCTGTTATTCATCATTTTAAACCACAAAACAAAACCGTTTAGTTGATTTTGTTAAACTGCTTGAAATATATTTCGGCAACACATCAGCAGCTGCATATTGTTATTTTTGGGTTTAATCCAAACAGATTGTCCATGGACTATATGCATGAGCAACTGAAATATCGCATACATTACATTAAAAACGAAGCCAGGTATTGAAGGAGGTGACAGTGCATGGCTATTTATTAATAATAAAATACCTTCTACAGTATGGAAAATGTCACCTTAGAGTTCCATGTCCTTATAAAGGAGAGTTCTGTGGGACCGGAGGATGGTGGGAGCATATAGAGAATCTTCCAGGACTGAGGCCCATATAGTCAGAGTGTGGCAGAGGTGGGGTGCTATTTGTGCTACGTGAGGTGCAAGAGCCTCCATAGGTGTATAGTTTAGCCAGCAAGTATTATGGTGTTCCGTTCGAGACGGCCTTGTTGGTGATACATGCAGTTTTGAATATATTATTGGTGGGGAGGGGAGAATGCAGTGTTGGAGAGCATAGACACAGAACTCAGATTAGCAGTCTCACAGAATACAAAAATGCTCAGGCATATATACCGGCGAAGGATCAGAAGTAATGTGATTGATATGCATACCACAGTAAAAAGAGAGTGAATCCAGTTTAGAAGCTGCCCTGCAGGTGTACTAATCTGGAATTAGACTCAGATTAGAAGATGGTCATGATTTTCAAGACGTATTTCTGTTCATGAGCAAAGAATACATGTCTTTGTGGTGTGTGATATATCAATGGTCACTATTATTATATATGAGGCAAGACTACAGTCAGTTAAACTGTGAGTGAGGATTTTGAGGTGTGGCCTGAGAACAAAATTACTCTTAGGGGCTGATATTTTTTTAAATATTTAGGGACAGGTAAATGTGACAGGTTAATTGAATTGCCCAGAATCACACACTAAAATTCAAAGTTGACGCTGGGATTTGAGCCCAGTGTACTAATTTGGCACTTGATCAAACTGTTTTCCACTTCTTATCAAACAAAAAGGTGTTAATATGTTTTAAATGTTTGACTTTCATAAACTAAAATAATGCCCCCTTGTCCACACCTGACTTGGATAGTAAACAAATCAGAGAATAACCCAATAACCCAACCTTAACCTTAACATATATATATATTGTTATGCTAAAGGTGAATGGTTTAACTTAATGTTCTCCATCATGAAGGGAATACTACAATAACAAGAACCAATTGATGAAATCCTGTGTTTTTTCTTTGCCTTCTTTTAGAAAGTTTAAAATACACTTAACATGCAGACCTTTGGATTTTTATTCAGGATGTGCAAAAGAACATTTCAAATTGTACAAAAAGCAAACTTTTTTGTGACAAATAAGCAATGCTGAACATAAGCTTGCCACAGGCCCATTCCTGTCTGGAACTAAACAATTTCCCCACAGTGTGAAGGACAAACATGTTCACAGAAGACAGCACAGCACTATACATTGAGATACAATAATTTTTCCGGTATCACTATATTGCCTGCCGGTACAGCCAGAATAATAACCTCAACACGTAGGTTGGACAGTCTTGCATTTGCTTACCCAATCACCTCTCCTAAAATTTAATTTTCTTCATTTAGGGGTTCCTGACCAGTTTTTCAACCCTCTTCAGGAGGATCAGAGGTTTAGAAGTGGAACATACTTATACTATATTAATTATTACTGCTATGGTTAATTGGTGCAGGCCCGTTTTGGTTTTTTTAAGTGTTGCTATCCCAAACTGCATGCACATGTAGGTTTGTCAACCTCTGACCCAGGAAAGGCAGAGGCGTCCTTTCCAGAATTTAGTACTGTGATCTTGCATACGAACATAGATCTCTGTAATAAGTGCGTAACACACTGTGCTATCCTTTGACCCAATGTGGCTCTAAACTTGATCAATATCCACTCCAATTTGCGTTCTGCACGTGATAAATATATTGTCCACATAAAGGTGGAAACTCTAACTGAGTTGTAGCATAGTAAACACACGGACGTCATTCACTGTAATGAGCACAGATAATATTGCATGACTAATGGATCAGAATGGAATGTAATTGTCAACAAGAACAAGGCAACAGGTTTATAGCCTCACCAGTTCACTAGAAAATACCCTGATGTGTTTTATTTATCTTTTTTTTTTTTTTAAATGAGCAAAGACCTTTTTGCATGAGGTAAAACCTCCACCCCACGCCTCCCACCACCAAAGTAGGGGCCCAGGACACTTGCCTGCCCCATTTGCCAATAAAAACTTCCCTGACATGTTGATGTAAAAGGGCCATATGTGTTTCGTCATGTGATGTTCTTCACAATACCTTTAAATGATTGATAGTTTCACCAACAACTTCATATTAAATATTTCTTTGTTCGACTTAAAGTGTAAGACTTGTAAGTTCAGACCTTTAATACAGGCTGGAAGCAAGCAAAGTATTCTAGTATCTGTTTGGGTGGAAATAGTTGCAAGCCAAGGCAATGTCATTTTAGAGAGTGCAGTATTTTCTAGGTCGTAGCAATTCACTTTATCACACTGTTTGAACATTCTGCCGAGGCTTTCATTGCACGTTTGGAAGTCACAGGAAACGTGTCATGGATATTGGGCCGGCCAGGCCATATATCCCTTCACCCTATCCTTACTATCAATTTTCGGCTTCGCATGAGATTCCGAGCACTTTATCTTTCCTTGTAATCTCGGATACTCCTCTTTGAGCCACTTCATGTTACACTATGTGAAAACCTAACACGGTGTACTGTGACACGACACAATGTGAAATGCTGGAATAAAAGAGTGCGTGTCTCTTTGAGTGGTGTGTCCGCAGGATGTCTATCTTCAAAATCGCACTGGAAGATTATCTTGTCAAATGAAATGTAGTTTGTACATTGTTGACAAAGTCACGTGTTTATTCAGTTCAAACAATTGAATGTTGTTTCTATACACTGTGGAATAAAAAAAATAGCATCAATCTTTATAGAATGCAGCAATAACTAAACAATTTTGTGACATAATCTCCGCAATCTGAGGGGCCTGGTGCTTCTCGTGCACGATTTGTTCCATCATTCTTTAATAAAAGCACCCAGGCATCCAGTTGTGGCTATAGCGAGCGTAGAGCCTGTGGGAGTAAATTACTCTGGTGTTAGAGACCTCCTTAAGTGATTACTCATGCCTTTCACGCCTGGTATATCACCCCCCACAACACTAAGAGGATAATTAAATTATCTACCTCTGGTAACAGAAGCCACAGTCTTTGTAGAAGATAATGGACACTTCAGATACTCATAATGTAACTTTGTTTACATAGTTCAAGTTGCATGTACATAAGACGATGTGAGGTGTACCCAGTAAACCACCCGTACCTTACCATCTCACTCCAAAGAACAAAAAGTGAACCCCCAATATTCCATGCTCGCCCATCTACATGACAACTTATACTTGGCTATTCTTACTTCACCATCTAGAGGCAACCAACATACCATATTACAAAGGGCAACCCAGATGCCATACTGGTACCCATTGGGGCAAACCGTGTGTTTAAATCCACAGAGCACTCAATATGCCACACATTAATTGCAGCCTTATCTGTCTGCACAAGGAGATGCACGGTTGAGTAACCAGAGTCTGGTAAGTATAGAATGCAAAGGATTCAGAAGTCCATATACAGGTATGATTTATTGTCCATTGCTATACCAGGCACACACAACGTAAGTACATAAGGGAAGTCCACAGGGTGATGATAACTGGCCCATCCACATCCAGTCAGCATCCAGATCCAACTGTGACTATGCGAACACTCTCTCATCTCACTCGAAGGCATACCAAAACAACATTCACACTGACATCACAGGCCTGGCATGCATTAGCCTGCAAGACACAAACAGCAGAAGTATAAACCCCTCCCTATGTTGTACAACCAACAACAAAGAAGCTCCAGGGATGGAGAAACACAGCTCACCAGCTACGGGAAACTGTAAGATATATGTTTTGTTAATGTATGACTACTTCACCAGGTGGGCACCACTGTTCAAATGCCCCCACCTCTTATTACTTTACTTTTTTCATTTGAAAATATATTTCCGTAACACAGGCCATGTTCTCATGTTAGCAGCATTATAGTTTTGACACATATGGTACCTTGGTATTTTTGGATGTAAAGATCCAGTGTGGTAGGAACAGTTCTCTATCAACACAGAGAATGTTTTTACCTTGGAGCTTTTCAGCATTTACTGCTGTCAATTTAAAGTTATTCAAACTCAGTCTTTCGGGCGAAATCGACTCTAGGCCCAATATTGTTCCTGAGAAGGTTCAGTTTGTGGCACTATCTGCTCCATGCGTGCAGGCGACTACCTGCATCCCAGAAGTGCACCCTATTTGTAACAATGGAAGAAGATTACATCCATAAAGCAGGGAAGACACTATTCTGGCACTTCACACTTTGAATTAATTTACCTTTGATTTGTCCCACAAAACAACACCCTTGAAGACACACTCTGAACATCAGACACATGACGGAATACAGCACACCACCATACAAACTCTAAGTACTTTATAACACCACCCAAAGAACTATGCCAGCATATTGAAGAACACAACCAGCGTGAAGACCCTCATGATACCATCCGACACAATCCACTAAGAAAAATGCACATTCACCACCACAGCCCATAAGTGTCTATGAAGCAAGCTGAATGGAAGATAACTTTAACCACACCAGGGAAAACACAATGCAGTTGCAACACTTTGTGTAGTCATAACTGCAAAACAGCCCCAAAGGCAAGACAACCCACTTCCACAAAATAAAGGAACAAAGCAACCAGAAACAAAGCAAACTTCACAAAGTGTCTTGTAAATAATCAGATGATACACCAACACTATCCTAAACATGTGTGCAGTCAGAGCCATAACACAACCACCATGGTAATAAATACAACCATGTTGCTACACAGTATGGGGAAATGAAACTAGAAACATAACAATCTGCATGAGGTGTGCTGCAAATAATTAGGTGATAGCCTACACTGCACCCACTAACCTCTCCAACACCATAAAATCACACAAGAAAGACCTATGGTCCACATAGGCCATAACCACAAGACCTTGCAACACTCTGCTATACCACAACCATGACCAAAAATCCATCTGCACAACTGCATTAGGCAATCCAAGCGGTATACAGCCACATACTGAACAATCACAAAATCATACAGCACATCATTGCATGCAATTTATGGGGCATTCAGCCACAATTGGGAAACCACCTTGTGAACACAAAAAATGAAAGTACCACACACATCACTCAGCTGTAACATATTCCTTTACCACACAATACAAGGGGCATGTAATGAAACCAATGCACATTTACTATGTGCAGCATGGCAAAAATTAACAGGATGTTGGAAGTTAATATTTGGAACCCAATGCCCCAAAGAGAACCCATCTGAAGATTCCATCGGACAGACCAAACCAGACAAGACAAAAATAAATGCAAAGTAGCATCAACACAAAGTCTTTTTTTAAGTGAAAGTCCCAGCCCCAATAAGACCCAGCTAAACAACCCTACACCCAAATATCTGGTGCAGACACCCCCGATTAACGCAACTAGGTATGGCAGAAAAGAATGGGATGGAAACCTACCCATCCTAACCTGCAACTAAGGCCATGACAAACATAACATCATGTATATATTTCAGGCCTCACAGACCTAAACATTATTCCTCTCCACCCCCTTGAGACACCAATTGCTGTTACTCCAATTAATACTAACTACTGGTACTCTTCTTTCATGGTAAGGCCCTTTATCACCTGTAGCAGTGACAACATGTCAGGGCAAAACTCTTAGAAAATGACAGATTAAGCATCACAGACCAGCTGTCAGTCAGATACCTTACCGCCCTGTATGCTTGCTGCTCCAAGAGTTGCATGTGGTCTTAGCTAAATCCCAAACCTGCACCCAGTGGCAATCTCCATCCTGAGCTAGGTCATAACAGTCGAGCTGTATCCTTTTTTGTAATGATGATGGAACATTTTCCAGTCCCGTTGAACAGTGCTTGGTAAAATGTCAAACCTTACAAGTGGCACAGGTGGTCCCCATTGTCCCTTTCACCCCTGCACTGACCTGTTCACTACTACCCCCCTTAGTTATCCACTCTGTGCCTGATCGGGACAACATGGTGTCAGTACAAATAACACATGCTTGCTGTTTGTTTTTGTCATCCAGGGGGATCTAGAGTAGCCTGGAGGGAGGATGTACCATCACTGTAGCAGACAACTGGGAGGTAGAGAGCACTACATGGTGAAACGCATGCTGACATCACCAGAGTTCCAGGGGACTTGCAAAGGGAGACGAGCCCCTGGGTGCAGACATCAAGCCAGGTCACCGGTGCCTGAGACAAGCTTGCGGCGGATGTCCACAGTTCAGGACCGGTCAAACAAGCGCTGCCACCTTCTTAGATCACCCATGAGCCCTTGGCAGGATTATGAACTCAAGCAAATGATGCATGCACCTGTGCACTACAAGCACCATAAAACATATGAAATAATAGGGCCTCATTACGAGTCACCCGGTATAGAAATAACGGTGGTGGTAAACCTGCCGCCACCGTTGTTTCCATACCGGGTGATCTCGAGTCCTGCAGGTGGAGGTGTCATTCACACCACCCACCTGCAGGCGGACGTGGAAACACTGGCACCATCAACAGATGGTGCTGGTGTTTCCACTTCCCCATTCCCATTGAGTCCTATGGGACTCAATGGGAATGGGATTTACCGAATTCCACTCCGGAATACCCAGGTCATTGTATTGCCCTGGTAATTCCAAGAATCACGGAGGCGGAATGGTAATACGAGTCCGGCGGTAACCTGCCGGAATTTCAGGCACGGTTACCGCCAGACTCGTAATGAAGCCCGTAGAGTGCCTTCCCTAACAGCACTAAGAGAGGCTCACAGGCAGCTCCACAGGGATCCCGTGACTGCGAGTAGGCTTGACAATGCAGCATTCCAGCATGAACTGATCATGCCTGTAGAACACAAACATGTTGTTGCATCGTAAAAGAAGGACCCATAGTCCTGAACCACTCCTTCCAGCAATGCTGACATGAGCCTTTCTACAAGCTGACATCTTCCTCCCGCCGGCACTTTGACAACTTGTTGTAGGCGTGGATGGATCCTTGAGGGAGTGGAGGTATTCCAGATGGTTTGCTGCTCCCGCAGCGCAGAACCCCATCCCCCCAACTCACCATCTCCCCCTTTCCCCATCCTGAGTTCCTTTGTACAGTAAAAAACCACATAGACGCGAGTGAAATAATCATGGTTTGAAAAGTACAGAGGACACAGGATCCATTAGTAATACACAAGTATTCTTTATTGTCCTATTATTGATAATGTCAGGAGCATAGACGTAAGTAGATAAGGTACGTCAAGAAGCTGGCAACCACTGGCCCATCCTCACCCAGTTAGCCTCCAGATCTAACGGTCACCAACCGAAGACACACTAAGCTTCTTAGCAGGCATTGCGCACTGACATCACAGGCCTTGCATACACCGACCTACAAGACAGAAACAGCAGCCTGCTGCACACGAATGCATTACACTATTGAATCAAATCATGCACAGCTCTCAATGCCAGGTTAGCCCTCATTCCAGAACCCACCTGGCCATTCCAGAACACTTTATTTGAAACATTCCATGCACGTAGCAAAAGAAGACATGCATATAATAACTAATGAATACATGTATCCCAGCATTGGCTAAATGTGTGCATCCTAACTGGAACAGCCCTAGGCAACACATGACCAAAGAGTGTACAACACTGCTAAAGGCTTACACAAATCATAGACTCCACAATATAGAATAGAAGGCAGCTTCCTTAGTAAACATACCTACCATGAGACCACAGCCTTGCCACATAATGCCTGAACATCCGTCCTCAACACCTACCATGGGGGAAGAACCCTTACACAAACAGCAGGGTAAATACAAAGACCGAGAACAGATAGCCTACCTAGCCTGGCATTAAGAAATTAAGTTGTCAACCTGATCACATACATGAATCCTGGTTACAACCTCCCTTTGCATTTATTATTCTGCAAAACAAAAAAAGTCACTGTTAGTATTTATTTTAGCATTCTTGTTGCAACACCACTGCCGATGTTAAAGAAACAACAGTGCTTGACTCCATGAGAAAACGTGAAGGGAATCCTACACAGTTATAAATTACCACCTTAGTCCGAACAGTTTAGTTTCCTTTCTTTTTTTTCTTTCATCCTTCTATTTCTGAAAGGTGCACACATTAATGGGTGAACACATGTCATAGGCCACATGGTGCCCTTCCACGCCTTATATGTCTGGCCACCATTAAATGTATCCCAAATAAAAGAAATGAATGGGCTGGTCAATATTGTTCAAAGCCTCCAGCATGCTAATTGGATTCAACAAGTACACTACAGCTCCCATGCTAAAAACCAGTCTGAAAAATGGATCAGTTAGCCTGCTGTTCGTTTATTCATGCCCCACTTCTGGAGAGTGCAACCAACATGATGGTCCTTGATTCCCTTGGACGCCTCAGTAACTCTCTTGTGTGCTCATCAAAGGAACGCACGTAGAGAATGTGCCTTGAACTGCAGAACAATGCCTTTCACGCAGCATTGCTGAATACAATTCAATCAGGCAACAACATGACTCAAGGCTACACGTTTGTACAAGCACCATATCACGCCTGCCAGCTTCCTGCCCTCTGCTGCACAGAACTACCTCATGGATGTGGGCCCCACTTCTCAGGCCCTATAGTGTCTGCTTGGATTGACATTGTCTCACTGCACCTCACTACTGATGTTGGGCAGTGCACACTGGGACCTAAACGCAACTGGCAACACCACATACCTACACTTTTGATCTGTAGCCTGAAATCGTTGAGATAATAGTGTCCATATATGGAGTTTGTTAACTGGCTGTCATCACCTATGTGGTAGTCTTCCAGATGGGGGATTTCTAAAGAGTTCCTGGATACTGCCCTTTCCCTCATTCTTTCCAACTCTCTGCTGTTAATATAGATAATACTATCTATTAACACCACACCACAGTTTCCCAGGCTGGAACCTCTCGCACAGCAAGCAATACCGAACATCAACAGTGACAGTTTTAGTCGCACTCCCTAGGCACAGCATTCATCTGGCACATTCATAGGCTTGTCATGTGTCCATGAAGAAAATCTCTGAAAAGAAGAAAAGTGCACCCCCACCAAGCTGGCATCCCGCAAACTTCTTTCTTAGAAGGGCAGATGAAACCTTTGGGGAGACGTGGGTCTCCAACTTCCTGGAACTCCTACAACAGTACTCAAAAGTCCTTTTTCCTTTAATCACCTTGCCCCCAGTATGATAAAGATAGCGTCAGTATTGGAGCTGGGCTACCAGCACCTTAGACGGTAGTTTAGTTCCAGTTCCAATTCCATGTCCTTAAAATAACATGCCATGACGACTCTGACTCCAACAGAGACATATTGAACCTTCATTCAAGTTCCCTCGCAAATAACCTATGATCACCCATAAGCACAGATATTCTCAGCAGCAGCATTCCTGCCCATCAGAGAAGCACATTCCAAAACATATTTTTCTGTACACATTAAAAACACCTTTAGACAATAGAAGAGCAAAGAGGATATAGAAAGAAAACACACTAACCACACTTTTTTGTATTACTGTATTCAAGATGTAATTTAAAGCTCTCACTCATCCCCACTCCTTCGTACTCTATGCACCCATGGATCCCGCTTAAATTCAAAAATATGGCACAAGTCCAAACTAAATAAATGTCACATGGCTGTCACTGTCATCACACACCAGTGGGGGCACAACAGTGAATGAGAACTGTCCACCCCACTCTGCATCTGCATGTGTGCAACAGGAAGACAGGGAGGCAACCACCCCACACAAGGCGTGTGCCCCCAGTGCATTCACCACCCCATTTCCCTGAGGACAGACGAATGGATGCCAGGGAAGAGCTTGATGTGTACCATAAGATGGACCATGACACACTCTGCCATCAGTCCTGACCACTGGGCACCCACCAAGCTGAACAAAATGCCCACATTTTAATCTGAGTCACAACTCAGCACATTAGCTGGGCACACAGGCAATGAGAATACAGTGAGGTCTGGACCGTGGGCCTGGACAGGGCCACAACAGGCAGAGTCCTCATGGGACTGCACCCCACAATAACTCAGCCTTGTGCCCAAATGAAAAATCCAATGGAGGCCAGCACACAGCCCAATAAACAACAAATTCCACGAGGTGTCACAATCTCCAGTGTGCAACCACAACACCCTACTGTAACGTGTTGATTAACATTGAGCAAACATCATCTAAACTACAAACGGTGTGTGTTTCAATACAAATGAGTGTCCACAATCACTGAATTACTGATATTTCCAGCGTATGTCCGGTGTGACTTCTGATCCACCATAACACATTTTGTGAGCAAATTGACTCCACATGTCCCGTCACAAAAACATGGGGAGGACTACCGCCTAAGTGTATCTGTGAATCCACTTGAATGTGTAGTCACACCATCCCTAGAAGTGTGAGTGATCAGTGGTCCATCACATTCCCACCCAGCATAGTACATTGGTTGGACAGATACAAATACTACACAGATGTGTCTCAAATGATGTACACCATGGAGGAATCAATGACCACGTATATTGGAGTTAAGGTGGTGGTGTTAACACACACTCACCTGAAGTACATATAATGCCTCAAACACCCAAATGCACACACCCATCAGAACTACAGATGTTGGACAGCTGTTTGGTGAGTAGCACATGCATCAGCAGCCACAGTGCATGAAAAGAATGCAACCCTGCACACAAGTACACATCCCGGAGCACAGACATTCTCAATAAATATACTGAGCATGACAGTGCCCATCACCAGGATCATCAAAATCACATAGCAACAAACACCATCACTGGCAACATAACCACACCAAACATACCTGTGACACCCATGAAACATTGACGAAGCCTTGGCGATAGCAACGTCACCCATGAGAGAACAACCACATCCACAACACAATCCAAACACATATGAGTAGTGGAGCCATACACATCAAATAAATCATATGTCAACATGCGTCTCCAGTGCAACATCCATGCCCACTGCACAGTAATCATTGTCACACTTAGTGAAACATAAACCCGTATAGGCAACACGCATGGATACATGACCATCTGTGCAAGGAACATAATGCAGAACATCACTGACAACCAAAATGACAAACAATGGAATTACCACACAACCACCACCACCCTCACATGCATACAGCCAGAGATGCACATGACTGTCTGCACACCACAAAAATACATGTACCAAGCCCATGCACATGCATCTACTACATGCATGGACCCACTATGCCACAATTAATGCATCCACAAATGCTGATCTATCGGCGCATGTCTGTGATTTTGATACCTGCATACTGCACACATGTCGCTTGTTGGCAATGTGAACACATAATCCCGACTCCTACATGCACAGTGAAAAGATGCATGTACAAATGCCACACAGAACCTTGGCAACATCCAACTATGATGACACTTTAATCCTGAGAAGCATACCACATGATAATGTGGCATGAACCCTCAAAAACAGACCAGTGTGACATGCACTAACAAATATGACTGTACACACACATAAGCGTTGCAGAAAGTGAATATCCCCAAAAAATCAAAATAACCACATGATTCGGATAGAACAAAAAGCACAACTGTATTTGTATCAAAAACAAGCAAAAAGCATGGAACAAATAGTCCAAAACAAATCTACAGGAATTGTCCTTCAAAAACTAAAAATAATGAGGCCTACACACACAAAAATAAACATCAACAGTCACTGCTGTAGTCCAAGTCCTGACAACTCAAGCTGCAATGGTGCATTTGACTCTTCCTCCACTTGCTGCAGGCAAGCCTCTGTGCTGCCCTGAGGGCCTGCAGGGTCTCACAAGTGGACAGCCCCCCTGCTCTATCCCAGAATGTCAGTACATGCCTCCCCTATAGCCTGCAGCCTTTCTTCCTCCTGCTGCCACATGTGCCTTTAGTTGGCATGTTGTGGCCACATGAATTTGTTGCCTTGCCACCTGCCTCCCCTGCCAGAGCAAGAATGCTTGCTGTGCCCTCTGTGCCAATAGCTGCCAGCGTGCTTACCTCTGCTGCCACAACTGCTCCTGCCGCCTGGCAGTCCGCCTCTTGCGCTGAGCCTCCCTCAGCAGAGATGACTGACTCCTGGAGGGGAGTATTGCCCCACCACTTTAGTCAAGTTCCATGTCCACCTGCACTGCCTGATCCTGCATGACTGACATAACAGAGCCTGGTCCTACCAGAATGCCCTCTGTGGTCACATGCAGCCCCATTGGCCATGAAGTAGGCAGAAGAAAAGGAAATGGGTGCACGTAGGCAGAGGAACCTGGGGTGGTTGCTAGCACGGATGCCACAGGTGTGGGCGCATGAGCCACAGTTTCTGAGGAGGAGGTGGATGTCACTTGTGTTGTCTGTACCATATTCACCACACCCAGCAGTGCACCAGCCATCTGCAACAGGATGTGGCACACCTCCCCTCGAGGGCTGACAAGTTTGCCATGGATCACAACCATGTACTCCAGTGCAGCCACCTGCCAGCAATGGCAGAGTATGAGCATGGGCAACACAGCATCCCAAATTGCCTCAGCAGCACTCACTGCCGGGGCAGTTTGTGTTGTGGTGTATATGTATTTGTGAAGCCCTGTAGACAATGGTCCAGGGACAGTGTGAATAGCTGACCCAACCAATGTGTCCTGCACAACATACTGTGCCAGGCACATGTCCCGAACTTGTACATTGGATGATGTATTCCAACCAGACACCATGGCCAGGCCCCCAATCGTGGCCTTTCCCTCCACCACACCTGACCCTGGCACCTCAGATGGCACCTATGTGGCAACTGCCCTATCTGTGGGGATGTGGATGGGGATAGGGGGATGGCAGAATCCCACTGCACCTCAGTGTTACACTCACCTGGCTCCCACAGGGGCGTCGATCGGACCTGGACAGCTGCGGTTTCCACCAACGTGATGCGTAGTGCCGAGATGACTGTCTGGACTGCCCCGCCTAATCTCGTCTGCTTGATCCGTAGAAGTATTCTCCTGCAAGTGGAGAAAGGGATTTAGTCACCTGTGGATATGAGTGATGGCCCCCTCCCACTGTTCTCGTTCTCCCTTCTTGTCACATCCGATATTCCCTTTTAGGAACCTCACCTTATGTTTTTAAATGATGAGCTCTCCATCCTGCGTGGATTGCAGTGGCGCGTTGATGCCAGTTACTTCACTGGTTTGAAGGCGTGGGAGAGTTCCGGAGAGTATTGACTCTGAGGTTCCTGGCAAGGTTCGGTAAGTATCAAGTTCATAGAGTTCAATATGTCCGATGATTTACTCTTGTTCCCCCCTTAATTCCTTGTCTTGCAACTAAGATCATGAGAAGATACCCCTCGTGGCAGTTGGTGGCGCTCAGGTAAGAGTCTGTATTACCCGATGCCGTCCGGTAAATGTTGCCGGTGTTTAACGTGTTGTTTTCTCTCCCTTTGCAGGTGTGGCACATGAAGATGTGGAGAGTTATAGAATAATGCCTCCGGTGGTAATCAGGTAAGTCTATGATGATAAGTGTTTTATTTGTTGGTTTTCTCGGCTCACCTTGTTGTTTTCTTTTGTCCCTCAAGTGCCGGAGTTCGGCGAAGAAATGATGGAGGCAGCGCCGAATCGAAAGATGCTGCGAGGACTGGTGAGTAAGACGGCGCTGCAGCTCGAGATGCGACGTGTACAGAAATTATGTTCTTTCCAGGTCCGGAGGCGAGATGGAACCGTAATCAGGTGAGGAATTCGAAATAGTTGGTTTTCCAATCTTGTCCTTTTCTTTCCTCTTGGTTTTAGGAGCTCCAGATTCGAGGCGGGCGTGGCAGAAGACTGGATGCAGACTGCAGGCACAGTGAGCGTTACGCTGCTGGATGCAGAATAACGCAAAGCATGTGCTGTTGTTCGGGTGTGGTGTAAATAGCCTCCAAAGTAGTTCCAGGTAAGAAGTTCCCTAGAACCACGCCCCGAGTAAACAATAGTCCCTGTAGAAAAAAAGTCCCATCCAGGCCTCACGTTGGCTTGGACTCACTAGCAGCATGGTCTCCATGAGGTAAGTAAAGTCTATGAGCCTGGCGCGTATGGCGCCCGGACTGATTTCCATGATGAGCCCGGCGCCTAAGGCGCCAAGACTGAACCCAAACAGCCCCCAGCCGGAGCTGTTGGGGTTTTAATAAGTATCTGGATGCCTGCTCATGGAGCTGATGGGCTTGGTCCTGATACCCGGGGTAGGCATCATGACAGCACTCCCCCCAAGGCCCCTCCTAAAGTTGTTATTCCCCTTGGCCCTGGTTTGTCTGGGAAGTCCCGATGGAATTTCTTCACTAACCGAGGTGCATAAATGGTCACTAGGCTGCCATGACCTTTCTTGCGGTCCATAGCCCTTCCAATCGATTAAATAAAAAAGTTTTGATTTAACCATCTTGGAGTCCAGGATATTTCTTACCTCGAATTCAGGTTCTCCACCTATCAAGATGGGGTCGGGTGGTTTGGTTAATCTTGCTCCTGGTTGAACTGGTTTTAAAAGTGAAACATGAACGACAGGATGTATTCGCATATTAGAGGGTAATTCCAATTTGACAGCCACCGGGTTGATAATGGCCTTAATGGTATAAGGTCCCAAATATCCAGGGTTAAAAGTCTGAGTTTCCTTTAGAGGTATGTGTTTTGTAGCCAGCCAAACTTGATCCCCAATCTGGTATTGTGGAATTTCACTTCTATGTTGATCAGCATTTTTCTTATATTTCTCTTTTGCTTGTTTTAAATGTTCTGTTGCCTCTTTAAAGGCTTGTGTAATAGTTGAGTGCAAATGACTAACTGCGGGCATTTCTAGATGCTGAGGCGAATCTAGTTCTGAGGTTCGAGGGTGATGTCCATATATGGTGTAAAAGGGGCTTTGTCCGCTTCCTGAATGTACAGAGTTACTGTAGGCATACTGGGAAATCCATAAAATATCTTTCCAATTACTTTCGGTCTGGTGTAGCATGCAACGTAGGTACTGTTCAAGGGTCTGGTTGGTCCTCTCCATCTGACCAACGGTCTGAGGATGGTGACTGGTTGATAACCTCACGTCGATTTGGGCCAATTGACAACATTTCTTCCAAAAATGTGAAATGAATTGAAAACCTCGGTCAGAGACCAATACGGAAGGAAAACCGTGTATTCGAACAATGTTTTCGAGGAACTCCTTGAGCAGAATTGAAGCAGAAGGTAATCCCTTTAAAGGAATAAAGTGGGCCATCTTGGAAAAAAGATCCACAATAACTAGAATGGTATTAAATCCATTACATGGAGGTAGATCTGTAATAAAGTCTAAAGATAAGGTGTGCCATGGTGTATGTGGAATATCCAAAGCTTGTAAAAGGCCAGCTGGTTTTTTCTTCTGACTTTTGTTTTGGGCGCAAATGCCACAAGACATCACAAATGACTTTATGTCTTTTCGCCAGGTAGGCCACCAGAATTGTCTCTTAATTTTAGCTGCAGTTTTTGCAATACCTGGGTGCCCCTCCATCAGGGTGTCATGATAATTGGAGATGACTAGTTCTTGTAGTTCCTTGTGTGGTAGAAATAGTCGCCCTTGATAATAAGGTAGGTCATTGATGACTGAGTAGTCCGGTCCTTTCTTTACCCAGTCCTGCAGGGCAGTTGGATCGAAGAGTTGTTGGATCTTTACCTGAATATCCTCTAGTGTCTGTAGAGTAGTTATGCCAAGAATTCTTTGTTCTGAAATTATAGGCACCGGTTCCGGGTTCGCATATGCTTCTCCCATCCCTATTAGGGATAAGGCATCTGCCTTGCCATTTTTACAGCCTGGTCGATAAGTGATCATGAAATCGAACTCGGCAAAGAACAATGCCCATCGATGTTGGTGCGACGATTGGGCCTTGGCTGTTTTTAAATACTGCAGGTTTCGGTGATCGGTGATTACAATAATGCTATGCCTGGCACCGAGAAGATAATGCTGCCAAGCCTTGAAGGCGGATTTGATGGCTAATAACTCTTTATCGGTAACCGCATAGTTTAATTCGGATGCTGAGAACTTTCTGGACCAAAATGCTACTGGGTGAAGTTGACCGGTTTCAGGATCCTTCTGGGACAGGACAGCTCCCGTGGCTAAACTGGATGCATCAGTTTCAACTATGTATGGAAGTTCAGAGCGTGGATGCTTTAATACAGGTGCAGACGTGAATTTCGCTTTCAGCTCTTGGAAGGCCTTTTCAGCTTCTTCGGTCCACAAGAAGCGTTTGTTTTTTCGCAAAAGTGCTGTGATAGGGTGTACAACATGTGAGAAATCCGGGATGAATCTGCAGTAGAAATTAGCAAATCCGAGCATGCTTTGTACCCCTTTAACTGAACTGGGTGATGGCCACTTGAGAATTGCGTCCACCTTTCGAGAGTCCATTCGGACTCCTTTTGGAGTCAGGATAAATCCGAGGAATTCAACTTCTGTAGCATGAAAAACGCATTTTTCCTATTTTGCATATAACTTGTGCTGGCGTAGTTTCTCAAGGACTGCACAAACGTGCTTCACATGGTCTGATTCTGAGGAAGAGTACACTAGAATATCGTCTATGTATACGACAACACAGACGTCAATGAGTTCACGAAGGACATCGTTCATAAAATACTGGAAGGCTGCTGGTGCATTGCACATCCAGAAGGGCATCACCTGGTATTCGAATAACCCGTACTTAGTGCGAAAGGCAGTCTTCCATTTGTCGCCTTTCTTTACACGTACCAGATTATATGCCCCTAGGATACCTAATTTAGTGTAGATGTAAGCGTCCTTTACTTGGTCTAGTAATTTGGGGATCAGAGGCAATAGGTATCGGTTCTTAACCGTGATCTGATTTAATGCGTGGTAGTTTAGACACGTTCTGAGGTCACCTTCCTTTTTAGGCACGAAGAACAAAGCTGAAGATGCAGGGCACTTGGATGGACGAATGAAGCCATTAGCAAGGTATTGGTCCAAGTATTGTCGCAGGTGAAGGTTTTAGGGTTCCGTAAGGGCGTAAATCCTACTACATGGAGGTTGTGTACCGGGTATGAGATCGATTTGACAATCGTATGCTCTGTGAGGTGGTAAGGTATTGGCCTGTTCTTTTTGGAAAACATCCTGGAATTCTTGATATTCCTGATGTAACTGCACGACTGGAGTATCAACTGTGGCCAGGCCTTGGTTCAACGGTTTTTCCGGGTAACAAGTATGTGCACAATCTGGGAAGGTTATTCTCTTCTCTCGCTAATCAATACAAGGATTATGTGTTTCCAACCAAGATATCCCCAGTATTATTTGGAACTGCGGGGCTTTGATTAAATCAAACACAATAGTCTCTCGATGCCCATCTTGACCCAATAATGTCATCTCTGCGGTGGAATGAGTTACAGGCCAAGAGGCAATTTCAGTTCCATCGACTGTGGTGATGACATCCGAAGTAGTCTTTTTGCAGAGAGGTAGATTCATCCTAGTAGCCAATTCGTTGTTCACATAGTTTCCAATGGCCCCGCTATCAATGTATGCCCTTACTGCGTGCAAGCGTTATGGCTGCCTTGGATCCACAAGGACCATTGGTATGATGAAGTGCGAGGTCTGAGTATCCTTCTTCAAGCTCGGCAAGCAGACCTCTATGCTTGTCGGGCGTGGTCGTTTCCCGAATCAGGCTCTGTTTGATTTTTGTCAGCAACTCCGACTGATTTTTTGGATGGTTTTATAGGGCAATCCCATAGAAAATGTCCTGAGGCCCCACAGTACAGACATAATTGCATCTGCCGTCTCCTTTCTCTTTCCTTTTGAGTTAAGGGTCCCTTGACCCCCCCGATCTGCATCGGTTCTTGTGCATCTGTTCCTTTGAGGGCAACATTGGGTTTAACCAATACCCGATTCTCGAACTTAGCTCGATCAGCCTTTCTATTCTGAAGTCGGTGGTCTTACTGGACCACTAAGTCTATATATTCTGCGCAATCCTGAGGTGGGTTCACAACCTGGGCCAAAACATCTTTGAGTTCACCCCGAAGTCCCCGATGAAATAATGTAATTCGTTTTACCTCTGGCCATCCGGTTTCCACCACCAACCTATTGAAGGTTGCGATATAGGTTAGTAGATCCTGGTTACCTTGTCGTAAGGATAAGAGTTCGTTATCCAGGGCCTGTCCCTGTGAATGTCTGGCAAATAGTCTCTCCATGCTCAATTGAAACCCTTGGAAATCCCGAAGAAGATGGTCATCCTGGTTGACTAGTGGAATTGACCAATCCGCTGCGCTGCCACTAAGGTATGATAGTACAAAGGCTACTTTGGTTTGGTCGTTCGGAAAAGCTCTAGGTCTGCATAAAAAGTGCAATCGGCATTGGTTCATAAACACGGCAAACTTTTTTGGGTCCCCAGCAAAACGTTCGGGTGGAGCTAAATGAATGCTCCCTGGAAGAACCACTTGCACAGGATTGCTCGATGAAACAGGAGTTGGATTCCCCCCCCCGAGTCCAGGTAATGGTGTTTGCCCAGCTTGGTTGTGCAGCAATTGTCTAGCAAGATCATCACTGCGCTCCTTTGACACAATCAGTTCTCTCCTGAGGGCATTAGTTTCTTGGTGCGCAGAGTGCACTTCTGCCCTAAGTTCCCCTAACAATAGGGCTAGTTGGTCGGTTTTTGAGGTTTCCATGACGCCCGGGTGGGGATTTATAGATAGGCTTTGTGTTCTGTTCCGCTCACCTGGTTCCCACAGGGGCGTCGATTGGACCTGGACAGCTGCGGTTTCCACCAACGTGATGCGAAGTGCTGAGATGACTGTCTGGACTGGCCCGCCTAATATCGTCTGCTTGATCCATAGAAGTATTCTCCTGCAAGTGGAGAAAGGGATTTAGCCGCCCGTGGATATGAGTGATAGCCCCCTCCCACTGTTCTCATTCTCCCTTCTTGTCGCCTCCGATATTCCCTTTTAGGAACCGCACCTTATGTTTTTAAATGATGAGCTCTCCATCCTGTGTGGATTGCAGGGACGCGTTGATGCCAGTTACTTCACTGGTTTGAAGGCATGGGAGAGTTCCGGAGAGTATTGACTCTGAGGTTCCTGGCAAGGTTCGGTAAGTATCAAGTTCATAGAGTTCAATATGTCCGATGATTCACTCTTGTTCCCTCCATCCTTCCTTGTCTTGCAACTAAGATTGTGAGAAGATATCCCTCGAGGCTGCTGGTGGTGCTCAGGTAAGAGTCTGTGTTACCCAACGCCGTCCGGTAAATGTTGCCGGTGTTTAACGTGTTGTTTTCTCTCCCTTTGCAGGTGCGGCACATGAAGATGTGGAGAGTTATAGAATAATGCCTCCGGTGGTAATCAGGTAAGTCTATGTTGATAAGTGTTTTATTTGTTGGTTTTCTCGGCTCACCTTGTTGTTTTCTTTTGTCCCTCAGGTGCCGGAGTTCAGCGAAGAAATGATGGAGTGTAAGAGGATTCACTTTAACACTACAGCTAAATCAATGCCTAGTCTGGGATACTGAATGGAAACCCTTATTGATATATCTTTATGTCCAGTTCATGCGTTCTGGATGACTACCCCTATATAACACCCCTCTCTTGGAATCCCCCTGACCCCACTGAGCCAAGAAGTAGTTCTGTTTTGCAAGTTTAAAAGGTTTATTTGATAATTTAAACAATAGATATATATATCACACTTTATAATAAATTAATAATTGAATATCACCCTTAATCTGAGCAGTAATCAATAATGGATAGTCCGGCACTAGCACACTTCTTTATAATCAATGATGAGTGGTTATAGGATGGATACGATAGCAACAATACTTTTATGGTTTCAAATGGATGCAATGTGGAATGAAATGCAGTACAGAAAATGACTTGATAGGATTTCAGCAAAAGACAATGTAATCACTTTCTTGGACAATTCACCCCCCCCCCCTTTTATGCACTGTAAGGAGATGAAGATGACACAGTTCTTAGGAATGCAATCAAATAGAATTCAGTTCAATTCCCCCCCAGCTGCTTATACAACAGATAGGAGTTTTGAAACACAGGCAAAATGCTTTGAATATGGTGACAATGCAGTGAGAAATATGCTGAAAATGGTTTTAATTCCCTTTAGGAGGTTCAGGGTGAGTGAAATGTACTTGGGATGAGTTCAGGCTCACTTTAGCAAGGATCTAGGAGTAACTAGCAGGTTAAACAAATTTTTGGCAAAGGAAAGAAATGAAGCTGCTGTTTTCACACGTGGCTGGATTTTTAACCAAATCGCAAATCGCGGTAAAATTCGCGAGTGCGAGAATCGTGATTACGGCAAAAGTATATGGAGTAGCAAGTCGGTTCTAAGCTTGTTGGAAAGCTGAGATTCTAAGCTTTCAGAGGAAAGTTAAACCAAGTTCCCAAACGGTTCCAGAGATACGGACGATTAAATAAAGGTAGTTTTTCGGATTTGAACATTTAAAAGTTCAAAGCGACAGGTTACAGCTTGCAGCTAGAAAATGACAAGTGACAGCTTTGCAAATGACAGGTGACAGTTAGGAGGCAGTTCTGGTTAGATTAAAATAGATTGAATAATATTATTTTAACTAAGAGATTGATTCTGCACAGTTCTGCTAAGTACTCACAATATACTCACAATATATTTAGAAATAGGCCTCGCCACGGATCTGATCAACAGGTTTTATTCACTCGCCACGGACGGTTTCTGCGCACAGCGTCTGGGTCAGCTCTACTCTGCTGGTCTGGTCTGGGTCTCTGGTTCTGATCAGGTCTGTGGGTCCGGATACAGCGGTCTCCGGTTCAGCTGGTCTCTCTCTGGATACAACAATGCTTTCTGGCAAATGGCAAGAGTTCTTGCAAAGAATTCAAACAGCTCGCCTGGCTGTGAATAGTTGCAATGATTTGAGGCCTGCTAAAGAGGGATTTAGCTTGTAGTTGACCTCTCTGCTACAAATTCTGAAGTAAAGTCTTGGTCTCTGAAGGTGGATAGATTGAAGTCTCTATGTTGGCTCTCTGGAGGTTGATGGAGGTAAAGTATGGATTTTCCCGGCAGAGCGTCCCGCAGCAGGTGGAATAGAATGTCCCTATCTGTCCTGACTGTCTGCTTTTATGTGTTTTGAAATTGGGTGGAGAGGCTAGCTTTCTAGGCCCTACCCCTCTCCACTTGTCATTGGCCACTTCCTCCTCTTCCCCTTGATTGGGGGAATGAAATGAAGTGTCATCATGATGAGGTCTGTTTATGATACAGAGAACCCACTCCTGTCAACTTTACACACAATCTATATTTGGCCTAAAGACATATTTCATAGATACACAGTGGTTTGAAATTACATGCACCCATCACATTTACTGATGGTAGCCCCTGTTCCAATTCTGCTCTTCCTGGGGGCTTGCATTCAGAAATAGCAACCTTTGGTGCTTTTTAGTGGGTTTTGCAACATCAGATTTTTCTCCAGATTTATACACATGTACACGGCCTGTCCATACATACTCCAGTAAATTACCATGTCTCTAGCTTAAACACAGAGTCTGTAGTATACATAAATAGCAGGGTTTTGCCCCAGAACATCACACAAATTGGAGTTTGGGCTTGAATCGGAGGTACATTTTTTAAATGAAGGCTCTCAAAGTTATACATTCCTGTCATTTGATTACAAAGAGTTATCAGTGTTTCTGTAAAATATATATTTTGCTTTCAATTCAGTTCTCAGAGTGTTGGAGTCCGCCTCCAAGACTTGGGTGGGTCAGTGATCACATGTGTCTTCTGGCAGGCAGGCCTTTGTTGACAGGAAACAGTCAAAATCAACATATTCTATTCAAGTGCAATAGCCTATTGTGTGGTCTCCAGGAGGTTGAGGTCAGCAGACCAGGGGGTCACTTTGCATTTGGATATTATGACCATGTGATATCCTGGGCTGTGGTGTGAATCTCTTGAGGTGAGAGGGTTTCCCAGGCTTCTGGCCTCTGGGAACAGCAGGTGGCTAATTTTTAATTAAAATGCAGCCTTTGAAGTCAGCTGAGTCAAATCCCTTTGTCAGCAACTGCACTTAGTTCTCCTGTCAGAGTTTAGACCGCTAGCGCAGCCTTGAGGATTTTTTTGGTACTGCATCCATTTCTGGGATCTTTCTTGGATTAATGCATTCCAAACAGGAATGGTTCTTACATGGTAGTAAATAATCATTGCTTAACATTGTTTTGATGGGGCTCCTTACAGTAAAATGGTTATGTGGAACCCCACAAAAGGGTTGAATCTTTAAAGTGGTCCGGTGAGCCACGATTTCAGCAACTTTTTGACATCAGTAACAGTGGATTTTGTTAACAAAGATCTTTCTTTACACTGGTGGGTGGCAAGTGAGGTAACCATTTTGGTGTGCGCACAAACTGCGTGGTTCTCCTGGATTCTGGCGTACTTGTGGGCTTTTTGGCCATCTTGGATTTTCTAAGCCCGCAGCACCAAATGTTGCAGCATGATAGCTCAAACGTGGGTCAGGACACCCAACAAATCCCCCCACGTGACTGCCCTTTGAATTTGAGTCGATGGGGAGTCGGGTGCACAAGGGTTTTGACCCACGCACTGGTCTGTCCGCATAATCTTCTTCCAATTCTGCAAATGGCACAGTTCAGCATCTTTTCCTCCATCAGGGGTGGATCAGTCGGTTCTCCTCGCCGGTCCTGATGGGAGTATTGGACGGTACACTGGGCCCCCCGGATCTTTGCTCCCGGTCCCTGGGTCGTTCTCCTTGGTTTCATCTCTCCTAGGACGAGAAAGCAAAAGCGGCAATACCTACTCATAGTCATTTTTCCACCACTATTAATGGTGTGGCAAACATATATATTTTATACATACGGAGATGTAGCATTTTTAGTTTGAAAAACAAGATATAATTCAGAGACAGTCGCTCACAAGAAACATAATATTTTAGAGACTATATGTGGGATATTTTAGGTTAGAACTGACTTACTCTGGAGTGGCCCCCTCAGGGATTCCAGAGGATTCCTCTAGTTGCTGTAGAGTGTGCCTGGGATGGCAACACTTTAGCTGATTTATATGTACCCACTTGTCTTCCCCCTCTGCCAAACCGCCTTTGGGGATGCGTATCCTGTAGGCCACAGGGGAGATCTTGTCTATAATCTCAAAGGGTCCCTTCCATGTAGGCAAACATTTTCGCTGTTTGGCCTGGTTCCTTTGGAAATTGTATAGATAGATGCGGTCTCCCACCTGATCTTTCTAGATTCCGCTGAGCATAGGCAAAAGCATGCTGAAGGTGTTTCCTTAAATTCTCCACATACTCATGAGTTGTGGAGGCATTTATCAACGTTTGCTCTTGGGTTCTGTAGAGCAAATGCTGAGGAAGCACCATCTTGCGTCCAGTCATCAACTCAAATGGTGACATTTTGGTTGCAGATGAAGGGGTAGATCTGATGGCCATTAGGACCAGAGGTAATCGGATATCCCAACTTGGCCCAGAATCTACCACAAACTTCTTTAATATGCTCACAATGGTTCGGTTGTATCTCTCTACTGCTCCAGAAGAAGCTGGCCTGTAAGCAATGTGTAGCTTCCTTTTAACCCCCAGTATCTCCCACATCTTTGTCATCACTTCACTGGTGAAGTTGCTACCCCTGTCTGACTCAATCCTTTGAGGTAGACCAAAACGGGAAAAGATGTGTTTAATCATCAGGGCAGCTGCAGTTTCTGCCTTGCAATTTGGGGCTGGGAGACATTCCACAAACTTGGTAAATAAGCATGTGACCGTCAACATGTACTTATTCCCCCGAGAGGAGCGAATCACTGGGCCTACGAAGTCGATTTGTAAATCTGACCATGGTAGTGTCATCCCCCTCTTTTGGAGGGGTGCACGGTGTGTGAGGGATGATGGCTGAAATTGTGCACACACAAGACACCCCTTCAAGTATCGGTTGAGGTCCTGGCCCATGTGTGGCCAGTATGTAACCTCTCTTAAGATTTCCAGTGTTGTGTGAAACCCCCTATGACCGGCGGTGGCCGCATCATGGGCGTGACTTAACATCAGGGTTCGGAATGAGGTAGGAACCACCCACTGATCGGGGCCAGCTTTGGATTTCCTTACCAACAAACCGTCTTGGATCCGGAACATTTTTGGACATTTCATCAACACTCTAAGGTCCTCTTTCCCTTTGTAATCGGTATCCGTCAGGGGAAAGTTCTCAGGGTCCTCAATGTGTTGGTAAAATTTACCAATTATTGTATCCCCCTTTGAGCGGTAATCAAATTAGCATCAGGGGTCTCCTTGCTCCATTGGGCAGTTGACAGATCATTGTGAGCATTTGTCTGGGACCTAGTGATAGCAGTGACCTGGATTTCCCCCAACAGGGACTCTATTTCTATTAGATCCCCTTGGATGGCCCCGGTTTTGGCCAGCTGATCAGCTAAGTCCTTTCCAGTTTTGTCTGGTCCCTCTACTTTGGAATGACCCTTGATCTTTTTCCAATAGATGGTCATCTCATTCGAGGTGACCAGATCATCAATGTTTTGGATCAACTTCCCATGTTTCAAGGGTTTGTTATTAGCACTTAACATGCCTCTGGTTTTCCAATTAACCAGGTGCTCCACGAACCCGTTCCGTACATAATCCGAATCTGTGATTATGACCAGTTCGTGGAGTTGATGCTGGACAGCAGTGAGGATGGCTTGATGCACAGCCATCAATTCTGCCACCTGACTACTTCGGGGACCAATTTTGTATCCAGCGGAGGGTTCTGGGAACTCCTTCACCCATGCATTCCCTACGCCAGCCACCAGTTCTTTCTCCCCGTCGTTGTCAACATGGTACGAGCATCCATCCACATAGACAGTGGGCATTCCCTCACACTTGTCCTCTTCAAAGAATTTGTGTGGGGATTTAAGGTATGCCTCCGTGTTGTCCTTGATTTTTAGACTTTCGTCCTCGAGACAGTTTTCTCTGGCACAATCATGCAAGTCAGCCAGACCTTGCGCGAGGGGACTCTTCTTGTTTTGGCCATATCTGACCTCCACAGGAAAGCCTTGCATTGACAGAATCCAGGAAGTAATTCGGGAATTACTCACATTTCCAGCCCGGATTCTGTCACTTTGGAGATATTGCAGAGGCTGGTGTGGAGTCTCCACTATGATGGGTTCCCCATGGATAAACGGGCGGTAATTCTTCAATGCCCACACCGTTGACAGGAGTGCCTTCTCACAATCGTTGAATTTTTCCTCCACAGAGGATAAAGTTTTGCTTGCATAGGAGATTACTTTATTGACCTTGTCATGCTTTTGGTATAATACTGCCGTCAAGCACGTATTAGAGAACCCCGTCTCCAGGAAGAACTCCTTGTATCTGACAGGGTAAGCTAGGCAAGGCGCTTGTGAGAGGCTTCTCTTGAGTTGTTTTACCGCCTCGGCTTGTTCTGGACCACATTCCCACTTGACCCCCCCTTCATGAGATGAATCAGGGGTGTGGTGATCTCTGCGTACCCCTCAATGAACTTTCTGCTGTAATTAGTCAGTCCAAGGAGGCTCCTTAGTTCCCGCAGAGTTGCGGGGTCTTTCAGTTTCTGAAGTGCTTCCACTTTATTTTCCTGGGGACAGAGACCCTGAGGAGTAATCTCATGCCCCAAGAAATTAACACGGGTTCTACACCACTGTGCTTTCTGAAAGGAAAGTTTTGCTCCGGCGGCCCTCAACTGGGTCAGAACATAACGGATCTCCGCTATGTGTTCCTCCACAGATGAACTTTTGATGAGGACATCATCTACATAAGCCAGGTTACCCCTCGCACCCAGGTCGGGCATGGCCTTATGTAGGAAAATGTTGAATTCATTGCCGGAGTTGAGGTATCCGAAGGGAGTCCGGGTCCATGTATACTGCTGGCCCCCAAAGGTAAGAGCCAGCTTGTATTGGTCCTCCCTACTGACCGGCACGGTCCAGTATCCATTGGTCAGGTCTATTGCAGTGAATACCTGTGACCCCTGAATCTGGGCCAGCCCTTGGTCAATGTAGGGAAGAGGCCATCGGGAAGTATGGACCCGTTTGTTGAGCTCCCTAAGGTCAGCGCAGAGTCTCCACTGGCCGTTTGGCTTTAATATTCCCAGCACCGGATTATTGAAGGTGCTGTGGACGGGACGGATTATTCCCCTGGACTCAAGGTTCTTAATTATTTCAGTAAGGGACTCCATTGATGTGAGAGGCAAGCGATATTGCTTCACAAACACTGGAGTCATGCCAGGGTCCGTGGGGATTGTTGTTGTGTGGATGTCGGTGCGACCACAGTCATATGAGTCTACCGCAAAGAGATCTTGGAAATCCAAGAAAACTTGTTTCAACTTTTGCTTTTGTTCCAGAGTCACACAGGCATCAGCTAGGTTGACTCTCTCTTCCACCATCTGCCTGAAGCCTGGAAAGACTTCTGGTTTGGCTATTTCAGCGGCCTCCTCCAGCTGGGTGGAGAAGTCCCTGGTCAGAGTGCTGATTTGGACTGGAGGCTTCAGGTGGGAAAGGCAGCCCTCATGGACCTGGAAAATCACGTCATCCCTCCTGAAGTCACAAGTCACATCTTCCTTACCATAAGGGCAAGAAGTGTACACCAGGAAGTTCCCCCCATGGCGGGTAAAAATCCTGTCTGGTGTTGTATTGTCCTCACTGTCACTGTCAAAACAGTCCTTGGGGATTGGTCCTAACAGTTCATTTCCTAAATCGATGGAAAAATGTTGGTCATCATCCGCCATTCCAATAATGGTGCCTGCGGCTAGAGTAATACTCTTTAAGCCGCTGTTATCCACCTCTATTAGAATGGTGTCATGTTCTATGTTGACTAATGGAGTTGGGTTTACCCCCAACCCTTGCTGTTGGAGAGAAGCGTTTAGATGTATGTAAGCATCAGGGTTTTTCAAATGTTGTCCTCTTTTAACTTTCACTTCCAGGGAGAATTGTCGGGTCCTTTCTGGGATGGTGACTTCCCCTTTGATCTGAATCTCAACTGCATAAGGTAGCAATTGAGCTGACCTAAATGCTTTCTCTGGATCATCAAAGCCCATGGGATTATCCGTTAATCGGGACCAAGCTTTGAAGTTTATTAGGTCCAAACTAATGGCAAAGCGATTGAGAATGTCACTGCCTAAGTAAAAAGCGGCAGTGACGTCTCGCACGACCCAACAATTGTGGACTATGCTCTTGTTGCCAATGGAGATTTTGAGCATACACCTGCTTGGCAGGAGATGTTTGGAATTGGGTGCTTCCAGGTCCCTTTCCCATTTGTCTATCCGTTTGAATGTGGGAATGGCTGGATCTTTTGGGAGTTGGCGGAACATGGCTTCGCTGATGAAGCTCTTACCGTTGTTCACACACACTCAAGCGAGAACAGAGTCCTTCCCATCATTTAACTGAACAGGGATGAACAACTGCTCTCCAATTTGCTGAATATCAGCCAGGCTCTGAGCTGATTTCACATCTTTCTGGACTATAGGAGTGGGAGTTTCTGATTGTGGATTAGTAAAGAATTTCAGGGTGTTTCCTTCCAGTGTGGAATACCACCTTAAACTGGAAGGGAGGTTGATTTTCAGAAATAGAGAGGACCCCCCATCACCAGTCTGTTGTCCTACTGCTATTACTGTCACGTCTGGAATTTTGTTATTCTGGAAGTGGAATTCTACTTGGTCCGATTTTTGTTCAACCATGTGGCATGTGCCGTTTAAACTAACATGGTGGACACTCTGTTTTAATTTTATGGGTCAGCTAGTCTGGGTCCAGAGGACCTTGTTTACGCAATCTATTAGGGGTGACAACCTTCTCAGGAGTTCATTCCCTAGTAAACAAGGGGTGCCCTCTGGAGTCACAACTATGACCGGGTGTTTCAACTTGTGTCGCCCAATTTTAATGTCCAAATCTGCCGTCCCCTCGACGGGAATTTCCTTCCCGTCAAAGTTCTGGAGTTGTCCAGGAAGTGAGGTGAGAGGAATTTGGTGATTCCCTGCCCTTCCTGCATTCAGTTCATCAAAGGCCCTTCTGGATAGAAGGGTAGCTTGAGATCCCGTGTCCACCAGCGCTGAAATCGTACCCTGCCCCTGTACTTGTACCGGGGCATAATATCTTCCTGCTTCTCCTCAAGGGGGCACAGATAATGCACATTTTTGGACAACTGGTGGGCTAACTTTCTGGTTTTGGACATTGCAAGAGAACACATTTGGGCAGAATTCTGTGGAAAGCCTTGGGAATCTGAAAGAAAAAGTTGGCAACTGGAGATCAGAGCCATTGTGGGTTCCCCTGGTTCCGGTTCTGAGCCACCCCCCCCTTTTTGGAGGCAGTCATCAGGATGGGTTTGAACCAGGGGATTTTGGTATTGTGGGTTCTGGGATGAGATGATGGGCGGCGGTAGCTCAGTTTCCATATCTCCCCCGTCTGAATTGGCATCCCTTGGGACCCATTTCTCATTGGGAGGAGTTCCCCCATCTCTGAAGGAGAAGGTCCTTTCCCCAGGATCCTCTGAGGATCCCTCTCCCTCAAATTGAAAGACCTGTACCTCCTCCACAAAGTGGGTCTGTTTGGGTCCTTTGTTTCTCCTACCCCCCCCTCTGCTCCTTGGGAGGCATGCTTTCAGGGGCAGGAGATTTTGTTTCCGGTTCCTGGTTTTCCAGGGGCTGTTTACAAGTTGGGAAGGAAGCTTCCTCCAAGGCTTTACACCCCCCTTCCCTTTGTGCCTCCTCCCTGGGAACCAGTGTGTTATCGGGGTGCTGCCCCCGTCATTGTTCTGGAGCACCAGGTCCAGAGTTTGGGGCATTCTGCGGTGGCATGCTCATCTGAGGGTTCTGTTGAGCCATCAGTATGTGACCCAGATCCCGTGCCATATTTTGGACCTGGCGCTCTAACTGGGAAACCCGCTGATACGGGGCTCTATTTTCTCCCCTGGGCTGATCTTGATTTTGGTACCCCTCCACCCTTGGCCTCCCCTCTCCCGGATTAGGTGATCTGGGCTCAGGGAATTGGGGAAAGAAGGATGGATGATTTTGGGGCTGGAAATTGGGTGGATATCTGGGGAAAAAGTTCTGCCCAGGATTTGGAGAATTTCTGCCCTCCTTGGGGAAGTTAGGAGGGAAGTTCCCCGGGTCAGGTGCTTGGCTGGATCCCCCCCCTTGGGCTGGAGGAGTCCACACATAACCCAGGATTGGTCTGTTTCCCTTGTAACGGGGACTTACATAGTCAGGAGAGCGAGGGACCTCATTTGTGGGACTACCGCTTTCACTCCCTGTCTGTGACTGGCCCGAGGACCTTCTGGGCCTAGCATTATTAGGTGCAGGTAGGTTTTTAGGCCCCCCCATCTCCAAATCCAAAACGGGGGTGACCTTTACCTCTGCCACCTTGGCAGCAGCAGGGGTGCTGTTGGTTTTGGGATTTATCTGGGTATTGCTTTTATTTTCTATGGGCTTCTGCACCTCATAGATCCGGGTAGCCTGTTCAATGACCCAGTCTAAAGATCTTTTCTCATGAAAATCTCTCACAAGCTGGGTCATTATATATTTGGGCAAGGCATGGAAAAATGTATTGACAAATTCTCTGCTGCCTGTGCGCACCCTTCTGGTGGTCTGCGCAAAGGCACATTTCAGTTCTTGCACGAATTCTTGTGGGGCCTGATCCTCCCCACATTGCAAATTGTAGGCTGCCTTGCGAGCCTCTTGAGGATTTCTGTGAACAGAAAAATGTTTCAAGATGGCCGCCTTATAGGTGGACCATCTTAAATGATTTTGGTCCTCCAGCCCCGCAAAGAAACTGGAGTATTCTGGTGAAAAGGTCCACTTTACATATTGGATACGGCTTTGGCTGTCCTTCAAATGAAAAGTCTCCATTATTTGCTCATAGAGCTCCAAGTGTTCCCAAACAGAGTACTTGGCGTTCTTATGATAAGGCGTGATGACACTCCTGATTGCCTTAATCTGTTTCAATGGGTCCTTAAGCAAGGCCCTTTTTGCCTTATTGGCCTTTTTGGTTCGGGTAACCCTGGTCCATTCATCCTCTGACTCAGAGGCACTGCTCCCAGAGGTTCCTGTCTGCTCTTCCAGGTTTTCCCGGATTCTGCGAGCCTGGGAGTGGCTGGCAGAATGTGGAGACCTGGTCTCCTGTGTCCTGCGCCGTTCAGGGGAGTCTTCAGATTCCTCCTTGCTGCCAGGATTTGATAGGTACCCCCCCACTGACCTAACTGGGCAGAAGTTTTCAGGATGCCCTTAATGGGCCTATTCTCCTGGGGTTCCCCAATAAATTGCACTGTGCTTGGGTGCCCATACCCGGATGCCCGCCCATCCATTCCTGGGAGGTACTGGCCTAAGAGCCCCATGCTTCTGGCTGGATAGTAATCTGCCATCCCTGTGGCCTGGTGCTCATGTGCGCCAGGGGACAGGGGGGTGGCAGAGTCCAGGGACTGAGAGAGATAAAGGCCTCTGGTACTAGGGCTCCTGAGGTTATGCTCTGGAGTTTCCCTTTCCCAGCGAACCTGGTCTCTATCCGCCCCTGCTCCCTGTTGCAATGCAAGAGCCTGCGCCTTCAGTTCCTCAGTTAAAGCCTTACTTGACTCTATCAGTCTCTCCTGCATTGCTACCTATTGTTGGAGCCTATCATTGTGCTGGCAGAGAGCCTCATTCTCTCTCTGCGTTTCCTGATTGGTCCTGGAGCACTGGGCCAGTCTTTGCTGCAGGAGGGTTACCTCCTCAGCTGTGTCCCTATTGGCCTGCTCATTTCTTGCCAGAGCATCCTCCACCTTCCTGATGTGCTCTAACAAGTTCTGGTGTTCTTTTTGGAGGTCACCCAGTCCCTGGAGGGCCAGGTGATTTTCTTCCATTTTCCTTTTTAAGTGGCAGACTTCCTGGCCTAAGGTATCCCTTTCCTGACTAAGAGCCTGCATCTGTGCCGCCAGGTCGTCCCTTTGCCTTTGGAAGGCACCAGTTTTCTGGCGCTCCTGGTCAAACTCTGCCTGGGTATCCAGGTCTTTCAAAATCAGTTTATTGCTCTCTGCCTTCTCCCTATCTATTTGGCTTTGCAGGGTGACTACCTGCTCAGCACATGTCATATTGAAGTCTAACTGTTGCTCCAGCTTTTTCTGGCTCTGCAGTAGGGAGTCCAAACCTTCTTGGTACTCCTTCTGCAAGGCCAGAAATCTGGTATCCTGGTCCGCCTTTTCCTGTTGCAGCACATCCATATCCTCCTTTATTTTAGTGATGTACCGCCTGCTGTCATTTTCTGACTCCTGGCTCCTGAGCAGCCTCTGCTCAGAAGAGTCCAGATCAGATTGGGCCTTCTGTAATGCCTGGCAATCTTGTGGTGCTCATCCTTGGCCTTCGGGGCCATGTATAGGTCACTCAGGGCTACATGTAGGGGACCCTGATCTCCCCATATATCTGACCCTGTTTCAGTGACCTGTTGCGCGATTGCCTGCAACCAGACCGTTTGGTCCTGATGAGTCCACTCACCTCTCACAAATTGCTTATGTAAGAAGTGTTCTCTGGCTATTTTCATATCTACCAAGGTCGTCATTCTAGAGATTGGTCTCTGTCCTGACTTACAGAAGTTTGTATTTTATTTTTGCAAAACAGACCTTTTCCTTAGAGCGTTCCTTTGAGGAGTGCTTTGCAGCGTAACACAGCGTGGTGATCCGACCGGATATGTGTATGTGGTCAGCTGGCACGCTGTATTAATCTGCACAAGTGATAGATCTAACCCAAACATCCCAGACAAGCCCCCAATTTGTAAGAGGATTCAATTCAACACTACAGCTAAATCAATGCCTAGTCTGGGATACTGAATGGAAACCCTTATTGATATATCTTTATGTCCAGTTCATGCATTCTGGATGACTACCCCTATATAACACCCCTCTCTTGGAATCCCCCTGACCCCACTGAGCCAAGAAGTAGTTCTGTTTTGCAAGTTTAAAAGGTGTATTTGATAATTTAAACAATAGATATATCACACTTTATAATAAATTAATAATTGAATATCACACTTAATCTGAGCAGTAATCAATAATGGATAGTCCGGCACTAGCACACTTCTTTATAATCAATGATGAGTGGTTATAGGATGGATATGATAGTAACAATACTTTTATGGTTTCAAATGGATGCAATGTGGAATGAAATGCAGTACAGAAAATAACTTGATAGGATTTCAGCAAAAGACAATGTAATCACTTTCCTGGACAATTCACCCCCCCTTTTATGCACTGTAAGGAGATGAAGATGACACAGTTCTTAGGAATGCAATCAAATAGAATTCAGTTCAATTCCCCCCCCAGCAGCTTACACAACAGATAGGAGTTTTGAAACACAGGCAAAATGCTTTGAATATGGTGACAATGCAGTGAGAAATATGCTGAAAATGGTTAATTCCCTTTAGGAGGTTCAGGGTGAGTGAAATATACTTGGGATGAGTTCAGGCTCACTTTAGCAAGGATCTAGGAGTAACTAGCAGGTTAAACAAATTTTTGGCAAAGGAAAGCAATGAAGCTGCTGTTTTCACACTTGGCTGGATTTTTAACCAAATCGCAAATCGCAGTAAAATTCGCGAGTGCGAGAATCGTGATTACAGCAGAAGTAATCACTAAGCTTGTTGGAAAGCTGAGATTCTAAGCTTTCAGGGGAAAGTTAAACCAAGTTCCTAGCCCAAACGGTTCCAGAGATACGGACAATTAAATAAAGGTAGTATTTCGGATTTCAAATATTAAAAGTTCAAAGCGACAGGTTACAGCTTGCAGCTAGAAAATGCCAAGTGACAGCTTTGCAAATGACAGGTGACAGTTAGGAGGCAGTTCTGGTTAGATTAAAATAGATTGAATTATATTATTTTAACTAAGAGATTGGTTCTGCACAGTTCTGCTAAGTACTCACAATATATTTAGAAATAGGCCCCGCCACGGATCTGATCAACAGGTTTTCTTCACTCGCCACGGACGGTTTCTGCGCACAGCGTCTGGGTCAGCTCTACTCTGCTGGTCTGGTCTGGGTCTCCGGTTCTGATCAGGTCTGTGGGTCCGGATACAGCGGTCTCCGGTTCAGCTGGTCTCTCTCTAGATACAACACTGCTTTCTGGCAAATGGCAAGAGTTCTTGCAAAGAATTCAAACAGCTCGCATGGCTGTGAATAGTTGCAATGATTTGAGGCCTGCTAAAGAGGGATTTAGCTTGTAGTTTACCTCTCTGCTTCAAATTCTGAAGTAAAGTCTTGGTCTCTGAAGGTGGATAGATTGAAGTCTCTATGTTGGCTCTCTGGAGGTTGATGGAGGTAAAGTATGGATTTTCCAGGCAGAGCGTCCCGCAGCAGGTGGAATAGAATGTCCCTATCTGTCCTGACTGTCTGCTTTTATGTGTTTTGAAAGTGGGTGGAGAGGCTAGCTTTCTAGGCCCTACCCCCTCTCCACTTGTCATTGGCCACTTCTTCCTCTTCCCCTTGATTGGGGGAATGAAATGAAGTGTCATCAGGATGAGGTCTGTTTATGATACAGAGAACCCACCCCTGTCAACGTTACACACAATCTATATTTGACCTAAAGACATATTTCATAGATACACAGTGGTTTGAAATTACATGCACCCATCACATTTACTGATGGTAGCCCCTGTTCCAATTCTGCTCTTCCTGGCGGCTTGCATTCAGAAATGGCAACCTTTGGTGCTTTTTAGTGGGTTTTGCAACATCGGATTTTTCTCCAGATTTATACACATGTACACGGCCTGTCCATACATACTCCAGTAAATTACCATGTCTCTAGCTTAAACACAGAGTCTGTAGTATACATAAATAGCAGGGTTTTGCCCCAGAACATCACACAAATTGGAGTTTGGGCTTGAATCGAAGGTACATTTTTTAATTGAAGGCTCTCAAAGTTATACATTCCTGTCATTTGATCACAAAGAGTTATCAGTGTTTCTGTAAAATATATATTTTGCTTTCAATTCAGTTCTCAGAGTGTTGGAGTCCGCCTCCAAGACTTGGGTGGGTCAGTGATCACATGTGTCTTCTGGCAGGCAGGCCTTTGTTGACAGGAAACAGTCAAAATCAACATATTCTATTCAAGTGCAATAGCCTATTGTGTGGTCTCCAGGAGGTTGAGGTCAGCAGACCAGGGGGACACTTTGCATTTGGTTATTATGACCATGTGATATCCTGGGCTGTGGTGTGAATATCTTGAGGTGAGAGGGTTTCCCAGGCTTCTGGCCTCTGGGAACAGCAGGTGGCTAATTTTTAATTAAAATGCAGCCTTTGAAGTCAGCTGAGTCAAATCCCTTTGTCAGCAACTGCACTTAGTTCTCCTGTCAGAGTTTAGACCGCTAGCGCCGCCTTGAGGATTTTGTTGGTACTGCATCCATTTTTGGGATCTTTCTTGGATTAATGCATTCCAAACAGGAATGGTTCTTACATGGTAGTAAATAATCCTTGCTTAACATTGTTTTGATGGGACTCCTTACAGTAAAATGGTTATGTTGAACCCCACAAAAGGGTTGAATCTTTAAAGTGGGCCGGTGAGCCACGATTTCAGCAACTTTTTGACATCAGTAACAGTGGATTTTGTTAACAAAGATCTTTCTTTACACTGGTGGGTGGCAAATGAGGTAACCATTTTGGTGTGCGCACAAACTGCGTGGTTCTCCTGGATTCTGGCGCACTTGTGGGCTTTTTGGCCATCTTGGATTTTCTAAGCCCACAGCACCAAATGTTGCAGCATGATAGCTCAAACGTGGGTCAGGACACCCAACAGGAGGCAGCGCCGAATCGAAAGATGCTGCGAGGACTGGTGAGTAGGATGCGGCGCTGCAGCTCGCAATGCGACTCGTACAGAAATGATGTTCTTTCCAGGTCCGGAGGCGAGATGGATCCGTAATCAGGTGAGGAATTCGAAATAGTTTGTTTTCTAATCTTGTCCTTTTCTTTCCTCTTGGTTTTAGGAGTTCCAGATTCGAGGCGGGCGTGGGAGAAGACTGGATGCAGACTGCAGGCACGGTGAGCGTTACGCTGCTGGATGCAGAATAACGCGAAGCGTGTGCTGTTGTTCGGGCGTGGTTTAAATAGCCTCCAAAGTAGTTCCAGGTAAGAAGTTCCCTAGAACCACGCCCGACTAAAAAATAGTCCCCTTTAGAAAAATAGTCCCATCCAGGCCTCACGTTGGCTTGGACTCACTAGCAGCATGGACAGCATCAGGTAAGTAAAGTCTATGAGCCTGGCGCATATGGCGCCAGGACTGATTTCCATGATGAGCCTGGCGTCTAAGGCACCAGGACTGAACCCAAACAGCCCTCAGCCGGGGCTGTTGGGGTTTTAATAAGTATCTGGATGCCTGCTCCCGGAGCTGATGGGCTTGGTCCTGATGCCCGGGGGTAGGCATCATGACACTCAGCCCCGGAGAACTCACCCTCCAGGTCCATGCCAACGTCCCTCATGTCAACCATACGCCATCAGAAGATGTACCCTTGGCAGCCACCTGAATGATGTTATCATCAACCACACTGGAATTTCGCTCTACAATTCACAGCAAAGCACTGGTAATCTCGCATTATTTCCTGTTGATATAATGCAAGGCATCAGGTTCTGTGAAATATTTGCTCCATGTTCGCTTTGATGCACACCCACCTTGTGATGTGCGCGAGTGCCTACTTCAAAATGGCCGCCCAGTAGCCCCAAGTCCTTAGAATCACCAAGCCCTTACCTGGCCCCATCGACCGATACCATTGGCTTCTCCCTTATACTTGAAGAGCCAATAGCACGCCGGGTGGCGTGAGCCGGACTCTCTCCAAGGCCGTTGATCTAAGACTGACTTCCTGTCTCAGCCTGTCTTTGCCTGTATTCTTCCATCTGCCAGGTACCTTGTTCCTCAGACTACCACTCTAGAAACACTTCAGGTACTGCAGCTACCTAGCTTAGTGATAAAGCCCATTTGTCTAATAATCTTTCAATGCCTTAATATTGTGTGCTGCCCACACGCGACACACTCTATACTCGCCTTTCGGTGTGAAACCTTTAGCGCTATGCATTCAGAAACCAGTGTCTGAGCACCTAACTCTACAACCTGTACAGTCAGCCGTATCCTTAATCATACCTGCTGATTTATTTTCCGTGAGGAAGTTTTGATCTGTACGCTGCATTTGACTATCCACCAACCCACGGACTTATTTGCACTTGCTTGATTACTCACAAGGGTAAACCACAATGAACGTGCCTACGATTGTTTGACTATGTCTATGTGTGCGAACTATGTGTACTCCTGCCTATGATCATTCCTGTCTTTTGGACATGTTTGTGTGCTTATCGCACTATTGCACCTGATTAATCATCATCCTTCTGGACCTGCTCATATGTGTTAACTACACTACTGCATATGACACCTGTCAGTCGGTGTCCTATACGAGTAAATAACAAATGCAATACTCCAGTCTGACCTATGGAGCCTGGACTGTATAACAAACCTTTTGCATGCAATGCCTAGCAAACCAGCCTATCTAGCAATACCGTATTACCTAGCGAATTAGCCTACCTAGCTTTGCTGTTTGTGATCTTACACCTGTATTGCCTTAGCGAGTTAGCCTACCTAGCATTGCCATTTGTGATCTTACACCGGTATTGCCTTAGCGAATTTAGACTACCTAGCATTGCTGTTTGGGATTTTACATCAGTATTGCCCTAGCGAATTAGATTACCTTGCATTGCTGTTTGTGATCCTACACCAGTATTGCCTTAGCGAATTAGCCTACCTAGCATTGCTGTTTGTGATCATACACCTGTATTCCCTTAATGAATTAGCCTACTTATCATTGCTGTCTTCCCTGTGATCTTACACTTGTACTGCCTAGCGAACTAGCCCACTCAGCACTGCCATTCGATGCCTGAGATATCCACACAGTCTCAGATTATAATGTTTACTTTCATCCTCTACCTAACTTCACCCTGGTCCATAACGTCCCTAACTATCCCATTCCCACAATACACACCCACGAAAATGCTGAACAGTAATATTAGACTGTCCACGACTACCTTAAGATACTGAATGGCTCTGAGGAAAGTCACCTATCACCAACTATGCCTAAGAACCAACATCCCATGTGACTTCACACTTAGAATCTCTAAACTACGACTGAGACTATAGAAAATATTCGAGCCACCTGCCAGATACCAGACTGTATGTGCCCATTATAGAAACCAAGAGGAGGCTACCTCTACTAAACTAAACTGCCCCCCACCAAGTGCCACTACCAACTACAGACACAAAACAGACAAACACTATAAAACACCAACTAGACTAGCCAAAAACAACAGCCCGGCCCCATCCACAAAACCATCATCAAGCCCTGCCCTTAAAGGAGCGCTTATTAATGCCAGGTCTTTAATAGCCCATGCTACCCAAATTGCCGACATTATACAAACAGGCAATTATGTCTTCTTAGCCATCACCGAAACCTGGCTGCACCAAGCAGCTGGCACTGCCTTGATGCTTGCTGTGCCCACTAATTACACAATCTTTAGAGAAGACAGAAACAATTCCCATGGAGGAGGTGTAGCTTTCACAGCTAAAACAAATCTGTCAATAAGAATAGTAACTCCCCTGCATCCCCTGCATACCAAATCCTGCAAGTCCTTAACTAACAAAATTCTCACATCTAATTCGCAAACCATCACCATACACCTAATCTATAGGCCACCAGGCCCCATCGGCTCCTTCAAAGAGGACATCTCTCCGATCCTCTCAGATAACTTTAAAGAAACATCACAGGCCCTTCTACTAGAAGACCTGAACTTACCCAAAACGTGTCACAGCCTACACACGAGGAAGTCTGAACACTTGACTGGGTGGCTAATCATAATTGCAACACTACCATCACCTCCATTAGTCCACAAGCATGGACAGACCATGCTCTTATATCCTTCTATATAGATGCTAAAATCCTCTTATCCCAAAATAACCTATTAGCACCCCCTACACTAACAAGGAATAAAAAGAATATAACTACAGACAGATTATTACTGTTAATTCTCCCTACATTAAACTTGCTGCCAGACACACTAGATCCATCCACCCTAGTTAATGAATTCAACTTAGTCATGGCCGATGCTCTGGATATTATTGCCCCATTAAAAATGAGAAACAGTAAACCTAGAGCACACCTTAATGCCTGGTTTACCCCATACCTAAAATCCTTAAGGAAAGAAAAACGTAAGTGTGAATCCTCTTGCCATCCTTATCAATATTGTTACGAAATACAAAACTGAAATACGACGAGCCAAAAAAGAAATCTTTGACAATAGAATAATGCAAGCTAAATCAGGCACTAAAGAGCTCTTTACAATACTGAAGGAATTGGAGAACCCCATCCCGGTACCTGACAGCTGTGTCAAAAATAAAACATGGTGTTCTAACATTCAGAAGGCCCTCAGTGACAAAATTGCCACTCTCCAAGTGAAATTCGATAAGAAAAAACAAAACATACCTTCCACTACCACCCAAATTGCCAAATCACGTACTACTGCCAAGCCTGAACAGCGATTCAACTTCACTAAAGTCTCCATACTGGTGGCTGAAAAAATAATACTATTGCTTAAACCCTCAAATTGCTGAGGCAATAACTGTTCTGCACAAATATTAAAAGACGCTGCAAGAGCTTATCTCCATTCATCTCTAAACTCATCAATGCCTCATTTACCTCAGGTACCATACCGAGCAATCTCAAGGAATCCTGGGTCCTCCCGTGCCTTAAGAAACAATCCTTGGATCCGGATATACCTACAAATTACAGGCCTATCACCACGGTGGCATTCCTACTAAAGATATTAGATAGAGTGGCCTACTTACAGATTAAGAAATTCCTGGAGCTGCATCAACTCCTAGGCATCCGGCAATCAGGTTTCAGACCGCAGCATGTCACTGAAACAGCACTTATTGATCTTAATGCCCAGGTCGACAAGCTTAGGGACCAGGGAAAAACTGCCTTACTCGTACTTCTCCTACTGGTTCTCTCAGCAGTGTGTGAACTGGTGGACCACAAAGTACTCTGTAACCACTTAGAATCAGCAGCGCATTTCTCGCCCCAAGCTATAGCATGGATCAAATCATTTTTAAGTGAGAGAACTATGAGGGTCTTTTCCACCTCAACACCTGCAGACCCTGCTCCTATCAGGTGTGCTGGGTAGAGGTTCTAAATATCCTACAGGGTACGACAGGGAAAGGTGTTACAAGGAAGAGGATACTGTGTCTTAACCCTCAGATTCCCACTTCCACTCCCCAAAGACCCCTCACCCAGGTGATCCTCCCCCTGTGGTCCACCCCCAGGAACTGGCTCCAATAGCAATGGCTGTGTTCTGGCCACCTGGAAGACAGATCTCCAGAGACAAATGGGTGAGACACCTTCAGGTTTCTCACAGCTCGTCACCATAGACTACCACTGCCTCATGGCAAGTCTGCAATTCATCACCCATCCCAATCAAAGGCCATCCAGGGTGCAATACACCCTCACAAGCATCAGACAGTCCAACAACCAAATATGCACCGCACCAGATGAGTCACTGAAGTACTGAAATCCACCAAAGGTCAACACACATCCTGCAATGCATATTCCAGTCTGGGCACACAGTCCTGTGTTCATCCATGAATATACTAACTGGGAAGTGAACATGAAGTGTGATTTTCCCTTGACCTGTAACACATGGCCCAAAATCCTTGATGTCAACATGCAACTGCACAAGGCCAGCAGAATACATGGACATCCTTGGCACACCCTCCGAAGGGCCTCACACCCATAGGACCCACACAGAGTGCAACCATGCATGCACCATTACGTTACACAACATTGCCGTGTCCATCGACAAGCATACTCCCAAAATGCACTCTGATCACATGGCATACGCATACTGCCCCATAAAAATGACAGTGTGGACTCACATGCTGCCAGGATCTGGTCCTTCAATGTGAGGACCTGAGTGTGAAGATCCGTGTTCAGCCACTGCAGGATTCTGAGATGGAGAGGCAAAATCCTATGGTGCCTGCTCAAGTGCACCTCTGCAGTGGGTCCTGCCTTGATGGCTGTCCTGGCCTTTTTTTGGCACCAGACCCTCATACTGTCTTATCTCTTTTTAATGTTTTCAGGGGATCATACAGCCACACCCTCAACATTAACAGCCATGGCTATGTCCCGCTAGATCCTGCTGTGGCTAACCACCCGAGCTTCTGCTCTGGGTGGAACAGGGCGTTCATAGTGCTGCAGCACCTGTCAATATAGTATGACAACTTCTGCCCCCTGAAAAGTTAGCTGCCCTCATGCGTGCAACCCTTGATGTGGAGGTGGCCAACATGTTGATGTTGATGCTGGTGGATTAGCACAGGGTCTGGGATGCACCTGCAATAGAGACATAATTGTAACAACCTTCAATGTGACAATGTAACAATACTCCATTTGATACCCACGGTAGCGCGACCATACTTCATGGCACAAAGTATGCTCCCAGGACGTTGTTCCCCATGCCTGGCCCAATATTGATTCAGCTGTACACGGCCAATCATCCACTGCCAATGTCAGAGGTGACACCTGGGCATGGACCAAGAGACTCACACATGCACACATAATGAGCGGCTGTGCATGTCTCTGCAGCACTACTCAGAAATCTTGCCAGCACAATTCATACATCTGCTGCAGTAGCTCCCATATGCATGCGTGTACAATTTGTAGCTACCCACTACGCATTGCAAAAGTAATCATGCAACATGTGCACATCATTGCATAGGTAAGCACTCAACTGCAACACACTGTGCCCACCACAAGAGTACCCTCTACCCATGATTGACACCATCCCACCCCACCCTGCATCATGCAGCCACAGAGCCGCCATTTGCCCTTTTGCTATTCCCCACTCACCTGTTCTGAATAGCCGCATGCAGCAATAAAGTGAACTTGTACCAATGCACCACTGGCAATGCACAGCAAAGCCACAAAAAAGTCCAGACCTGAGGAATTGCAGGAGTGTGAGAGCAAACCATGATGGTCATAAACCAGTGGCAGGGAGCTGTCTGTGGACTGATGCATCTCCGGATGCCAATACAAGCTGGGGCGTGTCACGTAAGTAACGTGTATCACACCTTACAAATCGCACATGCCAGGCATACTAACAATATAGGGTGCATGCGCAGGATGCACATACGCTGCATAATCGTAATGGTGGGAGGACGCAGAGCACTTCCTTGATCACCGTTATGGGCTTAAGCGGAGGGTACACAGCACAAGTGCAGATTAGCAGGTTTTGCAAATATGCATCTTTCAGCCTCCTGCCATTGATGGAAGGGGAACTGGCAAGGCTTGTAGAGTAGTGAACATTTAGGGACCAGTGCCAAGATGTGCCAGAGGGAGAGCACAACCACCATAAGCTGGTGCTGCACCACTCACAGATACAGGCACTAGCACTGTCACTGCAGGTGCCACTGGTACCCCTATGATCCAGGGGCAGCCACCAGTCACTGAGAATGGGGAGAGCCGGAAGAGGACATTTACAAATGAGGAATTACATATCCTCACAGACTATGTGGACGAACACCAGTCTGAGCTATACCCCTGATCTGGAAGAACCCTGACACTGGCCCAGCATCAGTGGAAGTGGCAGGAGGTGACTGACCTGGTGAATGCATTTGGTGTGGAAAGGTGCACTGCGAAAGAGTTACTAAAGCGGATGGATGACCTAACCAGGCATACTAAGGAGAAGCTGGGTGCAAATGTGTCCTCTGCACAGGTGACTGGTGGTGGTTCACTGCAGATTGACGATCTCACTCCTTTTGAGGAGGTAGCCTCTGGCCTCATCTCAAGTGAACAGGTTGTTGACATCAGAGGCATCGGCACATTTGGACATGCTGCAAGTGAGTGATATTTGTGACTGCTACGTGTGATCATGATGCTACTGTGCATGACAAAGGATGAGTGATTTTCGGTGTTTTGCAGAATGCAATCCACTTCATGTGATAGATGTTCCAGCTGTACATAAATGTGCATCCTGGAGGCTTACATAGCATGTCGTAGTTACATGGATTACGTTTTAGTCATTCATCAGTTTTGCACTGTCATCATGTTGGTTATATTTTGGGTGTGTGGGGTGTCATGCTAGTCTTGCTAGGCATGGCATGGATGTGGGACAGGACTATGGGACCAGTTTGGGATTCTGTTGCATGTGTCTGTAGGCCCTTTGTGCTGCATGCATTTAAAGTGAGTCATGAGTGTGTATCGAGATGTAGCCATCATTTGTGTTGTCTTACTATTTTGAAGGTGAATCCACAGCTGAGGGTGCCAGAGAGCTCATCAGGGGATGCCCAACCTTGCAGCAGCAGTGGCCGGGCTTCTGTGCGTTACGAGAACCTGCGGCTGTTGCAGGCCATCCTTGGCTTGTCTGCTCAGGCAACATCGGGTGAGGAGGATGAGGATGATGACGTTGCAGAGTTTTTGAGTTTGTGGAGGAAACTGAGACTGAGAGGGCGGGGGGTCGGAGACTGTGGACATGCATCTTCAGATAGCACTGTGGCTCTAACATTGCCCACAACGTCCTGGTCGCAGTGGACGTGTGTGCTTGTAGTGGAAGGCAGGTGACCCGCAGGCCATGCCAGTGCAACCACAGAGGCATGGACACACTGCATTATCTCTTTTTTGGCACTCAGGCACACGTGGGGGATGTTTGCCTGCTCCACGCCTTGACTGGAAGAGGGAGATGATCCACAAAATCGAGCAGCAGGGCGAGGTTATGCAGGAGATCGGCAGGGACATGCATCGCCTTGCTGACAGCATCATTCTTTCTAATACCACAATGTGCACAGAATATCAGCTGTTGCGTGGGGAGATCTCTACCTTGGGGGCATGCCTGCATGAGGAGATGAAGCCTCAAGGGAGAGTCCCTATCTTAAGATGTCTTCCATGAGGGACACCATCAATGCACACATTGATGCATCAAGGGTTGCTATGCAGGCAGACATGAGTGAGCCATGGAAGGAGAGTCACCAGGACCTTGTTGCAATTGGCGGCCTGTTGTATGAGAATATGTTGTGTGTGGCAGCAGCACAGGACGAAAAGGCATCTTCCTTGCATGGCCAGGGGCACCCTTCCCATGATGATGCACAGGGTGGGTCGTAGATAGGATTTTACCAAGTTAGGCTATCTTTTGAGTTCCCTTTGTAAGGAAGGCATGGTAACAAAGCAAGACAGAAACACGTAATCATAGTTCAAGGGTGTTTATTGAACTTTATCAGGGGTGTAATAAATGCCTAAACCTAAATCAAAGATGGGAGCAAGCTACAACAATCAAATAATAATAATGCAGTCCTAGTGGAGTCTAGTCAAATAAAAAGGGCCTATACTAAAATAAACTATTGCCAATCCTTACTGCTATGCAACAAAATAGTGTGGGAAAATATTAACAAAAAGAAAGAAGTGTTCACAAAATGATAAGTCAAGATGTTTAGGCCTGGGGCCTCCCTTCCCCATGTTTTTATCATGGGTCAAGGCAGGTCACTCAAGCACAGGACACTCCTGGCCTTCTTTGACACGAGGTCACAGTTTCTTTCACCAACACCAGAGACTTCTGTGCCCAAGTCTCTTGTGCAAAGTCTCCTGCCTAGGAGGACCTGATGTATCATAAACAACAAAGAAAAGTTCCTTTCTCAATATTCACATCGGGTAATTTTCACCCTGGATTCCCCTCAGCCAGGCTCCCATCCTTCATTCACCATTAACCTCCCTCAGTCGGGTTCAGACCAACTTCAATTATTAGGCATTCCTCAGTCGGCTTCACATTTGCCACAACAATCTTCTCGGGTGTGTTACTGTTCACCCAGGATTCCCCTATTCTGGGCTCAGACCCCTTTTCCACAATGAGTCCCCCACAGCCGGCTCAGACCAATTTCAGTTTCTAGGGAATTGAAGACTTTGAAATGTGCACAGGATTTAACGTAACCTGTCGCAGGACAACTTTGATTACACAATTTAATACTTCTTCCCCGTTCAGGGGGGCACCAAACAGAGATGTTCAAGTGCGCACCCATGTGGTGCCGGACCACTCTGTGTCTGGTACCTATCTTGGTTTCACAAAGTTCAATTGTATACAAGTTCTCCTTCTTCATACAATGTTGCCACTTGCAATCTCGAGTATAACACAGTCCGGTCTGATATCAGTTTCTCCAACTCACCAGCTGTGCTGAACTTATTGGTGTTACTTTGCTGTCGGAGTCAAGGACAGTAGCGCAGAGGCAATCGCTTCTCCCCACCTTGGCTATCAATGCGGGAGTGCCCAGTGTACCTTTGACACATGCTACACATTTCGTCAGCTGCAATTCCCGGTCTAATGGTTTGTTTCCTTGAGGCTTCTTGAAAGTTGTGGTTCTGTGTTGAAAAGGCCAAGAGTAATTTCCTGTTTGTAGTCCTCTCTGATCTGGCCGACTTTCTCCTTGGTTTAAACTGCCATTTTGGAATTGCTGCTTCCTCATGCGTTCTACCTTGCTCAGAGTGTGCTTTCATGCTCCTCCTTTTCAGGTGTGTGTAATTATCAGTAATTGCCTGTTTCTGCCTGGCCCTTGTATTGAGACATGTCAGGCATACGGTTCTGATGTTAGTCCGTAGTTGCTCATGATGAACTGTCCATGAGAAAGTGTTTGTGTTGGGCAAAGGGGTAGGGGTTGATTTTCTAGGTACCCTATCTGGTAGGATGACGAAAAGCTGTTTAATGAAGGGGAAACCCCCTCTCACCCTTCAGTGTCCCACTTCCACTATACGACAAAACCCCATCCAGGTGATCCTCCTGCACAGGTCCGCCTGCAGGAACTGGATCAAATAACGATGGACGTGTCTGGGCCACCTGGATGACAGTTCCCCCGGGACTAGTGGGTGAGACACTTCCAGGTTTCTCACACATTCACTGCGTTCTTATGTTACCTCTCACCTCATCCTCCCCTTCCTCATCAACCCCACGGACTATGTGCACAGTCATGGATAGTTTTCTTATGAATTTTTATTTGCTGTCCTAGGTGGACTCATTTTCTTTTTTTTATGGACATTGCCATCGTGCACAGTGTGCAGCTGGATCTCTCACAGTGAAACTTTGCAAGTGATGCTAAAGGTGGCATGTTCAGACTAACACGTTCAGTGACATTAACTGGCATGCTGGTTTCCCAAGTGGCATGATTGGACATAAAGGTAAACATAATGTGGACTCATGATGTGCATTATGAGTAGGATATGTGTGACAGGGTACATACACTCAAATGCTCATGTATGTTTTCATTTTAGGTCACTTTGCTCAGTCAGATCCAATTAAATTCCCCATTCCCTCTGTTGGTCACTGACCCTCTAGACATAGATGAGGAGGCCCAGTAGGGTGGAGGTGGTGGGGATGCACAGTGACACGAGGTAAGGTAGTCTATGCCAGGCGCTGACCTGTTTGTTGTCCTATGCATTCCAGTAGTGTCCCGATGCAGCACAGGTAGGGTTGTGCAAGAATGTGTCTTTTCTGGTGTTCTGTGGGTGATTGTTACATGCATCTGACATGGGGGTGGTACCATTTTAATTATTCTGTACGTTGTTTAGGAATCAGCTGCATGCTGGTCGTAGTCTGTCCACCTGTGGTGCTTATGTGTGCATGTTTCTGGTGCTGGCCCATACACTGACATCGTGATTTGTTCTTGGATTATAAGGTGCCATGTCCTGTGTTCCTTGCATGCCATGTCCTGCTATGAGTGTTTTTTCGGGTAGCCAGTCCCATTAATCAACCCAAATCAAAATACCCCCAGAAGGTCTCCCCCTCGACTTATTCTGGGCATTTATATTAAAAGACAAATATCCCTGTTTATCTATGTCCTGCATGGCCCATGTTTTCTGGAGGCAGATGACATTAAAGCCCCCAAGAAACTGATGGCACTACCTATCAGCAAGGTGCACAGTTAACTGGACTATGTTCCAGGATAGAAACTTGCACAGAGACTCAGGAGTATGATTCAACCTCACGGTTTGTTGGTAGTGGGTCAATACCCTCCAGGTTTCCATTCACTGTGGGGAGGTCCTCAAGTGTCTGCGAAATCGCAGAGGCACAGACCGGTGGGAGATATTTCTCTCCCATAGTGGGTCCAAACCTGGGGCCGAAGACGAAGACAGGGTATCCATGGGTATGATTATGATGGCGCACCATTTAACAACTGTTGAGCACGCATATAGAAAGCTTGGAGGAATGTATACCCAAACACACCTGATATAAATGCAATCACAGCCCACACTTTGAAGGCAGATGAAGCCCCTGCACTGTACATTCATCAGATTACAAGGGTCACCCCAAGGAAGTGCAAAATGACTTGGATAAGGTGGTTAGTATTGCGGCTAAGTGATGGGGCGAAATACAGGCACACATAGTGCATTATAATAGAAGGAGGCAAGAGAAGGCGAAAGAGATTGTGGAGCAAGCGCAAAGAGGGAAGCAAAACTGGTACACAAGAAGTTAGGTAAATTTAGCGTGGAAGGATCAATGCTCCACAGAAGGGCAGCCCTAACAGAGACCAATGTAGGGATGGGTCGAGGGATATGCAGAGAACAGAAGGAACATGTTGGGTTTGTGGGAAGATAGGACATTTTGCACGAGAATGCAGAATGCAGAAGCAGACCACCTTTTTTTATGACCACCACAGATAGGCAAGCAGTCCAGTGTGTGCGCTCACCTATCTTCTGACATCTCAAATGTAGCCCCCAGATATCCCGTATACCTCAGGCCCCATGCATGCTCAAAGCCCACCACAAACACAACCAAACACAACCAATTCAATACCAAGTACCGAATGTCACACAAATGTATGTTCAGCAGCCACTACAAAGACCACTACACAGAGCCCAAAACTGACATGGGATCAAAATCATCTGCCACAATGCAGAGTGATGCATTACACCGTAGCTGGTGTCCTAGGGGCAATCCCTTCCCGTTTCTAGGCATGAACACTTATCCCCAATAGGACAACACAAAGAGAACCCTCATGTGCCCAGTTCTGTCAGTCACTGTCACCCAGAAGAGGAACCCCAGGTAGGAGTGAAGATAGGAGATCAAACATTCAAGTTTATGGTTCACACAGGAGCTACAAAGTGCTGTATTAGAGAAGGAAGGTTTCCCTCATCAAATAAAATAATGGACACACATGGATTCTCTGGAGAAATTGTATTGGTTCTGTTCACTGAATATATACCAATTACTCTAGGTACACAGGAATTGTTAGCACCCTTATTGGATTCAACAGATACCCCAGTTAACCTTCTGGGCAGGGATTTCCTGAGTAAACTGAACAAGACTATTTCATTCATTGAGGAAGGTATAGTGTACTCAAAACCAGGCATATACCATGCAAGGGTTGCAGCAATATCACAAGCACTTTGCAGCAACAGCGCCATGCGGGGAGGGCCCCGACATACCAGATTTGTTTCCCTAAGGGGTAACGCGTATGCTAGCATGGGCACACAGGATTAAGGATAAGACACTGCATGTACCCACTGAGATTCTATTCAGGCACAAGGCACCATCATTACATTAGATCTGGAAGCAGTGATTTCAAAAATAATAAAGTAATATTGTCTGGTACAGACGTGGATGGGATGGAATGGCACTCACTTTTGTGCATAGACCCAACCCAGCCACTGCGAGGAGTTTCTGTTGACCAGCTGTTCGAGGATGCCAAGGACATAGGAGAGAGCATCTTTGCAATTTGCATACCATGCCAAGCAATACATACAATACTGATCATTGTTAAGACATCACCATCAAACTTGCAGGAGGATAGCGAGAAAGTAGCAAACTGCCTATGAGGTAGTAACCTCCATGATGTAGGATTATTAAAGAGCATAGGGGCAGTAATATAAAGCTGAAACCAGGAGGAATGGTACCCTGAGTGAGACAGTACCCCATGTAAAGGGAAACAGATGACGAATATATTCCACCATTGTAGCATTAAGGCAACATGGCATAATACAACCATCAGAAACCCCATGCAACATATCTATATACCCTGTGAAAGAATCAATGGGTTCAATTTGGAGGATGGTGCAGGAATTATGACCATTAAACACTATTGTAGAAGGAGAAATCCCAGTACTGCCCAATCCCGCCACCACCCTTTGCAATATTCCAACTGAAGCGACACACTTCAGAGTAAATGACCTTAAGAATACTTTTTCCTCCATCTCATTGCACCCTGACTGTCAATATCTCACAGCCTTTTCCAATTGAGGGCAGAGATTTCAACACACAAGATTGCCTCAGGAGAACTGTGAGTCCCCAAATATTTATTACAGATAGATTTAGGAAACATACAGTTACAAAATACAATGATTCAATATGTAGATGGCCTTTTGGTCTGCAACAATGTAGAGAGGATTCAGTAACACTCTTAACTTTACTTGTAGAGAAGGGCTATAAGGTAGAGAAAGACAAATTGCAGTATTTCCAAAAAGAGATAGTATATCTAGGACAAATAAGATCTAAGAAGACAAGTATCCCCGAAATGAGCAGCAGCAGTACAACCCAAAAGATTGCCAACCACAATAAAAAAAATGCAACGGTTCTTAGTAATATCTAACTATTCTAGGTTCTGGATAGTTGACTAATCCAGCTCCACCAAACACCTGTTGCAGGGGCTGAAGGAAGTGCAGAAAGTAAAGGGACCCATAAATAGGACAGATGAGATGACCACATGTTTTCAGGAACTCAAAAATGCAAAAAAATAATGCACCAGTTTCAGCAAAGCGAGATAACAATAAACCATTTTTTCTGTTCTCACATTCCAATGGTCAAGTGATGATGGCCTCCCTCACCCAGCAGACATCCATGGGACACAAACCGCTGGCTTACTACTTAGATCCAGTAATGCAGGGTCACTTTCCCTAAGAACATGCTCTAGCAGTGTGAAACACTCAGTTTTTGACATATTAGAGAAATCCAAATCCACCCTCACTACACAGAGAGTGATGGGGTATGAGGATATCCTGTACAGCTCTTCATTAATATTGTTCCATGTCATACAGTGAACATGGCAATCTTCATTTTAGAGCCTGTGCAGCCAGGTGATTCAGTGCATGATTGTGTAACATTCAAAGGCATCACAGACCGTGGTCAGGGAAGATGCAATCGAGGAAGGGGAGGTACTTTTCATTGATGGGTCATCAATGATTGATCAGAACACAGGACAAAGACACACGGTTGCAACAGTAATAAGCGCTATAGACAAAGAGTATGAGGTGATCAAAAAGAGGTTGCATTATTATAAGCGGCAGAACCCATAGCACAGATAGCCATTGCAAATGTCCAAAGGATGTTACATCACCATTTACTCATATTCAGCATGCTTCACTTCCACTGTGCACTTCGGGTTGCCAAGATGGCGCAGGAGAGGGGGGTGCCCCCATGCAGCAATACTCTCTAGATTAATTGAAGTATTGGCACTTCCCTCATTAGTTGCTGTGGTTAAGTGGCAACCCATTCAAACAATACAGATCCCAGAGCTTATGGCAATGGTGCAGCAGACAGAGCAGCCAAAGAAGCAGCATACCTGGAATCACCAGAGGCCAAGAGGACACCTGACATAGCATGGCACCAGGCACTGTTGCTAGCCCCATACAATGCAGTAGCCCTCACACAAATTATTGAACCGCTGGGAAAAGGACCACACCAAGAGAAGGATGTATGGATCAAAGGAGGGTCTTACCTATCCCAGAGATTTATTTTGGCAGCAAAATATTACAGGGAAAGTAGTAATGCCCCAGGAATTGCTTACAGTGGACCTCGAGTAATCACACTACCCTATGCATATATCTAGCAGCATATTGCAAGAACACATAGATAGTTTCTTAACAAATTGTTCCACGTTTCACCTCTATATTTCCTGACCAAACCATTAAAATGTTGAAGGGAACATTGCCCTGCCCCGTAGGGCTCTTTCAGGAGCTCCCTATTGATTATGTTGACATGCAGTAACCTTCATTATTGAATTATTGTAGTGTGGTCATTCTCCCAATGACTTTAAGCAGGACCATGGGACCATACTGATGTTAAATCTGCTGCCACATTTTTGGTGTTCAAGGTATTTCCTTGCTTGCTATTATGTGATGTCCTGAAATTTGACAATCACATTCACTTTTCAGCAAGCTTTTTAAAGAAATTCCCTCACTATTAGGGATAAAGCACAAACTGTGCTCAGTTTACCCCCTGCAAGCCATCATACTTTTAGAGTGCCTCAACGGCATATTGCAGCAACATCTAGCAAAAATGTGTCACTCCCTACAGAAAAACTGGTCATATTGTCTTCCGATTGCTTTGTTTAGCCTTAGGAATCAACCAGGAAAGGATCACCATTTAAAACCTCAAATGATTGTGATGGGCAGGGGGCTGCACACAACACTCACAACCACATGCACAGCCTCCAATGCTCACAAAACAGCTAATGTATCAGGGGATACATTTCAGGGATATCTTGAAGGCCTAACCAAATGTGTTAAAGTTATATTTCAACATCTTGTACCACATCCACAACACCTGGCTGCATTGTAGAATGACAATCCAGCATCTCTGCAGCAACCACAGCTTTTCCGAGATGATCAGGTGTTCATCGGGACAGTGGTCAGAAAGTAGAATGATAGACTTTTTCAAAGACCGTACAAGGTTGTCTATGCCACACCCATCGCTGTTAAGGTTAAAGTACACAAGACCTGGGTCCACCTCACAGACGTTCAAACGCACACCAGTTCTAACCACCTCCCCAGCAGCAGGACACAGAAAGGGGAGTGCTATAAAGATGTTATTGACATTTTTTGAAATCAGTGGGTCCCTTTGGATGAGCAAACATTAACTTTTCTTCACAGTCAACAGGAACAGCAAATCTTAATTAGAAGTATTATGGTGTGTATTGGTTATCTGCCTCTCTCTTTTTCTTCCCTTTCTTCTGACAACGTTTTTTGAGTGGCGTGTGTGAAAGTGGGGTATAATGATATTGTGCTTAGGAGTGTATCTATGATTAGATGCAGAAGGGACACTGTAGATGAAGAGATTCTTCTTGACAGTATTACAGATGTGCAACACACCAAGTCAGATAACTTAAGGTACAATCACATGAGGAATGTAGGAAGAGGAAATTCAAACAATTCCAATTACATATGTTCCCCAATACATCATGCAACTGGCACACCCAAAGTTGTTATTGGCCAAGAAATGCAATTGCTATCAGCACAATTTTTATTGTATGTCCCTATGTAGGGTGCATGGGTTATTTAATGAGCACAAGGTTCAAGCAACCATATTAGAAGCCAACCACAGTGAATGCTTTGATAATAATGGGCAGGAGTGGTTACAGTGCAGCATAAGACTTTGATTAAAATTGGAAGGTGCTGTCTTTCACAGCAATCAGTGGGGCAAGGGACTTATGAGCTGTAGAGCAGGTGGACTGATGGGGTTTTCAGAGGAATTAGCAGCACATATCAATGAGATATCCTATGATATGTGGGGATGATATGCAAAGCAACTGACTGGATAAAGCAACGTAAACAACCCATACATATACTTTCACAAATCTCCTTGTGTTTCAGGGGCAATGACAGAATGCCTGTGGGCAGCAATATACACTGTAACAGAGCACTTGAGCTTCCAGTCCTCACTGGAGGAATAGTATCACTTATGGACATATTCTGGACTTGTGGGATCTCTGCACATGTCCATATCCCACTGTTTTGGAAAGGAGTTTTGTTCCCTAACCACTCTACATTCCCCGGTCTTTATTGTGCCAGATGCTCATCTTACTGTTATAGATCTGCCCCACACAGTCACACCTGTGTCCCCAATCTACCAACAGGCCCACCGATCAATGGCCTTTGCTGCTATACACGCTTGAATTATTTTCTAAAGGCTCCACCGAGAAGCTCAAGACCATTCCTGGGCAGTATGGGTTGTTCAGCAAGACCAACATTTTTTTACCTACCTGCTCGTTCAAGGCATACAGACTGCTGCAAACTCCAAATGGCTCCAGATCAAATGTTGGGAGCTCCTACAGATCGCAAATGACATGGAGCACTGCCTCAATGCTATCAGAAAGGAAATGCGAGCTGTTAGACTAATGACACAGCAGAACCGCTACATTTTGCATTGCCTCACTGCCATGGAGGGTGGCGTCTGTGCCAAGATCAGGAGTTCTTATTGCACTTATACCCCATCCCATGATTTGGACAATGGGACCCTGAAATACGCAATTGGGGCCCTGCAAAATGTATATGCTGCAATGGAGAAGGAAAGTGTGGTGGGGGACCAGGATTTGCTGAATTCACTGTTTTCTTTTCTTTTTTCTTGAGATCGTTCCTAGTTGGACCTAGCCATGAAAGTGCCAGTTCCCATGATTGTCCTCTTACTTGCCATATTTTGCTCCAGTCAGTTGGTTCCAAGATGCTACTTGAAGGTGCTGTGCAATGGAACAACTATGATGTCCCTAGACCTTAAAACAGGCGATGCCACTCACCTCTTGAAACATGTGCCCTGCTAGAAGTTGTAGCTTTTGTTAGTTAAAATACTAGGCCACATCTTGACGATTATGTTTTGTTCATTTAATTAGATTTTATTTCTGCTCCCCACAGTGAGTGTTCAGACAACCACGGTCACTGCCGAACTGCCATATTTAAGATATGCCAAATTATGAAATGGAGTATTTCCCCATTCTAATGGGTATTTGATGGCAGCTGTCCTCACTCAGAGGAATATAATGGGCACAAACCTCTGACCTACTATAGTGGCTTTTTTGGCCCAGTAATGCAAGGACATGCTTTGATGTGAACAAGCTTTGGCAGCAGCAGTATTTGTAATAGAGAACTCATTGACACTTACCAATGGCTGTTCACTGACTCTATATATAGAGCATGCCATTTTCTGATTGTGGAAAAATCAAAATCCACACTTACCACAAAGCACCCATCAGGCTATGAGGTGATTCACGCTGGGACCCATGCTCCTACGTTCGCTCTCTCACTCTGACCACCCTCCTTGGGCCCTCTTCCTCTGCCTTCCTGTGAAGACAAAAACCGTGGTGTCATTTTCGGCTTCACTCTCTCCTTCTCTCCTCATATCATATCATGGACATATGAGGCCCATTATCAGCTGCACCTCCTCAGAGGTATTCTTCTTTTTCTCACTTTCCTCCAGACGCTCACTGTTGCCAGAGCCCTGGATCTCTCTAGGCTGAACAACAGCCTCTTTCTTAATCTGCCTTTCTCTGCTCTCCACCCTCTGTAACTAATCCACAACAGGACTGCAAGACTTGTCCTTGGCCTCAAGCCCAGGGACTGTATCTCCTCAGCCCTGAAATCCCTCTACTACCTCCCGGTGGCTGCAAGGATCAAGTTCAAGACCCTCTGCATTGTACACAAAGTTTTCTGGGGCCAAGGCCTGCACTACATCTAACTCTCTCTTCCTAACACCTTCCTTCTCAAGCCCTTCGCTCAGCCACCTCCAACTCTCTGAGGGTCAGACGCTTCTCCAGGCAGAGAGTGGAGCTATATCTCTCTCCTCTGCATGTGCCTCCCTTTGGAATGGCCTCCGTTCCCCTCTCAAACTTGAGCCATACCACCTGAACATCCGGAAGCAGCTCAAGATTTTCCTTTTTGCTTCTGCTTTCTCTCCCTACCTCCCCTGCTGCCTGACCAGTCTGCTGCACTGACTGGTTGCCTGGCTACCCTCAGAGTTTCACTGGTACCAGGCTCCCCATGACCAATAGCCCCTGCACTGCCTCCAGGCCGACTGCACACCGCACTTAAGGGCTGTATCTGGAATCCTACAGTCCCCTGCCTCCATGCACTTACCCAGAGCCATGCTGCCCTGGCTGCACTTACTCAGAGCGTTGCTGCCCTCATCGCCCTTCCTCCTCCCCTCCCCTTGGCACTCCCCCCTGCACCTTTGCATATTTCACTTGCACAATCTGAATTACACTAGGCCTAGTAAGATCGTTTGTTTTGTCCTCCATCTGTCTTCCCTCCCTTGTCTTGTTGCACTTAGAAACACTTGTGTACAGCTGTGTTGAAAATATCTTATCATATCATATAACTCTTTCGAATCCCTCGATTCAAATTTTGCGCTGCTGCATTGTTTATTCTGCCGCTTTTATTGCAGAACCCATGGAGAAGGGTGATTGAATACACAATTGCTCTACATACACTGACATCTGTGATGATATACCCCATGTTGAGGAGGATGCACTTGAGGGTGGAGAGATATTGTTTGTTGATGGGTAATTGATGGTCGATCAGCAGTGGTACATTCTGAGGATGGAGAGTTTGAAGTATTAAACAAAAGTAGATTAGCATCACATTATTCTGTGCAAGCAGCAGAGCTGATGACACTGATATCTGAATTAGAGTTGTACAAAGACCACACAGTCACTGTTTATTTGGATCTGTGTTGTTTATTCACAAACAATTTGTTTTCAGGTAAACTACCTGCAGTGTAATTGCAAAGGTAACCATTTTGAACGTTCATTGTAAACGGGGGCCGAGCAATTTATGTCCCCTGCCGTCAATTTTAGGATGTGGGGGACACCACCACACCCTTTAAACCACAAAATACCAAACATGGAGAGCTTGGGACACCCCTGTAGTCCCCACTGCTCATGTTCTGCATATTTGGCCGTGCACAAAAGGGAAACACCCAATGCGATCCAAACATCCATACGGACAGTTTGATGTGATCAAATTGGGTATTACCGTTTAGTCAGACTCTGCATATCTTACCTACACAGTGTATTCAGGACAATCATGATGGAAAATGAGTGGTTTTATGAGGTCTGACAGCTCACCAGTACAATATGCCCATTTATGATTCAGATTTATTGACATGTTATTGGTCCCTTCAGCAGTGGCAGTGGTAAAATGAGCCACCCATAACAATGCAACAGATATCATAGCATGTGCTAATGCTGTAGCAGATTCTGCAGAGATGCAGTATAGTTAACAATCATAATAGAGATAGTAAAAATATCTAATAATAACAAACAACAACAGATGAAAATGAGTGAAACCTATAACGCCTTACCCCTGACATAAATAATAGAACTACAGGAACGTTCACAAAAGGGTAACACCCAATGCAATCCAAATGACCATACGGACAGTTTTTTGCGATCAAATCGGGTATTACCGTTTAGTCAGACCCTGCATATCTTACCTACACAGTGTATTCAGGACTATCACAATGGAAAATGAGGGGTTTTACGAGGTCTGACAGCTCACCAGTACAACATGCCCATTTATTATTCAGATTAATTGACGCATTATTGGTCCCTTCAGCAGTGGCAGTGGTAAAATGTGCCACCCATACCAATGCAACAGATATATTAGCATGTGGTAATGCTGTAGCAGATTCTGCAGAGATGCAGCATATTTAACAATCATGGTAGAGATAGTAGCAATATCTAATAACATCACACAACAACAGATGAAAATGATTGAAACCTATTACGCCTTACCCCTGACATAAATAATAGAACTACAGGGACATGCATCTCAACATGAGCAAGAATAATGGACAAAAAGAGGGTATTCCTTATCATCTACAGATTTAATTTGGAAAAATAACATTACAGGGAAGAATGTTATGCCATTGGTACTGCTTAAAATTGCCCATGAACAATCACATCATCCTGCACAAACATCTAAAGAGTATATAGCAGCACAATTACAAGAGAACTGGTTAATTCCCAATTTACAGGAGTGTGTGTCCGAATGTATTGCCAATTGTGCAGTGTGTCTGCAAGGCACACCCTAAAAACAGCCTCTGGGCCCTTTCACCATCTTCATATTGATTATATATCGATATGAGCAACAAATGTAACAACTATTGCTACATAATTGTGATGTGCCCCTTGTCCCATTGGCTTGGGACGGGTCCTTGTGCTTATAACGATGCCAAATCAGCAGCAAAATTCCTCATACGTAAGGTATTTCCCCAGTGGAAAGTTTGTCAAGTATTGCGGTGTGACAATGGAAATAACATCTTTATTGGGCGTTAAACACAAATTGTGTTAAGTTTATCGCCGCCAAGCCAAAGGAATTGTGGAATACTTCAATGGCCTACTAAAGGACCCCCTTGCAGAGTTGCGTGCTACACTTCACAAGAATTGGCTCCATTGCTTGCCGTTGCATCTTTTTGCTTTGCAAAATCAGCTAGGTGCTGATGACCATCGTACTACGCATGAGATAGCTACAGGCAGAAGAATGCATGTCCTGTTTATGCGTGCATACACAATTTCTGATGCTCATACTTCTGCAACTGTATTGGGTGTCAAATTTCATGAATATCTTAGGGCCATGCCCGATTTTCTTAACTTTATTTCCAACCAGACAAGGTATCGACACTTACAGCTTGCCTCAGCTACCGTAGAAGAGGTGGTGCCTCCAGACATAACATCTCTGATACCGCCACCAAAGCTCCACCCAGGAGCTAAAGTGCTGGTTAGACATTTCTTTTCATAGCTAAAACATATCTCTGGTTGTGGGGCCTTTTAAGGTTGAATATACAACCCCATCTGCTATCAAACTTCATGGATAGATCCACATCAGCAGTGTCAAGAAAGACAAGAGCAGCACCCCCCTTTCTAAAGACAAGGAGGGAAGTGATAGAACAGTGTAGTTCGGTTTCATGTGACTGTTTCTAATTCCATTCATCTTTTTTAGTCAGAGATTTGTTTTCTTTTACCCACATCACAGGAAATATGAAGGCCCTATGAAAAATATGCTTGAATAGTTATAAATATTGTGTTTGATCTTTTTTCTCTTTCTTTCCTTTGCTCTGAATTTTAGCGGTTGTTGGCACAAAAAGAAATTGTTGTTATAAATGTGTTACATACGAGGAGTGGAACGATAACCAGAAGAAAAAGGGTGGTTTTCAACCTGAGAAAGTGTCTGAGTGGTACCAATGATGGCCTTCCCCCTGATATAGATAATATGTGGTATGGCCACATGCAGGTGGTGGGACTGGGGAGATCAAATGACATATGGTATGTTTGCTCTCTCACTCCCAATGCAACTCTTGACCGCAGGTAGTTTATACCACAGAAGGTGCCAGCACCCACAGCACACTGTCTGCTCCATCTTGCATTATGTAAGACAATGGGTTATTTCAAGGATGTTGGGCACACTCACAGTGGGTAGAAAAAGATGACTCAATTTGTGTTGCCAGTTTTATTACAGGACACACATGGGGGGCGGTAACTTTTCAGACATAGAGAGTCAACAGGTGCATAGATGTGGAAGGGAAGATGCTTCTTTGGTGTTGGATGAGGTTGCAATTACAAATAATGGGGGAGGTTTTTCCTCGAGGGAGATGGGAAGAGGGAACAATGGGATGAAGAGCAGAGGCAATGATAGGACTGGCAAAATAATTGGCTACACATCTTAAAAACATATGTCTTGCTGAATGGAGAAAGTACTTCAAAATACTTACCTGGATTGATGAAAAGAAAGAACCATTTCACATATAGAGATGTACACATCCTTCTTCATGTTTCAGAAATAATAGAACAGTGAAAGCAGGCAATACAACAGGGGAGAGGTGTACAATGGACATGCCAGGATTGCAACTAGAACCACAGCGCAAATGGACCATTATTTGCCCTGTAGCATCCGTGCTTATATGCAGCTATGACCAAACTGCAGTGGTGTATGCCTTTACACTCAACCGCACTCGTGTTGTCACAAAGTCACGTTGTATTGAATAATGGATCTCGTGCCATTATTGAAGAGAATTTAAGAAGCAGACCTGTTGCTCTCTGACATTACAAAGAAAGAAGTATGAACATTGCATAGGAATCCTCTGATAGATTGATGGAAATTCCCACCAGGTATACACTTAACAGCAAAGCTGCTGTCTTTTGCACATCTCTTCTTGCACCCGGTATACAGGCCCTGGCAAATTCAAAATGGATTCAGATTGCAAGGAGGGAGCTGCTGCAGCTGGCAAATGCCACTGAGAAATTAATACATTCCATCAATGAGGAGCTCAGGACTGTCAGATTGACAACTCTCCAAAATATGTACGTGCTCGATCTCACTGCTATGGAAGGTGGTGTTCGCATGACAATAGGAACGTGTTGCTGCAAATCCATGCCGGCAAACAGCACACAAAATGGCAGTTTGACTGATGCTATAACTGCCTCATATACTTTTCACACTACCATGGCAAAGGCGAGTGGTCCATTGTTAGATGAAGGTTGAAGCCCAGCCGCGTAAAGGGCGACTGCAGAGACCCCTGCTGTTTGGCTGTGCTGCGCTGCAGAAGCGCGACCTCCTGCTACTTTCTTCAATATTGTATCTCCAACCTACCTTCAACAGCGTGTTTCCCCTCGTGTCCCTTGCATTCTGTGAGGTTGACTGCGTGCGTGCGAGCGAGCGAACCACTGCAACGCGACGAAGCGGGTGGAAAGTCCCGCCTATCTTCTGACTCCGTACATTCCAGGAGGCGAGGCCACAAAACAGGAGCCCAGCAACCCTTGCGGCGTGAAGCCCGGCCGTGTAAAAGGGCGACTGCAGAGACTCCTGCTGTTTGGCTGTTTGCTGCTTTACTGCCGTCTGCCCATCACGGCATTCTATCAAAACGTCGCATAACAGGAACAGCAGCAAGACGGAGCACAAGGTAGCAGTCCTTGTGCACAATTTCAATTTTTGGCCGTATTGTCTGTGTCCTTTTCTGCTGTGGAAACACAAACTATGACCTTATCAGCTGACGGCCCTCAAACTAGGAAAAGAGCTTGACAGCAACGGCGCATGACCAATCCTTGGGCAAGGATGAAAGCCGCTGCCGGGTCAAAGGTAAGCAAAACTGCCGGCCGTGCGCTTATAGCTGAAAGTAACTCACCAGATCCAATATGCCTTGTAACAATCGGAAATATGAACTCTTTAACATCTCCACTTCTAACAACCTTTGATAAACGTTCCGCTCCAGATGATGTCTTAAAGGCTACGGCGCAACAAATTGTTCCATCGGATGCTTTCGCATCCAACTCAATTACTCAATGCTGGACAGCTATGTGTATCTTCAATTCCGAAAGCAACTCAGGTTCCAATGGCAAATCCCTTGCAAACGTGTCTCCTATCGTATCTGATGTTTTGGCATCTCAAGCAGCCATTGTGGATCTGCAAAATTCACTTAATGCTCTGTTGCTAACATCGGCGCCCTTTTCTGACTTGAGAACGTCGGACACACCACATACGACGAAATTCAGTCTTGTCGGCTCGTATGCCTTCTAAAAACAGAACTTCCCAGAATGACGTCAACTTCCAGAAAGATAAAAGTATCCTACAACAAACAGTGACTGACGAAGAACTATTAAAAATTTTGAATTCAGAAATGGAAAACTTTCAGATGAACAACCCGAAATCTAAGCAAGCTTCGAATGTCAAACGATCAATCACGTCCCCTCAGGCGCAAATTTCTCACTGTATTGGTAAAAATACTTTTTTACAGCAGAAAACATCGAGTAGTGCCTTGGCCAAGTCCTGCGGTTCTCAAATCAGTTTGGTCAATTCAAAAATTGTATCGAGGCTCGCTGTAAACATTTTACGTCCTCCACATGTGCCCAACTCACTTGGCCCTCGAATTGATCTTATGCCACTAAAATCTGTAGGCCAAGTGACTTTGGGAACCTCTCTTGAAGGAACTGAGTTTGAGAATGACAGTGCTTTAGCTTGCCAAGCACCCGAGGTTGGGCGGTCTTCCACATCAAGCACAAATAAACCGTCTAACTTTGCAAGCACTCCACAAGTCTCTGCATTAAAAGCAAACACAGTCTCCACACATCTTGATCGGAGTGCGATCGCTCACGCTAGCCGTCTCCAAAGAGTAGCTGAGCTTAAGGCAAAACGTATTTCCACTATACATTCTCTGCATGAAAATCCCATGCTGAATGTTAGCACACCTCACCCTATGCAGTCTCAATCAGGAGACAAAGATAATTCAATGAATGGTGTAAAAAAATGCTCTTAATTCAATCCAAAATACAACTTGGACAACTCGACTTGCTCTTCGGCATTCCAGGACTTTCAACCACAATCGCTTGGAATGTCACCTGAAGCACTCCTGCAGATTCATAACAACGTGTTGACTGCGTCAGCTGTTGCTCTAGCACCATTTACAAAAATCTTAGAGTGACTGATGGGAACAATAACTGATCAAGGCGCTGCCATATCCAATTTAACGACTAAAATCGACAAGTTGGAACACTTTTCAAGCTTCTTACAAGATCAAATGACAAGCAATGCAGAAATCGCAATGAGATGGCAGGATAGGCTGAGTGACTTAGCCGCACGGCACCACTGCCAAAATGATGCCTTAATGGAAGGTCTCTTAGACTTGGTGAAATGGATGCGCAAAAACACAATCAGCATTACAGTTGGCGCTTCGCAGACACGAAATGGAGTGTCTGGATCACCTCAACCTCCACTGACAACTGCCTTTGCGTCAATGCCTAACGAACCCTCACAGTCTGGGTTACCATCGAGCTTGTCAGCTCCAATTCAAGATGTTCAAGATTTGAACCAGACTACATATGGTTTGGGTTCTAATGCAAAGTCTCTCGTCCTGAATGCGATTCCATCCAAAGAAACCGCATTAACCCAAACCTCTAAGGTAGTAAACTCATTTAATATTTTTAAAGGTCCAGCAAAAACAATTCTTACAGCAACTGAAAAAAGTTCGAAAATATTTCCTGAGAAACAAACTCAGCAACACAAAATAAAAAAAGATATTCCAGTGAAAGAATCACAGCAAAAGGTTAAAAAGTTCATAAGGAATATTACAACTCCAAAGAAGACAAGCCTGTTTACTCGACCAGTTCATATAACCAACGCCAAGAGCACCATTGATAATGGCCCAAGAAGTTCGACAGATGCTAACATGAGCATACCGAAGATTTCGGCAAAACGCCGGCGAGTTGCCTCAAATGCATCCTCTTCTAACTATGGGGCTTCAGACTCCTCAATAGATCTGTGTAATTTATCAACCTATTCAGCTGATCCAGAAAATTCAATCTTAGCTTCTCCATAAGATCAAGCAACTAGATCAACTAGGCTTCCTTGGAGAAAAACCCAAGAGGCAACTAAATTACTGAAGCCTCGCAAGTAAAATCCATTGACGGTCAATCTGCTTCTGTGGCCAAAAGAATCCCTCAGCAAGCGCTAAGCTCGAGGTTAAATCCTAAACAAACATCGAACCAGCTAACCTCACGCTTGCTTTTAGCACGGCAAAATTCTGGTCCCGGAAGCACTGAGACTCAAACATGCAAGTGGAAACTTCGGCTTCAAAATATTCATTCTGATGATAATGAAGTCAACTTAAACAGAGGAAACATCTTAAAATTGTTTGCTTGTATTCCATCATTACGAGCGATCTCATCGGATGATATAAATATCATGAAATACGTTTCTGAAAGGTCCTCCGATCAGGTTCTTCTACATATTTCCTCGGTGGCTGTAAAAAATGTGCTACTTCATGCAAATGAAGACCTTTTGGTCTATGGCTTTGATCTTACTATTGACTCAACTGCCTTAAGATCTTTATCTTCCAAAACAAATCTTGAGCATGAGGCAAGTCCTAGAACCGTTAAGCGTTCTGCTCTGCGTCAGTCTTTAGCCTCATCTCCTGACATCTTAGATGCTGCCATGCACCAGTCATTCGAAAGAAGAGCCATCAATGCGAAAAGACTTACCAATGGACTACGCAAATGACAATGACTACAATCAAAACAGCAAGAGCTAGTTCTGCTGTCATGGAACACAAGAGGATTCACACATTTATTTAACACATTTCCTGTATCATTGGAGAATGTTTTCATCATATGCTTACAAGAAACATGGCTACGGATCCTCCTACATGCGATGGCTTTTCGATTCAGATGAATCCAGCTGGGAAAAATCCTAAGGGCCGGCCTTTTTCAGGTTTAATAACTTTATTGAAAATTTGGAATTGGTGGACGCTGGTAACTTCTACGAACCCAAATCCATTTGTGCAAAGCACTCTGATCAGACTGTCACTGAGAGATACGGTTCTCAATCTCCTGATTATAAATGGATATTGGAATCCGGCTATGATTTCATCTGAATCTTTTATCCAGTCAGTAATGAACGAAATTGACCTCGCCTTCTTAAAGCACGAAAATGTTTCTGTTCTCATTTGTGGAGACTTAAACTGTAGCTGGTTTAAATTTGATCCATTCATCAAATCAAATGTTCGATTGTCGGAGTCTGAAGTTATCTTGAGAGGCCAATGCTGGGGAAAAGATCTTTTTGGATCGTAATTGCCACATGTTAAATGGATCTATCCTATGTGACTCTCCTGCAAATCCAACGTGGCACAACATGACTCGGACAAACACACTTGATTATATCTGGGCTTCGTCTGATTTTCTTGAAAAATCTATCTCCTTAAATGTGCAACCAATGACAGCCAGTGATCACGATATGCTGCAACTAGTTTGGCGTGAGGAGCTATGTTGCATACAAGACAAATACTTGTACTCATTACAAACAAACGCAGCAGGAAATCGACTGAGAATAAATGATTCTTCTATCGCCATTTAAGACTTAATCTGAATGAACTTCAGACGGTTGAGTATTTGCCGCTGCTAACAGATCACACTCAGACAACGCTTAATTCCAAAGTGTAAGGGACAATACCAAAGCACTTATATAGCTCTGAAATAGCAGAGGCAAAAAAACTATTAAGGAGAGATCTCAAACGAATAAAGAGAGTTTTTTGTGATCTAACTTGCAGGGCTTCAGAAGCGAAGAAGCGACGGCAAGCATATCGAAATTGGCTGAGATCGCATCAAATTATAATTGATCAAGGACGAGCAGAAACAATGTTAAAACTTCTAGTACAGAAAAATACACAAGAAATTTGGGCCATCTTAAACAAAAGCCGCGTGAAAGCAACCTCATCGATCTCAAATGAAATCTCAAGCGACAAATGGCGCGAATATTTCACTTCAATTTACGAAAAACCAGTGACTGAAGTTTCGCTGCAGCCTATAATGTCAAAATCAATTTGGAACATCACACCCTCGTGTGAAGAGATTGAATCTGTAATTGCAAAGTTAAAAAACTCACGAGCTGCTGGCCCTGACCAAATATCAAATCTTATGCTTAAAAAGCACAGGAAACATTGGGCCAAATTCATTCACGAGCTGTTTTCCCAAATTGCAATCAGCAAGAGGCTTCCCTCTTCATGGGCTAGGGCAATTGTGGTTCCCATATACATGAAGGGCTGTCGGGTAGATCCTGTAAATTATCGCCCGATCGCCCTTCTTGACACCATTGGCAAGATTTTTGGATCTTTTTTACAACAACAGCTGGTAAACTGGGCCATTTCATCGGGATCCTTTGATATTTGACAATCAGGATTCACAAAGGATGTGGGAACTGATGCGAACCTTACTCTTTTGTCATTTTTAAAATTATCAGCATTGAAGACAAAAAAAAGTATATTTGTTGCATTTGTTGACCTTCGACAAGCCTTTGACACCATTAATCGGTCCAAATTATGGGCAAAATTACGCTCATGGGAGTGCCCAATTATTTGCTAGAACCTATCATTGCCCTGCACTCCAATACTTTGATTCAAATCAGAGTCAACTCACAAGGTGATCTTACAGACCCAATAAGAACATTCAAGGGAGTCAAACAAGGCTGCCCTCTTGCAGCAGATCTTTTTAAGATCCTTATAGCTGATTTACCAGAATGGCTGAAGTCTGTCCATTGTTTTCCTCCCAAGCTTAATGGTCATACTGTAAAACACCTAGTCTATGCTGACAACATAGTATTGGTCGATCAGACTCAGATCGGCCTTCAACATCTTCTTTTTCACCTACAAGAGCTTCTATCTGCCAATGAGATGTGTCTGAACACAGAGAAAACAAAAATCATGTGCATTGGACGATCTATGTCAAGGAAAGATAAATCTTTCAGATGGCAAATTGAGGAAAAAACACTACAAGTAGTCAAATCAATCCGTTATCTAGGCGTACTGGTTAACGATTCAGTACGTGAAGCCGCCTGGACCGACGACCTACTGTCTAAAATAAAGATCCTAAGTCTGCAAGCGGCTAAAATCAACATTGACTATGGGAAATTTTCTATAACGCCTGTCATATTGTTCTACCTCCAAAAGGTAATTCCAACAATTACCTTCGGACGTGAAGCTGCTTTGAACATTAACAATAACGTTTGGAGTCGTTTGGAAGGAAAATGTGGGCGACGTGTTTTGAACCTCCCGAACTATATTTCAATATCAGCAGTGAGATATGAGCTGGCGCTGAGTTCTATCTATATGACAATAGTTTGGAAATCATTAGCTACCCTGCGTAAGATCCATCTAGGGACTTCTACTACGGCCTATAACATGTTTAAGCCAAATAAAGAATCGAAGGAAAATGCCTTGATCGAAGTCTGGAAATCTAAATTAAATCTGATCATGGTTGAAGCGGGCATAACAAACGAAGAACTAATCCAATGTCCACAATTGGCTAAAAAGAAGCTTGCAAAATGGGACTGGATTACAACCTATAATTGTCGCGCAGCCGTTAAATCCACTCTGCCTTTATCTGGTAATATGATTAAATTACATCATCAACCAAAATTCCTAACGGATTGTCCTTCGCGTCATCATAGGGCACAATTTTTAAGGTTGCGACTGAATGCCTTAAATACTAACGAGATGCTCTGGATGCGAAAGAACAAAGACACAGTTGATAATAAATACAGATTTTGTAAAACAGCAGCTGTCGAGTCTCTAAAACATCTGGCAGCAGAATGCCCTATGTTGACTACATTTCGTGAAATGCACTTGAAGGAATTCAAACCAATATCTAGTGATTCAGAAAATTGGTGGAACTACGCCGTGGCAGGGCATAATATCAAGCTGTCTTTTAACTAAATTAACTTCTTTGATGAAGTGTTAAAGACAGTCTCTATCTGACTGGCGCACTTATCAACTGAAGGCTATGTAATTATGTTCGACAGTGCCTTTAAAGTCTCTTCTTTTCTTTTTTAATTTCGATCATTTTAGGGAAGAGATTGATTGGATGAAATGTAACAAAAACATGATATGATATATCATTGTTGAAGTTTTACAATAAAAAAAAAAAAAAGAAGGTTGATATCACCTGATGTTCTCAGTGCCTACCTGGTTGTGAAATATCTTTAAGGTGTTGGTTCCTGTCCTTGTTGCATTACTCAGAAGCCTTTGCATCCTGCAGATAGTTTGGGGGTATTTTAAATGAGTTGGGAAGAAAAAAGCATGAGCACAAATGTTATCATTTACATTTAGTTCCTTTGAGGTCACCCCCCTCTTGAAACATGCCCATAAACAGACAGATCCATGGAACGCTGAAAAGTAACACATGGTCAGAATGAACAGCCGATTGGTCCCCCTGGCATTTGTTCCACCCCTCCCCCGGACCGTGAGAATTATACACTGATTTGGGTTGATTCTAATGGAGATGGGGAGTGTTGTTTTATTACATGCACCACGGAGGAGTATGCCAGATGTAGCAGTAGCTTGAAGGGACTGTGCAGAGCGTGGGTGCCAAAAGATGGCTATGACAAAACATTGATGGAAGGTTTATTGGTTACAAAATTAACCAGAGAGGGGAATGTATGGTGCAGGTACGGCACATGCAACATCATGTACATCCTCCCACACATGCCAAGCAAGAGCAAAAATATGAAATAAGAAAACACTTTTAGTAAAAGTGTTTTAGGCCTTTTGTTGTTTGAGAAATTGCCATTTTATTTTGTAGATTATAAACACAAATAGAATAAAGTTAGTTTTGTGACACTTCAGGGAACTCTTTTTGCTGCACTTAAGGGAGGTTTTGGTTGCTGAATATACAGGCATATATACCTGTACAGAGTAGATATTAGAACTTCATTTTTTTTTTTTTTGTTTGTAGCTTTGAGCAAGGGCATCACCATTTTAAAACATCCTCTGTCAGTATTAGTATAGAAAATGTTGGAGGAGGGAGCACGAGGAAGGTCAGGAGAGAGTTTGCAGCAAAGTATTTGGCTAGATGAGAGTGAAGTTGATATTGATAGGCTTAGGAGTAGTGAGGAGTGAGTTTAGGGTGCCCTGTAGCCTGCAAGGATGGTTTGAGTGAGATTCAATGAGGGTTAGGTATAATTCCCTTTTTGGTCTACCAAGAGTGGACTTGTGAGAGTTCAGGGCAGAGATTTATAGTTGCAGGTCCTCATGAGAGATGGTATGCCTCTGTTTATGGAGCAGCTGACTCTTGTCTGTGCAGAGAGACTGTATGGATGGGGTAACCTATGGCTGAGGATGCTGAGACCTGGGGGTGAAAGTAAGCAGTAGGAGGTTATAGGAGAATCAGTCATATAGTAGAGATAGGAAGCTGGAAAAGGCAGTGTTGGTGGAAGAGGCATCGGGTGTGAAGGAGCAGAGTGATAATTCTAGGTTAGAGAGAAAGGGCTGTAGGTTTAAATTTCCTTTTAGTAATAGGTGAAGCAACTGGTGAGGACAGTTAAGAGGGTAGAAAGGAGATGGGGTGGAAACAATTGAGAGATCAGATATGGATGGTTTGACATTAGTATTCGTTTCTGAGAGAGAGGCGGAGATGAATCAGAGATCCAAAGAGTTGTCCCCTGTGTGTGTAGGTGGTTTATGGATAGAGTGGTGAGCATTGTCACTAAGAAAAGACTGAGGTTGAGATTTCTAAAAAAAAACGGTTGGAGTGGGAAGGTTAGAGTCACCTAAGAGAATGAGGTGATGTTTAGTGGAAGGACAGCCATGGATTTTCCCAAGATCATCAAAGAATGGTCCAGTGGGCCCCTAGGACGACAGATGGCGATGATGTGAACGGAGTAAGTCATTGAGGTGGGAAGAGAGTAGATGCCCGATACCTCCACCTCTGTAATGTCAGTCAAGGAGAGTTAATGAAGGATAGTTTGGAGTCATGTAGGGCCGTCCGAGTGGCAGTGGCAGATGGAGAAATACAGTTTTCAATGATAGCATTAAGGTCTAGTGGAGGAGAGCTGGATTGAAAGTAGTCAATGATAAGGGAAGTTGTGTTGCATACAGGCAGAGCATTACAGAATGAAATATTCAGTTGATGAGGTAAGGAAGAGTATAGAAGTTGAGTCTCAGAGGAAGAGTGGCAAGGTGGATAGGTGTTAGAGAAGGTATGGTTAGATTGTCGGCTTTGGTTGTTAGGTGATGGAACAGAGATGGAGAAGTGGGAGTTTTGAGTTGAGAGTTTTATACTAGGGATAGGAAAGGAGGAGGTGTTAGTGTGATTGGAGAAAGCCTAGGACGAGGTGAGTAGGAGGAGCGAGTAGGAGGAGCTGCAGGGGCCACAGGAGTGAATTATAGGGTAGTAGCACAGTGTGGAGAGGCAGTCCAGTAATTAGGAAGCTACTGGTACTCAGAGGGGTGGTTATGACAAGTGTCATGTTACAGGTTGAAAATAAGTGCCTGGAATTCTGGGTTTGATTGATTGTTTAATTTGTTGATTTTAAAAGTACCCTTTCAGCTCCTAGAGCCTTTCCTTGCAAAAAGCATACATACTGCAAACAGTATGGAATTCTGGAATTATGTGTACCTACATTCTCAGAGGTCATAGGTTGTAATACATGCAAGCTCAGACATTTGTCTGTTGTCAAACAACTGAAATAGAGACTTTGTGGCAACGTAACGGTTGGGTAGACACATTGCTTATAATGGTAGTATTATGCCTCTGATATCCATAAGCGTACAGGTTTAATCTTTACTAAATTCATTAGGTCATAATTTGGAAGGTCCCAGGGTGATGAACACAGTACATGGTTTTCACAAAGAGTTTACATTGAATCTAATTAAATGAAGAGTCGCGTGTTACTTATAATATCAAGGTAACAGTTATTTAGTGAATCTGGAGACTACCTCTCAGATTAGATTCCATTCGCACAATAGGTAAGAGAAGATATACGATGGTAGCACCAACATCTGGGGTCATGGAACTGTAATGCCCTTTTCACAGTGACCCCAGGTTTGTAAGACTTTTCAGTTGATGAACCCCATGGCAATGCCAAAGATACATGTATTCACTGGTGGGTCTGAGGGGTAATGCATGTTGTTACTTCCTTTAAAATGATTTTGCATACTTTAGACACATAAACTAAACATGATTCTGGCTCTGACCTTTAATTTCTGATCATACCATGATCGCACCTTGAAACGATTGTATATAGGCACGTTATAAATGCCATATCATATCATATCATATCATATCATATCATGTGTGGCCTTTAGAAGCACTGAATCTATCAATAGATTGCCCAACTCTCACACAGTGTTCTGTGATGCATTGTGTTAGTAAACCAAAATGGGGAAATTCATCAACTAAAAATATCTAATAAATTGGATTGGTTAATATTGTGGGCAGCTGGTCACCCAAAAGCCTTTTCTTTAGGGTTCTTCTTTCTTTAATGTGTATTGGTATCCTGTACACTCAGGATCTTGAGCTCAGCTTGGAGATTCTGGGTTTATTACTGTTGAGCAGAGTTGTCTGACTGCCTATCACTCTGGTGCAGTTTAGACAGTGAACCCAGCTGACAAATTTGACATCCAAGTTCTCTTATTAGATAGTTAATCTGTTTTGATTTTCTACTGAAGGTCATCTGACGGGCATGCCCCCTTGAACTTAAATATTCTCATATGTGGGATGTGAATTTGGTTGTGTCCCTTGCTTGATTTTCTGGAGAATAAGTAGTCAATATTTTAAACTTAATAGACCCACCTGCTCATCTTGAAATGTCTGATTGCATTCCAGAGTGTTTCAGGTATTTAGGGGCTAGATCTAATGGGTACAGTATTTGGCCTTCTGCCATTTCTTTTCATATATTTTGCTGAACCAAAACGAGCTTAATGGTGAATAGACTTTTCAGATTTGCTAATATTTCCTAAAACTTGTGAAAGACATTATTGGTATGAAAATAAATAGGTTACGGCTGAACTGAGTACTTCATCCAATGACATTGTTTTAATTTAATTTCAGAAATCCTTTTCAGGTTACCTTCACTATTCAAGCCAGATGTTTTCAGTGGATTACTCTTGAAGCTAATTTAGACATCTCTAATAATGGGGCAAAGTCCTCCAGTATTGCCATGGCATTCAAGAACATTTGGTCTTAAACCAGGTTACAGAACATTCTTAGAAATCTGATTCGTCCAATGCTTCACATATTAATGCACTTTATTGTAAATCTATTGTGCATGCTTGAACTGTAGTATCATCATGGTTCATAAAGTGCATTCAACGTGACACCTTGTTATGCTCTGTAAATTCAATTATTGCTGGTAAATCATGATGAATTGTTGTGATTCTGGTACTAACACTTAGATGAATATTAAGCTTCAACTCACCTAGATCCTTGTGCTTACATAATATGTATTGATTTTCCTAGCCCTTTTAGATTTCACGATTCAGGGTTCTCTTATATGAATTGTACGGAACACATGTTGGCAATAGTAGGACAGACAAAAGTGACCACAGTTCAAGGGTGTTTATTAAACTTTCACAGGGTGAGATACATGCCTATCTGAACCTAAATCTACAGATGGGAGCAAGCTACGACCATCAAATAATAAAGAAGGAAGTCCTAGTGGAGTCTTGTCAACCTAAAAGGGCCTATACTAAACAAAACTATTGCCAATCCTCACAACTAATTTCCAAATAGTGTGGGGTGAAGTTCATCAAAAAGAAAGAAGTGTTCACAAAATGTTAAGTCAGGATGATTGGGCCGTTGGCCTCCCTTCCCCATGTTTTCAGCACGGGGCAAGGCGGTTCACTCGGGCAAAACACACACTCTGGCTTCTACGGCTCGAGGATACAGTTCTACTTTCACAGTTCAAGACCTTCTGTGTTCAAGTCTTTTAACTTCTTGCAGGTCTGTTGGCTCAGAGGGCTTGATGTACAAAAATAACACAGAAACTTTCTTTTCCAAGTATTCAACTCAGGTGTACACCCTGGATCCCCCTAAGCCAGGCTCAGATCCCTTTCAAAATACAAGTTCAACGTTGGATACCCCTCTTCGGGGATCAGATCCCCTTCAAAACAATGCTCAGAGAATTATTTCACTCAATTACTCTCCCTCGGCCAGGCTCAGACCAATTGTGATGTACATTAAACCTTCGAAGATTTTTGAATGTGCACAGGGCTGTGACCCGTTGCATGACCAATTCGATCTCAATATTCTTTTTTCACACTCAGCATCAGTTGGATACCTAACAGAGACTTTTGAATGACCACCCATGTTGCGCCAGACCACTCTGTCTATGGTATCTTTTCTTGGCATCCCAAAGTTCAAATGTAAATTTCAATTAATCCTTTGGTTCCAATATTTGCATTGCGTATTCATGAATGCCTCACACACTGTTTTCTTTAAACAAAGTTGCCGCTTGCAACCTTGGTTCAAATCACAAGCTGGTTTGGTATCATTCTCTCCGACTCACTGGCTGAGCTGTCTTTTCTGATGCTGCTTTGTTGTAGGAGCCAAGGACAGTACCACGGTCGCAATCGCTCCTCCCCACCTTGGTTATCAATAAGAGAGAGCCCCGGGAACCTCCGAAACACTGTGCAGGTTTGATCAGCCTTAGTTCCTAGTCTTTAGTTTCTTACTTCCCAAGGTTCACAAAAGTAACAGCGTTTAGAATTCAAGGCTACTTCCCTTCTTGCGAGCCTATCTGGTCTCGCCATATTTCTCCTTGTGTCAAACTGTAATCTTGGAACTGATGTCTCCTCGTGTGTTTTGCCTCACTCAGAGTGTGCTTTTGTGCTCCGCCTTTTATCCATGTGTGGAAGTGTGAAGGAAGTCAGGTGTGTGGAATGATCCGTAATTGCCTGACCTTACCTGACCATAGTGGTGGGACATGTCAGGTATACGGTTTTGGTGTTAGTTTGTAGTCGCTCATGGTGGGCTAACTGTGAGAAAGTGTTTGTGTTGTGAAAGGGGGGGTGAGTTCCTAGGTATTGAAAGTGGTCATTCCCCACAATGACAATTAAAATATATCAGAGAAATAGACACTGATGGACACAACTCAGTAGGGAATGAGACCAGGAGAGATTGTGAGTGAGTCAAGGATATTTTTATATAAAAATGAGATGAGGCATGCAGCGGACTCTGCTGCTCTGAGAGCGCTCTGCCAGCAATACAGAATAATCACATTATAAGTCCAAAATGCGTCATCTATGATGTGTGCTATAATGGTTACACAAATACATTTAATTGGTTTAGTTGAACAAGACATTATACTTTGTATAGTTGTGCTGGTGCTAGATTGGCTGAGGTTGAACTTGTTGCTTCTTGAGGCGTGTGGGGCAGCTGGGCTCATCAGGGAGGGGTGAAGGTTCAAGCCGCATCCACGCAGTTATAATTCTAACTAAGCTAAGCTTCACAGTAATCATGAGCATGCAAGATTTAATATGACACACAAGACTCATCATAACACATTGTCGGCTATAAATTGTAGCAATAGGTATACATTTTTGACCTGGAACAGAGTGGGACAGAGGTGCAGTGGTCCAGGTGCCTTATCTTGGCGTGCACTTTGGGCCACCTTTATCAGGCATCTCAATGGATCAAACAAGGGTGTCGGAATTTGTTATCACATGGAGAATATATGTTAGCTCAGGATTAGTTATAAAGGGGCAATCGAGGGTGGCCCGAGGGCAGGGGTCCCACCCCTGCTACATTAAAGGAATTAGGGGTTTAAAGTTCATGCAGACAGTAACTCTTAACGGTGGGGGTTGTTGAAGCAGGAGCAGGTTGTGGAGGCAAATGGTTTCCATTAGCCAGGCTCCGGCCCGGTAACACACAGGGAAGTGATCTTAGAGGAAGACGAGAGATACAATGTCAGCTTGCAACAATTTGCTCCCAAGCTTCCGTGAGAACAGGACAGCCGCAGCGCAGACAGTGGGCAGGAGGCGGGGGTTGTCGAGCTGTCTGTGCGCGACCCTGGACAGGGGAGAGGTGCAGGCTTGCCTCTGTGAGTTTCATGCACGGCCTAGGCCTATGGAGTTGTGGTTACTACAAAATGGTGTCTTTGGGGTCGTGCAAGGTGCATCGGATAGGTGTCATATAATGGCTTCCATAGCTTCCTCGCACCCATCACCAGGGCTCAGACAAGGGAATGCCTCCAACCATTGTATTAACATAACGTACACCTCACCCAGAATGTAGAGGGGCCCAAATGACCCTTCCTCCCTTTCAGTATCCTACCTGGTAGGATGGGGAAAAAGTGTTATTGGGAAGGGGAGGCCGCGTCTCACCACCCAGTGTCCCACTTCCACTCCCCAAACACCCCTCATCCATGTGATCCTCCCATGCTAATCCACCCCTGGGAACTGTATCCAAAAGCGATGACTGTGTCCTGGCCACCTGGTTGACAGATCCCCAACAAAATAGCGGATGCAGCACCTTCAGGATTCCACAGTATACACTGATATCTTTTAATTGAAGGTTCCAACTAAAATGGATGATGATCACTGCAGAAAAGAGGGTGAAGAGGAGTCACCACAATAAGCACAGACAGCAAGGAAACACACTATTTTATATGTTCATTAGACGAAGGACTGAGATCACAGATTGGGGTCAATATTGGGGATGTTAGTATGTGACAAAAATCTCTTTCTGTTATTACAATTTAAAGACAACATGTCTGCATGAACTCACCTTCATGGCAATAATAGAATAATTGCATTCTAATGAACGTTTCCAGACATAGCTAAACTTGTACATTGAAATGGAGCATATTGGAGAAGGAACCTGACACTGAACAGAAGAAGTAAAAGGGAGAGGAAAGGAGTTTGATTGTTGTGTACAAACCATGAGCTCAGTGGCGTTTCAGTTACAAAGCACAAATAAATAATAAGTAAACAGTATTTCTCCTTTGCCTTCTCTACAACATAGAATCAATGGAGATATTAATCCGCGTGCAAGGGAAAAACACACAGAAGCATAGGTTGAAAATAACCTATAGGAGGACAGGCGATCTGAGAATCTAATTGCAGTAGGAATGTAAAAACAATTAGGCAAATAAATTAAAATATAAGGGAATCACAAAATGAAAATAATAGCTTAAGTGTTGCAAGTTAAAGGCCACAAGGTACGGGACACTCGAAATGTCTGTTAAATGGTACACAGTCGTCCACAGGTTCAATACTGTCACAATTCTGCCACAGCACTGCATTCATGTCCTGCGGCGCCCATCAATCGGTTCTTGCTAATCCGCCTATGGATGGAGGGTTTGGCACCAACACTGGCACTAGTGGTCCTGAACTAAAGCCCCCATTAGGCTCATTATCTTGGCTTTCTTTGCTGATGACCTCACCCTGACAACAACGTCTGCTTTGTAATGGCACAGGCTTTTTGGAACTACACATTTCCTGCATCTCGTGCACTGTACCTATTCCTCCTTCCGGGATCAGAATGTACTTGGAGGATAAGTTGCATGGCCATCCGGTGATCAACTTTGTGGTTTCTTGAATTATTTACTCAATGCTAGCAGATGAAGGTAAGAGTTTCTACAGTCTATGGAGGTCATTACGAGTTTGGAGGCAGCCATGGTGCAAATAGCACCATGGCTGCCTCCAAACCCGTGTCCGGGTTCACTGAATGGGGACTTACTGGGTCATTCCAACCTTGGAGGACCTGGTAAGTCCCCATTCAGAAAACCATTTCCCATTCCCATTCAAGCCCCATAGAGCTCAATGGGAATGGGGAAGGAGCTAATAAAGGGCCTGCAAATTGCGTGCCCGTTATTAGCTCCATGGTCCCTGGTGGGACCCACTAAGGGACCTCGTAATAGGGTGGTAGGGGGTTAACGGCATAACCCCCTACCACCAGGGTCCTAATGACCCCCTATTATTCTGTCATGCTCTGGACAATTGGCTAGTTCATCATGGAGTGGTTAGGCTCCTTGCCTTCATTGGGTTTCCATTGCAGCCAGGATACATATGCAGGTACTGTGACCGGGTTCATGGAGTGGTGGTGTTGATACATGATCTGACTTAAGTGTTGTCAGAAACGTTTTCCTTTATTTCTTTTCAGCTTTGCGACTGGGATATGCCTATCCAGGCCCTCCTCCCAAGTGTCCACTTATTTCCCTCTGATGTTTATTTTTTCCTTGGTGGAAAACCTACATCTGGATGTGTTTGTGCAGGTTCAGCATCAAGGCACATCATGACAACCACCATAGTCTATTGGAAGGTTTGTCAGCATCAAACAGGTCCTTTATCTATGAAGCTCAAGAATAAGCTTCAGTTCACACATCATGATATGACAAGCAGCTCAAGTCTTAATTGGCAATGGCGAAGTTAAACATGCCTATTTGGTTGGTAATCTGGAGGGGTTCGAGGAGGCAAAGCAGGGGTTCACGATGCAGAAAATAATCTGTAACATAAATAATAATGCAGCTCAATCCAGTGTCCAGAAGTTGTGTGTTGTCTCTAAACAGTTGCAAATATGTAAGATCTATTGCTGAACAGATAAGACCGGGGACAAGCTGTACATCGGTTCTTTACTTCGGTTCAATGTTACATGTATTGAACGTATGTATATTTAATGAAGTAAGTTACTATGAGGAAAACATCCACCAGCCCTTCTCTTAGGCCAGGTCACATCAACCGCCTCCACTAGAATGCACAGCTAGGAACGTTCCACCTACACCAACATTCCATACCTGCAGCACTCACTTGCATAAACCCTAGTTAGGATACAACTAGAATACAACACAATACCAGACATACAGCCTTTGGGTTTTAAGGGGTGCTGGATGTCCAATATGGTGTCCCTACTGAAATGTATTCTTTAAATCTCACCCCTGGGAAGTATACTACGCCTCCTACAGGAACACTGTTCCGGCTCAGGCAAGCAACACAAGTTCTTTCAGCAATGCGGTTTCTGTTCCTTAGGGAACATGGAGGAAAGTGTCCCTCACCCTCCCTTGATCAATGCCTTAACTGATTTGGAAGGATACTTTGAACTTTCCATGGCTCAAACAAGAATCAACAGAATTATGTGTTACCAATCCTTTTATAAAATCTTAGAAAGGGATTTGAGTAGTTTCAATTATCCGCTAAAATATTATAAGGATCGTTTCGTAAGAAATCATTCCCCCTCTTTAGCTTCAGTGCCCAGAAGACAACGTGCCCAGAAGTTCTGATACGACAGATGAAAGGATGCAGTGAGTTTATCCAAGATGGCAGCATTTATTCTCTCCAAAACTATTTGTCTCCTAGCGAATAATGGGTCAGTATTTTCCTTCCCTGGCTAACCCAACCCATGCTCTCAGGACCCAGTGAAATGGTTATCACGCATTCCATCCATAGAATTGTGACCCTCCCCATAAACGTTGGGCTAACCCTCTCATGGTTTAATTTGCCAGCAGGCTGGAAGACAGAGGTGGTGGCCATGAAGGGCATGGGTACTGAATATATAGGGACATCACCCATTCCTCTCTGCCCAACATCACACATTCCCTCATTCATCCGTTGTAGAGGCTGTACCTCCGGGACCAACACACCACAGAGAGTTGAGCCAGTTGGAGGATTAGTAGGAAGTGCATAACAGGCAGAGTTTGCATGACAGCCATCCAGCCAATCTTTGAGAAGTATCTTCCTCCAATACTGATTGTCTTACATTTGCTTGGTCAAGGAACATAGTGATAGCTTGCAGACTTCATGTCATTCTGATTTTTTTTAAAGCAGGGCATAGGGTGCCCTCAGTTCACTGGGATTCAATGTCACTGAGGAGCATATTTTCAATCTGGTTGAATCCAGCCATTTAGTTGGATCGTAAGACTCTTTTCTGGCTGAACTGGTTATTGGGAGGTGTACAGTGGCTGGAGAATCTTGTTGAAGGAGGGAAAAGGATCAGTTTTAAACAATTGACTTTGATTAAAGATCTTAAAGATTGCACTGTGGGGGAATATAAGAAGTTGAAGAAAGCTCTAGTGAACAAGATCCCGGATGAGGGCAGAGGTTGGCAGGTCTGGCTGAGAGACTATAAATCTGAAGGTGATATGTCTTCAAAGGTGTACAAAAATCTAGACCAGTATAAAGAGCGAATAAGGACTTATTGTCAAAATGGTCAGAAACAGTTGGATCAGAGATGTCTGAGGGCAGATGGAGGAATCTGTGCAAGAATTTGCCTCTAACCTCTTTGAATCTGGGGGAAAGGAGTCGCCAAATCAAAATTTTAAACAGAGTTTTTTGGACACCACAAAAACTGCATGAAAGAGGTTTAGTGGATTCAGATGCCTGTTGGAGGTGTAAGTATGCTAGTGGAGCCTTTGAACAAATGATCTGGGACTGCTATGAGTTAAGATCTTTCTGGAGTGGGGTTACTAGAAAGATGAATGAGATCTTGATGTTGCACGACTGTAATTCTGGGAAAAGTTGTCGTGGTGGAAGATTTCTCTTTCCCATAGAGAAACTGGTTTTTCAGGGCTGCAAATTCTGCCAGAAAAATCATCTTGAGGAAGTGGAAAAGTGATGAAAGGCCAAGGATTTCAGAATGGATGGATGATCTAAAACAAGTGGCAAGATTTGAAAAGAAAATGCTTTACAGAGACAAGAAAATTTATTTATTTGATCAAATCTGGAGCAGATTTTTAGATTTGTGATATAATTGAATGATTTTGTAATATTCCTTTTTCTGTTTAGGGATTTGAGTAACCTGCTTGTGATGAACCTAGTTGTAAATTTCAGTTTTTATGATATTTATGGATTTATGTTGTAATGTTTATGAAATTAATAAACATGTAAATAAAAAAAATGTGTGATTTGAATACTCAAACTATGGTTAAGGAACAACTAATAAATACAAGATAAAAACACAGTGTGATCACATTTTGATTCAGCGCGGAGATGTCTGTGTGTTAAAAGAAAAACGATTACTAGCAAGCATGTATTTACTAGTAAAGGAAAAGGCTTATGGAAAGGCTAAATGAGGGTGAAGTTAACTAAGGTACACTCTGTTATGGAACGGGGAGCGAGGCCCGAGTTAAGCGAACCATCCAAATTGCTACGGCCCAATATGGAAGGTCTACCACTGCTATGAATGAGTGACAAGGTTCGAGTGCATAAAAAAACAATGAGTAGTGGCGCAATTAGTAAAAAATAGCTGATCATGCTAATACTATGTTTGGTGTTCTGTTTCAGGGCCCAGTAACATCCAAAAGGTTGTCAAACCATGTACAGTGAAATGGACATCTTTCCTTAATATATCTATGCCCATCCAAATGTCTTTTTTAGCCATGTTACCCATTTTTTTTAACATCCCATTTCCTTTTCAATCAAGCAGAAAATCAAAAAAAGGAACTGGTTCCCTATTGAAATGTGCAGAGGGAAATTATGCTCCATTGACTACAAACCACATGATACAAATTTCTTTATTCAAACAATTGCAATGCATTCTCCTAAAACGTTTTCTTGTACTTATATATAATCTTAACAATGATTTTAACAGTCATGTGTGCATCTTGTTCAGATTCGGTCATTGGATCATGTCGGACATAGTTGACTATACGCAGGTTGGGCTTTTTTAACCTGGGTCACCCTGAGACATAGGTCGGTCTAAGATGGCTGCCAAATAAGTGCCTATGTGTCAATCACTGCTGTTAGTGTAGAAACTGACAAAGGCTGCATTAACCTGGGGCTCAGCAGATGCAGGGAGATCCTGAAAAGTTGAAAACTGATGCTGTCAGTGTCCGGGAAGGAAGCGAGATGAGGCATTAAATAAATGAATGTAGGTATTGAAGATAGGGTGCTTGTTTAAAGCAGAGGCTGTTAGTATATGAAGAGCATTGACTTTGTAATTGCATTAACAAGGTGTATGTTTAAAGCTAAGCTTGCTAGAAGTTGACTACCGTCTGCTTTGCAGTTGCCATAACCAGTGACAGTTTATTTATTGTTGACCGTTCAGTGTTGCGTCCCGCACAGCTTCACTGCACCCTTTTAAAACTGCACCTTCCTGGCACACAAGAAATTAGTAAAGGTTGCAGTTGTACATTTTCATTTTGGAGGTTATGGACCATGTTGGTCATTGGGAGATCTGGAAGGACGAAGCAATCAGCAGTATTTGTTCTGCTTTCATTGCAGATTGGGATATTACTGGACCATAGATCTCTCCATTCAATGCGTTTGAATATTGATGTTTAACCCCCGATGAATGTTCTGCATTTTCTGCCATAAGAACAAAGTCATGACATGTTATGTCAGCCGTTGAGGCACACAATAGAGTGTGCATTTAGATTATCTGTGTTTATGTCCACATATTCTTATACTTTAGAAATGTTTTTTTGGTTTGTGTACATATTTGTTTTATTTAGAGTCACAGTTCTTTTGGTTATTTTGTTCAAAGTTTTAATTGGGTGCACAGTGCATTAATGAGTGTGTGCATGGAGAGAGCCTGACTGAGTATGAGTGGTAGCTTTTTACTGCATGACTGATTAAATCGTTGTTAAGATTTCATATAAATACAAAAAATATGTTTACGCTAATGTATTGTAATCGTTTGAATAAAGATAATTTTATAATGTGAATAACAATGGTTAAAAAGGATAGAGGGAAGATTCTGTTGTTCCTTATTGGGTCTTCATTGTTCCATCCCAATCAAACGTATAGGTCTGGAGTTTTGGGCTCTCCCTTGGTTCAGAGGACCTGAGAATAAAATGCATTTTATTGATAAAAACATACAAGGACCCTTGGAACTTATGGGCCAAGTGATGCATAAGAAAACGAAGGGAAATGGTCTTTATGAATGGGCTAAGCTCTCTTTGGATTTCTTCGCGCACATGACACTGTTCTTTGGACTTTTTAATCTAAACAAGGAGTTTTCAATGAAATCAAGGCAGCGGTCTGGATTGTAAACTTCAATCATTTAGAAAGCCTTAAAATGTACCAGAAGCATTATGAGCTAAGTTATACATTCTTGATCCCTCATCAATACTTGACTAAGTGTCCTGCAATTTCAGTGTGCAGATTCTATTTCCTGTTAAGAATGGATCAGTTACCGGTATTGTCCACCATGGGCCCTCAATTGGGTCTATCCAAAAAATGCACACATGTCGAATCTGCTCCAATACTAAAGTGCTGGGAACAGCTTGATATATCGTGACCTCTTACAAAAATATGGAAGTGACATATAAGAAGTTATTGGCTTGTTCTTTTGCATAGGTTAGAGCGATGATACAATGATTTCTTCTGGAGGTTCGGCCTTAATGCATGTAATATTTAGCTCATGACTGCTCTGTTTGATGTGTGGAAAGTCGTTCAAGCTAAATTTGAATTGGGGGTGGTTCCTACTTAGGTAACCCAGTGCTGTGGTAGTTTTATGTTTTATATTTCTATTTGTATTAATATTTTATAAGTGAGAGATATGTTTTATCATGATACGTGAATGAAAATGATTAGTTTAAAGGGTTTATTTGTATATGTGAAATAGTTCTTTTGAACTAGTGCACACACTATATTAAATAGAACATTTTTTAAAAAAGAATGCAATTTTTAGCCAATGGAGCATGTTTTCCCTCGGCACACTTTAACACGGATCCAGTTTCTTTTTTGATTTCCTGTATGTATTAGTCTGGGTCAGGACTGGATCTGCAGCACTTATTTATTAGTGCTGTTTTCCTGGGTGTTTCTCTTTGTTGTGACTATACAATCAAGCAATATGATCCTTTTTGTCCGAGGGGGGTGGGTGGGGGCTGCTAGGGAGTTGGAGTATACTACTTAATTCTGCTAGAAGCTCACAGTCGGAAGGCAGGGTGCCTATCACTGCTGCATGTGGAATTGGAAATAGTCAAAGGTGCTGTGACAATAGATTTACTTGTGTTCATGCTTTCGCAAAAATCTTTCAATGCACGTTGTTTTCTGTTCACATGTATCAAGCCTTCAAGTTTGAGGCTGCTACAGAACTGCCACCTGGTATGACAGAAAACAGCTGAAAAAATGATTTGTGCCCTGAGGCTTTCTGTTTAAAATAATACCACTATCAGAGTATTCGCTTTGGTGTTCTTAACATCATGGGTGCCAGTTGGCAACTATATAATATATATAATATGAATTTGCTTTTTCTAAGTAGGCTCTTGACAGGCAATTACATGGCCGCTGCTTTCAGCATGTCATGGACACATGTTCTTTGCTGTATGGTACTTCTGAGGTAGGTAGCCATGTTACCAGCTAACTGTTGCTGCTCTTCCAAATAAATGGGGCCAGCAGAAATATAAACAGGGGTCAATATATGGATGTCAGTGATTCATTAGCGCACCCTATAGACCAACAGGCGCAAATGGGTATAAACCAAAAACACCATATTCTAATGCACAGAATGTTTGATGAACGTGTGGCAGAAAAGCAGACTTCAGAATCCATTCATATGAGCTCTTGTCATTTGACTATAATAACTAGGTGGGTTCCCTTAGCAGATGAAATTCGTCATAGTTGTACATAACATTAATACATACCTGCAGAAGTTTTGTCTGCACTCTGCAAAACAGAATATCTCCTTGGTAGGACATAATGCCATTGAATGCTTTTTAGTCATTGCAAACATAGGTTTTGAGCATCATACTATTTCATTTCACTAGTTTCTTTTGTTGCTCATGGTCTAAATCTAGGCATTCATGTTTACTTGTGTTATTGTTACTTCCGAAATGTTGATACTTAATGTTGTATTCAATCCTATAGTATTGTAAAATTGGGGTTTATATGAGCCGGAAGGCGAAACCGGCCCTGACTAAAGGCCTTGATTTAAGGCATCACATCCCTGCCTGGCCATGTCTGGGCATGGAGGGGCTGCACATGCTCCCTGTAGCTCTTTTCTACCATAGGACTCTGCCTCCTGCAATGACGGTTTCTCTGCCGATTCGAATCGCCGGACGGCAGGTAAGACGGCTTAATGCCATCCAACACCCCATTCTGCTTCAAACACCCTACCCACTTCCCCACCCAGGCCCCCTTGCACACCTCATATCTTCGCATGAGGCAGGGGTCCTCAGAAGCGCCAACTCTGCTCTTCTGGCTGAATTCAATGCAAACACTGGCTTCTTTTACACAAGCAACATGTTTGCACTTGCCTTGGCTGCCTACTTTTGCTTTTTCAGCAATTTTTCGCGCCTGAGGGATTTGACCTGCAACCTACCTAATATGAATTTTTGCAGCATTTTCTGGTAATGTTTGTGACCTGACATGCAATTACTTTTAATTTGTCTCTCTGCTATGCCACTCAAGCTCACCTACATACCTGAAGAAGCCCTCCCATATCATGAGGCGTAGATTTGCCAGTATGCGTGCTCACGCCTATTTTGTCATTCATGTTTGCTCATATACCTGAAGTAACCCCCTGTACCATGAGGTGAGGCTTTGCCAGTAGGTGTGCTCGCATCTATTTTGTCATTCATGTCTGCTTACATACCTGAAGTAGCCCCCCATACTATGAGGCGGGCCTTGACCGCAGTGTGTTTTCAAGCTACACCCCTATATCAGTGACCCTTTCTGTGATCTCACCCCTTGTGGACTATGCTATTGCACTGACTGTATGTATGTATTCACTAATATCTACTGTCTTTGAGTGTTAACTCTCACAATTCTTGTACAAGAGCTGTGATACCTCCAGCTCTGGATGCTACACAAATGTAATACATAAATGCATAAATACATACATAATTATTGTTCAATCGTTTCAACAATGCCAGCTCCTCTGAGTTGAGGTTTCCTTTCTTAAATATGTGCCTATCTGTATCAGCTGATGTCTTTCCTGAGCATTGCCCTCATCACCATCCCATATCACCGTGATAGCTGTGAGTTAAATAATCACTGAATTATGTTTACCTCATAAAAGTCTGTAGTTCGTTATATTCCAGAGAAAAAGAAAGGCAGATTCAGAGTAAAAAAAGGAAATAGTAAAAAAACAATGCTCAGGTAAATGTGTAGGAAGAAGTCTAAACATTAAGGGCCAGATTCATGGAATTATTTGTACGTAAAATACCCGATTTTCGTGACATAATGCATGTGGAATCCCATCCGTCGATTCATGGAATCGACTGTGTGGGATATTTTGCCGACTTGCGTAGATTACCAGCATGCTCTGCGCGTCTCTACAAGCAGCCGAGTGCCTTACGTGAGAGACCATGCAGAGAGTGGTCGAGGCCTACAAAGAGGGCGGATTTGTTGGTTGAACACAGAAAATGGGGAAAAGCATGCCAAAAAGTGGGCTCTATGGGGGTTGGCATGCAGGCAGTGCATTGCACACCCGCAAGTGTGCACGACACAGTGTATTCATGGATGTGACTGAAACCTCTCACCTGCGAAATGCCCACACAGAGCCTTCAATCTCTCCGCCCCCCCGAAAACAGGCATACAGAATTTCACAGAGGATTCGCAACTTTGGAGGTGAGTTTGCATTTTGGATTGGGGGGTGCATGCATATAGACGGGGTCCCGATCATAGTTAGAAGTGTGCGTACGCAGCATAGCGGGGTACAGGAACGGTTTACGGGTGTTCGCATGCAGATTTTCCAGAGTGATAACCAAGTTACGGTAACTCTCACGGATGTGGTCGGGGCTCTGGTGACAGTTGCGGGGGACCATGCAAAGGGTCCCCGAGATGCAGGCCTGCTTGCGGAGGAGCCAAAGCACTGTTTACAGGATGCAGGTATCCGCATCTGTGGAGCACACAAATTTAGCTGTTTCTAGTTGTTTTGGCTTTGCGTGGGTGGGTGTTGGAGGTGTCCTGAACGCGATTTGCGAATAAAGTTCATTTGCGTGAGGGATTCCATGAATACACGGGGCGCACAATGTAACTTCTGCACGCTTGCTCACGCAGGGCCCTTCTCGGTGCAAAGGCATTGCAGGATTAATTTTCCATGAATCGGTCCCTAAACGTAAAAAAAAAGGGACGAGTGACCATTTTGTGTGGTATGACATACAAGTGTGCGTGTGTGCAAAGAAATGCTTTGACCTAGAATCTGCAGAGCACATACTACATTTGGTGTTTGTGGCTGCTATGCACATTCTCTGCACTTTCCATTGTAAGAGGAATTGCACAGAAGTGTGCATGTTTTGCAGATGCTCACACTACTGATAGATATCTGGCCCCTGTAGCGTGAGGCATTTGCTCTACTACCATTGAGCCAACTGCATGCGGTTCCCTAAACCTAATAAGGTTTTTTCCTCATGAAACAAGTTTCAGATTTTATGTTCCTAAACGTACGGACTGCAAAGCAAGAACATAACTTGTACTAGTAGCCGTTTACAAACACATGTTTTTTTTTCTATAAAGGATGAAAATCATGATCACAGACATACAGGTTAAGGGGAAGAGAACATGGAATAGTATTCAGGAATGACAGTAAATTATGCTTTCACGGCTTGGGTAGAGATTCTCTTAACTCCTAGACTGCTCGCTGGCTGCGAGGTGCACTATCAATCTCCATGTGAAGGCAGAATCGTGAACAATAACACGTAGACGCAGCAACATGCTAATTTATGTCGAACATGTTCAGCCTGAGGTAATTCACAGTACATTATTAAAAAGTGCAACTACCCCACAAATCACGTAATGTGCTCCCCTGATCACTGACGGGTGGGGGGTGGGGAGGTTTGAAGAAAAAATACTAAGACGTCATTTCGAACTTTTACAGTGCATTAAAAAAAAATCACAGAAAACAAAGTCTGCTGAGCGATTTTAACGTTCAGCAGCCCCCTCAAAAAACTGAAAAAAAACTAAAATGGAAATGTCTGAATACTCATACTCTCCTTTTATTTGTTAAAAATAAACCTTTAAAAAATATATATGCTTACATAGTGGGTGTTCATGACCATCTGCAAACTACCTTTGGACAATTCTGACTAGCCCCGCCATGTAACCTGCAGCTTGCTATACCTTAATTCATGAGAGTAGCTGCTGCAGGCTCACACAGCCAATTTCAGTGATGGCACATGATAAATAATGAAGGGTTTAGTGCCAAAAGCTTGTTTTAGTGGAGGTCATTTAAGTCGAGGTATCGCATATCTGTCCTGGGTGGATCATTGTCACATCAAAAATTCTAATACCCGGAACTTGTATTTCCAGGTGTGCGTCTACAATTGCTCTCTTTCCTTGTAACCTCATAGGTCTGATTCAGAGAAACGTGATGCACAATATTGGTAGGTGAGTATTTCATTCTAGTGGAAAAACCTGCCGTGGAATAAAAAAAAAAACGAGATACCTTTCAATGTTGTTAGATTATCCTTTAACTGGTCGGACTGAATATTTTCCTATAGAAATGAGAACGTAGGCCTAGTGGGGTTGGCGGCAGGTTCTGCACATCAGCCAGTACCAGGGAATTCCTTTGCAACTGTTGCGTTTTTGGCGGGGGATGTCAGGTGCATATCGTGGCGGCATGTGCATATTTTTATTTGAGGGGTGCAAATGTTTCCCACAAGGTTTCAGGAGCACAGGAAGAGAGTCCACACCAACCAATGGGGCTACAGTTGGGTTCTCCCACTGAGAATATTTTTTAAATAATGAGTGCAAATGTTGCATTTTACAGCACACTTTCTGTGACAAATTTGATGCGGTTTTGTAGGGTAACTCATCCAAAAATATAATACATGCACGTCCTAAATAGTGCATAGTAGCATTTTCCAAACCATTTTCATGATGCCTTTTCCCACAATACATGAAAATATTGAACAGATATTGATGCTGGCTGTGCCCATACATTTCCAAGCTGCCAGCACCAATGCAAGCAAGTATGCCCATATAAGAAGTTACTCATGTTTGTTTACACATACTACCAGTCATGACAGTATATGAAAGCATGCCCATTGTGGAACTGCCATTACATTTCCATATCCCTTTATAAGCGCATACCACACCACAATATGAAAACAAGTCCAGACTGGCTGCACCAATGTAGGCTACTGTAACCATATACAAATGTACCATGTTGGTTTTACCATTGACGGGCAGCAAAAAATGCCGTACCACAGTAATACAATATAGCCACTCTAGCTGCACCAAAGTGTTCCAGTCCAGTCACATAATAACACTTATTGGGCCTCATTACGACCATGGCGGTACGGAGTGAACGGCGCCATCAAAGGTGCCGGTGCCGTTCACTCCGTACCGCTGCATTACGAGTTCCCCTCGCGGGACACAGTAAGCATGCCTGGGAAAACCAGGCGTGCTTACCGGGTCCCGCGAGGGGAAGAGGGAGCAAACAACGGGCCATCTCGTAACGGCCCGTTGTTTGCTCCCTCTCCCATTCCCATTCAGCCCTATTGGGGCTGAAATGGGAATGGGGAAGGATCGTGTCCGGGACCTTGGAGGGAGGAATTACCGGGCCTTCCAAACTCGGAATGGCCCGGTAAGTCCTCATTCCGAGGACCCGGACACCGACGTGATTTTGGCAGCAGACGTGGGGACAAGAAGGAGGACATCGGGAGGTTCCTGCACTGCCCAGAGATGAGGCCAAAAGTTTTAGCAATACGTTGGTTTAAGGTGTGAGTGCCTTAAAGTCCACAAACTGGTTTCCTACTGTCTGGCTATCCGGTTTTCAACAGCACTCTGATGAAAATTCAACCAGATGGAGACGGTGTCCATGTGGCTTGCGAGTTGGTTGTTCCCACCAAACTCAAGGGAAGAAGTTAACCTTGAAGGGCTTCTCTGTCGATGGAGTTTCAGGCAATTTGGACCTGCAGCAGGGCTTCACCGGTCGGCCAAGAGTTGCAGCGGTCCTCTTCCTTCAGCTTATCTTCGGTTCTGTCGTTCCAGTGGTCGACTCTGCTTTCCAAGTCCCAGAGACCTGCGTTTAAACAGTTTTCCCCATTCATTCCAGCCTGGCTGTCACTCACACAGCAGGGTGGCTGTCCTTGACGGACAGCCAGCTGACCAAGCACACCAGAGTGCATTCAGGTCTCCTAGGAGACTAAGCACAGGGAAATGCAGGCACCTCCCTCACATTCTGTCCTCCCCAGACACTCAGGCGCCAGAGGAGGGCTTCAGCACTGAAGCCTGGCAAAGGCCAACAAACAAAGGGACCAAACCTGGTTTGGCACGCAGAGACAAACACAAGAAGGACCTTTCCTAAAAGAAATGGTGAAAAAAGTCGACCAGAGACTGTTTTTACAGATAGGTCTTGGGCGCCATATTGAAAAACATGGCTAACCTGATTTTTAGCTACCGTTGTTAGCGGTCGGGAAAAATCACGGCCACCAGTAGGAAAAGGTAATATTTGACAGTTACATGAGTGTTTTGACTCAGGGGAAGCTAGGCAACCCCTCCAGCACTCTATAGTAAGATAGTGTTTTCGGGATCAGTACATTTAAAGAGACTAGTAAAGTCAATTTAACTTTACATGCTCTGGGAGACAGTAGTCTGTCCCAGAGAAGGTATTTAAACCTTGGGAAGTCTGAACCCCATAATAGAATGCTATTTATATCAATGCATCATTCAAAGCACTAATTAGGGTATGATGTTTATTGCAATGATCCTTGACACTTTTGTTCGCAACATTATAATAAGAATCCCTTGTACACATATTTCATGAAAAGTACATACACATGTGATGTCATCAGTGATGTCATCAATGACATTTGTGATGTCATCTTTGATGTTCTGGGTGTTAGTCTTAGCAGTGCACGGGGGTGGCGCGAGTTATGGTTGCTTAGCTTACCATAACTGGCGAATTTCAGGGGTTTTTCGATTTTACTTGGAACCATAACTCCCTTTAACAAAGTTTTTTTATTGGCACGCAAGCAATATACAAAGATGGAGTGTAAAAAGCAATTTCTCAGAGATGGCTGAACACAGAATGTTGCAAACTAAGAATTTATGGTCGTTTACAGTGAAGGTCAGCTGCTTCAATTTTTTGCTCGCGTGCCCAGAGGCCCACGACTTGCACTATAAGGTTCTATTGTTTTTTGACCTTGACAGACAGGGATCGTGCTAAAAGACTTCTTTTGAAGGAGAGTTGCAAAAACGTAAGACACGATAAGGATGACATTTCTGAAACAAAACCACTTTTATATATTATATCACTATGAGACAGATCATTGGCACAGACGGAGTCATATTTTGGGACTGCACTACGCTTAGACAATGGAAAATGCAAATAAAATGTAAGTAACCCTTTAGATTATTCTATACCGGAATATAATAACAATAGCGTGGCGTTAAAGCCCGGTTAAGTTGTACTTGTTTGTTCAATGTGGTATAGTGTTTTCTACTGCGCGCTATCACCGCCAAATTGGTCCCCTGTCTCTTAGAGGGCTCTGAAAAAGGCAGAGGACAGAGGGTGGGTTAATGGGAATAAGTTAACATACTCCGTTGCTCTATCCTCCCTAGCAAATAGTTGCACGCCCTAATAAATAAAATGAATATTTTTAATGAAGATCGGCTGGTGAGACTAATTTATGTTTTTTAAAACAGGTATGTCCTTCTGTACTGTCAATGCCACGATTTTCAGACCCCGGCCGACAGATTTTTTAACTGCCAGGTACAGCTACTTCTAAACAACTTCATGACCCTCACCATTTTATGGGACAATCGCCAAGGACCAATATGCCCTTACGCGGTACTAGCGGCTAGAAGCAACATACCAACCATTATGGTGGTCTAATGCCTCGTTGTTGGAACAGCCTTCCGATTATCAGTGTGACCATAGTGCTTTTTTTTTATCATAAACCAACTGTAACGCTCACCTGACTCCCATGGAGGCGCTGGTCTGGTTTGGGGTGCTGTTGCCTCTTCAATGGTAAAACGCAGGACTCGAAATATGGAATGGACCGGCCCTACGAATTTGACTTGTCTGGCTCGCAGAAATACCCTCCTGTGCGTGAAAAGGAAGTATTAGCGATCGGAGGAACAATGCTCAAACCTACCACACCCTTCTTCCCCTCCACGAGACCCTTCCGTGATTCCCCGTGAATTCTCACCTTAGGGTCTGGAAGGATGAGCTCTCCATCCAGCTTCGGTAGCTGGGGCGCGTTGAGGTCCAGTTACTTCACTGGAGCGTGGTGTTGGGGAGAAGCTGGACCCCCACCAGGGCTGTGGGGGGCCAGCAGCCATACCCTCACCAGCTATGGGCGACCCCAACACCACCCATATGGCCCACAGAAATGCAACAGAGACCCCAGCAGGCAGCCACATGTTCCAAACTGCGTTTATTTCTGGGAAGCAAAAAAAGAAAAAAACACGCAGAGCATCGTGCACATCGAGAGTTCAGGCGCCGTCTCCCCCGGGGCTGGCTTGCAAGCCAGCTTTGTAATCACACTGCAGGCTGACCTCACAGAATTGGATCAGCTCCCAGAAACCTATCTCCTCCTGCTATTGGCTGCTAAGTGATAGGTTACCTATGTAGCCCTTATAGAGAGCCTGACAATTGGATGTTAGCCTTTTGCGTCAGTGGGTTGGTTTAGCTGTGCCAGCCCGCCATTACCTAATTCTAACTTGTTGCATTATGACTTTGTTCCCATAACTTTTTAGCTGAAGCAAGCAGTTTGCACCTGAGCTCTGAGCGCTTATTGGCTGGGCTGAGCCATTCTTGTTACAATTATGTTTCCCAGAAAAAAAAAAAAACACACTGGGTTGCCGTGGCTTATTCGCATTTGTGGAGAATTAAAAATGTTTGTCTGCAGAAAGCAATCTTATCTTGAATGCGCGACCTTGGCTGCTCGTGGGTTTTGCGAGGAGCATTGCTGAAGGCTTCTGCAGCCAGTGTTCAGTGTTCAGTGAGAGAAATGAACTTGGCTATAATTTTCCTGAAACATGGCTTTACACTTTGCAATTAGACCATGTTAATTCATATAGGCATTTGCAAGCCTTTAAACAGGGATGTTTGTGTTTGTAGATTCTGATATTGCAGCATTGATTCTAATGTAGCATGGAAGTTGCACTGTTGGTGAAGTGGGTGTGTTTCAGCATATTTGTCACCCATGGGTGCGCTGGGGCCTGGTTCAAATGATAAGTGCGCTCCTTGTTCTTCCTGCTGTTCTTCTGTATATGCGTCTGTGGTGAGGGGGCATGGGTTTGATCTCGATTTTCCCTCTTCAGTGGTGTGATGAGAGTTCAGAATTGCTTGAAAATCCGGTAAGATATAGTTAAAGTTCAATTGCCGGTCCAAGCTTTTAATAATAATTGTCTTTTGCTTCTTTTGTAGATGCCGAATAAAGATTCCGCGGTTGGCCGTGACACCGAAGAAGGAAGCTCAGGTGAGTCTTTTTTCCCCATAGGGGCCGGGGTACGGCAATGCCGGAGGATTGGCGCCGACCCGAAGTGAGATGTGCAATCTCAGGTAAGTCTGTAATGAGCGTTATTATAATGTCTTTGCATTCGCTCACTAATGTTTGTGTTCTTTCCCCATAGGGGCCGGGGTTAGGAAATGCCAGGGATGAGGCACCGACCCGATGTGAAAAAGGAAAACCAAGCAGGTAGAAATTAAGGATTTCCTATTCTCTTCCCTAGCTCACCTTTGTTCTTGTCTTTTTTCCTTAGGCACCGAAAAAAAAGGCAGAGGATCCTGGTGGTCGCTGATGATCGTGCCGGCGCCTGGTAAAGGTGAGTAGAATGCGGCGCTGCAGCGGGCGACGCGATGCGCCTTTTGAAATGAATGTCTTTCTTTGCAGGTTCGTTGAGGAGAAGATTCCGGGATGCAGATTCAGCAGGTAAATGTCTTCTCTCTCCTTTTCTCTTCCTTTCTCCCCCTTGCAGGTGTTCCAGGATGGTGTCAGGCGTGGCTGAAGCCAGGATGCAGGAGCAGACACGGTGAGCGTCCAGCTGCTAGATGCAGAACAACGCGAAGCGTGGATTGCTGCTTGGGTGTGGCTTAAATAGCCTTCAAAGTAGTTCCAGGTATGTATCCTTCCTCCAAAGGTATGTATACTTCCTCCAACCCCACCCGTGTGGTTAAGTAGTCCTGAAGATAAAGTAGTCCCATTCAGGCCTCTGGATGGTCTGGATTTTGCAGCATGGTCTGCATCAGGTAAGTCTTTCACCAAGCACCTTCTTACACACAAGTTCCCCTTTATGGGGCTGGCGCCAAAGGCACCAGGACTGAGTCCAAAGGGCCCCTATTTGGGGCTGCTGAGGCTTTCCCAAGTAACATGATGTCTGCCTCTGGGGGTGCTGGACCGGGTCTGGCTCCTTGGAGGTAGGCATCATGACAGTACCCCCTCCCAAGGCCCCTCCCAAGGTTGTTCTCCCCGGAGGTTTTGGTTTGTTTGGGAATTTTCGGTGGAATTTCTGTATTAAACGCGGTGCATGTACATGGTCGCTCGGTTCCCAAGACCTTTCCTGAGGTCCGTATCCCTTCCAATCAACTAGATAGAAGAGTTTTGACTTTGATACTTTGGAATCTAATATGTCTTTAACTTCGTATTCTAATTCTCCATCTATTAGAATTGGTTCTGGTGGTTTGACTAGTCGGGTTCCCGGTTGCACAGGTTTTAACAATGATGCATGAAAAACGGGATGAATTAGCATGTTGGCTGGTAACTCTAGTTTAAAGGCCACCGGGTTGATTATAGCTTTGATGGAATAGGGCCCTATGTACCTGGGGTTGAAAGTCTGTGGTCCTTTGAGAGGCAAATGTTTAGTAGCAAGCCACACTTGATCCCCTATTTGGTATGGAGGTGTTTCTCTCCGATGTAAATCGTAAATCAGCATTTTCTTTGTATCTTTTTTTGGCTTACTGCAAATGAGTCGATGCTTCCTTGAAGGCTCGGGTTATTGTGGAGTGTAAATGATTTACAGCCGGCATTTCTAGACTTTGAGGGGGGTCAAGGTCGGAAGTTCGAGGGTGATGACCGTATAAGATGTAAAGAGGGGTTTGTCCTGTTCCAGATTGTATTGAATTGTTATAAGCATTTTCTGCGATCCAAAGAATGTCTTTCCAATTGTATTCAGATTGGTGCAACATACACTGGAGGTACTGTTCAAGGGTTTGGTTAGTTCTCTCGGTTTGACCATCGGTCTGGGGGTGATGACTGGTAGATAATCGTACATCAATTTGTGCTAGTTGACAACATTTTTTCCAAAATTGAGAAATAATATGGCTTCCTCGATCAGAGACTAGTATGGATGGAAAACCATGAAGACGAACGACGTTCTCAAGAAATTCCTTGGCTAAGATGGAGGCAGAAGGTAGCCATTTAAAGGGATGAAATGGGCCATTTTGGAGAAGAGATCTACAATCACCAAGATGGTGTTGTACCCATGGCAAGAGGGTAGTTCGGTAATAAAATCCAATGACAGGGTATGCCAAGGTGCCGGTGGAATGTCCAAGGGTTGTAAAAGGCCAGCTGGCTTTTCCTTTTGTCCTTTATTTTGGGCACAAACTCCGCAAGACATCACAAAAGATTTTACGTCTTTTCACCAAGATGGCCACCAGAATTGCCATTTAATCTTTTCTTCAGTTTTGGCGATGCCAGGATGTCCTTCTAATAAAGTGTCATGATAGTGGGCAATAACGAATTCTTGCAATTCCTTGTTGGGTAGAAATAATCGTCCCTGGAAGTATGGTAAATCAATCTCGACAGAAAAGAGTGACCCCTTTTTGTTCCATTCTTGCAAGGCTGAAAAGTTGTTTAACTCGAGTTTGGATGTCCTCGATAGTTTGTAAAGAGGTCAAACCCAATATTCTTTGTTCAGGTATGATCGATACTGGTTCTAAACTTGAATTACCTTCTCCCATCCCAATCCAGGATAAGGCGTCTGCTTTGCCGTTCGTGCAACGAGGGCGGTATGTGATCACAAAATCAGTGATTACGGTGATGGTATGTCTTGCTCCGAGGAGGTAATGACGCCAAGCCTTGAATGCGGATTTAATAGCTAATAACTGCTTGTCGGTAACTGCGTAATTGATTTCAGGCGCAGAGAATTTTCTAGACCAGAAGGCTACAGGATGCAGTTGGTTAGTTACTGGATCCATTTGAGACAGGACAGCTCCCATGGCTAAGCTGGATGCATCAGTTTCAACAATGTACGGGAGATCTGGGCGCGGATGTTTCAATACAGGTGCGGAGGTGAATTTAGTTTTTAGGTCTTGGAAGGCCTGTTCTGCCTCGTTAGTCCATTCAAACCGTTTATTCTTTCGTAAGAGTGCTGTGATGGGTTGGACCACTCGAGAAAATTCCGGGATGAACCTTCAATAGAAATTGGCAAAACCAAGCATGCTCTGAACCCCCTTCACAGAGTTTGGAGATGGCCATTTTAGAATAGCGTCCACCTTTCGCGAGACCATGCGGACTCCTTTGGGTGTCAGGATGAATCCCAGAAACTCGACTTCGGTGGTATGAAAAAACGCATTTTTCGAGTTTTGCAAAGAGTTTGTGCTGGCGCAATTTCTCGAGAACTGCCCTGACATGTTTCCTGTGATCGGATTCCGAAGAAGAGTACACCAGGATGTCATCGATATACACGATGACACAGACATCGATAAGTTCTCGAAGAACATCATTCATAAAGTATTGAAAGGCAGCAGGAGCGTTTCACAATCCGAAAGGCATTACCTGATATTCAAAGAGCCCATATTTGGTGCGGAAAGCCGTTTTCCATTCGTTGCCTTCTTTGATGCGCACCAAGTGATAGGCTCCTGTGAGGTCAAGCTTGGTGTAAATACAAGCATCTTTTACCTGATCAAGAAGTTCGGGAATCAGGGGCAGAGGATAACGATTCTTTATCGTTATTTGGTTCAGGGCGCGGTAGTCAATGCAAGTTCTAAGGTCGCTGAGGAAACAGGAGACTTTGACGGGCGAATAAAACCGTTGGCTAGGTACTGGTCTAAATACTGTCGCAAATGAAGGTTCTCGGGTTCCGTAAGGGCATAAATCCTACTACACGGGGGTTGAGCATTAGGTACTAGATCGATTTGACAATCGTATGACCGGTGAGGAGGTAACGTATTAGCCTGTTCTTTTTGAAAAACATCTTGGAATTCTTGATACTCAACCGGTAATTGAATCGTGGTGGAAGTTACTGTGGCCAAACCAATATCTGGATTTCTTGGATAACAAGTTGGTTCACAATCAGGAAAGGTTATCTTCTTTGCACGCCAGTCTAGCCGAGGATTATGTGTTTCCAACCAAGGAATTCCTAGAATTACCTGGAATTGTGGGGCCTTGATTACGTCGAACACGATTCCCTCCCGATGTCCGTCCTGACCCACTAGTGTCATTTCTGGAGTGGAATGAGTTACTGGCCCTGAGGCTATTTCGGTTCCATCTACTGTAGTAATGACATCCTTGTTAGCTTTTGAACGGAGAGGGAGATTAATCCTCCCCCGCTCATGCCCCGTGTGTCTCTCCCCTCCCCCACCCCCTGCTCATGCCTCGTGTGTCTCTCCCCTCCCCCTGCCCCATGTGTCTCTCCCCTCCCCCCACCCCCTGCTCATGCCCCGTGTGTCTCTATGCCTCCCACCCACCCCCCGCTCAAGTCCCGTGCGTCTCTATCCCTCCCACCCACCCCCCCACTCATGCCCGTGTGTCTCTATCCCTCCCACCCACCCCCCGCTCATGCCCCGTGTGTCTCTCTCCCTCCCCCCACCCCCACTCATGCCCCGTGTGTCTCTCTCCCTCCCCCCGACCGCCGCTCATGCCCCGTGTGTCTCTCCCCCTCCCCCCAACCCCTGCTCGTGCCCCGTGTGTCTCTCTCCCTCACCCCACCCCTGCTCATGCCACGTGTGTCTCTCTCCCAAACCCCCCACCCCCACTCATGCCCCGTGTGTCTCTCCACTCCCACCCACCCCCCGCTCATGCCTTGTGTGTCTCTCCCCTCCCACCCACCTCCCGCTCATGCCCCGTGTGTCTCTATCCCTCCCACCCACCCCCCACTCATGCCCCGTGTGTCTCTCCCCTCCCCCACCCCCTGCTCATGCCTCGGGTGTCTCTCCCCTCCCCCTGCTCATGCCCCATGTGTCTCTCCCCTCCCCCTGCTCATGCCCCATGTGTCTCTCCCCTCCCCCCACCCCCTGCTCATGCCCCGTGTGTCTGTATACCTCCCACCCACCCCCCGCTCACGCCCCGTGTGTCTCTATCCCTCCCACCGACCCCCTGCTCATGCCCCGTGCGTCTCTATACCTCCCACCCACCCCCTGCCCCATGTGTCTCTCCGCATTCCCACCCACCCCCTGCTCATGCCTCGTGTGTCTCTATCCCTCCCACCCACCCCCCGCTCATGCCCCGTGTGTCTCTATCCCTCCCACCCACCCCCCGCTCATGCCCCGTGTGTCTCTATCCCTCCCATCCACCCCCCGCTCATGCCCCTTGTCTCTATCCCTCCCACCCACCCCCCGCTCATGCCCCTTGTGTCTCTATGCCGCCCACCCACCCACCCCCGCTCATGCCCCATGTGTATCTACCCTCCCCCCCACCCCCTGCTCATGCCTCGTGTGTTTCTCCCCTCCCCCCAACCCCCGGGTCATGCCCTGTGTGTCTCTCCCCTCCCCCCACCCCCTGCTCATGCCCCGTGTGTCTCTCCCCTCTCCCCATCACCTGCTCATGCCTGTGTGTCTCTATCCCTCCTGCCCACCCCCCGCTCATGCCCCGTGTGTCTCTATCCCTCTCACCCACCCCCCGCTCATGACCCTATTCCTCCCACCCACCCCCTGCTCATGCCCCGTGTGTCTCTATCCCTCCCACCCACCCCCCCTCATGCCCCGTGTGTCTCTATCCCTCCCATCCATCCCCCGCTCACGCCCCGTGTGTCTCTATCCCTCCCACCCACCCCCCGCTCACGCCCCATGTGTCCCTATCCCTCCCACCCACCCCCCGCTCATGCCCCGTGTGTCTCTCCCATCCCCCCACCCCCTGCTCATGTGCCTCGTGTGTCTCTCCCCTTCCCCCCACCCCCTGCTCATGCCCCGTGTGTCTCTCCCCTCTCCCTCAGCCCCTGCTCATGCCCTGTGTGTCTCTATCCCTCCCACCCACCCCCCACTCATGCCTCGTGTGTCTCTATCCCTCCCACCCACCCCCCGCTCATGCCCCGTGTGTCTCTATGCCTTCCACCCACCCCCCGCTCATGCCCCATGTGTCTCTCCCCTCCCCCCACCCCCTGCTCATGCCCTGTGTGTCTCTATCCCTCCCACCCAACCCCTGCTCATGCCCCGTGTGTCTCTCCCCTCTCCCCCACCCCCTGCTCATGCCCCGTGTGTCTCTAACCCTCCCACCCACCCCCTGCTCATGCCCCATGTGTCTCTATCTCTCCCACCCACCCCCTGCTCATGCCCGGTGTGTCTCTATCCCTCCCACCCACCCCCACTCATGCCCCGTGTGTCTCTATCGACCCGACCACCAACCCCCCCGCTCATGCTCCATGTGTCTCTCCCCTCCCCGACCCCATGCTCATGCCCCGTATGTCTCTCCCCTCCCCCGCCCCCTGCTCATGCCCCGTATGTCTCTCCCCTCCCCCCACCCCCTGCTCATGCCCCGTATGTCTCTCCCCTCCCCCCACCGCCTGCTCATGCCCCTTATGTCTCTCACCTCCCCACACACCCTGCTCATGCCCCGTATGTTTCTATCCCTCCCGCCCACCCCGCGCTCATGCCCCGTGTGTCTCTATCCCTCCCGCCCACCCCGCGCTCATGCCCCGTGTGTCTCTATCCCTCCCACCCACCCCCTGCTCATGCCGCCTGTGTCTCTATCCCTCCCACCCACCCCCTGCTCATGCCCCGTGTGTCTCTATCCCTCCGATCCACCCCCTGCTCATGCCCCGTGTGTCTCTATCCCTCCCACCCTCCCCCCGCTCTGCCCCGTGTGTCTCTCCCCTCCCCCCACCCCCTGCTCATGCCCCGTATGTCTCTCCCCTCCCCCCACCCACTACTCATGCCCCGTATGTCTCTCACCTCCCCCCACCCCCTGCTCATGCCCCGTATGTCTCTCCCCTCCCCTCACCCCCTGCTCATGCCCCGTATGTCTCTCCCCTCCCCACACCCCCTGCTCATGCCCCATATGTCTCTATCCCTCCCGCCCACCCCGCGCTCATGACCCGTGTGTCTCTATCCCTCCCGCCCACCCCACGCTCATGCCCCGTGTGTCTGTATCCCTCCCACCCACCCCCCGCTCATGCCCCGTGTGTCTGTATCCCTCCCACCCACCCTCCGCTCATGCCCCGTGTGTCTGTATCCCTCCCACCCACCCCCCCGCTCATGCCCCATGTGTCTGTATCCCTCCCATCCACCCCCCGCTCATGCCCCGTGTGTCTCTCCCCTCCCCCCACCCCCTGCTCATGCCCCGTGTGTCTCTCTCCCTCCCCCCACCCCTGCTCATGCCCCGTGTGTCTCTATCCCTGCCCCCCACCCCCCTCTCATGCCCCGTGTTTCTCTCCTGTTACCCCCCACGCCCCTCTCATGCCCCGTGTCTCTCTCCTGTTACCCCCCACCCCCCGTGTCTCCCTGCTGATTCCCCCCCCTCTCATGCCCGGTGTCTCTCTCCTGTTACCCCCACCCCCCTCTCATGCCCTGTGTCTCTCACCTATTACCCCCCACCCCCCTCTCATGCCCTGTGTCTCTCTCCTGTTGCCCCCACCCCCCGGTCATGCCCCGTGTCTCCCTTCTGTTGCCCCCCACCCCCCAGTCATGCCCCGTGTCTCTCTTCTGTTGCCCCACACCCCCCGGTCATGCCCTGTGTCTCTCTCCTGTTACCCCCCAACCCCCTCTCATGCCCCGTGTCTCCCTCATGTTCCCCCACCCCCTGCTCATGCCCCGTGTCTCCCTGCTGTTGCCCCCCGCTCTCTCCTGTTGCCCTGCACCCCCCGGTCATGCCCCGTGTCTCCCTCCTATTGCCCCTCACCCCCCACTCATGCCCTGTGTCTCTCTTCTGTTACCCCCCACCCCCGTCTCATGCCCTGTGTCTCCCTCGTTTTCCCCGCCCCCCGCTCATGCCCCGTGTCTCCCTGCTGTTGCCCCCCACCCCCCGCTCATGCCCCGTGTCTGTCTCCTGTAATCCCCGGCTCATGCCCCGTGTCTCTCTCCTTTTGCCCCCCACCCCCCGGTCATGCCCCGTGTGTCTCTTAGCCTCCCACCCACCCCCTTCTCATGCGCTGTGTGTCTCTATCCCTCCCACCCACACCCCGCTCATGCCCCGTGTGTCTCTATTCCTCCCACTCACGCCCCGCTCATGCCCCGTGTGTCTCTATCCCCCCACCTACCCCCGCTCATGCCCCGTTTGTCTCTATCCCTCCCACCCACCCCACGCTCAAGCCCCGTGTGTCTCTATCCCTCCCACCCACCCCCCGCTCATGCCCCGTGTGTCTCTCACCTCCCCCCACCCCCTGCTCATGCCCCGTGTGTCTCTAGACCTCCCACCCACCCCCCGCTCATGCCCCGTGTGTCTCTCCCCTCCCCCTCCACCCCCCGCTCATGCCCCGTGTGTCTCTATCCCTCCCGCCCACCCCCCGCTCATGCCCTGTGTGTCTCTATCCCTCCCACCCATCCCCCGCTCATGCCCCTATCCCTCCCACCCACCCCCCGCTCATGCCCTGTGTGTCTCTATCCCTCCCACCCACCCCCCGCTCATGCCCCGTGTGTCTCTATCCCTCCCACCAACCCCCCGTTCATGCCCCGTGTGTCCTATCCCTCCCACCCACCCCCCACTCATGCCCTGTGTGTCTCTTCCCTCCCCCCACCCCCTGCTCATGCCTCGTGTGTCTCTCCACACCCCCACCCCCTGCTCATGCCCTGTGTGTCTCTCCCCTCCCCCCACCCCCTGCTCATGCCCCGTGTGTCTCTATCCCTTCCACCCACCCCCAGCTCATGCCCCGTGTGTCTCTCCCCTCCACACCCACCCCCCGCTCATGCCCCATGTGTCTCTCATGTTACCCCCCACCCCCCGCTCATGGCACGTGCCTCCCTCCTGTTGCCCCCACCCCCCAGTCATGCCCTGTGTCTCCCTCCTGTTGCCCTCCACCCCCCGCTCATGCCCCGTGTCTCTCTTCTGTTACCCCCCACCCCCCTCTCATGCCCCGTGTCTCCCTCGTTTTCCCCCCGCCCCCGCTCATGCCCCGTGTCTCCCTGCTGTTGCCCCCCCACCCACCGCTCATGCCCCGTGTCTGTCTCCTGTTACCCCCACCCCCAGCTCATGCCCCGTGTCTCTCTCCTGTTGCCCCCCACCCCCGGTCATGTCCCGTGTCTCCCTGCTGTTGCCCTCCCACCCCCCTCTCATGCCCTGTGTCTCTCTCCTGTTACCCCCCACCCCCATCTTATGCCCCGTGTCTCCCTGCTGTTGCCCCCCACCCCCCGCTCATGCCCTGTGTCTCCCTGCTGTTGCCCCCCTCCCCCCACTCATGCCCCGTGTCTCCCCTGTTCCACCCCACCCCCCGCTCATGCCGTGTCTCCCTCCTTTTCTCCCCCACCCCCGTTCATGCCCCGTGTTTTCCCTGTTCCCCCCACCCCCCGGTCATGCCCCGTGTGTCTCTTAGCCTCCCACCCACCCCCTTCTCATGCGCTGTGTGTCTCTATCCCTCCCACCCACACCCCGCTCATGCCCCGTGTGTCTCTATTCCTCCCACCCACGCCCCGCTCAGGCCCCGTGTGTCTCTATCCCCCCACCTACCCCCGCTCATGCCCCGTTTGTCTCTATCCCTCCCACCCACCCCACGCTCAAGCCCCGGGTGTCTCTATCCCTCCCACCCACCCCCCGCTCATGCCCCGTGTGTCTCTCACCTCCCCCCACCCCCTGCTCATGCCCCGTGTGTCTCTAGACCTCCCACCCACCCCCCGCTCATGCCCCGTGTGTCTCTCCCCTCCCCCTCCACCCCCCGCTCATGCCCCGTGTGTCTCTATCCCTCCCGCCCACCCCCCGCTCATGCCCCGTGTGTCTCTATCCCTCCCACCCACCCCCCGCTCATGCCCCGTGTGTCTCTCACCTCCCCCCACCCCCTGCTCATGCCCCGTGTGTCTCTATCCCTCCCACCCACCCCACGCTCAAGCCACGTGTGTCTCTATCCCTCCCACCCACCCCCCGCTCATGCCCCGTGTGTCTCTCACCTCCCCCCACCCCCTGCTCATGCCCCGTGTGTCTCTAGACCTCCCACCCACCCCCCGCTCATGCCCCGTGTGTCTCTCCCCTCCCCCTCCACCCCCCGCTCATGCCCCGTGTGTCTCTATCCCTCCCGCCCACCCCCCGCTCATGCCCCGTGTGTCTCTATCCCTCCCACCTACCCCCCGCTCATGCCCCTATCCCTCCCACCCACCCCCCGCTCATGCCCTGTGTGTCTCTATCCCTCCCACCCACCCCCCGCTCATGCCCCGTGTGTCTCTATCCCTCCCACCAACCCCCCGTTCATGCCCCGTGTGTCCTATCCCTCCCACCCACCCCCCACTCATGCCCTGTGTGTCTCTTCCCTCCCCCCACCCCCTGCTCATGCCTCGTGTGTCTCTCCACACCCCCACCCTCTGCTCATGCCCTGTGTGTCTCTCCCCTCCCCCCACCCCCTGCTCATGCCCCGTGTGTCTCTATCCCTTCCACCCACCCCCAGCTCATGCCCCGTGTGTCTCTCCCCTCCACACCCACCCCCCGCTCATGCCCCATGTGTCTCTCATGTTACCCCCCACCCCCCGCTCATGGCACGTGCCTCCCTCCTGTTGCCCCCCACCCCCCAGTCATGCCCTGTGTCTCCCTCCTGTTGCCCTCCACCCCCCGCTCATGCCCCGTGTCTCTCTTCTGTTACCCCCACCCCCCTCTCATGCCCCGTGTCTCCCTCGTTTTCCCCCCGCCCCCGCTCATGCCCCGTGTCTCCCTGCTGTTGCCCCCCCACCCACCGCTCATGCCCCGTGTCTGTCACCTGTTACCCCCACCCCCAGCTCATGCCCTGTGTCTCTCTCCTGTTGCCCCCCACCCCCGGTCATGTCCCGTGTCTCCCTCGTTTTCCCCCCGCCCCCGCTCATGCCCCGTGTCTCCCTGCTGTTGCCCCCCCACCCACCGCTCATGCCCCGTGTCTGTCACCTGTTACCCCCACCCCCAGCTCATGCCCTGTGTCTCTCTCCTGTTGCCCCCCACCCCCGGTCATGTCCCGTGTCTCCCTCGTTTTCCCCCCGCCCCCGCTCATGCCCCGTGTCTCCCTGCTGTTGCCCCCCCACCCACCGCTCATGCCCCGTGTCTGTCTCCTGTTACCCCCACCCCCCTCTCATGCCCTGTGTCTCTCTCCTGTTACCCCCCACCCCCATCTTATGCCCCGTGTCTCCCTGCTGTTGCCCCCCACCCCCCGCTCATGCCCCGTGTCTCCCTGCTGTTGCCCCCCTCCCCCCACTCATGCCCCGTGTCTCCCCTGTTCCACCCCACCCCCCGCTCATGCCGTGTCTCCCTCCTTTTCTCCCCCACCCCCGTTCATGCCCCATGTTTTCCCTGTTCCCCCCACCCCACGCTCATGCCCCGTGTCTCCCTGCTGTTGCCCCCCACCCCCCTCTCATGCCCCATGTCTCACTCCTGTTACCCCCCACCCCCTCTCATGCCCCGTGTCTCCCTGCTGTTTCCCCCCACCTCCCGCTCATGTCCCGTGTCTCTCTCCTGTTACCCCCCACCCCACGCTCATGCCCTGTGTCTCCTTGCTGTTGCCCCCCACCCCCGCTCATGCCCCGTGTCTCTCTCCTGTTACCCACCACCCTCCTCTCATGCCCCGTATCTCTCTCCTGTTGCCCCCCACCCCCTTGTCATGCCCTGTGTCTCCCTGCTGTTGCCCCCCACCCCCACTCATGCCCTGTATCTCTCTCCTGTTACCCCCTACCACCCGGTCATGCCCCGTGTCTCCCTGCTGTTAGCCCCCACCCCCCACTCATGCCCCGTGTCTCTCTCCTGTTCCCCCCACCCCCGCTCATGCCCTGTGTGTCTCTCCTGTTGCCCCCGCTCATGCCCCGTGTCTCCCTGCTGTTGCCCCCCACCCCCCGCTCATGCCCCGTGTATCCCTGCTGTTGCACCCCACCACCCTCTCATGCCCCATGTCTCTCTCCTGTTACCCCCCACGCCCCTCTCATGCCCCGTGTCTCCCTGCTGTTGCCCCCGACCCCCCGCTCATGTCCCGTGTCTCTCTCCTGTTACCCCTCACCACCGCTCATGCCCCGTGTCTCCTTGCTGTTGCCCCCCACCACCCGCTCATGCCCCGTGTCTCTCTCCTGTTACCCCCCACCCTCCTCTCATGCCCTGTGTCTCTCTTCTGTTGCCCCCCACCTCCTTGTCATGCCCTGTGTCTCCCTGCTGTTGCCCCCACCCCCACTCATGCCCCGTATCTCTCTCCTGTTACCCCCTACCACCCGGTCATGCCCCATGTCTCCCTGCTGTTAGCCCCCACCCCCACTCATGCCCCGTGTCTCTCTCCTGTTCCCCCCACCCCCGCTCATGCCCTGTGTGTCTCTCCTGTTTCCCCCGCTCATGCCCCGTGTCTCCCTGCTGTTGCCCCCCACCCCCCGCTCATGCCCCGTGTATCCCTGCTGTTGCACCCGCTCATGCCCCGTGTCTCTCTCCTGTTACCCCCACCCCCCTCTCATGCCCCGTGTATCTCTCCTGTTACCCCCACCCCCCTCTCATGCCCTGTGTCTCCCTGCTGTTGCCCCCCACCCCCAGCTCATGCCCCGTGTATCCCTGCTGTTGCACCCGCTCATGCCCCGTGTCTCTCTCCTGTTACCCCCACCCCCCTCTCATGCCCCGTGTATCTCTCCTGTTACCCCCACCCCCCTCTCATGCCCTGTGTCTCCCTGCTGTTGCCCCCCACCCCCTGCTCATGCCCCGTGTCTCCCCTGTTCCACCCTACCCCCCGCTCATGCCGTGTCTCCCTCCTTTTCTCCCCCACCCCCCGCTCATGCCCCATGTTTTCCCTGTTCCCCCAACCCACGCTCATGCCCCGTGTCTCCCCTGTTCCCCCCACCCCCCGCTCATGCCCCGTGTCTCCCTGCTGTTGCCCCCCACCCTCCTCTCATGCCCCGTGTCTCTCTCCTGTTACCCCCACCCCCCTCTCATGCCCCGTGTCTCTCTCCTGTTCCCCCCACCCCCCGGTCATGCCCCGTGTCTCCCTGCTGTTGCCCCCACCCCCCGCTCATGCCCCGTGTCTCTCTCCTGTTACCCTCCACCCCCCGCTCATGCCCCGTGTCTCCCTGCTGTTGCCCCCCACCCCCCACTCATGCCCCGTGTCTCTCTCCTGTTACCCCCCACCCTCCTGGTCATGCCCTGTGTCTCCCTGCTGTTGCCCCCCACCCCCCACTCATGCCCCATATCTCTCTCCTGTTACCCCCTACCCCCGGTCATGCCCCGTGTCTCCCTGCTGTTGCGCCCCACCCCCTGCTCATGCCCCACGTCTCTCTCCTGTTCCCCTCACCCCCCGCTCATGCCCTGTGTGTCTCCCCTGTTGCCCCCCGCTCATGCCCCGTGTCTCCCTGCTGTTGCCCCCCACCCCCCGCTCATGCCCCGTGTATCCCTGCTGTTGCCCCCGCTCATGCCCCGTGTCTCTCTCCTGTTACCCCCCATCCCCCTCTCATGCCCTGTGTCTCCCTGCTGTTGCCCCCCACCCCCTGCTCATGCCCTGTGTCTCTCCCCTGTTACCCCCACCCCCTGCTTATGCACCGTGTCTCCCTGCTGTTGCCCCCCAACCCCCTCTCATGCCTCGTGTCTCTCTCCTGTTACCCCCCACCCCCCTCTCATGCCCCTTGTCTTTCTCCTGTTCCCCCCACCCCCGGTCATGCCCCGTGTCTCCCTGCTGTTGCCCCCCGCTCATGCCCCTTGTCTCTCTCCTGTTACCCCCCACCACCCGCTCATGCCCCGTGTCTCCCTGCTGTTGCCCCCCACCCCCCACTCATACCCCGTGTCTCTCTCCTATTACCCCCTACCCGTGGTCATGCCCCGTGTCTCCCTGCTGTTACCCCCCACCCCCGGTCATGCCCCATGTCTCTCTCCTGTTCCCCCCACCCCCCACTCATGCCCTGTGTCTCTCTCCTGTTGCCCTCCAACCCCCGCTCATGCCCCGTGTCTCCCTGCTGTTGCCCCCACCCCCCTCTCATGCCCCGTGTCTCTCTCCTGTTGCCCCCACCCTCTGGTCATGCCCCATGTCTCCCTGCTGTTGCCCCCCGCTCATGCTCCGTGTCTCTCTCCTGTTACCCCCACCCCCCGGTCATGCCCTGTGTCTCCCTGGTGTTGACCCCCACCACCCGCTCATGCCCCGTGTCCCTCTCCTGTTACCCCCCACCCCCTCTCATGCTCTGTGTCTCTCTCCTGTTGCCCCCCACCCCCCGGTCATGCCCCGTGTCTCCCTGCTGTTGCCCCCCACCCCCCGATCATGCCCCGTGTCTCCCTGCTGTTGCGCCCCACCCCCTGCTCATGCCCCACGTCTCTCTCTCCTGTTATCCCCCACCCCCTCTCATGCCGCATGTCTCTCTCCTGTTACCCCCACCCCCTCTCATGCCCCTTGTCTCTCTCCTGTTGCCCCCCACCCCAGATCATGCCCTGTGTCTCCCTGCTGTTTCCACCCACCCCCCGCTCATGCCCCGTGTTTCTCTCCTGTTACCCCCACCCCCTTCTCATGCCCCGTGTCTCTCTCCCGTTACCCCCCACCCCCCTCTCATGCCCTGTGTCTCCCTCGTGTTTCCCCCACCCCCCGCTCATGCCCCGTGTCTCCCTGCTGTTGCCCCCCAACCCCCGCTCATGCCCCGTGTCTCCCTGCTGTTGCCCCCACCCCCCTCTCATGCCCCGTGTCTCTCTCCTGTTGCCCCCACCCTCTGGTCATGCCCCATGTCTCCCTGCTGTTGCCCCCCGCTCATGCTCCGTGTCTCTCTCCTGTTACCCCCACCCCCCGGTCATGCCCTGTGTCTCCCTGGTGTTGACCCCCACCACCCGCTCATGCCCCGTGTCCCTCTCCTGTTACCCCCCACCCCCTCTCATGCTCTGTGTCTCTCTCCTGTTGCCCCCCACCCCCCGGTCATGCCCCGTGTCTCCCTGCTGTTGCCCCCCACCCCCCGATCATGCCCCGTGTCTCCCTGCTGTTGCGCCCCACCCCCTGCTCATGCCCCACGTCTCTCTCTCCTGTTATCCCCCACCCCCTCTCATGCCGCATGTCTCTCTCCTGTTACCCCCACCCCCTCTCATGCCCCTTGTCTCTCTCCTGTTGCCCCCCACCCCAGATCATGCCCTGTGTCTCCCTGCTGTTTCCACCCACCCCCCGCTCATGCCCCGTGTTTCTCTCCTGTTACCCCCACCCCCTTCTCATGCCCCGTGTCTCTCTCCCGTTACCCCCCACCCCCCTCTCATGCCCTGTGTCTCCCTCGTGTTCTCCCCACCCCCCGCTCATGCCCCGTGTCTCCCTGCTGTTGCCCCCCACCCCCCGCTCATGCCCCGTGTCTCTCTCCTGTTCCCCCCCCGTTCATGCCCTGTTGTGTTCTCTTTATACACCCCGCCTTCCCTTTCCATGGTGGCCATCTTGGTAAAAGATTTTCCTTCCTGCGGCATCCCGGTTTGGGAAGAAAAATCTTTTTTTTACCACCTGGGGTTCCCACTTTGAGGACCTAAGATGCTAGTCGTCTTCATCTATTGAAAAGGATGTTATGGTGACGTTGCACTAATAAAAACCTATGAAATGCAGTAAAAAAAATGTGTTACAGGGACGTTATGGTTAAGTTGCACTAATAAAAACCTATGAAATTCAATGAAAAAACTTTGTTAAAGGGACGTTATGGTTAAGTTGCGCTTCTAAAAACCTATGAAATTCAGTGAAAAAACGTTGTTAAAGGGACGTTATGGTTAAGTTGCGCTACTAAAAACCTATGAAATTCAGTGAAAAAACTTTGTTAAAGGGACGATATGGTTCCAAGTAAAACCGAAAAACCCTTGAAATTTGCCAGTTATGGTAAGCTAAGCAACCATAACTCACGCCACCACCGTGCACTGCTAAGACTAACACCCACGACATCAAAGATGACATCACAAATGTCATTAATGACATCACTGATGACATCACATGTGCCTTCATCTTTCGTGAAAAGTCTGTACAGGGGTTTCTTATTATAATGTTAATAAAAAAAAGTGTCAAGGATCATTGGAATGAATATCAAGTGCTAATTCGTTTATCCAGTATACTAAGGTGCTCATGTAGAAACATAGGCATTGTGTGCACAAGTCCCACATAGTAATCCTGAGTTTCTACATATCCTTTGAAACTTTTTGAACCCTTTTTTGTGTTCGATCTGATTGCGGACAGTGCGCATGTCCGTGAACCGTGTACAAGCACCCCTATAAAAGACCACGCCCTAGAGCTTATTCTCATTGTGTTTCTGGCTATTCTTCAGAGCACAGCTATTTCTGCAGCAACTTGCTGATTACACCATTGAGATGGCATCCCTGGCTGCAGAATTGCCACCTGGTGCTGCACCTGCTTCAGCACCACCCCCACCCATTCCACCACCACCACCTTCCCAAGGGCCTGAAGAGGGGAACATGAGTGAGGATGCAGAGGAGGAAGAAGAGGATGACGAGAATGAGGTAGAGGAAATCCCTACTACCCGCACTAGACGTGAGTCTTGGGTGTGGCGGTCATTTTCCATTTATGGGAATGGTCCTAAGGCGCGTGTGAACCGTGTTATCTGCAATGAGAGCAAAATGATACTCAGTCACGGGAAGCACGGTTCGTACAGCTTTGGGACCACGACCATGAAGCGACACCTAAGGTCATTTCACTCTGGGGCTATTCGCAAGGTTGTACCTTGCGAAGAACGTTGTAGGTTGATCTCCTCTACTTCATCCTCCGTTTCTGATCCTGTCACCACAAGGACCACCTCTGTGGGACAGCGTCTTCCTCAAGCTGCCTCACAGGCCATACAGAATTCTGATGACCCTTACCTTTCGAGGGTCACAGTTGTATGTATGTACTGTGACACAGTACTCTGCAGGGGGGAGCGACTTCGGAGTGCTTTTTAGACTATCGTCTCAGAGCACGAGAAGACCTGCTCACTACCCAAATAAAACCCACTTTACATCTTCCTCTCTCAGCTCGCCCTTTCTTATCCCTGTGGTTGGTGTCCCCGCCTTTACCCTCCTTTCCCCTCCTCTCCTAGTGTGTCATTTCTAAAACCACCCAAAAAAAAACAAAATTGCAAAAATCAAAAAAAATAAGGCTCTTTTCAGAGCCGCCTTTCACAGTTAAAAAATAGAAGTGAAGATAAATAAAGCAAGGCGCTTTGTATTTCTTAAAAGTCCGTGGACAGTTCGCGAACATTAAAAAATTTGGGGTGCTACCCTATTGTAACCATTGCATTTTTCTCTGGGAGGAAGCAGTGGCTCTGAAAAGAGCCTTTGGGAGGTGTTTGTATGTCAAAAATTATAAATACTTAACACCTAATTCAAAATGGATGCTGTATTTCTAAAAAAGGTTGCAATGCATTTTGTACATTTCTGAGAAAAATCTGATTGCCAGCATAAGTAAGATGGACCCCATCTCTGCGAAAAATGTATGTACTACGAAACATAATATTTTCATTGTGAAAAGAGGACATGCCAAAATCTCTTAGAAATGCACAAACAGCCTTATTAACATTGCGCCTTGCTTTTTCCATTTGTGGAACAAATGAAGAAGAACGAAGCCACATTTGTCTCTGCGCAATCCGCTTAATATTACTTGAGAATTAGGAAACATGTCCATGACTTTCCCAAGTCCTTCTTTCATAGCAAATTGCAAAGAAATTCCAGACACATGTCCTAAACTGTTCCCTCCACAATGAATTACAATTATGTCTGGATGTTGCTTTGTTTCCAAAGTAGCACAGAGAGGTAGCAAGTCCAACCACTTAATTCCACGTACTCCATGCCAGTGTACTTCCACATGTGGAAATCCAAGATCTACAGCTACTCCACAGCTTTCTGCATGCACCTTCAACCAATGTATCCACGAATCTCCCAAAATCCAAACAATCTGTTTTCTGAAACACACAGCCATAGCTATCTGTTGTTCTCTCAGCAAAAAGAGTATCTGAGAAACTCTCTCCTGGCACAACACACCCACTAAACTTTCCTGACCAATCCCTTTCAGTGCTCATTCTCATTTGCATGACTTCTAAACCCAAAAATCCCCGGATGTAACTCCCGATGTTCGCGAACTACCGCCATGTCCGCAGACATATCGTAACATGAACAGCCCTTCTACCATTTCCACTTCACTCTCTGTGCCATTCCATCATTGGATGTAGCTAAGAAATCACATGACCATGCGCCAATCACATTCAAGACCTCTACATCTAACTGCATCATCATAGATCAGCACTGCAAATGTACTGTGAATCTCTCTGAGTACAAATGTCATATCATTGGCAACACCACCTACAAGAAATACTGTACAAGTCTCCAAGATTTCTACTTGCAGCTCCATGCATATCCATATGCATGAACACAAACTACAGGTATGCATATTTTCTGTACAGTACATGAACACATTTTCAAACATACTTTTAGCTTGTGTAATCTGTAAAATCACTTATAAACCTTTATACTATTTACTTTCTTTATACACACACTATCAAATCATGTTAAACTAACATTTTTTAAATGAAATGTATAGACTACATATATTCAACCAAAATTGCATGCATGCACACTCTATGTTCAAATCTCAAAAATACTACTTAGACAATTACATTTATTCATTTATTTATTTATTTGATTACTTTAATTTAAGCATGACATTAAGGCACTATTACCTAGAACAGCTTAGTTACAGAAATAGTGGTATTCATTGGTACATTATGAATTTCACAAGACATACTAAAGATATTTTGTTTGTTACAGTTACTCATTGCAATACAATTTGTCCATTAAGAACATATCATATATACTGAACTGGTGCAACGTATTTTATGTGAATAAGATAGTTTTAATGGTTTTAAGGAAGGCGCTGAGGATTTCAATGAAAAAAATCAATATCTAAATTAAAAACAATGCTATATACAAACAAAATTACTAATTTGTTTCTTTTACAATTACAGTGAAGACCATTCTCCTGAAAAGATGCAGCAGAATTTCAAGAACAAAGAAGAACTAAGAATTAAACTGTTCATTTTAGAAAAAAAGTAAGTAGAATATCACCATAATATTTGTATTATTACTCAAACATACTGTAAAGTTAATTCATGCTATTTCTGTGCCTAAAAATAGAGATTGTTGCACCATTCTGTCCAAAAATCCCCATGTCTTAAACAGCGATTTACAGCCAGAATGGCGCAAAAATTCCTACTTTTGGAAACACAAATTACCCAACTCAACCGCTAGAATTTTCATATTATAGAACAAACAACTGTTTTAATTGTATACATTAGATTTACTATTTGTACTTCTCCACACCACTAGCTTATTTTTTTCTGTCATCTGAACCTGAGTTTAGTAACATATTAATTGAAGAATACACATCCCTACTAGTTTTAGTTCCCAATGCACAATCAGACACCATTCCATTACATACATCATCTTACTCAAACACTCATGCAAATAGCACACATACATTGCAGAACACCCCAACCCATACCGTCTTTATTTTTTTCAACAGACCCTAAAGAATGCCTACAAAAAGTCAAGTCCCTAGAAAGCAACACAGAAGTAGAGCAAATGAAAATAAAAGTGTCCAACATAAGCATCCATCTCTAGCAGAATTTGTAAAAAAAAGTTGAAACAAAACAGCTAATACAGTCATTTAGTGAAACACAAGAAGTTTCAAGAACAAACACTTTGCCTACTCTATCAAAATGTAAAACAAACCAAAAAACAATTAACAGAAAATCAGCTATCACTAGAGATAAAACTGCTTCTTTAAATTTTAATATAGTGCAAAGTAAGCATACCAAGAAAAGTATTTTAGCCAAAATGATCCGTCGCAAAGTCATTCAAAATCTTATAAAAACAGGAAAGAAATCAGGTTCAATGCTTAAAACCTATTGTAGGAAATTAATTTTAGAAGCATTGATAGATAGTGCAATTCTTCTCAAAAGAAAGTTATTTATTTTAGTGTTAAACAAAATGAAACCACTAACAAAACTAATAACTAAATTACAAAAAAGACTTCTCAATAAACAAAATGTCAACAGAAGGAACTTCTTAAGTATCTGCGGAGGTGAATGGAGTCACACTACGAGCACAGAACCATACTTTAATGAAGAAGCGTACAAACAAAAGCAAACAAATACAATTGTCATACATAGCAGTGGTCGAGGTTATGAAAAAGTTAATAATACCATAATGGAACAAGAAGTACTCCTTACAAAAATATGCCCTGAAAACTTAGAAATACCACTGCATTCAACTGAATCAGAACGTCTAGTGTACAAATGGCCATGCACGTCAATATGTAACATTCCCAAACAATTTTTCAAGTCTTTACGCCAATTCCTCAATCAATATGTAAAAAGCAAAGACAAAATCAAAATTAAACTACTGCAAAATATGGATACCTGTCTAGTGCGCAAATACACAGGACTACAAGGACATTCATTGGCCTTCATTACAGGACCTACTTGTAAAACCATCTTCCATGATATCAAAAGAAAATCAACACATCATTCAACTATAAGAAATCTAGTCTATAAACTGTACTATGCTAAAAGTCCTGCTTTAGCACTACCAAATTTAAATAACATTCTTCTACATGGTACAGCGAAAGACCTACTTCAAGAAATTGACTATATCCAGAAAAATTATTTTGGAAGTGAAAGCCATTTACAGAATGAAATAGCTTTAAACCAAATTAGCAACAATTCTACACATGGCAACCTTTTGCTAAACACATACAAAAAAGACCTATCATATAAAATAGAAGACAATGAAGATTCTAAATGGTTTGAATTAGCTCTCTACCTTGTAGCAGAAAACAAATATGAAATAAGTGACCCCTTAATACTTTGCAGTTACAGCACTACAAAACTTGAGAACAACCAAACTCCTTCACGTGCTATCACAAATAATTTGGAATTATACCCACTACCAAAACCCCTACAACAACTTAATTTATATGAGAGCATCATAATTCAAACAGTACACCCATTTCAAGCAATAATACACCTTCAATCAAAAACAGCAAAATTACCTCCCTCTGTATTGGTAAAAGGCATTCGTGGAAAAGTAGTTTATTTACCATTAGATCTAAAAGAAAATGTGCATACTCTAGGAGTGTAACGTCCAATGCAGCAATCTTTAATTATCTTAGTAAATGGAGTACCTACAAAAGACAAAAAAATATGGCAACAGCTGGTAGATTTACATAAAGTTAGACAAGCCTTACAATATCTTAAAGAGAATAATGAACATTACAAAGAAATTAATATTGAAGAAAACTTGAAAGATACAACTGAAATAATTCACGAAACACAAGAAGCTGGTCAATTTGAGCTACTCGATCCTGCTACAATATCAAATACTTTAGACCATTATACAATTCATCCTTTGCACTCTAATGACACCATAGAAGATGCACTGGAAACATACCAAATGCGTCAAACAAAAGGATCACCAATCAGCATATGGGAAAAAAGTATAGAAGCACGTGCTTTTCCTCTACTCTTTCCTACTGGCAAAGGAGGAAGGTATGATGATAGACCTATTCAAATTTCAGCTTCAGAATACCGCTCATTACGGATGTATTCTGAAGATCCCAGATTTAGACAAAATGTGGAATACATATTCCACCTACTCTTTGAAAGTGAACTAGCAACTTTATGTTACGGAGTTGCACACATATTAAAATCAGGATGACACTTTCAAAATATAACAGCTACACAATTATTACAAAAAGTGCAACAAAAGGATGAGGTTTTACAATCAAATATTACAAATCTATTAGCAAATATGCGTGGTACTAAAGAGTACTGGTTTCAACGTCATGGAGATGTACGTTGTATGATCAGAAACCTTGGCCCACCCATTTGGTTTGTTACATTAAGTTGTGCAGAATATGCATGGCAAGATTTACATGATTTCCTACGCATATCAAATAAAAACAAAGCAAACATAGATATACCAACACCAGGAGAACTTTGTTCTTTGGATCCTGTTAATGTTTCAAGATATTTTCTCCATCGCTTCATTGCTATGCTACATTTTATTTGTAATAAAACTGTTCCTCCCCTCGGAGAAGTGCAACACTTTTTTTGAAGAAAAGAATACCAAGCCAGAGGAGCACCACATATCAACATGCTTCTATGGATTAAAGATGCTCCTAAATTTGGTCAAGACTGTGATGCCACTGTTTTACAGTTTATTGAAAAATATGTCACTTGTGAAATTCCATCAGAATCCACAAATAGTGATCTTCATGCACAAACTTTACAAATTCAAAGACATAAATGTGGCAAATATTGTTGTCGCAAATACAAAAACAAAGGGAAATACTACACCAAATGCTGATTTGGTTTCCCTAGACGAGTTACAAATACAGGTCAAGTGAACAACCTCACGTCTTCAGTTAGACATAGTGTTAAAGGTAAATCACCTAAAAATACATATTACATAAAAAGAAAAGAAGAACAAAAATATATCAATGATTATAATGCAATCATTGCCCACTTATGGAATACAAACAAAGATGTGCAGTACATTGCAGATAATTCTACTGCAGTTGCATGATATGTCACAGCATACTTAACCAAAGCAGAAAAGACAGAGCTCCAAGACCTCTGGAATGACCTGTCATCAGATAAAACAGTGTCTCCGAAATTATACAGCTTGGGCATAATAATGCTCTCCCATAGAGAATGTGGATCATATGAAGCAGCTGATCGTTTAACTGGTACTGCAGTGTATGGTAAATCTGAAAATATAGTATGGCTACGTCTTGGTCCAGCTAAATCTAGAAAAAGAGTTCTAAAAACATACGAAGATATAGAAACAATAGCCAAACATGATCCCAACAGCCAAGACATTTTTATTGGACACATACTACCTAACAGAAGTAATACTTTGGAAACCATGTGTCTATACCACATAGCCCAAAACTACACATACAAAAATAATATAAAACCTGATGAAAAAAAAGGTAAATACAGAGTGACAAAAAGTGAAGGCAGCTTAGTTAAACTCACTAAACCAAATTTAATTAATTATATCAAATTGTCATTGAAGACTCCTCAACATAAAGAAATATATTAAATGCCCCTGCTACAACTCTTTAAACCATGGAGAAAAGAAGAAGAAATACTAGAAAACTATGACTCATATGAAGATGCTTTCAAAGCAAAGGAAAGCACTATAACTGATGTAAACTTTACACAATACAAAACAATTTTGCACAATGAACAGCAACACGAAGAAGAACTCCAGGCCCAACTAGATTAAGACACTCCTGACAGTAGTTAACCTTCTGTAACAGGAAGCCAAGAACCACTTGGAGAACCACTAATAATAAATGAGGCAGAATAAGCTATGATAGAAGTACAAAACACCATGTGTCAGTATGAAGATAAAGAAGACTTAACTATACTACAATCAAAACTAAACAACAAACAACATAGCATTTTTGAAGAAGTAATAAAACAAATTGCACATGGTGTACAACATGAAAATAAAGAATGTTCCTGCCATAATTATAAACCAATACTACTGTACGTCAGTGGTGAAGCTGGTTCTGGCAAAACATTCCTAATCAAAATCATCAGTAAATTCCTTCAACAATTGACAAACAACAAACTGTCAGCTGTTGTCACTGCCCCCACAGGTTTAGCTGCCTACAACATAGGTGGTGTCAATTTACACCTATTACTACTATTGCCAGTAGAACACCAGAACAAATTAGACTTTTACAAACTTTATGCAGAAGCTGCAATGGAACTACTCAGAGTATTGAAACAAATGAAAATGCTACTAATAGATGAAGTGAGCATGGTCTCCAACCTAATGTTGGCTTTGATTCACCTCAGATTACAAGAAGTACTGAAAACAAACTATAAAGAGCTCTTTTCAGGAAAACACATTATTGTTTTCGGAGATCTTCTTCAATTGACAAAACATTAGGACACAAACTCTGCCATAAAACTGTTGGCAGCATTGGAAATGTCAACCTTTGGCAACATTTCCAATACAGAGATTTAATAGAAAACATGCAGCAATCTGCAGATCTCACTTATGCCAACATCTTAAAAAGTATCGGAGTTGGTATACTCTCTAAAGAAGCAGAAACAATATTGAAAACCTGACAAATGAATGCACTTTATGGCGATAATTCATGTGCTACAGATGTTATGGAACAATTAGCCCACAAAAATGTCAATTGTATGGTCTTAATGCCAACTCTTGCAAGCTGTTTCAAATTCAATTAAATAATGTTAAGTAAAGAAATGCAACCAATAATGGAAATTAGCGCCACAGACAAACTAGATGTACATGGTATGACACTACCTATGTGTGACCAAGCCACAACAAGACTAAATAGTTTAGAAAAATCAATCTCAAACATAGCAGGCTTAGAAAAGATATTAAAATTATCCTTAAATTGCAGAGTAATGCTTAAACGTAACCTTGACGTGGACCAAGGACTAGTTAATGGGGCACTGGGTACAGTTGTTGGCTTTCAAACATACCCACGTAACAACAAAATTCAGTTTGTCAATATACTCTTTGACAAACTTTCAAAAGTTAAAAGGATAGGACGATCAACAGCTCGATTCCTTCTCTTCAAAGACATGTATGTACGCAGAGAACAATTTTCTCTAACTCTTGCATACGCAGTCACAATTCATAAATCACAAGGTCTTATCCTAGACAAAGCAATGATAGATATTGGTAACACAGTCTTTAAAGAAGGCATGAGCTATGTAGCACTATCACGCTTACGTACACTTGACGGTTTATTTCTAATCAACTTTGATGCAAGTAAAATAAACGCTGATATTCCTTGCATTTTAGAATACAATAGACTTCGCTCACTATACACTCCCCATCTAAACACATATTCTGTTCCACAAAAAGTAAAATGTTATAAAAGAAAAATAAATCAAACAGAAAAGCAACAGGATGTCACTGCAAATCCTCCAAAGAGAGTAAAAGAAAGTAATACTTCATCAAGTACCACAAGCAAAAAAGAATCAATAAGGGAAAGTAAACCAGGTACTTCTTCAAAGAAGGAAGACAAACTCCAAAAAAAGCAGTCAGATACAGAACTACCTGGTCCATTTAAACTCTCAAATATAGTTGGTGTAAGTTGCTACGCAAATGTAGCAATGAATATTCTATTTCAATTACCACCAATTGTTGACAACATTTACTTACCCAGTACAGACCCATTGTGTATTCAAATGTTAGTACTTCACAGAAATGCAGCAAACAATCCTGACAACACGTATAGTGTTTATGGAATAAAACAACAATTGGACTACTGTGCTGGAATGGTTAAATTCACTATAAACTCAGAGGAAGATCCACACAAATTTCTAATGTACTTACTACAAGTACTGGAAAACAAAAACATACCTATAAATGAAATCTTCCAGATTTCATACATGTGGAAACATACATGCACTCTCTGCAACAATGTGACACAAGAGGAAATCCCCAATGAACGCTTTGTATATATATCAATACCTAATTGTGAATCCATTCCATTTCAGCAACTTGTACAAAATGCAAACCATGGTAGATTATGTTCTACCTGCAATTCAGATAATCGCTCCACGTTAGTAATACAAACACATAGTAAATACGTAATACTAATGCTTCTACGTTACAATGCAGATGGTACCAAAAACAACTGCAAGCTGACTGGATTCACACATGGTCAAATATCACTTGGTAAGAAAACCTTCACAACAATATGTATAATCTACCACGCAGGAGCCACAACCAATTCAGGGCACTACACTACATATATAAAAAAGAAATGTGGTTGGTTTGAATGTAATGATAGTACCATTACTCTAAAGCAGAGATTACCAGCAAATCTTACAAACACTTATTTAATGTTCTTAAAACAAAAATTTGATAACTAAACTGTACTTAAACCTCAAGTAAACTTGTAGTAAAAAATATAAACTGTTAGAATATTCCAAAAGCTATCTAACTGCCCAAAGATTCTACAACAATTAATCACATAAATAAATACCACTAAATTAGAGCAAAATATAGACAATTAGAATATGCCAATTGGTATCTAACTGTCCCACAATTTAACAATATCCAAACAGATAAATCAATACCACAAAAATATAAAAAAGAATAGACAGTTAGAATACGCCAAATGGTATATAACTGTCCCAAAATTTAACAATATCCAAACAGATAAATCAATACAGCTAAAATATAAAAAAAATAGACAGTTAGAATACGCCTATTGGTATCTAACTGCTCCAAAATTTCATAATATCCAAACAAATAAATAATATGTTACTGCTCCAAATAAAATGCAATAACCCAATGTATAAAGAATTAGCCAGAAACAACAACTGAACACTGAAAACAAACAAACAAATAAACTGTAGCATAACAGAAAAAGTTTATTTTTTTTTCATCCAACATGGATTTTTTTTTCTCCCACAGACCCAATGATTTTAGCAACAAACACAGAAACTGAGAAAATTGCACAGTACTCTGGTTTGTAATCTACTAAATATCAGGTCCAAAAAAAAAATGTTGATTATACAATGTAAAAAGTCATTACAAAATACTAATACTAACATGCTATTTTCTTTTATCACATAAATTAACAAGAAATGCATGTACTCCAGTTATTAAACCAAACAGTAAGTATATTATACACTCTATGCCCTGGCCACAACCATTGCAGCATATCACACCCATAGTATCTTATAACTTTGTTCCTTATAAATTTGTTTTTGACCCAAAGTTATAAGCAACTATAAATGTGATATGCTGCAGTGGTTGTGGCCAGAGCATAGAGTGTTGGGTGCATGGCCAAATGGCCATGAACCCAACACTCTATGCCCTGGCCACAACCACCGCAGCATACCACACCCATAGAGTAAAACATTTCATCTATGGCCTATGGAAACTTTTAATGTCCGCGGACATTACCAGTGTTCTTAGAACACTTTCAATTTGCCAGCGAACAATACGGACGGTGTCTTCAGAACACCCCCTACGAAGATTTCAGGACAACGCGGGAGTTCTTAGAACACTATCAACTTGCCATCGAACAATACGGACAGCGTCTTCAGGAACCCCTACGAACATTTCAGGACACCGCGAGAGTTCTTAGAACACTTTCAACTCGACAACAAACAATACGGACAGCATCCTCAGGATACCCCCTACGAACATTTCAGGACAACGCGTGTGTTCTTAGAACACACCCCCATTTTGTTTATGTACAAACATTTCAGGACAACGGGAGAGTTCTTAGAACACTTTCAACTTGACAACGAACAATACGGACAGAACACCCCCATTTTGTTTATTTGCGAACATTTCAGGACACCCCAAGTGTTCTTAGAACACTTTCAACTTGCCATCGAACAATACGGACAGCGTCCTCAGGACACCCCCTACGACAGTTCAGGACAACACGTGTGTTCTTAGAACACACCATCATTTTGTTTATTTGCGAACATTTCAGGACACCGAGACAGTTCTTAGAACACTTTCAACTTGCCATCGAACAATACGGACAGTGTCTTCAGGACACCCCCTACGAACATTTCAGGAAAACGCGTGAGTTCTTAGAACACACCCCCATTTTGTTTATTTACGAACATTTCAGGACACCGAGATAATTCTTAGAACACTTTCAACTTGCCATCGAACAATACGGACAGCCCTTCACTGTCTTCGGACTGTCTTCAGGACACCCCCTACGAACATTTCAGGACACCTCGAGAGTTCTTAGAACACTTCAGGACAACGCGTGTGTTCTTAGAACACACCCCCATTTTGTTTATGTGCGAACATTTCAGGACAACGCAAGAGTTCTTAGAACACTTTCAACTTGACAACGAAGCATACGGACAGCGTCTTCAGAAGACCCCCTACGAACATTTCAGGACAACGCAAGAGTTCTTAGAACACTTTCAACTTGCCATCGAACAATACGAACAGCATCTTCAGGACACCCCCTATGAACATTTCAGGACACTGTGAGAGTTCTTAGAGCACTTTCAACTCGACAACGAACAATACGGACAGCGTCCTCAAGACACCCCCTATGAACATTTCAGGACAACGCGTGTGTTCTTAGAACACACCCCCATTTTGTTTATTTGCGAACATTTCACGACACCGAGACAGTTCTTAGAACACTTTCAACTTGCCATCGTACTATACGGACAGCGTCTTCAGGACAACCCCTACGAACATTTCAGGACAACACATGAGTTCTTAGAACACACCCCCATTTTGTTTATTTACGAACATTTCAGGACACCGAGACAGTTCTTAGAACACTTTCAACTTGCCATCAAACAATATGGACAGAGTCTTCAGGACACCCCCTGCGGACATTTCAGGACACAACGAGAGTTCTTAGAACACTTTCAACTCGACAACGAACAATACGGACAGCGTCCTCAGGACACCCCCTACGAACCTTTCAGGACACCGCGAGAGTTCTTAGAACACTTCAGGACAACGCGTGTGTTCTTAGAATACACCCCCATTTTGTTTATGTGCGAACATTTCAGGACAACGCAAGAGTTCTTAGAACACTTTCAACTTGACAACGAAGCATACGGACAGCGTCTTCAGAACACCCCCTACAAACATTTCAGGACAACACAAGAGTTCTTAGAACACTTTCAACTTGCCATCGAACAATACGGACAGCGTCTTCAGGACACCCCCTATGAACATTTCAGGACACTGCAAGAGTTCTTAGAACACACCCCCATTTTGTTTATGTACAAACATTTCAGGACAACGGGAGAGTTCTTAGAACACTTTCAACTTGACAACGAACAATATGGACAGCGTCCTCAGAACACCCCCATTTTGTTTATTTGCAAACATTTCAGGACACCCCAAGTGTTCTTAGAACACTTTCAACTTGCCATCGAACAATACGGACAGCGTCTTCAGGACACCCCCTGCGAACATTTCAGGACACCACGAGAGTTCTTAGAACACTTTCAACTCGACAACAAACAATACGGACAGCGTCCTCAGGACACCCCCTACGAACATTTCAGGACAACACGTATGTTCTTAGAACACACCCTCATTTTGTTTATTTGCGAACATTTCAGGACACAGAGAACACTTTCAACTTGCCATCGAACAATACGGACAGTGTCTTCAGGACACCCCCTACGAACATTTCAGGACAACGCTTGAGTTCTTAGAACACACCCCCATTTTGTTTATTTACGAACAATTCAGGACACCGAGACAGTTCTTAGAACACTTTCAACTTGCCATCGAACAATATGGACAGCGTCTTCAGGACACCCCCTGCGAACATTTCAGGACACCGCGAGAGTTCTTAGAACACTTCAGGACAACGCGTGTGTTCTTAGAACACACCCCCATTTTGTTTATGTGCGAATATTTCAGGACTACGCAAGAGTTCTTAGAACACTTTCAACTTGACAACGAAGCATACGGACAACGTCCTCAGAACACCCCCTATGAACATTTCAGGACAACGTGAGATTTCTTAGAGCACTTTCAACACCCCCTATGAACATTTCAGGACACCGCGAGAGTTCTTAGAGCACTTTCAACTCGACAACGCACAATACGGACAGCGTCCTCAAGACACCCCCTATGAACATTTCAGGACAACGCGTGTGTTCATAGAACACACCCCCATTTTGTTTATTTGCGAACATTTCAGGACACCGAGACAGTTCTTAGAACACTTTCAACTTGCCATCGAACAATACGGACAGCGTCTTCAGGACAACCCCTACGAACATTTCAGGACAACACGTGAGTTATTAGAACACACCCCATTTTGTTTATTTACAAACATTTCAGGACACTACGAGAGTTCTTAGAACACTTTCAACTCGACAACGAACAATATGGACAGCGTCCTCAGGACACCCCCTACGAACATTTCAGGACAACGCGTGTATTCTTAGAACACACCCTCATTTTGTTTATTTGCGAACATTTAAGGACACTGAGACAGTTTTTAGAACACTTTCAACTTGCCATCGAACAGTACGGACATCTTCTTCAGGACACCCCCTACGAACATTTCAGGACAACGCGAGAGTTCTTAGAACACACCCCCATTTTTTTTATTTACAAACATTTCAGGACACTACGAGAGTTCTTAGAACACTTTCAACTCGACAACGAACAATATGGACAGCGTCCTCAGGACACCCCCTACGAACATTTCAGGACAACGCGTGTATTCTTAGAACACACCCTCATTTTGTTTATTTGCGAACATTTAAGGACACTGAGACAGTTTTTAGAACACTTTCAACTTGCCATCGAACAGTACGGACATCTTCTTCAGGACACCCCCTACGAACATTTCAGGACAACGCGAGAGTTCTTAGAACACACCCCCATTTTTTTTATTTATGAACATTTCAGGACACCGAGACAGTTCTTAGAACACTTTCAACTTGCCATCGAACAATACGGACAGCGTCTTCAGGACAAACCCTATGAACATTTCAGGACACCGCGAGAGTTCTTAGAACACTTCAGGACAACGCGTGTGTTCTTAGAACACACCCCCATTTTGTTTATGTGCGAACATTTCAGGACAACGCAAGAGTTCTTAGAACACTTTCAACTTGACAACGAAGAATACGGACAGCGTCTTCAGAACACCCCCTACGAACATTTCAGGACAACGCAAGAGTTCTTAGAACACTTTCAACTTGGCATCGAACAATACGAACAGCATCTTCAAGACACCCCCTATGAACGTTTCAGGACACCGCGAGAGTTCTTAGAACACTTCCCCATTTTGTTTATTTACGAACATTTCAGGACACTGAGACAGTTGTTAGAACACTTTCAACTTGCCATCGAACAATACGGACAGCGTCTTCAGGACAACCCCTACAAACATTTCAGGACACCGGGAGAGTTCTTAGAACACTTCAGGACAACGCATGTGTTCTTAGAACACACCCCCATTTTGTTTATGTGCGAACATTTCAGGACAACGCAAGAGTTCTTAGAACACTTTCAACTTGACAACGAACAATACGGACAGCGTCCTCAGAACACCCCCATTTTGTTTATTTGCGAACATTTCAGGACACCCCGAGTGTTCTTAGAACACTTTCAACTTGCCATCGAACAATACGGACAGCGTCTTCAGGACACCCCCTGCGAACATTTCAGGACACCGAGACAGTTCTTAGAACACTTTCAACTTGCCATTGAACAATATGGACAGTGTCTTCAGGACACCCCCTACGAACATTTCAGGACAACACGTGAGTTATTAGAACACACCCCATTTTGTTTATTTACAAACATTTCAGGACACTACGAGAGTTCTTAGAACACTTTCAACTCGACAACGAACAATATGGACAGCGTCCTCAGGACACCCCCTACGAACATTTCAGGACAACGCGTGTATTCTTAGAACACACCCTCATTTTGTTTATTTGCGAACATTTAAGGACACTGAGACAGTTTTTAGAACACTTTCAACTTGCCATCGAACAGTACGGACATCTTCTTCAGGACACCCCCTACGAACATTTCAGGACAACGCGAGAGTTCTTAGAACACACCCCCATTTTGTTTATTTATGAACATTTCAGGACACCGAGACAGTTCTTAGACCACTTTCAACTTGCCATCGAACAATACGGACAGCGTCTTCAGGACAAACCCTATGAACATTTCAGGACACCGCGAGAGTTCTTAGAACACTTCAGGACAACGCGTGTGTTCTTAGAACACACCCCCATTTTGTTTATGTGCGAACATTTCAGGACAACGCAAGAGTTCTTAGAACACTTTCAACTTGACAACGAAGAATACGGACAGCGTCTTCAGAACACCCCCTACGAACATTTCAGGACAACGCAAGAGTTCTTAGAACACTTTCAACTTGGCATCGAACAATACGAACAGCATCTTCAAGACACCCCCTATGAACGTTTCAGGACACCGCGAGAGTTCTTAGAACACTTCCCCATTTTGTTTATTTACGAACATTTCAGGACACTGAGACAGTTGTTAGAACACTTTCAACTTGCCATCGAACAATACGGACAGCGTCTTCAGGACAACCCCTACAAACATTTCAGGACACCGGGAGAGTTCTTAGAACACTTCAGGACAACGCATGTGTTCTTAGAACACACCCCCATTTTGTTTATGTGCGAACATTTCAGGACAACGCAAGAGTTCTTAGAACACTTTCAACTTGACAACGAACAATACGGACAGCGTCCTCAGAACACCCCCATTTTGTTTATTTGCGAACATTTCAGGACACCCCGAGTGTTCTTAGAACACTTTCAACTTGCCATCGAACAATACGGACAGCGTCTTCAGGACACCCCCTGCGAACATTTCAGGACACCGAGACAGTTCTTAGAACACTTTCAACTTGCCATTGAACAATATGGACAGTGTCTTCAGGACACCCCCTACGAACATTTCAGGACAACGTGAGAGTTCTTAGAACAATTTCAACTTGACAACAAACAATATGGACAGCGTCATCAGAACACCCACATTTTGTTTATTTGCGAACATTTCAGGACACCCCGAGTGTTCTTAGAACACATTCAACTTGCCACAGAACAATACGGACAGCGTCCCCAAAACACCCCCATTTTGTTTATTTGCGAACATTTCAGGACACCCCGAGTGTTCTTAGAACACATTCAACTTGCCACAGAACAATACAGACAGCGTCCCCAGAACACCCCCATTTTGTTTATTGCGAACATTTCAGGACACCGCGAGTGTTCTTAGAACAGTTTCAGCTTGCTTGCGAACAAAACGGACACATATTGAGTCCTCAGAACTCCCCCCATTCAGTTTATTTAGAACATTTCAGAACACCCGTGATGTCCGCAGACAAATCGAACACAAAAAGAACGTCTACCACATAAAAAAGCACAACATTTAACCTATCTCATACCCACCCATCCTCCCCAAACACTTCTACACAGCAACACACTCTACTAAATACACATTTTCAACAAACTTTCACTGCGCTGTCCGCAGATGTCCGCAAATCCAAGATGGCGGGGGCGACCGAAAATCTGATGTGCTTCACGCATAACACCGTCCAATCAGCGAACACGTCGCATGTCCGCGGACATCACGCAAGCCGATTGGCCAATCAGGACACTCTCTGCGGAGCGAACAGGGAAGTGTGTCCGCAGACCGAACACAGATATCACTAATTTTTTTTACCTACTTTTTGGTCATTTAAAAAAAAAAACTACTGGACGGATTTTCACCAAATTTGCAAAAGCACGCTTTCGGGACCAAGCCGCTGCCCCTGGTCAAATTTGGTGAAAAGACTTGGCCATACTATATTTTCAGATTTACCATACAATGCAGTACCAGTTAAACGATCAGCTGCTTCATATGATCCACATTCTCTATGGGTGAGCATTTTTATGCCCAAGCTGTATAATTTCTGAGACACTGTTTTATCTGATGACAGGTCATTCCAGAGGTCTTGGAGCTCTGTCTTTTCTGTTTTAGTTAAGTATGCTGTAACATATCGTGCAACTGCAGTAGAATTGTCTGCAATGTTCTGCACATCTATGTTTGCATTCCATAAGTGGGCAATGATTGCATTATAATCATTGATATATTTTTCTTCTTCTTTTCTTTTTATGTAATATGTATTTTTAGGTGACTTACCTTTAACCCTATGTCTAACTGAAGACATGAGGTTGTTCACTTGACCTGTATTTGTAACTGGTCTAGGGAAACCAAATCGGCTTTTGAAGTAGTATTTCCCTTTGTTTTTATATTTGTGACAACAATATTTTCCACATTTGTGTCTTTGAAATTGTAAAATTTGTGCATGAAGATCACTATTTGTGGCTTCTGATGGAATTTCACAAGTGACATATTTTTGGATAAACTGCAAAACAGTGGCATCACTGTCCTGACCAAATTTAGGAGCATCTTTAATCCATAAAAGCATGAGGATATGTGGTGCTCTCTGGCTTGATATTCTTTTCTCCAAAAGATGTGTTCCACTTCTCGGAGTGGAGGAACAGTTTTATTACAAATACAGTGTAGCATAGCAATGACATGATGATGGAAATATCTTGAAACATTAACAGGATCTAGAGAGCAAAGTTCTCCAGGTGTTAGTATATCTATGTTTGTTTTGTTTTTGTTTGCTATGCGTAGGAAATCATGTAAATCTTCCCATGCATATTCTGCACAACTTAATGTAACAAACCAAGTGGGTGGTCCAAGGTTTCTGATCATACAACGTACATCTCCGTGATGTCGGAACCAGTATTCTCTCGTACCATGCATGTTTGCAAACAGATTTGTAATACTTTATTGTAAAACCTCATCTTTTTCTTGCACTTTTTGTTTTAATTCTTTAGCCGACATATTTTGAAACTGTGTTCCCGATTTCAATATGTGTGCAACTCTGTAACATAGAGTTGCTAGTTCACTTTCAAAGAGTAGGTGGAATATGTATTCCACATTTTGTCTAAATATGGGATCTTCAGAATACATTAGTAATGAACGGTATTCTGATGCTGTTATTTGAGTGGGTCTGTCATCGTACTTCCTCCTTTGCCAGTAGGAAATAGTAGAGGAAAAGCATGTGCTTATATACTTTTTTCCCATATGCTCATTGGTGATCCTTTGGTTTATCACATTTGGTACGTTTCTAGTGCATCATCTATGCTGTCTTTAGAGTGCAATGGATGAATTGTATAATGGTCTAAAATATTGGATACTGCATCGGTATCCTGAAGTTCAAAATGGCCAGTTTCTCGTGACTCTTGAATTATTTCAGTTATTCCACTTAAGTTTTCTTCAATAATTATTTCTTTGTAGTGCTCATTATTGGCTTTTAATATTGCAAGGGTTGTCTAACTTTAGGTAAGTCGACCAGTTGTTGCCGAATTGTTTTGTCTTTTGTTGGTACACCATTTACTAAGATAATTAAAGTTTGTTCTTTTGGATGTTGCACTCCTAGTGTGTGTACATTTTCTGTCAGATTTAATGGTAAATAAACTACTTTGCCACGAATACCTTTCACCAATTCAGAGGGAGGTAATTTTGCTGTTTTTGGTTGAAGACGTATTATTGCTTGAAATGGGTGTTAGTTTTATAGTTCTGCGGCAACACACACACACATGGTTTGGTATTTCAGCGGATGCACTTTTAAATTTTAGTATTTCTTTTTTCTATGTGTTTAGTAGAAGGTTGCCTTGTGTACAATTGTTTCTAGTTTGTTGCTAGTTTGTTGTACAGGTTTTGCATTTTGTAAGTTGCTTTCACTTCCAAAATATTTTTCCTGGATATGGTCAATTTCTTCAAGTAGTTCTTTGGCTGTACTATGTATAATATTGTTATTTAAATTGGCTAGTGCTAATGCAGGACTTTTAGCATAGTACAGTTTATAGAATAGATTTCTTATAGTTGGATGATGAGTTGATATAATTTTGATATGATGGAAGGTGCTTTTGCAAATTTGTCCTGAAATACAGGCTAATGAATGTCCTTGTAGCCCTGTGTATTTACACACTGGACAGGTCTCCATATTTTGCAGCAGTTTCATTTTGATTTTGTCTTTGCCTTTCACATATTGATTGAGAAATTGGTGTAAAGATTTGAAAGATTTTTTGGGAATTTTACACATTGACGTGCATGACCATTTGTATACTGGCTGTTTTCGTCCAGTGGAATGGAGAGGTAATTCTGAGTTTTCAGGGGATATATTTGTAAGCAATATTTCTTGTTCCATTATGGTATTATTAATTTTTTCATAACCTTGTCCACTGCTATGTATAGCAATCGTATTTGTTTGCTTTTGTTTGTTTGCTTCTTCACTAAAATATGGTTCTGTGTTTGTGGTGTGACTCCATTCACCCCCACAGATATTTAAGAAGTTATTTTTGTTGACATTCCGTTTATTGAGAAGTCTTTTTTGTAATTTACTAATTAGTTTTGTTAATGGTTTCATTCTTTTTAACACTAAAATAAATAATTTTCTTTTGAGTAGGATTGCACTGTCTATCAAGGCTTCTAATATTAATTTTTCTATGGTAGGTTTCAAGGGTTGTGTATGATTTCTCTCCTGTTTTTATAAGATTTTGAAGGACTCTTTTGTGGTATTTTTACTTGCCATTATATCAAGGTTTATAGGAGTAGTTTTAGCAGTAGTGGTAGCTGAATTCTTGATAATCGTTGACTGTTTCGTTTTAGATTTCGATAGAGGAGGCAAAGTTTCTGTACTTGAAACATGTTTAGTTTTGCTAAATGACTGTATTAGATGTTTTGTTTGAACTTTTTGTACAAATTCTGCTAGAGATGGATGCTTATTTTGGATACTTCTTTTTTCATTTGCTCTACTTCTACGTTGTTTTCTACAGACTTGCTTTTTGATAGGCATTCTTTGGGGTCTGTTGAAAAAAATAAAGAAGGTATGGGTTAGGTTGTTCTGCAAAGCTTGTGTGCTGTGTGCGTGAGTGTCTGAGTATGATGGTAGAGATGTATGTGATGGTGTGTGGAGGCTATTCTTCTATTTGTGTGTTACTATACTGGGGTTGAGATGACAGTAGAAAGTAAGCTAGTGGTGAGGAGAAGCACAAATACTAAATCTAATGGTACAGGATTAAAACAGTTCTTTGTTCTGCAATAATAACATTCTAGAGGCTGAGTTATGTCATTTGTGCTCTGAAAAACGGGGATATGTGCAGCATTCTGTCTGCAAATTCCTGTTTAACAAATGGGTATTTGTGGGCAGAATAGTGCACTTATCTTTTTTTTTTGGTGCACAAATACCATGAATCAACCAAACAGTGTGTTTGAGTAACAGTAAGAATATTATGGTAACATTGTACTTACTTTTTTTTGTGTGGAAAGATTAGGTTTCTTCTGAGTTGTTGTTTGTACTTCGGATTCTGCTGCTTTTTAGGAGTGTGCTCTTCACTGTATTTGTAAAAGAAAGAAGTTAGTCATTTTGTGTGTATATAGTTTGTAGATTCCTTTGACTATATGCAGCCTTCATATTTTATTTACATTATTTTAGTTGAACATGCTATGCAAATAAATAGAATAGAAAGTGTATGAAACATGCTTGGATTCTTAAGGCAGTGTTATTGGATGTTAGGAGATAAAAGAAATAATTATATACTTATTTTGCAATTTTTATAAGGTAAATGGCAGATAGTTTATAGAAAAGCATGGAATGTATGCATTTTGTCAAGGTATGGGTAATAAATCAGAAGGATATGATGTACAGGTAGTGGTGTTATTGCAGTTGGAAGTTTTTCAATGTTAGTGTTTATCTGTGTGAGTGTTTGAAGGTACTTGACCTTATCCTGGCTGTGTATAATTTTTTAGATAGCTGTGTGTGTAAAACTTTGTTTAGATAGCAGACAGGTTTGGAAGCGACAGTTGATTATAACAGATGGGAAAAATGACAGTAAATACATTTTATAGGTTATACAGATTAAGTGACAATTAGTCTGTTTATATGAATTCATGAGTGTTTCTTGTACTGTGCAGAAAATATGTATACCTGTAGTTTGTATTCATGCATGTGGATATGCATGCAGCTGCAAGTAGAAATCTTGGAGACTTGTACAGTAGTGTTTGTAGTAGGTGCTTTCCAATGATATGAGACTCAGAGTAATCTACAGTACATTTGAAGTGCTGAACTCTGATGATGTAGTTAGATGCAGAGATCTTGAATGTGATTGGTGGATGGTTGTGTGACTGTTTAGCATATCCAATGAGGGAATGGCACAGAGAGTTAAGTGGAAATGGTAGAAGGGCTGTCTAGGTTACGATAGGTCCACAGACATAACGGAAGTCCGCGGACACCGCAAATTACATACAGGGATTTTGGGGTGGAGAGGCATGCAAATGAGAATGAGCAGAGGAATTGATTGGTCAGTAAAGTTTGGTGGGTGTGTTCTGTAAGAAGACAGTTTGTCAGAAGGTCTTTTTCTTGAGAGACATCTCGTGTGTTCTTAGAACAGTTTCAACTTGCCAGCGAACAGTACAGACAGGAATAGTGTCCTTATGACACCTCCATTTTGATTAATTATGGACATCAAGGACACCTCTTGTGTTCTTAGAACAGTTTCAACTTGCCTGCGAACAATGTGGAAAGGTATAGTGTCCTTAGGATACCTCCATTTTGATTAATTACGGACATCACGGACACCTCTTGTGTTCTAAGAACAGTTTCAACTTGCCTGCGAACAGTACGGACAGGTATAGTGTCCTTAGGACACCGCCATTTTAGTTTGATTGCGAACATCCCGGACACCGAATGTGTTCTTAGAACACTTTGGACTTGCTTGTGAACATTACGGACAGGCATAATATTCTTAGAACATATCCATTTCGGATAATTGCGGACTACCCGGACACCGCATTTGTTCTTAGAACAGTTTCAACTTGCCTGCGAACAGTACAGAAAGGTGTAGTGTCCTTAGGACACCCCCATTTTCCTTTATTTACGGACATTCCGGACACCCTCACTGTCGACGGACACCTCAACTGCTTTAAAAAAAAAAAAGAAGAAATAAATTAGGACACAATATAATAATTTTACTTTATTATATATGGATGTAAAATTTATGGCAGAGAAGGTGAAGCAGAAACTGAGACAAACACAGGAGAATTGGGGGTTTCAAGATGATTCATATGAGGTGAAGAAGGGATGGAAGTCCCATCAAAACTTTTTTGTTCACGAAGAGGGTTTGGGGATAATTGATGGGATATGGTGAGGGGGGACAGGTACATGTGGGACAATGGTTTCTAGTTTTTTCTTTCAAGTGATCCTCCACAAAGTTATTCAAATTGTTGAGATTTGCCATGAGTATGTCCATTTTTTCTTCCATGCGCTGGAGAGTCTTATCCAATATTTCTTTTCGTGTACTATTTTCCATGTTTGTATGGTTTGTAAAAAAAAAATGTATATGTTAAATGTATATAAAATAATACTTACTAATTGGTTTATATAGAAAAGTGTCTACCATTAGGTTCACTATCTTCAGACATTTTCTCACGTGGGAAATTCTCCTCTAGCCACTCCAGAGTACTAGACATTTCTGTGAGAAAAAAAAAAAATTACATCACTTTTTTTGTATCTAATACAGAAATTTTAGAAATATATGAGTACAATGACGTACACTTACTAGCTCCTGGTATGGTGTGTTCTTACTGGTTTGTAGCTCTGCTGTTGCTCCTAGTTGTGGAGTTTCTGTGAGGTAATTTTGTTGGAAGCCTATCTTTCTTCTTTTGGTATATTCCATTTTAGAACATATTGCATTTAAATGAATGGTTGATGTGTTACAAATATGGGTTACACTTCTTATTTATTACTACATTTATATAATGTGTATGTTTGCTGGTTTGTGAACTTGTGTAGTGTTCATATGTTGTGATATAACAATTTAAGATACCCCCCAGACTTTTTGGGTAGTGCTGCTGTTGTCCGTGCCTGTCCGTGGACATACGAAGAGTTCGTGGACATCAAATTCAGTAGCCATGGTTCAGTATCTTCTATGTTACATGTACATAAAGTCAGGGATATTATTGTTAAGCTGTGCTACTAAAAACCTATGAAATTCAGTAAAAAAAACGTTGTTAAAGGGATGTTATGGTTAAGTTGTGCTACTAAAAACCTATGAAATTCAGTAAAAAAAACGTTGTTAAAGGGACGTTATGGGTAAGTTGCGCTACTAAAAACCTATTGAAATTCAAATAAAAAAACTTTGCTAAAGGGATGTTAGGGTTCCAAGTAAAACCGAAAAACCCCTGAAATTTGCCAGTTATGGTAAGTTAAACAACCATAACTCGCACCACCACTGTGCACTGCTAAGACTAACACCCAGGACATCAAAGATGACATCACAAATGCAATTGATGACATCACTGATGACATCACATGTATGGCTCCTCCTTTATTCGTTTACTGACATATCTAGGGCACATGGTTTTCTTCAGTAGCAGGCAGGAAATAACAATTGAAAAGGTACTATATTTGTAGAGTTATCCCTCAAGTATGTTCTTAGGGATAACTTGTTTAACTTACCATAACTGGCGAATTTCAGGGGTTTTTCGGTTTTACTTGGAACCCTAACATCCCTTTAGCAAAGTTTTTTTTTATTGAATTTCATAGGTTTTTAGTAGCACAACTTAACCATAACGTCCATTTAACAAAGTTTTTTTACTGAATATATATATATATATATATACTGGTGCTTGCCGCAATCTATTCACTATTTTTTAAAAAATTTTATTTGGTTTAGTTGAGAATATCAACTTTTCAAATTTGTCAATTTAACAGAAAGGAACATTTCATTTTCATAGCAATCAAAAGGAAAATAACTTTTACAAGATACAAGATAACTTCGCACATAAAACAAAAAGCAAACTGTTTATTACATGTTAAATAAAACACATTTTAAAAATAAAATCACACTCAAAATAATTCATAAAAATTACATTGCTTAAGATTCTCTATCCTCAATAGACAATCTTAACATTGATCAAATAAAATGCTTCCAATTTTAGTGCGTCATACCATTAAATGTGATGCTACAGAAAGAAGAAAGTTACCAACTCCACACAGATTAGTCATTTTTACTCCTGTATCAACGTTGCATCTAGAAAGTGGACAATAGCCACTCTTACTGCCAGTTTGGTATTAGCTAATAGTTTTTGATAAAAGGGGAAAGGGCGCGGGGTGTTTGCGTCCCGCAGGGGGACTTTTGCTTGGCCCCCCCCACTACTAACGCCTGGATCTTCAAGCCCGCTGGGTGAAGCCCGCGGGTGAAGCCCGCGGGGAAAGGGCGCGGGGTGTTTGCGTCCCGCAGGGGTGTTCGCGGAACGCTGAGGGGGAGCGTTGCACTCCTGGTTTGCCCGCAAGATGTCACACCATCACTGATTAGAGGGTGGTTGGAGTTTGAAGCCGCTGCTCACCGTATGGAAGCTGCTGCCGTCTGCTGTCTGTCAAGGAGGTAACCTAGGTGACATTCTCTCACTGGCGCCTTTTTTGCCCTATTCCTGAGTCTATTCTCTGGGTCCTTATGCCGGACCACCATGCTCATGCCACCGGGGGGATCCCAGCCCCTGTACCCCTTGTGTTTTTTGGACCTGAGCTTGGCCCGGGTCCCCCTCCCGGCGCCAAGAGGAAAATCAGACTGCTAAAGAGGAATCGGACAGTGGGTCCCTTAGCTGCCTTGACAACACATTGTGCACCAGGAACCACCCATGAGGCCATAGCACCCGCAAATCTTGGGGATACCCACTTTCTGCTCAATGAGATCCGTCATCTTCTGGATAGTCCAGGGGTAGAGCCCTTCCCCTTACCGGCACAGAGTCTGGCTGCTTTACCCTCTGGGCTCCGGCTGGCCTCTCCCATTTTATCTGTTTTGGCTGCGGGGGACAGACTGTCACTACCGGCCCAAACTGCCCAAAGGGGCATATCCTCCTCAAGCTCCCACAATAGTTCGTGGAGCGATATACTTTCATCTACAAGTTTAGAGGGTAGCTCCCCCCTTGGTGCGTCCCCTTCCCGGTCGGTTAAGGACATTATCCAAAACAATACATCTGCTGGGAGTAACCTTGAGCCTAAATCGACCTCTGACCTACCTACAGAGGAAGCGCCCTTGCATAGAGGGTGTGGGTGTACCCAAGTATTGGCGGAACTGGCCATTATCAAGGACCTGTTATTTGCTTTGCTAGAGGCCCAAAGGAAAGGAGTTGGAACTGTTCAAGTGGAGGAGCCCATGATCAACACCCCAGCTGACGAAGGGCACATGTGCCCACCCCTGGAAAGTCCCTCAGATTGTCTACCTGCAGAGGTCCCTCTGGTTTTGTCCATCCCCAACGGGACTGCCGTTGACCCAAGACAGGCACAGGCCTCTGCCCTCATGGTCTCCGACTGTACCGAACCCAAAGCCCAGAGTCCATGGAAGTCGGGGGATCAACCTAAGTTGCTGGAATCAGGAATCTCCAATCATACAACAGTCTTTCTTCAGGGGGTGCCCAAACTGGCACCAGACAAGCGAGAGCCAAGGGACGCTTTACTCAACAAATGCCTATTCTGGCTAAATACTACTGGAGGCTGCCCATTTGTACGTAGAGAGGCTTTGGCGGGGTGCAGCAGAATTACCAGCATGAGCAAAAACTCTCTGGACAGCATCAAATTGACTTTTTGGGACCATAGTCTAGCACACAGGGTTTGGGGAGGTGGTGGTCGGGCTGGCAAGTCATCGAAGAGTGGGATTTCAATCAGTATGCCCCCTTTCCTCAACCCTGTCACCCCTGTCAGATCTGCCATAGTAAAGTCTGGGGTCTTTTCTAGTAACAGCCTCCTTTCAGGTGCTAATTTGACTGCCTTAGGCCCAAGGCGCCATGGGTGTTGGAGGAGGCATGGGGATGGTGGGACTGGATTTTGGGCCTAAAGATCTGTTTATGGTTCCCATTGGTGGGGGTGGATTGCTCGCACTGCCCTGTAGTCTTCTTTGTGGTTGATATTATATAACTCTGTATAAGAACCGTATTCTTATCCTTAGAAATGTTTTTGTAGGATGTACTTTGATGGTCATTTTTTTTGGCCGAATAAAGTTGTTTGATTGATTGATTGATTGATAAATTTGTGATCTTTCAACTGGACAGTGAGATGCGAGAAGACCCTTAAAGAATAGATTATGTCTCTCCACCAGGGACGGGCAATCAACAATCAGGTGCTCCAAAGATTCCCTTACATCAATGTTTCTACAAAACCAACAATCATTTTGTGTAGATGGAATTTGTTTATATCTCGCTAATACCTCCTTGGTCGGCCACAGATTAAATCTAAACCTCATGTATTGTGATCGAATATACGGTGAAGGACAGGCCACTAATTAATCTGCAGGTTCTCGATAGCGTTTGGAGCTAAACAGTGCTGGACCAAAGTCCTTATAAGAGCAACTTTTTGCCTGACAGGTACACCAATCATATTGGAAGATTTTAATCTTTGCTCGACCAGGATTATACATAACCATGTCAAAAGTGGCTGAAGCCTCAGAGAGAGCTTTTAAGACACATTGACGCCATTGCGAGGGGAATGGATCATTTGACACCAACAAATAATGCATCATTATGCTCACTATGCTTTCTGCTGATACTCCCACCAGGTATTTCCTCCACAGTGAGCACATATACCAGATGACCTGTGAGCTTAGGGATACAAGCCCTAATTCAAACCGAATCATCGGTAGGGGCACTGACCTTGGCAAACTCAAAACCTTTTTCCAGAAACAAGCCTCCAAGATATCCCAATTAGCATGATCCTTAGGAGCCTGTGTCTCTGCGGCATATAGTAAAATAGGTGTTATTTTCTGGTGATAGAAGGATATAACATGTTTATAAGAGAATTTACCATACTTATGGGCTAGAATTTGCGTCTGTGATGTAAGTATACACAGTTTATTATCTAGATCTATAATGAAACTGTCTGTGACACCTTTGGAGCAAACCATGTTCCCAAGTATTTATACTTGGAGAGAACTGATCATTTTACATCCTGCAGGGTCCAATTAAATTGTACAGCTTTAGTGTTACCTTGAGAATTACAGATAACAATCTGTGTCTTTTCAGTATTAATAGACAGATGATTTCTGAGGGCATAACTTTCTAGTTGTGACAGAAGATTTTGAAGACCACTCGGTGACTGAGACAGCAGAACTAAATCATCTGCGTAAAGTAACCACGTGATTTTTTGGTCTCCCAACTTTGGTGCATATCCTATAGCATCTATTAGCGTTTCTCCCATGTCCAAGATGAAAAGATTGAACAGGGTAGATTCTAAAATACATCCCTGTTTGAGGCCTCTCATAGAGGAAAATATTTCCGAAAGTCGTCCTTGGTTCGATAATCTAATTTGCATTGTGGCATCAGTATGTAAATGCATGATTAATGCAAGCAAGGAAGAGGGACAGTTATATCGGAGCAATTTGTTATACAAAAGAAGACGATCTATGGAATCAAAAGCGACCTTGAAATCTATAAATGCTAGATACGAGGGTCACTGAAGCTGAGCATATTTGGCTTTCAACATGTTAAGAAAAGTAATATTCAGAGCCGTTCCTATTGCGGCCACAAACCCTGCCTGAAAGGGATCACATAGCTTGCACTTTAGGGTCCATGCATTCAGTTCTTTAAGAATAATTCTACTATAGATTTTGCCTGGGGCATCTAATAAGGCAATGGGCCTATAGCTTCCAGGTTTACACCTATCACCTTTTTTAAATATAGGCACAATTATGGAGTCTTTCCAAGATTTGGGCATTCTTTGAGTGTCATTGATTGTTGTAAAAATATCATATAGAATAGAGGCCCACAGTTCCGGATGTTGCTTGAACATATGATTAGATAACCCGTCAGGGCCGGAGCTCTGGAGCCACTTATCTTGGATATGTGAAAGCTAATGTCATGTAGCTGAAAATTCATATAAAAAGGGTTAGCTGTAGCCACTGATTCTAGGCTGGAATTACCTATAACCAGGGAGTATAGATGACGAAAATGTTTGACCCATATTGCTTCAAGGACCCCATTTGCTTGGACCATTACTTGTGTACCCTGTGTGGTCTGATTTAAAATTGCCCATATATGAGCAGTATTTTTTGTTGCAATGGCGCTTAACATTAATGCACCATCAGCTTGATATAGGGCAGCTTTTCGGCTACGTAACCAGTTCTTATAATTAGTACGGAGGCTTATCAGCATGCTTGGTCTTTGTTCAGCAGGATAATTTAAAACTTGACGCCTCTGTTGTTTGTATAATGCTTTTCTCACTTTTACTATGTGATTATAGACATGAACTTTGGTTTCGAGCTAAGTTACGTTGTACTTGTGACTGAAACATTTGCATCATATCATTATACATCACATCATTTGAGCTTCCTAAGGCTCGCTGTTTGCCGAGTTAATAATTGAGAAGTGAACCGAAAGCTCTTACAGAGGATTCCGCCCATCAGAGCCTGTTTTTTTTTTGGGAGTTTTTCTCCAATATTACCAAGGTTAATCATTTTAGGATTAGAGGTATCCAAGGTTCCAGGCACCCATCTCATTACAAGCAAATCATGGTCACTTTCACTGACTTCAACAACGCAAAAATCCATTACACTTGTAGCCATAGCATCATTAACATAAATGTAGTCTATGATGTTAGTAGAATTGCCGCGTCTCCACGTAGGATGGGGCAGTGAGTCAGAAACATATGAGACATTTAGAACATGCAGATTTCTTGATTTAACAAAACATTTCCATATGGCTAACATCACTTTATCAGACTTTCCATCATCCACCATGCTTTGCAGATTCAAATCACCTGCCAGAATAACATAAATTATAGTCGAATCTAGCATTACCACATTCATCAAGTCATTCAAGTCATTGATAAATTTGGTATTTGAAATTCCCATCGGAGTCCAGTAAAGATTGAAAATAGCAATACCACAGGAGGAGGTGTGTATTCTTACAAGTTGAATGAATGAATTCGCTCTGGGTAGCCCAAGTTTCCATTTTCAGACCCTTATCACTTCTAACTGCTGTCAGTAAACCAGATGAGGGTCTACCTCGGGTAGCTTTAATCGCAGGATTTAGCTGTATCTCATAGTCATCCCATATTGGAGGCGCAACCATCCATGTCTCTTGTAGCAAAACAACTGGATGTTTGCCCAATACATTTACATCATTATTTATCAGATGATAAAAACCCCTAGTATTCCAATTTGCTAGGGATAATTCTTGATAATCTTGCACCACATCTAGTTATCTGGAATGGTCTTCAAAATGAGAGCACTGACCAACATTGGCAAATTGGGCGTTGTTGTTCTTAGACTGTACAAAAGATTTTTGTTCCGATTTATTTTTTGATGCAAGTATATTGCGAGGTAGTATAACAGTTTCCGTGAAAACCTCACAACCCAATATGAATACCTGATTTTTTGCAGCCCATATAGTATTCTGTATCACTTGTGAGTGAAGCCATAATTTAACTACATTAAATGCAGGTTTTTTGATAAACTCCACCAGCTTGATATCAGGAGAGGCTATATCTTCCAACGTCGGGACATCAGAGAAGATTGCTAAAATTGCTTGCTGACTTAGGTCATACTGCGTGTTTGGCAAAGCTTTACAAGCCAAAATCATGGAGTATGAAGCTGGTTGACTTTGTCTTCGATTAAGATGAAACTCCTGTCTTTAATTACTATCGATTTCTCTCTGGACCGGCACAGCCATCTGTCCAGGACTTTTATCACTGCTAATAGCATTATCAATAAGTTTAAGTAGTTGCGGGGTAAGGGCAGTTAAACCTGTGCTGTTGAGGTTTTTTGAGGTATTTACAGAGACATAGGGCCTCATTACACGGAAGGCGGTAAGGATTAACGGTCACCGGTAATGGTACCGGTGACCATTAACCCTTACCGCCTTACTACAAGGTCCCTTTGCGGATAGGTACTTAAACGCCTGCTGTTTAGCAGGCGTTAAAAACCAACCCGCAAAGGGACCAGGGTGCTAATTACGGTACCGCAATTTGCGGCACAGTAATTAGCACCTTCCCCATTCCCATAGAGCCCTATGGGGCAAAAATGGGAATGGGGAAGGGCAATGGGGGAAGGGGGAATTACCGCCCCGCCAACCTTGGAATAGGGCGGTAATTCCCCTTTCCACCAAGGTGGTGCCGGTATTTTACCGGCATGGACCAAGGTGCTAATAGCACCTTGGTCCTCCGTCTACCGTGTAATGAGGCCCGCACTCTTCTGCCAACTCTGGTATTTCAAAGTGCACTTTTTTTTGAGACACTGGCATCTCCAGATTTCTTCCCCTGGGATCGCTCACATCTATCCTTGGCAGCCCCAGGTAATTCCCTGGGATTTACTTCTTGGGACATTCAAAAAGGGACCAGATCCCACACCCACCCCTTCAATTACTACTGGCACCTGTTTGTCACCCCTTTGATCAGAACAATCTTGGACACTAAGTTGTGAATGATTTGTATGACAGGGACCCAAGAGTGCTGGTTGCGACATTCCCGCAATGTACGCGTCAACAGCCTTCCTTATCTCCTGACGATGGTCAGCTAAAACCTGAACCAGATCAGGACTTTCAGTGTGTTGTACTGAAACGTTTTTTTTCTTCAGAGTTTTAAGACTTTCAGGTAGAGTAGACTTAGTTTAGATTTTGATTTTAGCTTTACTTTTCTCACCCTCGTCAGCTAATTCAACTAGATCATCCAAAGGAGCATATGACAGATCACTTGAGTTTACAGAACGTTCAGAAGCTGCTGCTTTCAAATGATTTAGAAGTTGATACTTTTTAGTTGCAGCAGTTGAAGCCAAAAGTAGATTTTTTGATTTTGGTGGTAACTTAATGGACTTAAAAAATTGCTTGGCAGTCGAGGAGGAATTCAGAATCTTCACAGATTTTTGATTTTCGGCACATTTTTTCTGGACCCCTCTCTTTGACTTGTCTTTCAGACCATTCTGCGCTAACTGTCCCACAGTAAAAATGGTATAAGCTCCTTTTTTCTTTTCCCCCACTTTTTCTAGTTGATCTGTTTGAACAGCTAGCTTGTCCTCCGCCACTTATATCTTTACTGAAGCATGGAAGCGAGTGAGGTCCCTGATTTGTCTTTTCCATAATATTTTTTTCATCATTATCAAGCATATTTATAGAGTCCACTGCTTTTAAGCAATCACTGGGCACTGTTTGAGAGGCAACTGTAGCAGACAATTTCTGTGTACATGATTGTTTGTCAGAGTCAGAGCCATTACCTGTTTTGACATGTATCAGGGTATCTGCTATGGTCTTTTGCCACACCAGCATATTCTCCAATTGCTTTGACTGTAATGCTATTTTCTCATCAAGGGTGACAAAGAGATTAGCTAAGGACTGCAAGGCCATATTCATTGCATGAAGGGTGAAGGGTGATGTCTACAAGGTTGTGAGAGATAGCCTCTTGTGTATTTTGCTTGGACACCTTTTCACCAGTCATTAGTCTTCTCGGGGTGGGAGCAATGAAAGATACTGATATATTTGAGTATGGGTGACTGATCTCTGCAATTAGGACCGGCGAGATAGATTTTCTGCCATCGTATTTGCTGAGAAACGGGAACTATTGAAATCTAAATCAATCACTGCCTGGTCGTCGGAAGGCACAACCACTGGGCATCTAAAGGCACCAATTTTGCAGCGGTAGGCACAGCACGTAAAATCATGCTGTCCGAAACAGAGATGTTCACAGTAGTATCCATTTTGTTGACACACTCTGGCACGTTCGGATCCTTTTCACAGGCATTTATTGGCAATATAAAGCCTTTCTCACTAGGCTTTGCCATAGAGCATCCCACCTCCCCAACAGCCACGTTTTCACCACGACTGAAGTTCTTTTACCTCCTGTTCAAGTTCCACAATAGATTAAACTCCTCCAAGCACGGAGACAGGCGATGCCGTAGTCATAGCTTAATCTGTTTCATTCTGACCTTGTCTGTCCTTATAAAATGTTCGAATATCAGTATTTATTTCCATCCTATCAGCTTTTTTTTGCAACTTGGAGATCTTTGGTAACGGGCACCCACTGGGCGTAGAACACAAATGGGTCGCAGTCAGCTTCTGTGCAAGCCCCGTAATTATAGTGGGTGTATTGGTCGGCTTGTTGCTCTCAAACGGCATTGGCATGCCAGTTCTTAGGGAAAAGGCCATGTCACAGGGAGTTTCACAAACTTCCCTACACAGAAAGAAAAATAAGACTGCCCGCGTAAGTGAAAGTTAACTAGTCACCACCGTACCACCACTTTGGAAGTATCTGCGTTGCCCGAATGCCGTAACGAATGCAGCGAAGTGGAAAAGCGGTACTTCACGGTACTTCATTAGGTGTGCGCGCGCTGATGCGCGCGCCAGCTCGTATTTGTACACATGATAGCCACAATGGGCGGGGCCTCAGAGATTACACAACACCCCTCTGTAAATGAAAAAGATAATATAAGATTTAGCACTCAGAGGTTTGAAAATAAACACGTCTTCTGGGGGACCGGTGTGAATGTCCAAATAAGTGTCCAAATACCATTGAGTATCCACAGGAGAATCCAAACAAAACCACGGGCACAAGTCACAGGAGAAGGCACCAGCAGCAGTCCCAGCACAAGTGGTACTCCACGATACTTCGTTAGGTGCGCGCCTATTCTATTCACTATAAAGATAGCCTCAACATAACTTTGTCTGCTTGCATTTCTTTTGCATCTGTACATGTTTAAACTAACTTGATGACTTCATCTGTTTCTGTGCCATAGGTTTCTTCACCTTGATCCCAAGATGTCACTTATCCTTGATACTTTCTTGATGCCTTATAAAATATCTGCATTCTCTGGTCTCTGCATCTTTTCTTCAGTTGTCAGCTTGACTCTGTGTGACGTCACCATTCATCTTTGCCATTTATCTGCTTTGCTTCTTCAAGAATCTCATTTAAATGGCCATCATATTTTCTTGTATGCAGGTATGGTTTTCTCAATGGGTACCTTGCCGCCCAGATCTTCTTAGGTATTGGTACTTTCACTGGTACTGCGTAGAGTCTATGCTCTGCTCTTTGTCTGTTCAACTGCTACGTTACTCTGGTTTCCAACAGACAGGTAATAAGGGTGGGGCGGTTGGAGTAGGGGTGCTTGACTCCTCCTCTACAAGCCATTTTAAGTTTGGGGACTATTTTATAGGGTGTGTGCATCTGTTGTATGCTGGTCCGACAGTTAGGGTCCATATTAATGGGGTGCTATTACAACCCTTTAAATTGGGCTGAGGAACACGGCAGGGATGTCCATTGTCCCCATTGTTATTCACTCTTACAATAGTGCCTTTGGCATGGTTGGTATGGTTGGTGAGGATGCGCAACGGGTACAGGGGTATCCATATTGCCAGGGCACCACGATTAATCTCTCTGTACGCGGATGATACTATGTTGTTTGTTCGAGACCCAGAGCAGAATCTGGAGCCTATAATGGAGGAGGTACATTTATTTACATATTATTCCAGTTATAGGATTAATAGTGCAAAATTGGAATTGTTTCCACTCACATATGGGACGTTAAACCCTGCTGATCTCTTAGGATTTCATTGGGTCCCAATCAGATTTAAATACTTTAGTGTTTTGGTGTCCAGGGCACAGTACTCATTATATGTGGACAATCACAAGACTTACTGATGTTCACTAGCTGTTAAGCTGAAGTTGTGGGCCAAGCTTCCCATCTCCTTGTACGGGAGACTGTCCTTGTTGAAAATGGTGGTGGTCCCTAAATTATTATATAATTTCAGCACCATCCCGATTTGACCTGGGCGGGCATCTTCTGTGGTCTTTGGCGGTAGAATTTATGTGGGCTGCAGGGGTGGCCCGAATGAGTTGGGAGAAACTGGCTGAACCCCATGAACAGAGGGGGGCTTGTTGCATCAGACTTTCAGGTACATTATATTTATGTGCAGGTGCAATTCACCCACTATTGTTACTCTCTGGACCCTGACCTAGTGCATAGAGCACTGTAGTGTTATGGTGCAGCACCCACAGATTTGAAGGATGTCCTCTTTAGCGACCGTCATGCGGATTCCTGTACTTTTGATCCAGTATGCACTACTGTAAATGCGTGATCCCACATATTTATGAGAATGAGTGTCATGGCACTATATAGTGGTGCAGTTTCTCTATGGAACTGCCTGGGACTTCTACCTACGTGCGATTCTGACTTGCAGGTGTACTAGCATGCTGATAAGCAGATGGTTCTGGAAGACTTATTCCAGGGCAGGGCATGCAACGTTAGAGGAGTTTGCTGCAAGGCTTGATAATAATCCGAATAAAAACCTACACTATTTTTGGATGAAGGCAGCAGCTAGGCACCAGTGGCCATCCATCCTGCACGAGCCTGATGTGTATAGCTATATTATGGCGGTTGTTTCAAGCAGTGATACTAGAAGACTGGTTTCTAGGCTTTATAAGCTGATTCAGTCCAACCAGCCTTCAGGGAATACCTCTAGCGTTAAGTGGAAGCAAGACCTAGCTGTGTACACACTATCGGGGTAATTCATAGATTTCAGCGCAGAGGCAGCATGCATGAGCAGTGCAGAGAGGGAGCGTGTGCCAGCGTGCGCCAGCTGTGTGCGCTAAACAGCATTCTGGCACACCGCATATTAATGGATTATCAAAGCCATTTTGAGCGCTGGCGCAGAGAACATCCCGCAGCGCCAGTTATGCCCCCAAGAACGCCCCTTGCGCAAGGATAAGGCAGTGAAATCCCCAATTCAGCACAAAGGGCCACGCTAACCCTGCACCAGTTCACAGGGCCGGTACAGTGTATTTTGGGGGTACGCGGGAAGTTTTACACGCGATAGGCTGTGGGCAAGTGGGGTACGTGTATTTTGTGGGTGCGCAGGAAGTTTTACACGCAATAGGCCTTGGGCGAGTGGGGTACGTGTATTTTGGGGGTGCGCAGGAAGTATCACACGCGATAGGCCTTGGGCGAGCGGGGTACGTGTATTTTGGGGGTGCGCGGGAAGTATCACACGCGATAGGCTTTGGGTGAGCGGGGTACGTGTATTTCGGGGGTGCGCAAGAAGTTTTACATGCGATAGGCCTTGGGCGGGTGGGGTACGTGTATTTTGGGGGTGCGTGGGAAGTATCACACGCGATAGGCCTTGGACGAGCAGGGTATGTGTATTTTGGGGGTGCGCAGGAAGTATCACACGCGATAGGCCTTGGGCGCATGGGGTATGTGTATTTCAGGGGTGCGCGGGATGTTTTACACGTGATAGGCCTTGGGCGAGCAGGGTATGTGTATTTTGGGGGTGCGCAGGAAGTATCACACACGATAGGCCTTGGGCGGGCGGGGTACATGTGTTTCGGGGGTGCACGGAAAGTTTGACACGCGATAGGCCTTGGGCGAATAGGGTACGTGCATTCGGGGGTGCGCAGGAAGTATCACATGCGATAGGCCTTGGGCGAGCGGGGTATGTGTATTTTGGGGGTGCGCAGGAAGTTTTACATGCGATTGGCCTTGTGCGAGTGGGGTACGTATATTTTGGGGGTGCGCGGGAAGTATCACACGCGATAGGCCTTGGGCGAGCGGGGTACGTGCATTTCGGGGGTGCGCGGGTAGTATCACATGCAATAGGCCTTGGGCGAGCGGGGTACGTGTATTTCGGGGGTGCGTGGGAAGTTTCAAACGCGATAGGCCTTGGGCGAGAAGGGTACGTATATTTGGGGGGGCGCGGTAAGTATCACACGCAATAGGTCTTGTGCAAGCGGGGTACATGTATTCTGAGGGGTGTGCGGGGAGTTTCACATGCGATTTTGCTGGGCGAACGAGGTATTTGTATTCTTGGGGTATGCGGGGAGTACCTCACGTGAATTGGCAGTGTGGGTCCTCCCATGCGTGCCCTCTCCCCCCCAGGCCCTGCAGCCAGCCCACAACACAGGGGACTACCCTGCACCCCTGGCCATGCCCCGCAGACAGCCCATCCACCCTGGCCACGCCCCGCAGGCAGCCCATACACCCTGGCCATGCCCCCCAGCCAGCCCACATGTCATCATGCACTAGTGAGCACTGACTCATGTCCCCCTGAACTCCCACCCACCCAGCAGTGACAGGCACCTGCCGGCAGGCCCCGACTCATGTCCCCTGTACCCCCACCCACCCAGCAGTGACACGCAGCTGCAAGCAGGCCCCGACCCATGTCCCCCACCCACTCACCCACCCAGCAGTGACAGGCACCCCAGTCCAAACACACAACCAAGTATTACATCCACCCCACATTGAAATCCCCATCACATGATGCATCCCAAACGGCAAGTATGCACATCAATACATGTCCGTCTCACACACACACAATGGGTGCAAGTGAATGAGAAAACACACATTGTGACATGCATGAAACCAAAGAGAGAATACCACACATCGAAGTATGAAATACAAATGTATTAAACACAAAAGCAAGGGAATTAAATAAAATCACACAATAATGGAAATAATAAAGAAACAGCTGCATGTCCAAAATATCCCAAATAAATGTGTGAAAGCAGAATCCAGATCAATCCAAAAGCACATGGGTCCAAAGTGTCTGTCCGTCAAACCAAATCTAAAGTGAAAAAATAAGACAAATCCATTGATCCATGGAAAAAAAAAACTTAAATGAAGCGAAATCCAGTGTTGAACTATATACAAAGTACAAATCCAGGGTCCACGAGCCCAACCATTGAAAGGAAACCTACAAAAAACCCTAACTAATGAACAACTATATACAAAAAGGTGGTGCATTGTCCAAGCACCCCAAATGAAATAAAAAAAGAAAAAAAACATAACACTAATTAACTATATACAATGACGGCGGGCAAGTCCTACGGCTCACCTGTTGATTTCCCGGAACTCCCATTCCACGTCCTGGAGGCCGGCCTGCTCCATGGCCCCGAGGTTTCGCAGGGATAACGCCATGTCCACCTCCAACTCCCTGCGAAATTGCCTTGAGGCACTCAGCCCGCCTCAGCACCCTGCTCATGGAGTTCTCCGCCCTGACCATAGTGAGCCGTGCCTCTTCCGCCCACCGCTGCTCTGCATCTATTTGCTGGACCAACCGCTGCCACACGGAAGACATACCCAATCCATGGTCCTCTTGCCCTCCAGCCGATGCCTGCCCCTCTGATGTTGATGGCCCCGAGCCATCATCGCTCCCACCTTGAGCTGCCTTGCCTGTGCCCTGGCTCTTGTTGCCTGCACGTCCTCCTCCTGCTGGGGTGCAGTTGTTGGGGTGGCCACCCCTGCTGGACCTCCGACTCCCGACTGTGGCAGGGATGTGTCCTCCACCAGGCCTGGCCGCTGGGTCAGAAGCAGCTCCACAGGGTACCCAGGTGATACTTGGGCCAGAAGATGGCACAGAGGACGACTGGTGCATAGAGGGTTCAGGTGAGGAGGGGGTCGGTAGAAGGTCCAGCACACGGAGGAATCCAGCCCTGGTGACCCTTCCTAGTAGATCGACGCAGTGAAAGAGGCACCCGAGATGACATGCAGAGTCTTCACAAAAACCCTGCAGGTCATCTCGCATGCCCCGTTGACGCAACGCCATCCCAGCCAGGACAGGCTCAACACGGTCCCGGATTGCAACATCCGCAGGGAGAGGAAGGCCAGTTGCTGTGCGCTCATCCCCTCCCTGAGAACGGGTCCGGACGTAGGCATCCCTGCTGGTGCGGGATGATGCAGTCACAGGATCGGGGACAGGATTACACACAGGTGCCACTGCGGCGGCCTGTACTGCCTCCTGTCCCTGCCCCTGGACTACACCACTAGCACCAGTGGAATCCCCCCTCCAAACCCCGCGTGTGTCCCTTCCATGGCCTCCTCCTCAACCAAACCCCCCACCAACCTGGATGACTCCGTGCCATCTTCCTCCATCGGACCCGGTGGGGTCTCAGCTGCCCCTTCTGCTGCCGAGGAGTACACCTCTGACCTCCGCCTCTTGGACCTAACCTTGGCAGCTGCGGCCATGGACGCGGCACCGGACTCCTCACTTCACGATGAGATGACAACATGGGAGGGGAGCCGGGCCTTGCATCTCCGGCTGGCGGTGCGATCCCTTCCGTTTTTTTCCACAGCAGCATCTCCGCCCTCTTCATCAGTTGACGCTGCAGACAGGGAGAGATAGAACACAGGCATCAGGTCACTGTACAATGGTCTGATACACACATGACACTTGCACATGAGTGGCAGTGTCAAACTTCAGACATGGCATCACACTTCCCAACACACATGCCATTTCAACTCACACACATGAGCAAATCAACAGGAATGTTGCACCAGGCAGCACCATCCATCCATAAAACAACAGCATGAGCAGCCGAATGGTGAGCCTGACGTCACATGCAACACGGGGAGTGCAGAACACATGCACACACACCACCAGACAAACATGCATCTGTACATCTCCACCACCTGCCGCATTGATAACATTGCCATCCATGTCACATCTCACAATCAGCCTCCTACATGTCAGTGTCACATGCATCCATGGTGTATCACAGTTGCACACTTGTCAAATACACACACATACACATGTACATAGTGCAGATACATGCAGGTGGAACCAGCATCCATGTGTGACACCACAACCATGCCACAGTACATACATAGAAATTAGAAAATGTGTGCACCCACACCTGCATTTGGGCAGCATGCTTACCAACACATACACCATTGATGTGTCTCACACATGAGAGGACTCACATGCAGCAGGCTCATGTCCCTGTACATACACATCCATACATGGCCCTTCAAAGACATATGTGCAACCTGCACACTTCTACCACACCTCAACATGCACAGCGTCCAATCAGTACGCATGTACGCTTACCGCTCGACTCCAGACGGGTCTGCCTCTCAAGGACCTGGAGGTGGAACGCTGGGCGTATACGTTCCAGGACCCACATCTGGTTGTTGGTTAGGCAGACACGGCACCCCTCAGCATCCGCTCTCTTCAAGAGGCGCCGGGCCTTGTTGAGGGTCCTGGACCTGAAGTTCTCCCAGAGTTTCCGGACGTGTTGCATGTCGCGGACTGCCACCGCCTCCACGTTGATGGCAGCCACAACGTCCATCCAGATCCTCTTCCGGCCTTCATTGTCGGCGCGCAAACTTCCAAAGAGGGCATCGTACTGCCCCAGGACTCGCTCCACCAGGATACCAACCTCATTGGCAGTGAAGCTGGTAGCCCTCTGCCTCTCTAGCTGGGGGTTGCCAGTGGTGCCAGATGGTGTTGTGTCCGACATGGCAAGCCCAGAGGCAGGTGTGGGTGGGCGACTGGGTCCTGGGGCTGGGCTGTGGAGTGATGGAATACCAGTCGGGAGTCTTCTGTTCCAGCAGGGGCGGTCACAGCAACTGCGCCCCTGCAGATGGCTGACGTGCAGGCGCCAAACAGCAGGGCAGGTGGGCAGCAGGCAGACAGGCAGCAGATGGCAGGTGCGTGCTCGGTGCTCTGGGGGGCAGGGAAATGGCCTTCTGGGCAGGAGCCTGGTCTTCCGTGTGTTGTTGCGTGATACAGGTGATACAGAGTGATTTGGCATGTGAAAAAACTGCACGTCTGCATGTAATTCGAGGAAAGGCCCTTAGTGCGTAAGCGCATCTGTGATGTGACACGCAAGGGCGTTTCCCTCAACACGGGTGCATGTTGATTGTACACGTGCAAAAACTGCATGTTTTGGTGTCACTGCATGTAATTGGAGGAAAGGCCCTTAGTGCGTACGCGCGTAAGTGACGTTGCACGTGGGGGCTGGGTTAAAAGGCACGCGTAGGACACCATTTTCTTGTAGGGACTTTTTATGGAGAGCGAGCGGGTGATTCTTGTACTACTTGTCGGTTCACAAGCGATTACTTCACAATGGTTCCAGTTCATACTCCCTGTATACTAAGACAGCGTTCAATTCTTTTTTTGGCGGGGGCTGTTGCCAACGTGCACACACGCGTCTTTTTCACATTCTTTTTCCAGGCAGACAGTGAGTTACGCATGTATTTTTCAACTGCGGTTGCCCCCGTGTGTCGTGTACCCATTCAGAGGTCATTGTAGGCTGCATGTACCACGTGTACGCTTATTTTTGTGTTTCTGGGTGCCACAGCATAGTGCAGGTTCTTTATGCCACACACGTGGTCTACCAGGGGTCGCGTGCATGTTAAATTTTGTTTTCGGGGTGCATGTGCGTTGCGTGACCCATCATCTTCCCCCAGGAGTCACAGACAGCCTTGCTAGAGCACTAGGGTGCGTATTACATCTAGTACCCTACCCCTTTCACCCCAATTGCCCAGGACAATTGTTTACTGCAACTCCCATTTGCACAACAACATCAGTGCCATGGTTGGGAGGCGACCAAGCAGTAAGGCAGGAAAAGGTGGCCGACCTCAAAGAGGTGGGCGTGGTAGGGGACATGGCCAGGATGTGCAGTGTGGCCCAAGTGGCCAGTGTGTGGAGGACCAATCAGGGACACCTATGCCCCCCCAATGGGTCGGGGAGATGTAGCTGACACCACCCCAGCTCAGGCCTTGTTAACCCGGCCCATATTATCAACCGAACCGGCACAGGATGACTCCCAGGCTGACTTCTGTGTCACCAAGTTGAAGCCACGTGTGCCGGTGAAAGTTGCTGTCACCAGGCCACATGGATCTGGGCAGCAATGTCATCTGCTGCCCCAAGTAGCCAGGGTGAGAAGGGTGCAGGGGCAGCTGTAGCTCAATCCACCCCAGCTACGAATCTCCCAGCCGGGACAGTGTTGGTCCAAGTCCATCACACCAAGGTTGGTCCTGCCAACATCACCCAGCAACCAATGCCTGCAGTGAGACCTTTGGTCATCGTGCCTTTGGTTACTTCCAGTGCCCAGTCCACCTGCGCTTCAGCCCCTACCAACCAGAGTGGCATAAGCCACTCAGGGTCCGCACCACCTTCCAAGAGGAAGAAGGGTGCTCTTGCGGTAAAGGCTGGGACTGGGACTGAGCAACCCACTCCGGCACGTCAAGGAAGCCTAGTTTCAATGATGCAGAACTAGATGCACTTGTCGGCTACGTGTCGGCCCATGACCGCAAAATGGTGGTGACTGCAGGGTGCAAGACTATGACTGCTCAACGTAGGGCCCACTGGCAGACCATCGGGGACCACATTAGTTCCCTTGGATTTGTGAAGCGCACAGCTGATGATTGCTCTAAGCGGTGGAATGACCTGAAACGCAGAGCAAAGAACACGCTGGTTTCCAATCATGCCTCTACACTGGTGACTGGCGGTGGGTCTCCACCAGAGGAGGAACAACTCACTGAACATGAGTCTATCGCTGGAGCATTTATCACAGAGGATCAGATCCAAGGCGTGGGAGACCTACCAGATCTTGAAGCAATGTCCGGTGAGTGACCATGCATGTGTGTGCAATCCATGTGTATGTTGCTTTGATGATGTGTTCTGATTGAGTGCCAGGTGAGGCTGTGTAGTCATGACTGCTATGGGTCACCCATGTGGTCCCTCCAAACCATTCCCCGGCCTTGGGTTTCCATTTCACAGTATCCCTTCTGAACGCAGTTGACAATTTGCACATGATTACTGCACTTGCCCTTTATCTGTCATCTTGCCACAACATTGTTCATACTGTGTTCCTGTTCATTCTGCCTGATTGATGAAATCATTAGCATTTTTCCCACACATTTTTGTGCCATACTGCACCAAATGTGACGTACTTCAGTCATAGATTAAAGCCCAGGATGGGCCACATTTGTTAACTTATTATGGGAATGATTTGACCAATCAGGCTGATTGAGTAATGTGCACCTACATGTGGCCTGCACACAATCATTTTGGGTCCCTGTTTGAATGTTGAAAATGACAATTGTATTCTGTCATGTCGAAGTGACCAACCATTGATGTATCGATCTGCCTGCCATCACTGCATCAGTGAACACTGGCTTTGTTGCAGCGTGTGGCACATGCGTGCTTTGTCACACATTTTTCTATGTTTTATTTCATGATGTCCATCTCACATGGATGGGTGACAGTACTGATTTGCTACCATCTGGGTCTCCTTGTCAAATCTGCCATGGCTATGCTACGTGCCATCTGTGTGCTGGCATGTGTCATGTATGTGGATTGTCCATGCCACTCACAGGCTAATGTATGATGCCAGTGCTATCCAGCATGCAGCACATGTGTTGGTTTTCCATCTTGGAGTCATCAGTGTCTGCTATTTGCCTCCCCTTCCAACTCATTGACAGTGTATACATGCCAGAGTTATTGTCATGTGTGAAATGTGTCATTTCTGTACTGGATGTCTGCCTCGTCATGCCTATGTGTGTGGGCTATGGTACTCATGCCTGTTTTCTTTACTTTTCTTTTATGTTTTTGCAGGTGATGAGGCACTTGATGCTGTTGAGGAGGAGGAGATGGCGCAGAGCCAGGAGGACTCACAGCCACAACCGGGCACCAGTGGAGGTGGTGGTGGGTGAAAACCCAATACTCCTACAGACCATACTGTCCACAGGGGTGTCTCTGGGTACACCTCCGGAGACCTCTATGAATCTGGTGCTGAATCAGACATTGAGACATATGTCCCGTCGCAGGTGAGTGTTTCTGGCAGGGATGCTGTTCTGGCCAACCCACCTGCACCTGGGGTAGACCCCGATAATGGGGCATTCTGTGTTGGAAAGTCTGCATGTGGCGATTACGGATGCAGGGTCACACTCCACAATATTTGTTCCTGTTCCTGGGCCAGCAGATCAAAGGAGGAATGCAGTCCTGCAGCCTCACTCAGTGCCAGCACAGCAAGGTGCACATCACCTTGCCCCAAACATGTGTGGTGCCCGCCAACGCGGTGGCCATGCGCCACCAGCCAATACTGTGTGGGAGAACTCTATCTACACTATAGCAGCACAACAGGGGGCCTCGTGTGAAATGATGGCTCAGGCAATGGATAGGGTGGCCACTTCCATTCTCCCCCCTGAAAGGCAGATGGAGCTCCAGGAGCAGGCAACAAATTCCATTTGGCACTCACAGAGGGAGGACATTTTGGCATCTGACAGGGAGCGACGGGCTGGACTGGAGACTCTGCGCACAGCCATATCTGTAGAGTCACAGGCCCACAGGGAAACCCTGAGGTTAGAACACAGCTCCCTTAGAGATACTCTGTGTGAACTTGAGGTGTCCTGGAGTACAAGGGCAGAACAGCAGCTGGAGCAGCTGACACGCACACTCTCAGCTGAGCTCCAGGCAACCCGTCAGGAGATCCAGGCATCATGCGAGGCAGAAATGCGTGCTACCTGTGAGGTGCTGCATGGGGATCTCTGTACCATCATCCTGCAGAACCAAACCTTTCAGACCCACATGCTTGCTGCCATGGAGGAGCATGCCAGGGCTTTGCGTGGTCTGCCTCCCATATCACGCCCACCTTCTAATGTACCACAAGAGGGTGATGACAGTGACGGCAGTTCTCCCACTGTAGCGTAGCCGTGCAGGCCATGAGCCCATGGAGGTTTTTTTTTTCAACATCCATGCATGTGGGTGTTGGGGTGCACCCTGTACCTTGTCCTTCCTGGGTGCCCCCCCGGTCCAAACATAGCCATTATTTTTTTTTCTTTTTTTCTTTTTTTTTTACAGTGTGTTGCTTTATGTGGCTCCCGTAGGCATCCACTGTGTATTCCAGCTGGACACATGCATACTTGTCCTGTCTTTGGGTTAGAAACTTGGGTTCCTGATACACACACCCCTCCTGCTTCCCCTTTCCATGGGCTTGCAAAGGGTGTGACCTAGTGACAGTAACTTACACAGTGACATTGTTCTCCCATAAGTTGTGTGGACAGTCTGTAGTCAAAACTGTGTATACATCCCTAGTGGGGATTGTTGTTCAATTCTCCGCTGCATGGTGGATTTATATATGGTTCTACATACATGACCTTTTCCTTATATACATGTACCTTTGTCGGAATTGAAGCAATATTATGCCTCCTATCGCAGCAATTGTATGTGTATTGGCCTACGCCAAGTTGTCTAAAACATCATATGTGAACAAACTCCGCGGCAAGGTCTTGACCTTAGATAAAGTAATGTAAGCCGCCATCTTGGATTAAGCCGCCATTTTAGGTTCTCTTGTAATGTGGAAGTCACCCTGAACATCAAAATGGAGGCCGAATGACATTCTGAGTAAGATTCTGGCCGTTGTGACCTCCGTACACACGAATAATTAATATGCCTGCAGGCCACTTGTCGAGGTCGCGAACTGAGACCTTGTCCTATTGCTGACCTATGTCTAAATGGACAACTATATCAGTGAAACTAATCAAAATGCATATATTATAGGATTGACCTGGCTAGAAACCCATAGGCCCGATCCCTAGAATGGTTAACCCGCGAGGGGGTTGGCCAAGGGCCGGACAAACAATATAAAAAGCCCAAGTATTCCAATGTACGGTCTCTCTTACTAATGCATCGAACATTCGTTGAAGTTCGTTACGTTACTCTGAGAGCCGAATAGCTATCCGTTTGTCAATTGACTTTGGTAACTGTTGTAGCTTTTAAATAAAGCACTTGTATGTTCTTTGTAACCTGTGTTGGTGTGTTTCTTTTTGGGCTTCCCGGCCTCATATTATTTTTATGTTTTCACAGTTGGCGCCCGAATAGGCACCCTCAAGATTGATGCCGGATCATTGAAGGTTGACGCAGACTATCGAACCGGGATCAGACGGTGTGATACTGCGGGCCCGACCGAACGAGACTCAATACCTCGGCAGCGCTGCACGATCCGATCCTTGGACGATAGTCGTGTGGTCTGACACGGCATCATGACGAGGGTCCATTTTTGAGGCAGGCAGATTTGTCGAAACCACCAAACACAAGGTAAAATTCGTTAGGTAAGTTCTTTGGTAAACCGTACGGTCCTCCTTAGGTTTGGTCAGGTGCAGTCGTGACCCGGTTCTTAATTTAACCCTGACAATTTGAATTTGGCGTATTGTATCTGCAGACACAATTATTGACCAGGTAACACCAATTTTTTGTGAAATGCCTGGGAAATTGTCTAGCTGCTTTAGGGCTCTGTTCCGCAGCGATCGACAATCTTTGGAATTTAGCCGCCCGGCACCACAGGAGGGGTCACCGGCATGTACTATGTACTGTAAGCATGGCATTGTAAGTATAGTATTTAATGATATTTGGCACAGACAAACCAGACATGCCTCCGAATTTCAGTGGCCAATCAATGGTTGTTTCGAGATCCCCCGTATTGAATACCTAGAATCGGTCTTGCTAAAAAAAGAAGGCCAGGCCTGCAGCATTTGATGTTTTGCAGAATTGGAAAAAAGAAGCATTGCAGCAGCTTAAAAGCAGGGATAAACATGCATGCCGTCATAAAACAAATGCCGAAAAGGCGTTGTTATATGATAAGGAAAAACATTCAGAGTCAGTTAAAAATATGGATAGGGCTTTTTCACTCGGAATCCAAAAAATGTATCCCTCTAAAGATTTCCATGTTTCTGAAGAATTTATTGAAAAATTGTTAAACGAACGCAGTCCTGGTGCCTCTGCGCCACCTCCGTATGATCCTCTCCCGGGTGCTCTGCCCATTCCTCCTGTTGTTCCTGCTGTTATTCCTGTTCCCCCTGTACAACCTATTGTTCCTATTCCTCTAGTTGTTGTTCCTCCACCTATCGCACCACCCCTTTCTCCTGCGCCGATAGTTGCAGCCTTATTAAATTTGCCTGCACCTCTGCTCCCGAGTGGTTCTGTATTGACTAAAGTTGATCAGGGTGCGGGGTCAAAGATTGTCACTCGTAATACTGTTTCTGCAGACAAGAAACTAGAATTATTTGCATGGGCACTGTATGGAGAAAGGTGATCAAGTTAATGTTTTTTCCACATTATCAAATTTGAACAGTTTTCCCGAGAAAAATGTTTTTATCGAAGGTTTGGGGACTCATTTATGTGTGATGTGGGGTAGATTACAAAATTCGGATCTCCCACAAGGGGTGAGGGATCTAAATGCTTTAGCACTTTCGAGGGACACAGAGGAGAAAGTACATGGTCATGTTGAAAGATTGTTTGAGTATAGGAGGGATTTTGAGAAATCACGAGATGAGGATGATGAAGACGACAGTATGTATGTGCAGAAACGGTTCCTTCCGTGTCGTAGATCGGCACCTGAGGAAGTACGAATTTGTACCAAAGATACGATTCGATGGATCTCGGATTCATTGATACCGCTAGATGAAGTATATGACACGTATAGTCAGTATACAGTAGAAATGCAAAGGAAGGTGATTCAGGTAATGGTACAGTACCTGCAGGAAGAATGTTTAAGGAAGAAGGTTAGTTGTCCTATAGAGTTATTGGGAATTTGTAAAAGGGCTTTTTTGCCCGACACTTCTTCGACTGCCTTAGCGCTCGACCTGGCTCTGTTACTTAGTAAGCGGTCGGAGTTGCCTATATCTCAGTTGCCTATGAGAGAGGTTCCTCTGACATTTGTCCCAAATGTTGAGATTCCCGCTAACGCTGGGACTGGTGCACCCGCTGTGGATATCCCTGCGCATTATGTATCGCAATTTGTTCACGTCCCGTTTTCACGACAGGCAGTGAACACTATTAGACAATCAATTCCCGATATCAGGAAAAACCTAACAGGGTTTTACAAAGAGATAGAGTCCGTTTTGCAGTCCTCTGTGTTCACCTTAAGTGATATTGACTTGCGATTTCCTGTACTCCTACCCGTAGATTTATGGAAGCAGGTTTGGACAATAGATGATGTGCCAGGGTTGGGAGATACGTGGGCTAACATGACTAGGTTTGATGGGGAAAGACCAGCTGGTGAGAAACCACCTCAGGTAATACTTACTTTGCCTGATAGAATTGTCACAAAATTAAAAACTATAATTCCAGAGAAAAGAATTATTTGGGACAAGCTTACGGCCTGTGTTCAAGGAAAAACTGAAGGCGCCACCAAATTCTTTAATAGATTCGAACAGGTATTCTCTGACTTCAGTGGACAGGACTTGGGTACAGAGTCTGGGAAAAGGTTGTTTGTGGACAAATTTGTACGTGGATTGTTGCCTGACATCCAGTCACAGATTATGTCCTCTGAGAGCGCTTGGCAGGCGAAATCTCAATCTGAAGTTTTGCACATGGCGCAGTATTATGAGAACCGTGTTAATAATGAAAAGGAGCAAATAGAGAAGAGGAAAGGAGATCTGAAGACTAAAGTATTGTTACAACAAACTGTTAGAAATCCCAGAGGAGGTACGACACAGACCAGAGGTCAGAATGTCCCAAAAGGAAACGCTCCTTTGGGTTCTGTGAATATTAATCAATGTGCCTATTGCCGCCAGGAAGGTCATTGGCGAGCACAGTGCCCCGTCCTTTGACAAAGGTCAAACAATGCGTTTGGGAGTATGGGTAGACGACCTAGAGGTCGCACTGGAGCTGGGGGCCCTGATAGAGGTCTGTTTTCACAAGATCCTCAGCAACCTTTTTCACGGGAAAATCAGACTTCGAGTGTGGACGCAAGAAACATATTTGATCACCCTTCTGCTGCTTACCTTTCTGAAGAGCTTCCTTCCGACGACATTTTATTTCGTTAGGACTGCCCGAAGCAGGGTTTGGAACCTTCACCTATTCCCGTTAATCAGAAAGGTCCCTACGTTGAATTGTTAGTGGGTAATAGGAAACACCAGTTTTTGATAGACACTGGAGCGCAGAAGTGCTCCATTGATCATTCCCGGGTTCCAAACATTCCACTGTCAGGGCAAACAAATGTTTCTGTAGGGTTTTCTGGTATACCAATTGTTTGTCCGGTTTCTTCACCAGTGTCTGTTTCTTTGGGTCCCTTTACGGACCATTGTCCCTTCCTTCTGACTTCGAACTGTGGAGAGAATTTGCTGGGGTTAAATCTGTTGAAGAAATTGAATGCAGTAATTCATTGTTCCTCTGATGGAGTACGACTGACGGTTTCACCACAGCAACTTCCCAATTCTCAGTTTCTGATTCGACCATTGCCTCCTGAGTTTAGCGTTGTTCCGGAATGTTTATGGGCAATTGACGACAATGATGTCGGGGTACTACAGATTGAGCCTGTTAAAATAGCTTTGAAACATGGAGTTAAATTACCATGCATTCCGCAGTATAAAATATCAGTTGAGGGCGAGCGTGCTTTGAAGTGCATTGTCTCCGATTTTGTGCATCGAGGGGTGATTGAGGAGATTGCAGGTAGTTTATGTAACAGCCCGATTTTGCCTGTATACAAGAAAGGTGACAATGCAATCCCATACCGGTTCATAATTGATCTTCGTGCTATTAACAAAGTTGTCGCCCCACAATTTCCAATTGTGCCTGATGTAACAACGATACTAACAATGATCCCTGCTGCGGCTAAGCACTTTAGTGTTGTGGATTTAAAGAATGCTTTCTTTAGCATTCCTATAAACAAGGAGAGTAGATATTTGTTCGCGTTCACCTTGGGAGGACGTTCATTTACATTTACTCGGGCACCTCAAGGGTATACTGACAGTCCGAGCATTTATAGTAGAGCTTTGAAAGAGCAGCTTGACACCCTTGAATTGCCACCTACTTGTACACTGCTTCAGTATGTCGATGATTTGCTTTTGGCTGCAAATTCTGAAAGTGCTTGTAAAGAAGGCACTGTACTGTTGCTTGTTCAACTAGCTAAAAATGGTCATAAAGCTTCGTTCAAAAAATTTCAATATTGTTGTCAGGAGGTCGCCTATTTAGGCCACCTCCTGTCAAAGGAGGGGAGAAGATTGACACCTGAAAGAATAAAACACATTTCTGGCATGTCTGTTCCAAATACACAGAAGGAAGTCAGAGCCTTAATAGGTATGGCTTCTTACTGTAGGTTGTGGATCCCAAACTTTTCACTAGTGATAAAACCGATGTTGGCTTTGACGAAGAAGGGCATTTCTTTGCCGCTGCCATGGAAATCGGAACATCAAAGATCATTTGAGCTTCTCAAAACTGCGTTATGCTCTGCACCGGTTCTGGGTACTCCAAATTATGACAAGGCCTTTGTGTTGTTTGTGCATGAATGTGATGGATGTGCTTTAGCTGTGTTAACACAGGAACACGGAGGGAAGAATAGGCCGTGCGGCTACTACTCCTCCGCCTTTGATCCTGTCGCATGCGCTTTGCCAAGATGTTTGCGAGCTGTCGCTGCTGCTGCCGCGTCTGTAAAACAGAGTGAGGGAATGGCCCTAGGCCATGATTTAATTTTGATGGTACCTCACTCTGTAGATGTCCTATTGAATAAAACCCAAACGCAACACCTCACCTCTGCACGGCTAACAAGGTATGAATTAATTCTGTTCGCCCCTCACATTCAAATTAAGAGGTGTTGTGTTCTTAATCCGGCTGAACTTCTACCTTTCCCGCAAAATACTGTTTGCGGTGACGAAGAATTATATGACTGCCTGTATACCACTGAACAGGAAACGAAGGGCAGGATAGACCTTATAGATACTCCTTTGGACAATGCAGAAGGGGAGCTGTTTTGTGATGGCTCCTGCTTCAAACTTCCAGATGGTACATCTACAGCTGCTTACACAGTTACTACGTTGAGTACGGTTGTTGAAACTAAGAGAATTCCGCATAACTCCGCGCAGGCTGCAGAGATTATAGCGTTGACCCGAGCTTGTGAACTCTCCGAAGGACATATAGTAAACATATATACTGATAGCCAGTACGCCTTTGGGGTGGCTCACAACTTCGGGAGGCTCTGGTCGGAAAGAGGGTTCCTAACCTCACATGGGACCAAGATCCAGCATGGTCCCCTGATAGTGCAATTGCTCTTGGCACTCTCACTCCCTAGGCAGTTAGCGATCATGAAATGTGCAGCACATCCTAAGGTCATAGATGATGTGGGAAAAGGGAATGCTTTTGCTGACCAGATAGCCAGGCAAATGGCCACAGACCTTAGCGCAGACATGTATGCTCTAAGGGAAACAAAAGATGCCTATGTAATGGATGAGTGTATTGGGTCTGTGCGAGATATTCAAACTGATGCCACAATAGAAGAGTCTAAAAGGTGGGCCGAAGGAATGGGGAAACTGGATGATGATGGGTGTTGGGTGGATACATCTGAAGGAAAATGGTTGCTCCCTGATTCATGTGTGCTGGCAATGGTTACGATGGCACACGGTCCTACGCATGTGTGTGCTCAGCAGATCACGAAAATGTTAGATAAGTCTGGGTGAATGATAACATTTTGAAGACTGCACAGCGACATGTTCAGAACTGTATGATTTGCTTACAGCACAATGTGGGGAAGGGGACTGTAACTCCAAGGGGAAGCTTTGGGCCCCCTTCTGTTCCCTTCGAGGTCATCCACTTTGATTTTATTGAGATGGAACGGTGTAACAATCTAAAATATGTTCTTGTGATTATTTGTGCTTTTAGTAAATGGGTCGAGGCTTTCCCCGTTAAAGATGCTACTGCCATGACCACTGCAAAGACTATGGTAAAAGAATTCTTTCCACGATTTGGGCTTCCAAGAGTAATTTGGTCAGGCAATGGTCCCCATTTTGTTGCAGCAGTAATTTTGCAGATATGCACAGCGTTACACATTGAAAAACGATTTCACTCAGCTACACATCCTCAAAGTGCTGGGTTGGTAGAGAGACATAACGGTATCTTAAAGAATAAGCTTGCAAAAACATGTGCCGACACCAAATTGAAATGGCCAGATGCCTTACTTATTGTATTATTAGCCATGCGTACCACACCTCAAACTAAGACTGGGCTTTCTCCATTTGAGGTAGTGATGGGGAGACCTGCTAACATTTGGGGTCTTCCGAAGCCTAAAGCCCTGAGGGAGGTAGAAAATGTATTGGTTGTAGACTACTGCAACCAGTTGACTAAAAACCTGTATTTCATTTATCATCAGGTCCAATCAGCTTTACCTGTACGGTTTACGGGCCCAGGACACGATATTCAGCCTGAAAGTTGGGTCCTAGTAAAGGCCTACGAAAGGTCTTCCTGTCTCGCTCCTCGCTGGAGGGGACCCTACCAGGTGCTGTTGGTCACTCGGACAGCAGTGGGGGTGGCTGGGAAAAAACACTGGATCCACGCGACGCATGTCAAGAAACTTCCTCACCTGACGCCACACGTTACAGAAGAAGCAGAACCCCTCACTGATGCTACAATCTCTGATCCTGGAGTAGCAAACAGTGCTGTGAGTGCGTCGGAGAATTCCTCTGAGCCTGTGGAGCTTGGGGAACAGTCAATTTTTTCTCCGCACTCGTTGAAAAAGTCATTTCCGGAAAACACTGTTTCAAGTTCTGCGACTTCCGTCGCCTCCGATATGTTGCTTCCCTCAGGAAGTGACGTTACCTCGTTTCTGGATCAAACAGTTTTGGGTACCACCAGGTACGACCTTCGACGAAGAACATAGAACTACGGCACGGGTCTTTCCGTGCATTTGGAAAGAAGAAGTGATTGAAAGTTTTCTCTTGTAAAGGAAAGTTGCTTTCGAACAAAAGGAAAAAAAAGGGATTCTGCTGGCTAGGGTTGGGAAGGACTAAGAAGTCGCGCGACCGTAGTGTCGCCAGCAACGAACATTGGGGTCGTCGATTGAGAAACTGCAATGCCTGCCACCTCCACCGCTGCTCCCCGCACTGGACTTGTAAATAAGGGGGTGACCAACTCGGACAACGAACAATGTGCCTGGGCCCCGAAAACGTATTGCTGTGTTGTGTTAATAATAATTGGAATTTGTGTAATTACTGCTATGGGACTTTGGTACTTCGAAGACATTTACCCTCTAAAACCTCTGCTGCCAATTGAGATTGTACCTACTGCTTTGACTCCCTCTGTACACCTTCACACTCTGTCACCTAGAGACTCCCAGCATAGACGAAAGTATCATAATAACACTTTAATGATAGTCATGAATGCAACACATGCCATTTTTATTAAGAGTAATTGCTGGATTTGTACCCATTTACCGCAACATGGGAACAAGGGGCTAGGATGGTATATTCACCCTTTACCTTTAACGACTGCTTGCTATGCTTCTCTTAGAGCACTATTCTTTGGCCGTTGGAATGACAGCGTCTCAGGGAACTTTGATGGAACTAATTTAAATGATTTTGAGAAACGTTAATTGACTCCCCTGGGATGCTCGCTTTTTGCAAATAGAAGTAAACCTAATGTTGCTTCTATTAGGCCATCTGATAAACTATCTCTTCCTTTTCAAACTCTAATTTCCTTTAAAATGGCTCCGATAGGCAATAAGGACGCCGTGCCTCCTTCCTACTCTATTAATCATAGCCCTGATTCAGTCCCCTTTTGTGTACAAAGAAATGGCAATCGGCCAATGGGAGATTTTGAAGGTTGTATAAACATTGTAAATTTGACTGGGGAGAACAGGCCTCTGTATGTAGGGGGGCCTGTTTATTTCGTTTGTGGTAGTTCAGGATTTCCCTGGTTGCCCAAGGATTGGCAGGGAACCTGTTATTTAGGCATCCTGTTACCTGGGGTATTCATAGCTAGTACTTTGGAGGTTTCTAAGGCTCGCCCACGGCGGGACGAGAACGGAGATACCCTGGGCAAGTATTGGGAGATATAGCGAAATCAGTTGTGCCATTTTGGGGACAGATAGCAAACTCTGGAAATATTAGGGGACTAGCAAGAGTACTGGAGAGAACCATCAACCGGACCACGGATATACTCTACAATATGACACTAGAACAAAAGGCAATAAGATTGGTAGCGCTCCAAAATCGGATGGCATTAGATGTCATTCTGGCAGAACGTGGTGGAGTATGCAAATTAGTGGGGTCCGCTTGCTGTGTTTTTGTACCAGATTCCTCACCGACAATTTTCAAAGCAATACAGAACTTGCACATCCTTAGTTCCTGTTTCCAATATATACCTAGTATATGTGCAATGCTAGGGGGGTGTTGTGCTCAAGCGGTGAGCACAGTAGGGCACAAAATGTACGCCCCAGAAACAGCATCTGAAGAGTTTGTGTTACAAGAGGTTCTGATGAACGACCTAATGGCTATAGACATTACAGATAATGATTCAGGATGTATGGACGACAATGCATGGAGTTATTTGCAAAAATATTAGAAGTGATATTAGCACTTGGCATAGGCCAAAAGGAGGGTTTGTCGGAATTGAAGCAATATTATGCCTCCTATCACAGCAATTGTATGTGTATTGGCCTACGCCAAGTTGTCTAAAACATCATATGCGAACAAACTCCGCGGCAAGGTCTTGACTTTAGATAAAGTAATGTAAGCCGCCATCTTGGATTAAGCTGCAATTTTAGGTTCTCTTGTAATGTGGAAGTTACCCTGAACATCAAAATGGAGGCCGAATGACATTCTGAGTAAGATTCTGGCCGTTGTGACCACCGTACACACGAATAATTAATATGCCTGCAGGCCACTTGTCGAGGTCGCGAACTGAGACCTTGTCCTATTGCTGACCTATGTGTAAATGTACAACTATATCAGTGAAACTAATCAAAATGCATATATTATAGGATTGACCTGGCTAGGAACCCATAGGCCCGATCCCTAGAATGGTTAACCCGCGAGGGGTTTGGCCAAGGGCCGGACAAACAATATAAAAAGCCCAAGTATTCCAATGTACGGTCTCTCTTACTAATGCATCGAACCTTCGTTGAAGTTCGTTACGTTACTCTGAGAGCCGAATAGCTATCTGTTTGTCAATTGACTTTGGTAACTGTTGTAGCTTTTAAATAAAGCACTTGTATGTTCTGTGTAACCTGTGTTGGTGTGTTTCTTTTTGGGCTTCCCGGCCTCATATTATTTTTATGTTTTCACACCTTCTTCATGTCTTAACAAGCCCATCTACTTTGAAGATGCAGATCATGTTGTATGCAGAACACTGACACATTTGCCTACCAGCAACACTCTGCAGTTGGAAGGGGTCGATGTGCTGGCTTAGTCAGGTTGTGACACTTGCACTACTTTAATTTTTTATTCTCATATATTGCCACTGTTTGATCACGTACTGATGTTTTGTCTTGCTGGTAAGTATTTGTTCATGTGTGTTGTTTTTTATTCATTACTGAGAGCAAATTGTCTGTGGTCTGTTTCCATTTGGGACAGTGCACTTTGTGACACTTGTGTCATGTGTTGTGCATTCATTTGGTTGCTTTCCCTTTGCATGCCATGCCATGGTGTTTTGGGTAGCTGAGATGGGGAGGGGTTGGGTGACATGCCACTATTTTGATGTGGTATTTTGCAAGGGGGTAGTGCTTCATGCTGCATTTATGTGTTTTCTTCTGACACAGCATTGGGTGCCTTTAAGTAGCTAGGGATGCACACAATGTAGCACTTCCAGGTGAACAATCTCAGGCTGGTATGGTTGTGACAGTTGACTGTCCCTTTTGTCATCATCATTGATTGTGAGCTGGTCTGTGCCAGGCCAGTGTGCACTCCGCATGGGTGGGATTTTAGGTGAAGTAATTTGCCACAAGATGGGTACGGGCTGCCTCACCACGTGCCCTCTCACCTCTCATGCGCAGCAGGCGTGTACGTGGTTGGGGATGTGGGGGCACCACCATGTCCACCGGCACGCCCTGCCGGGTTCCAACATTGTGCAGGACACATGCTGCCACTATGATCCTGCACACTACTGGGGGCACATATAGCAGCTGGCCACCAGAGTGGTCAAGGGAGCGAAAGCTTCACTTGAGCACTCCAAATGTGCGCTCCACTATGCCCCGGGTTGCAATATGGGCTGTGTTGTATCTTACCTCGGGTGGTGTGGTGGGGTTCCGAATTGGCGTCATCATTTAGGTGCTCAGAGGGTAGGCACTGTCCCCTGGGGAGGTGATAATGGTTGTCATTAGTGGGGTTCACATTTCTCAGTGTCTGACATGCATGCATGTGCAGAGGCATTTATATTCACCAATTAGCCATGTGTCGCCATGCCACCCAGATTCCAGGTCCCAGTTTAGGGGTGACATTCTGGATATGAAACTATCATGGCTGTACCCTGGATAGTTGGCATATACTGAAGTGATGATTCCCTTGACATCACATACAACCTGCACGTTGATGGAATGCCAGTGCTTGCGGTTTCAATAGATGTGCCCAGTGGCCCTGGGAGGACGTAGAGCCACATGGGTGCAATCAATGGCACCTAGCACTTTGGGGAAGTGTGCCACCCCGTAAAAGTCCTGGACAACAGTAGGTGTTCTGGGCATGTATATGTGCCTGCGGACTGAGGGGCGTGCAGTCATGATGACCAACACCTGGTGTAGGCAGCGTGACTGCGTGGCCTGTGAGACCCCCCGACTATGGCACTTGTCCGCTGAAAAGACCCAGTAGCCAAGAAGTGCAGTACATTGAGCACCTTTTCCAAGGGGCTCAGTGCTTGGGAGCACAGGGTGGGTGATGTGAGGTCATCCTCCCACTCCCTGACCAGTTCTAGGATTATGTGTGGTGGAAACCTCCCATACACCTGGTCATCAGGCATCCCAAAAAGGCTGGTCCTGGGTAAAAAAAATGCAGGGCCTGGTTATCCACCTCCTCCTGCAGTGTCCCACGGCCACTGCTGCGAGGAACGGTATATTCATCGTAGCGTCTGAGCTCGTTTTTTGTTTGCTCGCACTTTTATGCTGCGCTGGGCCGCTTACGCTTGCTTCCTGCTGGCATATGTGTTTCCGGATTAGCACATCTTTTTTGGCGCACGGCTTTCCCATGTTCGATTCCATGAATACGTGGTGTTAGCGCGCATGTGGGCATTGCGAGCATTTACCTCCTGTACTTCCCCCGTAACGCCCACATTTTCACACTTTGTTCCCCATTCCGCATGTTACGCCCCATGTTCCGCCCACTTTTCTTGTGTACGCTACATGATGTGCGCTTTCCCTGTGCACGTAGCGCATGCCGTTTAGTGATGTGTGCGCCCACGTGCGCCACCCACGGATTTGGCGCACATCCCAGGTTTTACAAGCACAGCGCATTCCATGAATCGATGAACGGCTGCGTGCGCCGATTTGGCACGAGTGCGCTGCGATTTTCACGCTTGCGCTCCCATTTTCGGCACACATTTATTCCATGAATTACCCTGTATATGTTCAGTGGCAGAAATATTGTCTCCTCACGAGGCGGTCTCGCTAAATGCGAGGTTACAAATCATACAATTTAAGGTCCTGAATCAGTTACAATTATACACCAGAGAGCGTATCCAGGTGTTCGGCGAACACAAGTGATGCATGCGTGAAATGCGGGAGGGTGTTGGCTGACCCGTTCCATATGTTCTAGGACTGCCCGCTGGTTGGGCTATTCTGGCAAGAAATAGCAGGTGTGCTGTATATATGATAGACACTCACCTGACACTCTTCCCTCCTAAATACGTTCTGGGTGACATTGGTAAAGTTTCAGTGCTTGTATGGAGATTTTTTAATCTTGGTTGTTTTATTGCTAAAAAATGCATATTGAAACATTGGAAGTGTAAAACGGCCCTATCATGCCGGGAATGGCTCTGGGAGCTAACGCACGTCAATGAGAGGAAGGAAGGGTGTGCAGCAATGATTGTGGCATAATGTCATTCTAAGGACATTTGTGGACCATTTCATGATTACCTCTACCACCAGTAGCAGGAGGTGGTTGTGTACAATTTTGTTTTACGTTGTATTTTATTTGCTTTATGGAAGTGATTTGTGGATTGTGATTTGCAACATGACTGCCTGTTGCTTAAATAAAGTTTAAAAAATAATAATTATTGAGAATGTGAGATGAGACTGCCCTGGGTCCCCTTTTAGGTTGTGGGATTGAGGTTGGTCCTCCCTTTTACCTTGTTATTGTATGTAATCGGTTAAATGAAATTGAAAAATGTTTCGCTTTTCATTTTATATCCTGTTATGCAGTTATAAATGTTATGCTTCTTTAAGATGTCATATAGTGAAATGTTTATTTTTCTACACTGTATAGTTTTTAAGATTTGAAATGCCTAACCAATATAACACTTAATAAAAAAACAAATGTTAAAAAGCAAAACAGATCCAGACATGCTGCCAAATGAGTCGGACTCCAAATCAGATTGCCCAGACCCCATAAAAACAGCAGCACACACACGCATCCCTTAAGCATTCACTCACCCATTCATACAGCATTCACCCACTCATGCACACTTCAAGCATTCCCACGCTGATTTACCTGTGCACGCTCCCATACACCATGCACACTCTCATTTATAGTCAAAACCCTTGCATACATCCATTACACATGTATTTTCTTACTTTCTGTTCTGGTCCATCCTCTGCTCTTTGGTCCTCATGTCACCAGCCCCAGGGGCACTTCAATGCCTGCTAGCTGCAGCTGAGGGAGTGCTTAGTGTTTTCACTTGGCTGGCTTGTTCAGAATGGCTGAGGTTGGGGCCATGTCGCCCATCATGTACAGTGTGTGCCTGGGTGATGATGGGTATTTGGTATAGTGCAGACCTGCCTCAGAAGCAAATTAAACAGTATGTTTAGTTGTAGCTATAATACATCAAACATGAGGTGTTGAACAGAGAGAAAAGTGGTGTGGGATTCTGGTTGATTTCAGTTTAGAGACAACTAAATGGACTGAGGGGTGGAATGGACAGAGAAATATGATTGTTGGACAGAGATGCAAAAAGACACACTCTACAGTTTATTGTAACATATTTGCTATATATTACACATATGCACAATGTTAGGTAAAAGGAGATTAGCACTGGAGTCCCAAAAAAATGTTTTGCCTGTAGACAGTTCGACTTGAGGGGCAACAAACTGGACCCCCTACACCCATCCATTTGGGTTGCATGTTTTGCCAATTGGAACCATTTTTTGTGGCCATGTGTGTACGTCTCACGTCAAAGTGTTAAGTAATTTTTCCAGAACCCAGCAAGTTTGGACAAGTACCAAGGTGGGGTTAGCTAATTACGTCGGGATACCAACCCAATGCTATTAGTGTTATCGCAAGTTAGTCCGGCACAATTTGCACTGGATCCTGAGTTGCGGTGGGGAGGTAAATCCCCATTCCCATTGGGTACATAGGGGTGTCTTAGCGTTATTAGCGCTGGTGCAATTAGCGCTGTGCTAATAGCACTAGAACATGGGTGGACAGGGGACCTTTCTACCTGCATCACAAATCTGCAGGTAAAACTTCCACACTCTGACCAAATCAAGATAGGGCGGAGCAGTAAATGCGGTGGTGAAGGCGCTACCACCACATTTTACTGCTCTGCCAAAATCATGATGAGGCCCAAAGTCTTTGGGGGGACCAATCATAAATAAGGGACTTCTGTAGATTACAAGCTGAGACACAAAACCAGGAGGCTCATGGAAGCACAACACAAGGTACCTATAAAGCTATCTAAATAAGGGGATAATCTAGAAACATTGTGGTGACCACATGGTTTGTCTCTGTATTCAGGACATTGCCAGCTCTGTTCATAAGAGCACATGTGTTTGATGGGAAGAGTTACAGAGTAAAAGATGGACTCTGCTTAGGTAGAGGGACATCTTTGGATACCCAATATTCAAAGGTATTGTGGAATTCATCATTAGTCTAATTTGGCATTCATGCTATTGAATATCAGCAACACCACAAATGGCCCAATGTTTATTAGGACATTCTCACAGTGAAACAATGATTTGTGTTTTCACATGACGGAAATGTAGTCTTTAAGCAGTCAGGGATATCAAAAAAGACATTTATCCCATGAAGAGCTAAATAATTGATATTGATCCATGCAAGGATTGCATAAAGTTGCACCACTAGCCACGCTCCTTCAGTTCCTTCAGACATGAAGACACTGTTTGTACCATGTTCAACATCGAAGTCTCTTGGGACCCTGGACTGGATGGCCTTGCAATTAATTATTTTGGTGGCTTTGCTGTTGTATCTAATTTTACAATTCCAACGATAGGTCCATCATCCATGCAGCAATTGTGTTACCAAGCTAACTGATAAATTATAAAATGGACTGATCATTTGGAATCTTACAATGTTCTCCAACTGCGTAAACACTAATGTAAGTATATCTCATTAAATGTCTATTAAAAAAATACTTTCCAAAGATCAATTGTTCTATAAACAAACATTGCACCAAACACAAATTCAATATTTGCTTCAAATCTCTTTGACCTCCATTTCTTGCACATTACTTGGCATTGAAACATACCAAGAATGACCTTGAAAGGATCATTCTGGACGTTGTTAGGAATTCTTGTAAAAGTCTGAATCTGGATGAATTTCTAGCCAGAAGGAAATTAATATGGGTTTTAAAATTAAAGACACATTTTACAGGTCTAAAGAAAATGGTTGTGGCTAACCAGAGGAAGGAGTCAGACTGAATATGAACATGTTTCAAGGGTGTTTATTAAAAATAAAGAGAACACGTCTATTTGGCCCTACCACTATGAGAGAGGTTTCCTGCCTACCAAACTAAAAGTAATGGTGCTCAAAGGAAAACAGTTCTTAGTCTGAAAACCTAACCAACTAACTGGCTCTACCACTTTGATAATAAACTTATAAAAAGAAATAGGTCAGGAAAACGATCTCTGTCTTGGACTTCTGCATGACCCAACACTTGGATTCCTTTTCCTCAGTAAGAACATTTTAAAAGTTCAACAACGTTCCAGCAAAGTTCAGCAAAGTTCTGGCAAAGTGCAACAATTCCTTAAAATACAGTTCTCATGCCACTCTGTAGACTCTGTGTACCAACTTTTGGTGAAATCTAAAGGTTTCTTGTTCCTCAGGAAAAACAAGATTTCTTTAACACAACTACACCATTCCTCTGTTGGTACTTGACAGTGTCCTTGTCTTGCTTGTAAATATTTGAACCCTACAGATTCACTCTCCTCCCAATTCTTTATTTTGGATTTTGGGTTTGTTTCAAGTTTATTGGACTCCCCAAAGTCCCAGAGCGCTCTGCCAGGCTTGCTTTAACAGGGCCTTGGCAGGGAGTCTCTCAGTTTCTCAGGGCTCTCAAAAGCCCCATGGCCCTTGGATAGGCTTGTTGTATTGGTTTGTTCAAGTTTTCTGGGCTCACAGTAACCCCTGTGGCTGTTCGTCACTCTCAACAACATTGGGAGTTTGCTTCCATTAGGTAAAAATCTCTCAGATTCCCAGGGCTCTCGAAAGCCCTCTGACTGACTAATAGTCTTTCTTTGTCTCTATTCAGGTTGATCTGGCTCCGGTACCCTTTGTGGTCCTCCCGGCCTTGATTCACACTATTTGCCCCAGTGTTACCTCTTCAGGAATGTTTACTTCCCTTCCGCTGCTCAGCTTTGAAGTTAACACACTTCTCGTGCGGAGCTCATGGTTTTTGGACTCTCTGCTGCAATTTGGTTTCAGTGTCGGGTTAACAGACCATAGATCCACCACAGCTTCCGTGTGGTCATTCCACAAGTCGAGACTGTAGCTGTCTCTCTCCTAACATTTGTTTCTCTAATGGTCAGGGCAACAGCCGTCTGGCATCTTGCGAGTGACTCATTCGCGCTGCATGCTTGCTCTGGCTCTGCCGTCTAGAATGGCTTCACCACTCCAGGACATCTCTTCATCAAAGGCTCACCTCTGCGTAAGATTCTTTCTCCTCAATTCAATGTTCCTCTTGGTTTTATGTATGTCATCTGAAACCAAAGGCGTGTGTCTTTCCTCTTGGACTGTGGAGTTCAGGTGAGATCCAGCATTACCTGAAGCCAAAGAAAATATAGTCACTATAACGTGGATTCAAAACAGGAGTAACAACAGTCTTTCCAATTCCCATGTAGTCAGATAACATATGCCGGACTGGGAGTTCCTTACCGGAATAGGAGTCCTTGCGCTCAGACGGGGAGTCACTTCAGTGAGGTCTCAATTGTCCAGACCTTTAGGGAGGTTCTTCCTTAGCGGTTTCACCTCCCTAGCCTCAAAGGGGGTGGCTCACCTCTTGGGAAGAAAGGGAATACTTGTCCACATGCGTCACATACCCCTCCCATTAAATGAGACACTCCTCTGTGATTGGGAAGCGGGAAATGGCTTAAAATGTACACATTGTTTTGTTCTTGCTCTTTTTGATGTTCCACTGAGAAACAAAACTGTTGAATATATAAACGCCATCACATGACTCCAGCATTAGAATCTTTTCTTAGACTCATCCAGGTCAGAGGGAGTAGTCTGTCATGAGCCGGAACCTTCTTCCTGTTCAATAATACTGCAGGTTCACGATTGTTCATTTGATGGCTTGGGATTCAAATTTGACTGTAGCATATTACGGTTCTCTAGGGAATAACTTCCAATTTATATACAAGAGAGGGTGTTCCATGCCATCATGGTCTGTGTCAAAACAGTAATCCACATAATGTATTGTAGAAAATGGTGAATGTACATTTAATATGCATTCATTACAAACAAAAATGCTGAATCCCATTATACTGAACAGAGAGGTTGTGAGGGTGTCGTCCACTGCCCATGTTTTGTATAATGGACAGAAGGAGTGCGTTGACAGGGAATACAAAAGAAAAGAAAAGAAAACAATAGAAAGGACCCGGTTCGGAAGTCCAGTCCCTCTTTAGGGTTGGGAAACTTCCACCGGAGGGAGACGAGAGAATTGTGGTTGGGGAGTGAGGAAGTGGAAGCAGAGGAACAGGTTAGTGCAGTACCAAGGGTAGCGGTAGGTTTTGTAGGGGAGGACTGGTCCAAGAGACCCCCCTCGCCTACGTCTTCTCCCCAGGTGAGGGCTATGGCTCATTGGGCGTCCCCTCATGCCACCCGGGCCCAGGTGGTGGAGGGTTCACCTGCTGAAGACATTGCCCACACGTATTGATTGCCCACATGTATTGAATTTAGCTAGGCCCAGAAACCATTTTGTCTATCAAAGATGGTGTGAGCTCAGCGCACTGTAGCGTGGCCCCCACCCTCGGAGGGGTTCAACTATCCCTGTCCCCGCAGCACCCTGGCAGATCCGCTGCGAGCGCGTTCCCACGAACAAGACGGACATGAGCTAGCATAAAATACTAACACTGTAACATTTCACCTTCCACAATGTATTACCAGCATGACCCGGTCAGCGAGGCCTGGGCGATGAGGAGAACTGTAGAATGGCCATCCGGTGAAAGCAGAAAAATACCCAAGTGTGAATGCCAAAAACCACTGGTAATACGCGTCCCCTCTTCACAAAACTACTACTACTAAAGAAACCTGTAAAATTGTGTAATGATTGTGGAAACGCATGCTCACATGACACCAGCAATGAAGGACCCACACCCCGCGGTCCCGCGCCATAACTGAACTAATGCTGCTAGAATGCAAGGGAGAATGAATGCAACTATACATAAGGCTTGTGTGAACGACGCGTGCAAATGCGCCCGTCATGTGTATATGTCTAAGGCCTTATATGTCATTACCTCCACGCACGGTGGCGGGTCTCGATCTTTAGGCTCCCCGAACTACACTACTACCTCAATTAACGCAAATGTGTATGTATATAACTAAATGCTGTAGTTGTTAACATGTAACGTACTAGTAAGGTGCTCAGACTGGCTATATTCGAGAGACACGTAGTTAAGTTGAAATGTATGCTTTCAAGTGATCCAAATGACTATTATAAGAATGTTTAAATGTGTATAATATTCTCACCTAAAAGTCGACAACACACGAGAAAAATACCTTTGTGAATATGTGCAAGGCCATTTCCCCTCCCACCCTGCGAAGTCTGCCAAACCAGAGAGCTGAGGCCTGCGCCGCGCTGCCCCACCTCCCCCAACTAGGCTGGAGCCGCTTCAAAGATTTGTAGTCCCCTCTGCAGCACCCAAGGCCTGCCACCTGCATTATTTACAACCCAGAAGTAAACCTCCGCTTGAATACACAGATCCAAAGGCGCCCCCTCGTAAACCCCATAACCCACCGGATCACCTTAGACTTATGACCCTGTGCAATGAAGACACCCAATACTGTAGTAACATACAGCGGCCCATTCATAATCACTTCTAACGAGACAGAAAGACATGTACCGCCCGTCCCATGCACAGAAACTTAGCCCCACGACCTATGGTACCGGTCAAACAGGACACTGGTAACCATGCACTGATGAATCACCATCAAACCCCTCACAAGGTGCATTCCTCTTGTGTTGCATTAACCTGTAGAATAACCTATTGATAGATTTACTAAAGAAGATAACATTACAATGACTGAATGACTGCGGTGTGCATGGCATAGGGCAAATAAGTCAGGAAAAGACATTCATCTCTGACGCGGGCCACACTGGCACAACAACACCGCCCGGATGAACTTGGCTGCCATGCCAGGCCCAGCCCAACCCACGAGGCTGACCAGTGACGTCCTCCAGCCAAGGCCAACCACATCGCAGCAGCACCTATAGCTAGTCATCGCCACCCAATCCCATTGAACTTGTGCCCCTTATAGTATGTAGGTTCTGATGACGTGTTTTGTAAATATATACGCCTGTCTTTGCTATTGTCAGACAGAGCGCTCTCGGAGTTTGCAGAGTTCTTTGCATGCCCTATTCTGATTGATAAACTCCCATTTACGCTCACCCGAACTCTGTCTTGGCCTTATTCCCATCCTGGGAGAGTCCTTCATTGTCTCTCATTGCGGGGAGGATCGTGCTGGTTGGGGACGCTTGCCTTCAGTGGTGACCCCGAAAGCGTGATTTTTATTATTATTTCCTAAACCTATACCTACCGTCCCCTTTTGGCACGAGAATCTCCGGTCGAAAAGGGATACGCACGGTGGGCCGGCTCCAGAAGGCTGCCCGCCAACGGCGACCGGTACACTAAGAAGTGCGCACTCAACAGACAGAGGGTACGGGATCCCGGTTGAAAAATCCCCTTTGAGTACCGCTCGCCGGAGCCGGGGCTGACTGTTGAGCGGACGGCGACACTGCCTGGACAGACCCAGTTTCGGAGACTATCGGTTCAAGACGGGCACGTGAGTATTGAGTGCGAGCGATCCTAAAGGGAGTGGAGGAGAAAATTTAGGACAGGGAACGAGGAGGGGTAGACAAAAAGAGGGGGGCGCGCAGGTCCACTAAGGACTACCTTAGACTTTCTTTGCTCTTTTCTTTGCATATGGCCATTAGGATTAAGAGGTGAATAAGAGATAAAAGTGACGGGAACCTAGCTCCGAAAGAGGGTGGAAGGCGGCGCCGGATAGTGCTATCTTGACTAGTACTGGGAATATATGAAGAAGTGATAAAAGTGTCTGGCAAAGGGGGACACGGAGAATATATTAGTGACTGCTACTCTTTCCATTCTTTTCTTTAGGGTTGGGGAAAAAAAAAAAAAAAACAACAGTGAGATTAGTATGAAACCATAGAGATACAATAAGAGACAGAGAGTCCTACTGTAAAAGTGAAGATCAAACCTGTAAACATATATATATATATATATATCTGAACAAGACGACAGGGACAGACGGCCAGGGAGGAAAGGGAGGGCAAATTGAATTGCACATAGAGTGTTACAGAGAGGTGTGTGCATATTGTATGCGTCAGGTGATAATTTGGTGTTGCGGGTGTGTATAAATTGTCATAAATGTATAGCCGTTGAGTGGTCATGGTACGTGTGGCCGGATAAAGTTTCTTGAAGACAAAAAAAAAAAAAAAAGCCCCGGTAAAGTGAGCGTGTGCGTTTCTGATTTCCGGGTTAATATTGTCAAAATCACTGATGGTTTGCTCTTGTATGTGCCCCCCCAAATAGAATAGAATAGAGACTGTGTACAGCCATTTTTTGTATTGTGCAGGCAGGGGGAAGAGTACAAAGAAGCCCATTATTGAATGTGAAGTGGAAGATGAAAACTCATAGTGGTAATACGTTTACATTGTAATTGTGGACGTACAGAGACACACAAGGACTAGGAAGGCACAACGATGGGGGCCGGAACACCCTTATCACATATTTGTAAGAACCTACCAGGGCACGCGGAGCGAATTAAGAAATATCATGACCAATGGATAACAGAGCTGAAGGGAGAGGGGTACCCCAGATATGGCCCGAGGGGGGTCATTTGATAAAAGTGTTCTGGATATGGTGGCCACATGCATTTGTTTGAAATACAAGGGGAAGCAGTTGCACAATAGGAGGGAAATATTAGATCTCTGGAGGTTATTTGAAGAGATACAACCGCCTAAAGCACCAGCATTAAATCCTGACCTACCATCCACCACTGATAATCCACTGATGATACAGAGAGATGCTAAAGAATTGTCAAATAGAGAACCCCCAATAGAGGTAATAAGCTTATACCCGATATTAAACAAGCCTGTGCCCGCAGAAGGGTACAGTGACCCCACTTATGTGCCTCCCCCGACAACTGCTACTCCCCACCGGCCAACGGCACCCCCGCCATATGAAAGTACAAGGGAGCGAGCCCAGGCAAGTACACAAAGGGTGGACATAGAAAAGCTAACAGATGATTTACAATCAAGACTCTCAATAGCGAAAGATGAGCTCTCAAGGATAAAAGACATATGTGAACAAACAGCACTTAATGCAGAGAGATCAGTGCGCATGTCTAGAGCGCCTAGTGAGAATAGAACACTTGAAGACGGATGGAAAAAAGGTGAGATACTGTTCAGAATTGAGGAAGAACCAACACGAATAATTGAAGTAGGGGCACGAGAGGGAGGTCTTGATAACGAAGAAAGGCCTATAGGGGATAGAGAGGAACTGCTATGTGATATAAGAGACGATTTGGAAGAAAGCGACAGGTTGAGTATGGCAATGGGAGGGGGAAGTGAAGGGGTGGACGGTGCATGTTCAATAAGAACACTGGATGATGAGTGGACAGGGCGATTAAGGAACAGGGTGGGAACAATGGCCTCATTGGGAACAACAGGAGTAAAGACGGGAACAGATACAGCGGTGAAAGGAAAATTACAGCTCCCGCTGATACATAGGGGAGGAGGGAGGCCGAATTACATCCCATGGGCTTAGATGGACAAGGCAAATTTATTAAAGTTATTGCCGCCGCTGTCGGAAGGGGCGAGCAAGTGGATATATGCCTTTGAGAAACACACTGCCGGGGTACCCCTAGCAATAGGGGATGTGAAGAACTTGCTTGTATCAGCAGTGGGGGATCAGGCTGATAGAGTGTGGGTCAAGGCCGGTTTCCCGGGAGTAACATTAGACTGCGACCGCCATGACGGGGCCTCCTTTAACACAGTGCGTGCAAGGGTGTGGGATGCCTTGCGGGAAACGTTTCCGGACACACCAGACCTACACTCAGTAATGCAGTGTACAATGAATGACGGGGAAGATGCTATGGATTACATTTTTCGGGTCCAAGAGATGTGGAGAGCAGAAATGGGCACGCCATGGTATCAATCGACATCTTTATTTTATTTCATTATAAAAAGGGGGCTCCCAAAAGAGGTGCAAAAAGCGCTCGACAAGATAGCAGGTATTGAAGCACAAGGATCGCCAGAAATTCAGAGCATAATAGTACACCACTGTAAGAGGATCAAAGAAAGGGAGAAAGAGGTGACGCAGAAAAGATTGGCAGACGAAGCGAAACTAGTGCAGACAAAACTGGTGAAGGTCGCAGCAGCAGTAGCCGCGCTCCCACACAACAGGGAGGGAGATGAAGAGGAGGAGGGGCTGGTAGCAATACAAGGAAGGATGGCAACTAATTGGGCTGGAGCAGGACAGCGACAGTTGAACGAGCAGGAGCAAGGCGGAGGACCGCAGTGGCAAGAGTGGAGCCCTCGAGGGGGACGAGGTGGGTACAGGGGCCGAAGAGGAGGTGGACCAGGGTACGGAGGAATGGGAGGACAACAGCAAACAGGGCCCCCGCACCAGCCCCCTACAGTGGCGTGTCAGTGGTTTCAGGGAGCGCTTTTAATCAGGGGGGGGAAATGAGACACCCCGCATAGGACAGCCCACAGAGAACACTTGCGTGTCCAGTTCTATCTACCACCTATCTACCACCTACAATGCATCAGAGGAACCATTGGTGGGGGCTCAGATAGGAGACAAGCAGTTCATATTCATGGTGGATTCGGGAGCGGAGAAATCATGTATTAGAGAGGGCCGGTTCCCGTTATCTAACCGGAAGTTAGAGACGCAAGGGTTCTCTGGGGCTGTAATTGAAGTTCCTTACACAGAAGCATTGGATGTAACAGTGGGGGGCAAAACGGTAAAAACACCCTTACTGTATTATGAACACTCACCAATAAATTTACTAGGGAGGGATCGCCTGAGCAAACTCAACATGACCATATCATTCACTGAGAGAGGTATAGTGTGCTCAACACCCGGAATATGACCACTACGCGTAATGTTGGTAGTACAGGAGCACACAACCACACAAGAGATACGAGGTTTGCCGGCAAATGAGGAAATGTTCATTGAGGGACTAACGACACTGGCCCTCATAGTTCCAGAGCTGAGAAGGATGGATTGGAGGATTCCAGCAGAGTTCCTCTTCCGTCCAATAGTGTGCCCTGACACAGCACCAGGATCAGTGGTATCATTAGATTTGCATGCTGTACAAATATCAGCAAAAAGAATTTCTGTGATTGGAATAGATATGGAAGGATGTGAGTGGCGTACAGTATTGTGTACAAACGCCAATATAGCCCTAAGAGACTTAACAAATGAGGATCTCTTCTCAGATACAGAGGGGGATGGTGAAATAGTAATGGAAATAGCGATGCCCTGTGACATTTTGATTCAGGCCAGGGAAATCCCCGTCCAACTGATGGCAGTGGTAGGAGCACCGCCGTCATTCTTTGATGATGACATGAGGCTCGTACCAAATAACTTATGGACAACAGGCCCCCATGATGTAGGGATGTTGCATGGAGTACAACCTGTGATAATTAAACTAAAACAGGGAGCAATTCTACCCTGAGTGAAACAGTACCCATTATCCCGTGAGGCTGAAGAAGGGATAAAAGAGACAATAAATGCACTACTAGCACAAGGGATCATAGTGCCTTCAAATTCACCTTGTAACACATGCATTTACCCAATCAAGAAAGCAAAAGGAGGGTCTTGGAGGATGATACAAGATTTACGCCCCTTAAATGATGTGATTCAGAAAGAGTGCCCCTTGGTCCCGAACCCTGCATCAATACTATGTAGCATCCCAAAACAGGCATCCCATTTCACGGTGGTTGACTTGAAAAACGCATTTTTCTCCATCCCCCTGGCTGAAGAAAGCAGATACTTGACAGCATTCACACTAGGGGGAAAGAGATATGAACATTGCAGATTACCACAGGGATACTGCAAGAGCCCAAGCATATTCAACCGCATATTACATGAAGACCTAGGGAACCTAACAGTTGAGAGTACCATAATTCAGTACGTAGACGATTTACTCGTCTGTGCACAAGACGAAGAAAGATGCAGAAAAGATTCAATAATACTCCTGACTCTATTGGCCAATAAGGGGTACAAAGTAGACAAGGGAAAGCTACAGTACTGTCTGACAGAGGTTCTATACCTTGGACAGTTAATATCAAAAGATGGGAAGAGAATAATCCCCGACAGGGTAGAAGCAATAAGATCAGTAGGAGAACCCACAACAGTAAAAGACATGCAAAAATTCCTGGGGATGTGCAACTACTGCCGAGCATGGATATTAGATTATGCGGCATACACCAGACCCCTACTACAAGCACTCAAGGAGGCCCAACAGGAGAACAACAAACTAGAATGGACGGAGGAGATGAGCGCCTCCTTTAAAACATTAAAAGATTTAATTTCAAGCGCTCCAGTACTCGCAAATCCTGATTATGGACAGGAATTTTACCTGTTCTCACACTGCAAGGGAACACTAATGACAGCTGTATTGACGCAGAAGACATCCTTAGGACACAAGCCTTTGGCTTACTATAGTGGCACTTTAGATGCTGTGATGCAAGGACATTTCGCGTGCGAACAATCACTCGCTGCAGCCGCGTTCGCAATTGAGAAAAGTGCCACAATAGTAATGGGATGCCCTGTGACATTGTTTGTGGAACATTCTCTGTTTGCAATACTTCAGAGGTCAAAAAGCACACTGACAACACAGCGGGCAACCGCGCATAAGATAATATTGTCCAGCGCCAATATCCATGTGGTGAGATGCAAGACAGTAAACCCAGCAACTTTCATTACAGAAGCATGCAGGAACACGATTGTGCAACGCACAGAGGAGAAAGAGGGGAATACACAGTGGTGTGTGAGAATGCTCTTAGTGAAGGGGAAGTGTACTTCGTAGACGGGTCAGCATCTATTGACACGGACACGGGAGAAAAACATGTGGGGATGGCAGTGGTGAGATTAGAAGACGGTGAGTATGAGACACTAGTGCAATACCACCTCCCATCACATTACTCTGCACAGGCAGCAGAACTGATTGCACTCATAGAAGCACTACATGCAGCTAAAGGTTGTGCAGTGACAATATACACAGACTCGGCCTACATGACGACAACAGTGCTTGGCAAGATGGGGACGGAGGGGGTTTCGACGAACAGATGGAACTCCAGTGCAGCATGCAGAATTGCTGAAAGAGTTGATTGAAGCCTTGCAAAACCCCACAGCGGTAGCAATAGTGAAGTGCCAAGCCCATACATCCAACACAGACGTCGTGTCTTTGGGAAACGCGGCAGCGGACGCTGCCGCCAAGGAAGCCTCGTACTTTCAGAAACATGAGGCAGGTGAGTACATGTTGCAGCACAGAACAAGCGAAGAGCCCCCAGAAGGGTACAATATGATGCCTATATCACAAATACTAGAATTACAGGAAGGAGCTAGTGCAGATGAAAAATTAATGTGGACAAAACGAGGGTGCAGTAAATCGGCGACAGACTTACTGTGGCGACAAAACAACTCAGGAAAAGTGGTAATGCCAGTAAAATTATTAGAAATTGCATTTCAACAACTACACTTCCCTGCACACAATACGAAACAACACATTGCAGCAGAGATACAGGAAGAATGGTTCGTGCCCTGTCTCCAGGAGCACATATCTCGATTAACACTGGAATGCACAACATGTCAGATATACAATTCAGGGATGACATTACGCACGCTCCGGGGAACAATTCCAAAGCCAGTTGGGCCATTCAGAGAGCTACATATCGATTACGCGGACATGGGAGAAAGATGTAATGGAGCACGTTACATGATTGTGGTTGTATGCCCATTTTCAAGGTGGGTAGAAGCAGGCCCATGTGCACGCCCTGATGCTAAAAGCGCTGCAAAGTTCTTAGTGAGGGAAGTGTTCCCGTGCTGGGGAATTTGTGACGTTATTCGCTCGGACAACGGCACTCACTTTGTAAACGAGCTCTTCAAGGAAGTAACTACATTGTTGGGGATACAGCATAAATTGTGCTCGATTTATCATCCTCAAAGTAATGGCGTAGTGGAAAAGATGAACGGACTATTAAAAGGGAGGTTATCAAAACTATGCTTTTCATTAAAAAAGAACTGGATTTACTGTTTGCCCCTTGCGCTATTTGAGCTGAGAAATCAGCCAAGCAAAGACCACCATTTGTCCCCGCATGAAATCGTGACTGGGAGACGAATGCACACAGCACGCTCCCCACTGCGCGAACACTCAGATGCACACAGAAGCGCCGCGATTTTGGGAGATGAGTTCACAGATTATTTGAAGAAATTGACAAGGGCAGAGCGCGCAATATCAAAGCAGCTCTCTCCACCATAGACGCGAGAGGAAGGAAACACAACAGGATCGGTTCCTGAACCACAACTACAGCTGATGCCAGGTGAATTCATTTATGTCAGGAGTTTTGTGCGTCGGTGGAATGCACCACGATTCCATGGCCCAAACGAGGTAGTGTTTTGCACGCCCACAGCAGTTAAAGTAAAGGGCCTGAAGTACTGGGTGCATTTGACCGACGTACGAAGGGCATATAGTAATGTGCAGGAAGAGGTGGATGAGGAGGCACAGACAACCGCAAACAGCACAACTGAGCAGAATGTGTGAATATGAACATATGTGTGTGTGACAGTAATACAGATGAAAAAAAAAAAAGTATGGCTGGCAAATATAATTGCATTTTTATGTTATAAAAAAAAAAAAGAAAAGAGAGGTGTGTTTTTTTTTCACTTGTGAATATATATAAATATATATATGTAATGATATGATAAAATTGTGGAATATTTTTACCCCTGTCTGTGAATACCCTCCCCTGCAACCCTACCTGCTTCCATTCCCCGTCAATATATAATTGGCACTGGTAGTGCCAACAAAATGTTTACATTCATGCACTTAATGCACTTTTATATCTCGAACAGGAACTACCATGACATCTAACGGGCAGCCTGCAACGGATAGATTTACTAGAATTAGAGAGTGGTTAACTGAGAAATGCAGATATTCGTATGAATGTGGACTATCAGTGTGCATTACAATGTTTTTTACACTAATGTTTGGCCTAGTTACATACTGGTTAATAGCGTTCATCTCTATCGAGACGAACGAGGGGGGAGGGAATAACAGCACTATTGTAAATAATGCAACTGCAAGTGTAAATGTTAAGAAAGGTGATTTTTTGGTATGGGACGGAACTAAACTTGTATGGGGTTATTATACTACACCATCCAATGCTGTCATCTCACAAAATGGAGGGCCACGGGGTGCAATGCAAAATAACACAGTGTCCCCGCCAAAGATATCTAATTACAATGCTCACAGCCTAAACGACCGAAACCCCTCCGCCATATCCTGGTTGTATAACACCCCTACCAGCGAACCTGCCCCCATGGCCATAGACACATCACCGAATAACAGAATGGAAGAAAATGAACGAATGAAAGCAACACATGAAATATTATATGATGATTGGGTGAAGGGGGGCGGGAAGGAGAAAGGGGGGTCTAATGTGTCTATCGCCCATGAAACTGGGAAGTACATTAGGAAAAGAAATAACAGAAGAAAAAGGGGAGTGGAAAGGAGGAAGTATGATGAGTACTATGGGTTAGGATTAGATAAGATGGAAGATCCACGACACCCCCACCAGACTAATAAATGGTATGCTGATATGAGCGCAACAGCTAAACAAACAACAAACGAGAGCTGTTATGTCTGCTCTCTCATTCCCCATGCGTCAGGTACCCCCAAGGTATTGTTGCCCAAAGAGTTGCCTATTATAGATGCCCAGTGTCTCCTTCATCTCACGTTATGCAGGATTAAGAACACCTTCCAGGCACATGATGTTACTTTTAGAATGCTGCAGAACGAGAAAACGTGCTACCCAAAGACAGTAGGAGTAATATGTCTGGAAGAACCATTTTTTGTAATACAAGGAACACTTTTCTCGGACAACAAGTGGAAAGATGAAGAAGTACTGTGCAAAGGTGAAGCGCTGAGGGGTGTGGCACCAGAGAAATTGCAATGGATAGAAGAAACGTGCACACCAGTATGGAAGGAACACATTTCAAAACTAACTTGGGTAACAGCCATTGAAAAACCTTTCAAACTACAGAACGAAATAGACTATGAACTATGTTTTAAAGGAGAAGGGAAAACCTCCATGGGGACAAACAAGAACTGCAACAAGACCCTTACCATCCCAGATCTGAGAAAAGGGACAGCGGCCCTGATGGACACGTATTGGGTATGCGGCAACCAGGCACACCTGCACCTCCCCCAGTCCTGGAGTGGCAGCTGCTCAATGGCCACTCTGCACTCCGCCCTAATGGTTATATCGGAAAGCCACATTGATGGGAGCAAAAGAACACAGGAAAACACCCGACAGAGCAAGGCCCAGCCGACTGCAGAGTCACAGATTTATGGCTTATCTTCCGGGAGCAAGGAAGAGGTGCTGTCCCGAAACAGACGAGCATCAAATTACATATCAAAGGCATCATCGGAGTTGCTGGCACAAATCCCAGATAGATACCGACTATTCAGCTCGGCAGAAACATTCTTTGCCTCGCTCATCTCAGGTATCCAGGCCAGAGCAAATGCAAAATGGCTCCAGATAACACGCTGGGAACTGATCCAGTTAGCGAATGACACTGAAGAAGGGTTTAACGTCATAAAAGTGGAACTAAGAGCTCTACGGCTGATGACCATGCAAAACAGATATGTCTTGGACCTGTTGACGGCGATGGACGGAGGTGTTTGCCGAAAAATTGGAAGTGCCTGCTGCACTTTCATACCTTCTGAAGACACAGAAAACGGCTCCCTGTCCCATGTGATCGAAGCAGTACACAACCTAGGAGAAAGGATGAAAATGGAAGGTGGAGCAGAAGAGAGCACATGGTTCGACAATATCTTCTCCTGGGTTCCTTCCTGGTTGGGAATGACTGTGAAATTTTTGATGCCAGCTGTGGTGTTCCTCCTTTTTATTTTTGCCTGTGCCAGGTGGGTGTTCGATGTTGTGCTAACGCAGTACCTAATGGTGCAATGATGATGGTGACAATGGGTAACACCCGTGGTACAATACAAACTATGCAGGAAGTGCAGGTACAAACAGGAACTGATGACACACCCAGGTATCAGCTAGTACCTAGGTACCACGACAAAGATATTGTGGATAAATTATGGCACACCACCATCAGAGAACCACACATACTAGAATGGTATCAGGAGGTGTGGGTAGACTTGGAAGGAGAGAGCGGATGTATATACCTGACCTGTACCCTAGATGAATATGCTAGAAGGGGTGAGAGCTTAAGGGGGGTGTGCAGAGCATGGATGCCCATAAAAGGCACACCAGCATGGGATGAGGCAATTATGGACGAAGAAGAGTGTAGGAGATTGAATGAGTTAAAGAATTTGTTACTTAAGTAACGAAAGGGGGGAAATGTAGGGGAGGACTGGTCCAAGAGACCCCCCTCGCCTACGTCTTCTCCCCAGGTGAGGGCTATGGCTCATTGGGCGTCCCCTCATGCCACCCGGGCCCAGGTGGTGGAGGGTTCACCTGCTGAAGACATTGCCCACACGTATTGATTGCCCACATGTATTGAATTTAGCTAGGCCCAGAAACCATTTTGTCTATCAAAGATGGTATGAGCTCAGCGCACTGTAGCGCGGCCCCCACCCTCGGAGGGGTTCAACTATCCCTGTCCCCGCAGCACCCTGGCAGATCCGCTGCGAGCGCGTTCCCACGAACAAGACGGACATGAGCTAGCATAAAATACTAACACTGTAACATTTCACCTTCCACAATGTATTACTGCTCCCAGCATGACCCGGTCAGCGAGGCCTGGGCGATGAGGAGAACTGTAGAATGGCCATCCGGTGAAAGCAGAAAAATACCCAAGTGTGAATGCCAAAAACCACTGGTAATACGCGTCCCCTCTTCACAAAACTACTACTACTAAAGAAACCTGTAAAATTGTGTAATGATTGTGGAAACGCATGCTCACATGACACCAGCAATGAAGGACCCACACCCCGCGGTCCCGCGCCATAACTGAACTAATGCTGCTAGAATGCAAGGGAGAATGAATGCAACTATACATAAGGCTCGTGTGAACGACGCGTGCAAATGCGCCCGTCATGTGTACATGTCTAAGCCCTTATATGTCATTACCGCCACGCACGGTGGCGGGTCTCGATCTTTAGGCTCCCCGAACTACACTACTACCTCACTTAACGCAAATGTGTATGCATATAACTAAATGCTGTAGTTGTTAACATGTAACGTACTAGTAAGGTGCTCAGACTGGCTATATTCGAGAGACACGTAGTTAAGTTGAAATGTATGCTTTCAAGTGATCCAAATGACTATTATAAGAATGTTTAAATGTGTATAATATTCTCACCTAAAAGTCGGCAACACACGAGAAAAATACCTTTGTGAATATGTGCAAGGCCATTTCCCCTCCCACCCTGCAAAGTCTGCCAAACCAGAGAGCTGAGGCCTGCGCCGCGCTGCCCCACCTCCCCCAACTAGGCTGGAGCTGCTTCAAAGATTTGTAGTCCCCTCTGCAGCACCCAAGGCCACGGCCTGCCACCTGCATTATTTACAACCCAGCAGTAAACCTCCGCTTGAATACACAGATCCAAACGCGCCCCCTCGTAAACCCCATAACCCACCGGATCACCTTAGACTTATGACCCTGTGCAATGAAGACACCCAATACTGTAGTAACATACAGCGGCCAATTCATAATCACTTCTAACGAGACAGAAAGAAATGTACCGCCCGTCCCATGCACAGAGACTTAGCCCCACGACCTATGGTACCGGTCAAACAGGACACTGGTAACCATGCACTGATGAATCACCATAAAACCCCTCACAAGGTGCATTCCTCTTGTGTTGCATTAACCTGTAGAATAACCTATTGATAGATTTACTAAAGAAGATAACATTACAATGACTGAATGACTGCGGTGGGCATGGCATAGGGCAAATAAGTCAGGAAAAGACATTCATCTCTGACGCGGGCCACACTGGCACAACAACACCGCCCGGATGAACTCGGCTGCCATGCCAGGCCCAGCCCAACCCACGAGGCTGACCAGTGACGTCCTCCAGCCAAGGCCAACCACATCGCAGCAGCACCTATAGCTAGTCATCGCCACCCAATCCCATTGAACTTGTGCCCCTTATAGTATGTAGGTTCTGATGACGTGTTTTGTAAATATATACGCCTGTCTTTGCTATTGTCAGACAGAGCGCTCTCGGAGTTTGCAGAGTTCTTTGCATGCCCTATTCTGATTGATAAACTCCCATTTACGCCCACCCGCACTCTGTCTTGGCCTTATTCCCATCCTGGGAGAGTCCTTCATTGTCTCTCATTGCGGGGAGGATCGTGCTGGTTGGGGACGCTTGCCTTCAGTTTAAAGCAGGACTGTGTGCTCCATGTTAGCACCGTGTATGGTGTTCCTTGTGTTTCTTTTTTTAATTTTATTTTTATTTGGTTGGTTGTAAAACAACCTTTCAAATAATTAATTGAAAAGAAAATAATACAATTGCATAATAAACATAATATATACATTGTTCACATGAATGATAACAAAAGTTAAAAGAAAAATAAAAAAAACTCAAAATACATATTAAATACTTAAGTGTGGTTAGGGTAATTTTTTGTCAGAGCATAACTGAAACCAGAAATTCATGGAACATGTTTCACACAAAACAAATAACATATGTTCTGTAATCATACTTGCCATTGCAGTTACTTGCTTAATTACCAATTAGTGTCAATATTGACCAATGACAAAATGGTTTCTAAATATTGCACTACTGCAATTCTAATTGCCAGTTTACTGCTAGTAAAAATTGCAAACCAAATTTCATCTTCAGTCATTGGAGTGTACACACATAATAGACCCTGAAAGTAGGTTTTTCTTATTGAGGTTAGCTCTGGACAGATGTCAACCAGATGTTGTAGTGTTTCTGGACATTTCTCATTGAGACAGAATCGACAATGACTTGAATGTTTTGGAAGGTGACCCCCTTCTTACCAATATTTCTGCTGTTGCTAATAAGTTCAGTCTAAATCGCATATATTGTTGTCTAATATGAGAAGATGGGAATTTTAACAAGTAGTCAGCCATAACTCGGGAATTTATTTGATCCAAATAGATGGCGGTTAAAATCTTTGTAGGTGCAACATTTGGCTCTGTTACAGATCCAATCGTGTTGAAACAATTTCGTTTTCGCACGATTAGGATTTGTTAGCAACACCTCAATTGATATGCACGCATCTGACACTGCGTTTAGTACGTAGCTTCACCACTGAAAAGGAATGACATGGTCCGAGCTAATAAGATGGTAAGCAAGATCCAGCATACATTTGCGTTAAAGGTTGCACATTTTCCATAACAGTTGAGCAGATAGTGATATTAGACCTAGTTCAAAGCGGATTATGGGTAGTGGAGTGCACTTTGGTAGTTTTAACACCGATTTCCAGAACCTACCCTCACATACATCCCAAAGTTTGCATTTTACAGGTCATTTTGTTTCAGCTCCATATAACAAAATCGGTACCACCTTACTTTGATAAAAAATCATGATATGTTTGCATGAAAATTCCCCAAATTTAGATGTTATAATATTTGCTTGAGATTTCAAGTTTTGCAATTTTGAAATCAACATTGAGATATAAGATTCATCTCAGAGAACATTGTACACCATTGGACCCAGGTACTTATATCCGGAAATGTTCATTAATGGAATAGTCTGCAGGTGCCAACTATTACTTTTTTGAGAGATGGACTTGTTGCGATGACAGGCAACTGCTTGGGTTTTTTTGAGATTGATTATAAGATTGTTATCTGTAGAATACCTTGATAGTTCATTCATTAAATTTTGCAATCTGCTGGGTGTTTGAGATAACAAAATCAAATCATCTGCATATGACATCCATGCAATTCGTTGTCCACCCATTTATGGTGCATCATTTATAGAGTTCATTAGTTGTTCACCCAGATCAAGCATAAACAGGTTAAATAAAAAGGAGGCCAGGATGCAGCCCTGTTTAAGCCCTCATTCAGTCCAAATAGATGCAGACAATAGACCTTCTATCGTGAGTCTGATTTGTAGTGTCATATTAGTATGCAACTGCTTAATGATGTATGGTGTTCCTTGTGTTTCTTTTCATTTTCCTATGCTTCAGTGTTTTGGTATGCAATTTTAATGTAGAACTGATGAAACAGCTCCAAATCTAATAATGAAGACATTGGTCTGAAGCATACATTCTCGATTGAAATCAGACATATTCAAGACAGGTTCTTAAAACAGGATTTGGTTTAAGCCTTTGCTTATCTTCTTTTTCCCACACAAGCTTTGTGAGTGATTATACTTGAGCTTTGTCACAAAGATTGGTTGCCAAGGTGGACTAACCTGGTATAAACCATCTGCAGTAGTCAGTAAATAAGAGGAAAGCCTGATGCTTTCTCTTGGTTTTGGGTACATGTGTTTATTTTACCGCTTTAACTTTCTATGTGCGCAAAGGAATCAGGGGCAAAGTGAAGGCACAGTAAGAAGCTAAGACCCCTGATTCCTTTGCGCACATAGAAAGCAGCATCCCATTTTAAAAATGTGTTCTCCTTAGCAAATAATTCAGCGTTCTGTTGATTTTATACTTACTGAGCATTCAGCTACTGTACAAATGTGAAGATTGTGCATGCAACTTGTTGTTATTGAGTGACTATCACTGGGTAAATACAAAATGATACTAACAAACATATGTTTTATATTGAAAGGTCTATTTGTGTCCACTGGAAATGTAGTGACATAGTACGACTAAATTCAATGCAAATGTGTTAAATGCCAAAAGAAGACAAATAAAAAAATCAAATTCTGATGAATTAAAAATAACAATAGGGTGAGTGTAATTCAAATGTAAACTTGTTCATGCCTATAAGAACAGAAGTGACCACCCATCTAATTTATGCTGTAGTTTAACAACTATTTCTTTTTCCTGTTTATGGTATAATATTTGGGTTATAGATTCTCTCCTGATGATCTACAATAAAACTGGGGCGAAACACGTGTAGAGAGAAGGACATGTAAGAGTTAAGAAAGTTGTGAATATGGAAATGAGATATTAAAATGAAATAAAATATTGATGGAATGATAAACTATCCAAGATATTGAACTCACTCTATTGATTTATTGAAGCCTCATTTACAGTTTGTTGCATAAAGGTATATACCAAAAAAAGGAATAATTTACATTGGTGGGGTAGGACAGTCACAACACCAGGTATATCCTATGCTGACAACAAATACGGTAAATAAATCTAAGCACAGCTTCAGCAATCGGGGTGCATATTGACTCTATGCTTCACGAAAAATCCCAAACTAGTGAGCTGACCAAAAAGTGGTTAATGTAGCTAGGGGGTACCTCTCAATCACAAATATATTTGATGAACAGAACAACGTTCGTTTTAGTGGCTAAGTTTACAGTCAATTGCTCCTTGCCCTGCAAAAAGAGAAGAGCTTTCATGGTTGTCCTATAATGAGAAAGAGCCATAGAAAGTGTATTCTCAGGGGCCCTGGCGAGCCACCTATCAGCCATGAGCTTAATTTGAACAAGAAAACCGCTAGACATAAGTCGTTTTCTAGTGAGTAAGTAATCATACATCAACCTATTCAGTGAATCATTTGGGTCATTAACCAGCTTCCAGTTAGTAATTAAACCGTTCAGAGTGCGTTTCACCAAAATCAGTTGAATGTTAAATTCTAAATATATCGTCTCAATAGCAGTATGGGGAGAAACTCTCAGTAGTCTCCTCAGGATAGCATGCTCCAATTTTGCAACCTGTGGAATTTTCAAAAGGGCCCATATCTCTGGCCCATTCAACATTGTAGGTAAGATTGTAACATCAAAAAACTCCTACCGAGTGTGCCCCTCCCTAATGTGCAAAGGATCGGATTGCGTGGGCTACCTGGGAGGTCTTCATTTTTAGTTGGTCAAGATGTGAAACACCCTGAAGCTTCGAGTCTAAAGAGATCCCCAGATATTTATATATGGATACTGTCTCGATTTCATGGATAGTCCATTTTAAACTCTTTGTTTTAGTGTATTAGGGTATAAGTACCATACTCTTGGTTTTAGAGGTATTTTCTTGTAAGGAGTTAATTGTATACTAAGAGTTAAAGACACCTGCAAGCCCCGGGCATTAGCTAAAGCAAGGCTAGATCGTCAGCATAGGCCATCAGCATCAATGGGGTGTCGCCCAGTTTAGGCGGGATGGTGATAGGGTTTACGATAGACCCTCCCAAGTACGACAAATACAGATTAAACAAGATGGTCTCTGCCCATATGTTTTAGCAACAGCAAATATAAATTACACCTTGTTTATGCCACCAATAATTTGTATTTCGCATTATAGTGCAGCCAACTAAGTCCAAATCCCCACAAATATTTACTAGTAAAACATTGTTTATTTTTCCTCCAAATGCAATGCACAGACACGATGTTGCAGTCTCTGTCATTTCATTCTAGTTGTGTAATGAGATGCTAATCTCGTTTTAAATGAACTTCAGACACAGTCAATTGTTTGCATGCTTGTGAATAACTCCGTATTAAAGTATATATTGGAACCTGAGGAAGACAATGCTGAATACATTCTGTGGGCTCATTCTGTTAAAACATGTCAATTTATTAATAAGTCTATATCATTACAACTATGTTTGCAATTAAACAGTAGAATTGAGTTTACACATCCTGTGTGCTTAGTGAATTCTATTTTGGATACAATTCTATTTTGGAGAAGAAAATAAAACATGATTGAATGTCTTTTCTTTGTATGAATGGAACTTTGAGGTATGTCTGTAAAATGAATGAATTTGGTGTTTTTTTGTGTTTGATTACCGGATGATGTGAATATATGTTTTTAAAAATGAATTTGTTGTATGCATTTTGCAAGTATTCATTTGTATTGGTTGCTTGAAAAACATGTCAACTTATTTTTAAGACTTGTCCTTTTTTGATTGATATATAGAGTTGATGTGTGGAGCTTATTCTTTGCTATTTTCTGTAATTATTTTCTGTAAATTACACATTTTTAGGGACATACAATCTTTTCTATTTTACATGGTTAATAAGGTGACATTTTTTGAAGGTTTCTTAAAAATGTTCCCCCCAAAATAGCTGGCACTCATATACAACGTCTCTCATCTGTGGACAACTTTGTTCTGTTCGACAATATGGAAATCGGCCTAAAGATGAAAATTATGACTTTAGGAATAAAAATACCACAAAAACTTTCATTTGGACACTTGGCTATAACTAGTCCTTGATGGGAACAAGCATGCATTCCCCTCATTCCTTTAATTAATGCAAACTATGTTAAGGTGTTCCTTTGTACCTTTTATTACAAGAGTATTTTGCTAGATTTCCAGACCTAGATAAACGTAGATTTAACGACCCAAGATATAGCCTCCTTTGAACTGCCACGACTCTCTAGTGAAACAAATTGGGTGGTTGCTACTTTTAACTCACCTTTGTAACCATGTTCAAGACCTTGTAGCCCTGGGCTTTGTGCTAACTGTTTTCCGCCCTGTGGCCCCGAACAACCAATCATGTGTGCTGGAGCCACCTGGACTCTATTCTCGTCAGATTGCAGACTGTGAGACCTTTGGCTACAGGGCAAGGTCTACAAGGTTGGAGGGATACAGGTCAAATGTGCATGCCCCTTGTTGAATTCTTCCCCACAGGATGGGGCTTTGCTAAAGGTTGTATCTTGGAATACAAGAGGGTCAAACTCCATTCTCAGAAATTCTAGACGGTTAGCTTATTTGATGGGGAAGACGTCTTTACAGTGCAGTAAACTTGGCTGACATCTTCATTTGCCATTGACGGCTATAGCATGGCCCACAATCTTGCAGCTCTGGTTAAAAAGGGGTGTCCTAAATGTGGGCTCTGCATAGGCACCTAGGCCTGCTATGACTTATTTGAATTGAATGATAGGCCCACTCATAAGAACTTCCTGGCACTTACCCTGTCTAAATCACTGTGGGGCCCAGAACCACTTTTTGTGATTACTTTGTTATACCCACCGTGGGGGGATACCACTAAGAGTCTTAAGCATGCAGTTATAGAGACCATCTGGGCTTGGTGTGTTGGCCCTCCCCGAGCGAGTGTCATATAAACTGGGGACTTTAACATTGATTGTTCGGAACCATCGATAGATGGTGCTAGGGGCTGCCCATACAAGAGGCTTGGCTTGGCGACCGGCACTTATAGAATTCGAGTTGGCCATTGGTGGTCAGGGGCGGCAGTGGTGACCTGGTCCAATGGAACATACAACAGTTGTATTGATTTCATTTTTGACTATTCTGCAATTTGTAATCATTCCCCTCAATTGTATGTCGGTCCTGTTGACATTAGTGACCACACTGCCCTGAGCGTTGAATTTCAAGCAACCATGAAGCAGCAGAGGAAATCAAAAACTCTGCGTGTAAATCTGATGGTAAATTCCCAAAGAAATAGATTCTGTTGGTCAGCTGTTTTAACCTGAATCTAAGAATCAGTATTGAGTCACAAGTAGACCTTCTCAGGCACTATGAGTGGCACTTGAAAGGTTTGTTAAATGGATTTAATGTAAATGGAAAGAAACTGGTTTTGAGGACAAATAATCTAAGTAGGCAAGGGTTACTATATGATTTGGAAATTGCAAAAGGAAGAACATACTTAATGGTACCCTTTTAGAAATACCAAAAAACCACCTTATATTCACAAGAGAGAAAGTTAAGTTTACGGGGAAAGCAAGATCTAGCTATAAAAGCTGGTTGCCTGCTCATAAATATAATGCAAGTACCCGCAGCTGGCGGTTTATAGACAGAATTCTTAAGACTGGCGATTCAAGGAAATTCTGGTTTCTTTTAAGACACTTTTCCCCTGAAAACGCTGACCGGTCGGTGTGTGGCATCTCTGAAAAACCCTGGGCCACTCACATCTTGAAAACTTGCTGGTCAAATATTGAACCCAAACCCCATGTGCCAAATGTCTCTAAGGTAGGTTAATTGGTTTGGCATCATGTGAAGGAGGCAGATATCACATCATTTAATGGGAAATCTAAATCATTTAGGGCCATGGACCCTGATTGACCCATTGCACTGAGCTAAATTATTGCGGACATAGTTCCATCGAGTCTGTGAGACTGGTTGCTATCCATACACATGGCTGGAATCCTCCTTGTTACCAGTTTATAAGAAAGGGTTGTGATCAGACCCCAATAACTACCGATTACTGACTATACTGGACAGCAGCTCCAAGATGTTCTCGCAGCTGTTGCTGGAGCTGCTCTTCTCGTGGTGAAGCTCAAAATCCCGATTAAATAGCACACAGATGGGATTTAGGAAGGGGCATAGCACCGGTCACACCATCTGGGTGCTACTCACACTAATATCGGACACCTTACGTGCCTAGGGCTCAAATCTTTACTTGTGCTTTGTGGACTTTAGTTCTGCATTTGACACTGTGGACAGTGGTGGATTGTGGGACAAACTGAGTGGCTTGGGATTGAACTCTTCCTTGTTGCATTTTATTAGGCACTGGCATGGCGATACTGTGGTAAGCATGAGGCTAGCACAGGATGGCATACTCATAAAACCATTCCATAACAACGTTGGTCTCAAGCAGGGATGTGTCCTTGCGCCACTGTTATACAACCTATATGTGGCAGACTTTGCCTCCACCCTGGAAGCTGCACATAACCACCCACCGTGCTTTGGGGGTAAGAAGATAAATTGTATCACCTACTCGGACGACACTGTCATAATTGATTGCACACCAATTGGCCACCAGCGTTCGCTGGAGGTCTTGGTGGAATATGCTGATCTAAATGTTATTTGTGTAAACATAGGAAAGACTAAGATCATGACTATAGGCAAATAGGCCTATCGGGGGAAGCGGTTCAACTGGTGATTGGGTGGTTCTAGCCTAGAACAAGTTGATACCTATAAATATCTGGGCATGTATATTTTTCATGAACTAGACATTGGGCCTCATCATGAGTCCGGCGGTAACCCTGCTGGTGCTACCGGAAGTTTGTCGCCGGACTTGTAACATTTTACTGGCACCTAGATTCCCGGTATACCAGGACATTACAAGTCCCGGCGGACCGGGATCTGGGTGCAAGTAAAAGTTAGTCCCCATTCCCATGGAGTCCGAAAGGAATGGGCTCATGGACGCATCAGCACCGTTATTAAAGGTGCCGATGCTTTCGTGATGAGTTTGCCTACCAGAGCGGCTGCGCCCGGCAGGGTCAGAACTGTCGGTCATAGCGACCCCGGCAGGCAAACTTGTAATTTGCTCTTCCGAAAACAAGGGTGCCAGTAAGCTTACTGGCAACCTTGTTTCCAAACTGGCAAGGTTGTAATGAGGCCCATTAAGTGCCATGCAAAAGCAATCACCTCCTTGGCCTGGATAAAATGTCTGACATTTAAAACTGTGATCGACAGACAAGGAGGAAGAACAATAGAGGCAAAACCTTCTGCATACAAGTTATCAGTAGTTCCTGGGATTCTGTATGCTCCGGAAACATTTCCTTTAGGATTAGTGTCCAGTGTTAAGAGACTTGAGGGCAAGCTTCTAAGATCTTTGCTGGGTCTCCTGAAATTTCATCCCAGTTGAAGCCATGCTTCACATACTTTGCTTCACATACTTTGGTGATTAGCTGTCTGTAAATTGTGGGGTACTCTATTCTTCAGGGATGAGGGAGGAGGAAGAATCTTGGGTCTAATCAAATGCCATGACAATGGTGGGGGCGCTGTGTATGATTCACTGACATACAAAAGCTGGTCCTGCACCATTGTTTGAATGTAGGCATGAAGGGACTGCCGGATTCACTGCGGCCAGTATATGCGACAGACTGTGATAGGAAATCAAAGTATTACGATTGCATTCAATCCATTGACTATCTTGCAAATAAACTGAAATACCATCTCTACTCTACTCAGGGAATTTATATAGGTACCCCTTGTGACTATTTGGTCATGTTTTTCCCCCCAATTAGTCAAATATATACTTTCTTTGCACCTTGAAACATTACCGGTTTACATAAATACAGGGGCCTGGTCTGGCCTTAAAAGAAAATAGCTCTGATGCCCATATATGTAATGCAGCTGTTGAATCAACGAGGCATCTGCTTACCCAATGCAGTTTGCTCATGACCTATAAGAACGTTTATCATATGAGTGTGAATTATATATCAAACCAGTTTTGGAGTACAATCTATGGAGCAAAATCCTTGGTCATGAGTGCTGCAGCATTCCACATTTGGCAAAATGTTCAAAAAAGTCTGGCCATGTTATAAAGTCTAATATCAAAAACCTTTTTGGCCCCATAGTTCGGTGGAAACGACTGTTTGTTTTAAAAATGCTATGAATTGATGTTGCTATTTATTGTGGTGATGTTTTCTTTGTCTCAAATGAAATATTACTGGCTCATATTAATTTCTTTTATCTTTTTTGGTAATTGTTTTTATGATGAAATGTTCTATTTGTTGTGTTTAGAGTAAAGGTTATGAGTGACCATAAACACTTAATAAAAAAAAGAAGAACAAAAAAAAAAAAGATTATTTATTCATGTTCAATTAATCTGCCTGAAACACAACATCTTTTTGGAGTCTGATAGAAGATGACAAGAAAGGAGAGAATGTGTAGGTTTGGTAAAACATTAAAACATATATTTGTACATTGAATACAAATCTTAAGCATTAACTACTTTGAATTCTTTGTAAGTGACACAGGGGTGTTATCTACAGATTATTATTATTATTATTATTTTTACTATTATTTTGTCATTTGTTTCTGGTACAACCAAGCAGTCTGGAGGCATACGGGATCCAAGGACAGAGGTCCTAAACACAGATTGGAAGGACAAAGAAAAACCTAACCTGTACACTATCAAATAGACATGTAGAATCATTTTGACAAATAAATGTGTTTTGAGTTTTTCTTAAAGATAACAAAGGATTCACAACTTCTGAGATACAAGGTCCAGGCAGTCTACATTTTGGGTGCCTTGATAACCTTTGACAAATATTGCAACAAGGTACAGAAGCATTAGGGAAGCTTATTAAACAGAAGTTGTAAAAAGAAAGAGAACTATCTTCCAGTGCGAGGTATATAACTATTTAAGTGGAATTTAATTTATTGTAGTTTTAATATCTTGATTATTAGAAATTGAATCGATTTCTGAGACCATTTCAGCCTATCATACATCTGAATAGAGAAGTTGACTTAATAAATGATGGTGATGATTAGGGGTTGTGACGAATTGTGGGATTCAGTCACTTACCCCAAGAGGGGAACCCCTTCCTGTAAGGTTAGGTAGGTGAGCCCACTAGGCATCATTCCTCCTAGGGGTGGCAGTAAGCAGTACTTCACAGGGAGCAACTTCCCTTTTGGGGATAAGGACTCCCTTTCCAATGAGGAACTCATTATACTCAAATACCCAGTACATCTTTATTAGTAGACAGACAACTAGACTCCTCTTACATATGTTATTATGATATAATGACAGGAGAAAAGTATCAGCCTGGCACTGTGAAGAATAAGAATCTAGGAGGGATAGTGGATGCCTGTCAATCACTGAGATGAAGAAGCCAACAAGAGTTATTGGGAACATGGCCCAAACATAAAGGAACAACTTTCCTGAAAAGCTGAGGAAGCCCCAGGAGTGCATAATAAAAGAGCAGGGCCATGCGAACCAGGAAGTGAGACCTGGGAGTTTCAAACCAGCCAGATCGAGGAGACAGGGAACTGAGGAAGACACCTGTGTACACGCACAGAAGCAGCTACCAAGGAAAAGTACCAGTAGTACACGGTACGAACGACAGACTGGAGGAAGCCTGTCAAAGTACTAGGAGGGACATTCAAGCAGGGCTGGAGAAGAGCCCAAACATTGGCATGCAGGAGTGTCAATATACCAAGAATGAACCAGAGGGAGTCTGCCCACAGAAGGAGAACCTGAGAAGAAAAGCAAAGGAGAGAGATGGTGGTGTGGAGGGGAAATGAGTGAAGAACCTGTTCATCGCCGATACCACCGACACCGAAGCATGTCGGAAGAGTGACGAGAGAATAGAATGTTGACCCACTGATGTAGACCCCTTAAATTGCAGATAACGGGTAGAGCGGGACTCCCAGGGAACGGTGCATAGAGGAAAACAGGGATACTATTATTCTACCCAATAAGCAAACTGATTATAACGACTGGAAGAAACCCGCTCATCCCAGTCAATGGCGAGATTACCAAAAGTGTGAGAGTCAATTGGGCACTCATCATACTCGTCCCAGTGAATGACGAGATTACCAGAAGAGTAAGAATCATTCAAGGACTCATCCTACTCGTATAGAAAGAGTGCAATTTATTCAGGGACTCATCAGACTTATCCCAGTGATTGGCAAGATCATAAGGAGAGCAAGAGTCAAACAGAGACTCCATCTACATATCTCAGTGAGAAGATAAATAACACAAGGAAAGAGGATTGGACTGAGAATCTGTGTTGGATTCCCAATGAAGAAAGAAGGGTTGTGAAGCACAATGCATACTCAGCCACTGAGGCAAGAACCAGAGAAAGCCCAGAAATGAGTCTGAAGAGTACAGGGAATACATATAGATGGGCCTGATAAAGCCCCTTGAAAGAACTGAATGAATTATTATGAGAGATAGCAAAAGACCATTTGAAGATTCCATAAAAGTCCATAGAACGGACTGGAGCACATAGAACTGCGCAACGTACATAGTATGGTCTGGAACGCAGAGAACGTATGAAAGAGCATGTAACCCATCATATCACACCCCACGCTTACTCTCTTCTTTACACCACCACTCAACTAGAACACAGAGATACTATGACACCATTCGGTATAACTGTTCTCATACCAACACCTCCCGCTCACTCCCCATCACTCTAAGTAAACACTGCTGGTTACACACCCCCCAGCCAGGCGTTCTCCTCAGGCCTAACGCAGCCACAATCGGTCTGGATAAATCCTGCCAGAACGAACACATCCCCTTGATCTCAACCACCACACCTACCGCTAAGAAGCAGCTATTTAACGAATACCGCACCAGCTGCACACATACCCGGTGCACACATGCGCTGTTGACTCTCCCTACTCTCTCTACTGACCTGAACTTCGGTTCCCAAGGGCGTTCAACCTACCAGCACCTTCAGACCATACCAATGGTATATAAGGCGCTATATAAGTGCAAAATAACATAACATAACATAACATAAAGATAAACTTTGCTGAGAAACAATCCAGGAGAAATTAGTCATTCTCCTGCCCTTTTTGTTCTGTATTAATAGTGGTAGGGTCAGCCTAGGTTTGTTTCAGAAGGTGGACAGACTTTTGATTCTGGACATTATTCCTGATGACAAGCACCCTAGATTAGTTGTGTTAGGTAGGGAAACCCTTAGGATATGGAAAGGTAAGCAGGTTCTTTATTATTTTCCAATAAACCATTTGAAAATGGTACATATTAGTCTTTCTCCTCCTTCTGACCTACCACAGGGTGTACTGGATAGCATATTTAGTATTGAACAAAATACTAACAAGTTTGTCAAGTGTTCAGCGGAAGTCAAATATGAATCTAATTAGTTGTATAATTTAATCAATCATATTTCAACCTTAAAAATCACACATTGAAAAAGGAACACTATTTTAAATGTGTTCGTGTTCACATGTTTTTTATTTTTATTTGTATTTCTCTTCCTTTCCATCAACACAGCCTTCTGATTGCAGTGCTACAATCATGCCAGTCCTTACAAAGGTTCCCAGATTTCTGTCCTTTTGATAGCCTAAACAATAGCACTATCAACTCTCATTCCATAGCCCCTACGGCAGAATGTCATATAATGTGGAAGCAACTTCTGAACATGAAGTTTACTCAAATAGACCTAAAGGCTTGGAGCCAGGTCAGTCACCATCACAATATTTGCCATGTAACTGAGTTTTCTCAAAGCCTCTGAGTTCTAAAAAGGTGATTGCTTGTTGGGAAGTCTCTCAATTCATCACATGTAAGGCTGAATCCCCTTAACTCTGTCTTTCTTCCCACCACTCACCATCCCACCAGAATGCAAAGACCTATGATGGTCTCTCTGTGTCTCAATCTGCAAACCTCCCACAGAGACTGATTCTCTACTTCTGTCTCTCTAGCCACACAGAAGAGTGCTGTCCCCTCTTAAACCTTTGACAATAGGGCAGGGTGGACTATAGCGCAATGGCAAGATTACACGGAGATGCCATTATACTGAAGCTTTCTATCCCTATCCATGTTGAAGAGGACCTAATGATCGGTTAGTCTTCCAATGCTCTGGTAATTTCTTCTCTTACCAATTTCTGTAACCGAGCATGGCTCTCTATCTACGTTCCATACAAACAGTTCCTTCGGGCAGACTGGACCACAGGGGAAATTTAGACATTTCACAACAGGTGAGCCCAGGGATGTCAATGCAGCAATCACAAACCTCATGACAACGCAGGGAGTGTCATCCCATAACCTTATAAAATCACTGCGACTGACATGATATATCCTTATGGCATAGTGACATCACAAATGTAAAAATCAATATCTACCATAAGGGTAAGATCAGTAAAATAAAAATACAATTAAACTGGACAAAAAACGTATTTACTTTCCAGCAATATAGGTTTGCCAGTTATGGTAAGCTAAGCAACCATAACTCGCGCCACAACCGTACACTGCTAAGACTAACACCCAGGACATCAAAGATGACATCACAAATGTCATTGATGACATCACTGATGACATCACATGTGCATTTACTTTTTATGAAAAGTCTGCACAAGGGGTTCTTATTGTAATGTTTATAAAAAAGTGTCAAGGATCATTGGAATAATTATCATGAGGTACGTAGTGAATTAAGCAATGCATTGACACAAATAGCATTCTACTATGAAGTTCTTACTAGTATACTAAGTTACTCATGTAGAAACAGGCATTGCGTGGAGCATACATGATGGAGGTGCAATATTAGTAATCTTGCCATTTTGAATAGTAAAATGATAAATGCTTTCTTATTAGCATTTTACGTACTGTAAAACATTTAGGGGCCGGTTCATGGAACAAACGTGCGCCGAAAATCGTTGCGCAAGCAGGCGCAAGAAGCGCAAGCAGGCGCAAGCGCAAAGAAACAGGCGCACGCGCATGCGTGCGATTCATGGAAGTCCCTGCGCGTGTTCACCTCAGGATGTGCGCCAAACCCGTGCATGGTCGCACAAGTCACTGCAACATCCCGAAAGGCGTGCGCGACGCGCACAGTGAAAGCGCACAACCTCGGCGCATACACCAGAAAGTGGACGGGACACGGGGCGTAACGCGCGGAATGGGGAACAACGCGCGAAAATAAGGGCGTAACTGGGGATGTACTGCAGGGAAGCAGACGGAACGCCCACACGCACTCGAACCACACGTATTCATGGAATCGAATAGGGCAAAGCCACGCACAGCCAAAGACACGCACAAGCTGAAACACGTCCGCCACACGAAGGCAGGCGGTAGAGTCCCAGCGCATCACAAAAGTGGCAACATACAGCAATTGGGCCTGTGCGAGTGGGGCACGTGTATTGCGGGGGTGCGCGGGAAGCACCACACGCGATCGAGCGGGGTACGTGTATTTCGGGGGCGCGCGGGAAGTGACACACGCGATTGAGCGGGGTACGTGTATTTCGGGGGTGCGCAGGAAGTTACACACGCGATTGAGCGGGGTACGTGTATATCGGAGGTGCGCGGGAAGTTAAATACGTGATTGAGCGGGGTACGTGTATTTTGGAGGTGCGCGGGAAGTTACACACGCGATTGAGCGAGGTACGTGTGTTTCGGGGGTGCGCGGGAAGTTACACACGCGATTGAGCGGGGTACGTGTATTTCGGGGGTGCGCGGGAAGTAACACACGCGATTGAGCGGGGTACGTGTATTTCGGTGGTGCGTGGGTAGTTACACACGCGATTGAGCGGGGTACGTGTATTTCGGGGGTGCGCGGGAAGTTACACACGCGATTGAGCGGGGTACGTGTATTTCTGGGGTGCGCGGGAAGTCACACACGCAATCTCATCAGGGTACGTGTATTTCAGGGTGCGGGGGAAGTATCCCACGCAACATCAGCAGGGTACGTGTATTCCAGGGGTGCGCGGGAAGTTCCACACGCAATTCCATCAGGGTACGTGTATTACAGGGGTGCGCGGGAAGTTCCACACGCGATATCATCAGGGTACGTGTATTACAGGGGTGCGCGGGGAGCAGCACACGTGAATTGCACGTGTGGGTCCTCCCAGGTGTTCCCTCTACACCCTCCACGGCCCCTGCAGGTGGCTCACACCACAGGGGCCTTCCCAGCACATGTCATGCAGGCACCCCATCCACCATGGCCATGCCCACCAGCCAAACCACATGTCAACTTGCACTACTGCCCACCAACGCATGTCCCCCTGCACCCCCAGCCACCAGGGGCATCCTCCACCAGGCCCCCACCCATGTCTCCCACCATCCCCACCCCCCCAGTCACCAGGGGCAGCCTCCACCAGGCCCCCACCCATGTCTCCCACCACCCCCACCCCCCAGCAGTGCAGGGGCAGCCTCCACCAGGCCCCCACCCATGTCTCCCACCACCCCCACCCCCCAGCAGTGCAGGGGCAGCCTCCACCAGGCCCCCATCCATGTCTCACACCACCCCCACCCCCCAGCAGTGCAGGGGCAGCCTCCACCAGGCCCCCACCCATGTCTCCCACCACCCCCACCCCCCAGCAGTGCAGGGGCAGCCTCCACCAGGCCCCCACCCATGTCTCCCACCACCCCCACCCCCCCAGTCACCAGGGGCAGCCTCCACCAGGCCCCACCCATGATTCCCACCACCCCCACCCCCCCAGTCACCAGGGGCAGCCTCCACCAGGCCCCCACCCATGTCTCCCACCACCCCCACCACCCACACCCCCCAGCAGTGCAGGGGCACCCACCACCAGGCCCCCACGCATGTCTCCCACCACCCCCACCCCCCAGCAGTGCAGGGGCAGCCTCCACCAGGCCCCCACCCATGTCTCCCAAAACCCCCACCCCCCAGCCACCAGGGGCAGCCTCCACCAGGCCCCCACCCATGTCTCCCACCACCCCCACCCCCAGCAGTGCAGGGGCAGCCTCCACCAGGCCCCCACCCATGTCTACCACCACCCCCATCCCCCAGCCACCAGGGGCAGCCTCCACCAGGCCCCCACTCATGTCTCCCACCACCCCCACCCCCCAGTCACCAGGGGCACCTGCCAGCAGGCCCCCACCCATGTCCAACTCATGTTCCCCACCACCCCCACCCCCCAGCACTGTGGGGCACCTGCCAGCAGGCCCCCACCCATGTCCAACTCATGTTCCCCACCACCCCCACCGCCCAGCCACCAGGGGCAGCCTCCACCAGGCCCACACCCATGTCTCCCACCACCCCCACCCCCCTGCAGTGCAGGGGCAGCCTCCACCAGGCCCCCACCCATGTCTCCCACCACCCCCACCCCCCAGCAGTGCAGGGGCAGCCTCCACCAGGCCCCCATCCATGTCTCCCACCACCCCCACCACCCCAGTCACCAGGGGCAGCCTCCACCAGGCCCCCACCCATGTTTCCCACCACCCCCACCCCCCCAGTCACCAGGGGCAGCCTCCACCTGGCCCCCACCCATGTCTCCCACCACCCCCACCCCCCAGCAGTGCAGGGGCACCCACCACCAGGCCCCCACGCATGTCTCCCACCACCCCCACCCCCCAGCAGTGCAGGGGCAGCCTCCACCAGGCCCCCACCCATTTCTCCCACCACCCCCATCCCCCAGCCACCAGGGGCAGCCTCCAGCAGGCCCCCACCCATGTCTCCCACCACCCCCACCACCCCAGTCACCAGGGGCAGCCTCCACCAGGCCCCCACCCATGTTTCCCACCAACCCCACCCCCCCAGTCACCAGGGGCAGCCTCCACCAGGCCCCCACCCATGTCTCCCACCACCCCCACCCCCCAGCAGTGCAGGGGCACCCACCACCAGGCACCCACACATGTCTCCCACCACCCCCACCCCCCAGCAGTACAGGGGCAGCCTCCACCAGGCCCCCACCCATGTCTCCCACCACCCCCACCCCCCAGCCACCAGGGGCAGCCTCCACCAGGCCCCCACCCATGTCTCCCACCACCCCCACCCCCAGCAGTGCAGGGGCAGCCTCCACCAGGCCCACACCCATGTCTACCACCACCCCCATCCCCCAGCCACCAGGGGCAGCCTCCACCAGGCCCCCACTCATGTCTCCCACCACCCCCACCCCCCAGTCACCAGGGGCACCTGCCAGCAGGCCCCCACCCATGTCCAACTCATGTTACCCACCACCCCCACCCCCCAGCACTGTGGGGCACCTGCCAGCAGGCCCCCACCCATGTCCAACTCATGTTCCCCACCACCCCCACCACCCCCACCGCCCAGCCACCAGGGGCAGCCTCCACCAGGCCCACACCCATGTCTCCCACCACCCCCACCCCCCCAGCAGTGCAGGGGAAGCCACCACCAGGCCCCCACCCATGTCTCCCACCACCCCCACCCCCCAGCAGTGCAGGGGCAGCCTCCACCAGGCCCCCACCCATGTCTCACACCACCCCCACCCCCCAGCCACCAGGGGCAACCTCCACCAGGCCCCCACCCATGTCTCCCACCACCCCCACCACCCCAGTCACCAGCGGCAGCCTCCACCAGGCCCCCACCCATGTCGTCCCACCACCCCCACCCCCCCAGTCACCAGGGGCAGCCTCCACCAGGCCCCCACCCATGTCTCACACCACCCCCACCCCCAGCAGTGCAGGGGCACCCACCACCAGGCCCCCACCCATGTCTCCCACCACCCCCAGCCCCCGCAGTGCAGGGGCAGCCTCCACCAGGCCCCCACCCATGTCTCCCACCACCCCCACCCCCCAGTCACCAGGGGCACCTGCCAGCAGGCTCCCACCCATGTCCAACTCATGTTCCCCACCACCCCCACCCCCCAGCACTGTGGGGCACCTGCCAGCAGGCCCCCATCCATGTCCAACTCATGTTCCCCACCACCACCACCCCCCAGCCACCAGGGGCAGCCTCCACCAGGCCCCCACCCATGTCTCCCACCACCCCCACCCCCCCAGTCACCAGAGGCAGTCTCCACCAGGCCCCCACCCATGTCTCCCACCACCCCCCAGCAGTGCAGGGGCAGCCTCCACCAGGCCCCCACCCATGTCTCACACCACCCCCACCCCCCAGCAGTGCAGGGACAGACTCCACCAGGCCCCCACCCATGTCTCCCACCACCCCCACCCCCCAGCCACCAGGGGCAGCCTCCACCAGGCCCCCACCCATGTCTCCCACCACCCCCACCCCCGCAGTCACCAGGGCCAGCCTCCACCAGGCCCCCACCCATGTCTCCCACCACCCCCACCCCCCAGCAGTGCAGGAGCAGCCTCCACCAGGCCCCCACCCATGTCTCCCAGCACCCCCACCCCCCAGCCACCAGGGGCAGCCTCCACCAGGCCCCCACCCATGTCTCCCACCCCCCTCAACCCCCAGCAGTGCAGGGGCAGCCTCCACCAGGCCCCCACCTATGTCTCCCAGCACCCCCACCCCCCAGCAACCAGGGGCAGACTCCATCAGGCCCCCACCCATGTCTCACACCACCCCCACCCCCCAGCCACAAGGGGCAGCCTCCCCCAGGCCCCCACCCATGTCTCCCACCACCCCCACCCCCCCAGTCACCAGGGGCAGCCTCCACCAGGTCCCCACCCATGTCTCACACCACCCCCACCCCCCAGCACTCTGGGGCACATGCCAGCAGGCCCCACCCATGTCTCCCACCACCCCCACCCCCCAGCCACCAGGGGCAGCCTCCACCAGGCCCCCACCCATGTCTCCCACCACCCCCACCCCCCCAGTCACCAGGGGCAGCCTCCACCAGGCCCCCACCCATGTCTCCCACCACCCCCACCCCCCAGCAGTGCAGGGGCACCCACCACCAGGCCCCCACCCATGTCTCCCACCACCCCCACCCCCCAGCAGTGCAGGGGCAGCCTCCAACAGGCCCCCACCCATGTCTCCCACCACCCCCACCCCCCAGCCACCAGGGACAGCCTCCACCAGGCCCCCACCCATGTCTCCCACCACCCCCACCCCCCCAGTCACCAGGGGCAGCCTCCACCAGGCCCCCACCCATGTCTCCCACCACCCCCACCCCCCAGTCACCAGGGGCACCTGCCAGCAGGCCCCCACCCATGTCCAACTCATGTTCCCCACCACCCCCACCCCCCAGCACTGTGGGGCACCTGCCAGCAGGCCCCCACCCATGTCCAACTCATGTTCCCCACCACCCCCACCCCCCAGCCACCAGGGGCAGCCTCCACCAGGACCCCACCCATGTCTCCCACCACCCCCATCCCCCCAGCAGTGCAGGGGCAGCCACCACCAGGCCCCCACCCATGTCTCCCACCACCCCACCCCCCAGCAGTGCAGGGGCAGCCTCCACCAGGCCCCCACCCATGTCTCACAACACCCCCACCCCCCAGCAGTGCAGGGGCAGCCTCCACCAGGCCCCCACCCATGTCTCACACCACCCCCACCCCCCAGCTACCAGGGGCAGCCTCCACCAGGCCCCCACCCATGTCTCCCACCACCCCCACCCCCCAGTCACCAGGGGCAGCCTCCACCAGGCCCCCACCCATATCTCCCACCACCCCCACCCCCCAGTCACCAGGGGCAGCCTCCACCAGGCCCCCACCCATGTCTCCCACCACCCCCACCCCCCCAGTCACCAGGGGCAGCCTCCACCAGGCCCCCACCCATGTCTCTCACCACCCCCACCCCCCCAGTCACCAGGGGCAGCCTCCACCAGGCCCCCACCCATGTCTCCCACCACCCCCACCCCCCCAGTCACCAGTGGCAGCCTCCACCAGCCCCCCACCCATGTCACCCACCCCCCCACCCCCCAGCAGTGCAGGGGCAGCCTCCACCAGGCCCCCACCCATGTCTCCCACCACCCCCACCCCCCAGCAGTGCAGGGGCACCCACCACCAGGCCCCCACCCATGTCTCCCACCCCCCCCCCACCCCCCAGCAGTGCAGGGGCAGCCTCCACCAGGCCCCCACCCACGTCTCCCACCACCCCCACCCCCCAGTCACCAGGGGCACCTGCCAGCAGGCCCCCACCCATGTCCAACTCATGTTCCCCTCCACTCCCACCCCCCAGCACTGTGGGGCACCTGCCAGCAGGCCCCCACCCATGTCCAACTCATGTTCCCCTCCACTCCCACCCCCCAGCACTGTGGGGCACCTGCCAGCAGGCCCCCACCCATGTCCAACTCATGTTCCCCACCACCCCCACCCCCCAGTCACCAGTGGCAGCCTCCACCAGGCCCCCACCCATGTCACCCACCCCCCCACCCCCCAGCAGTGCAGGGGCAGCCTCCACCAGGCCCCCACCCATGTCTCCCACCACCCCCACCCCCCATCCACCAGGGGCAGCCTCCACCAGGCCCCCACCCATGTCTCCCACCACCCCCACCCCCCAGTCACCAGGGGCAGCCTCCACCAGGCCCCCACCCATGTCTCCCACCACCCCCACCCCCCAGCAGTGCAGGGGCACCCACCACCAGGCCCCCACCCATGTCTACCATCACCCCCACCCCCCAGCAGTGCAGGGGCAGCCTCTACCAGGCCCCCACCCATGTCTCCACCACCCACATCCCCCCAGTCTCCAGGGGCAGCCTCCACCAGGCCCCCACCCATGTCTCCCACCACCCCCCCAGTCACCAGGGGCAGCCTCCACCAGGTCCCCACCCATGTCTCCCACCACCCCCACCCCCCAGCCACCAGGGGCAGCCTCCACCAGGCCCCCACCCATGTCTCCCACCACCCCCACCCCCCCAGTCACCAGGGGCAGCCTCCACCAGGCCCCCACCCATGTCTCCCACCATCCCCACCCCCCCAGTCACCAGGGGCAGCCTCCACAAGGCCCCCACCCATGTCTCCCACCACCCCCACCCCCCAGCAGTGCAGGGGCAGCCTCCACCAGGCCCCCACCCATGTCTCACACCACCCCCACCCCCCAGCCACCAGGGGCAGCCTCCACCAGGCCCCCACCCATGTCTCCCACCCCCCACCCCCCAGCAGTGCAGGGGCAGCCTCGACCAGGCCCCCACCCATGTCTCCCACCACCCCCACCCCCCAGCAGTGCAGGGGCAGCCTCCACCAGGCCCCCACCCATGTCTCACACCACCCCCACCCCCCAGCACTGTGGGGCACCTGCCAGCAGGCCCCCACCCATGTGCAACTCATGTTCCCCAGCCAACATGTCATCACAATCTAGATCCCTGGTCCCTATGGTCAGCCTCCAAATGCAAAACACCCACCCGAGTATTGCATCCACCCACTCATAATTTGCAATTACATCACAGAACACCAATTGCAAGTTCCAAAACAAACACATTTCCCTCACATACACCCAATGGGTGTCAGTGAATCTCAAAACACATATCATGAAATGCATGAAACCAATGAGATACCACACATTGAAGTTCACCAAAAATAATATGTATTAAAGGAAACATCAATAGAATAAAAAATTAAGAAACAGAAACGTGAATGTACAAAAATGAAAAGAAGCATGTCTGTCAAAAAAAGCAAAACCAAAAATAAAAATCCAAAGTAATGTCCAAAGTCAATGTCCACAAAACAAAATCCAATTGGAAATAAAAAAGAAAGCCATTGCTCCATGGTTAAAAATAGAAAAAAAATACAATCCAACTGTCAACTATGTACATGGGAACAATCCAGGGTCCATTATCCCAACAAAATAAAGGAAACCTATCTAACTACACTAACTAATAAAATAAACTATATACAAAAATGTGGCCAATGTCCGAAAGGTCCAAATAAAATGAAAACAAAAATGAAACCTAACACTACCTAGAAACTATGTACAAGGGCAGCGGGCTAGTTTCACGGCTCACTTGTGGATGTTCCGGGCCAGGGCATCATCGAACTCCTCCTCAATGTCCCGGAGGCGGTCCTCCTCCATGGCCCCGAGGGTCCGCAGGGCCGTCGACGTCTCCACCTCCAAACCCCTGCGGATTGCCTCGAGGCACTCGGCCCGCCTCAGGGCCCTCCGCATGGAGTTCTCCGCCCTGACCATTGTGAGCCGTGCCTCTTCCGCCCTCTGCCGCTCCGCATCTATGGCGTGGCCCAACCGCTGCCACACGGAAGACACTCTCTGTCCTGGGTCCTCCTGCCCTCCGGCCGATGCCTGCCCGTCCGATGTCGAAGGCCCCGAGCCTTCATGGCTCCCACCACGTTGCTGCTGCTGCTGTGCCTCTGCCCGTGCACTGCCTCCTGCTGCCTGCACATCCTCCGCCGGCTGGGGTGCAGTCGTAGATGTGGCCACCCCTGCTGGACGTCCGACTCCCGACTGTGGCAGGGATGCCTCCTCCACCAGCCTGGCCGCACCGTCAGAGGCAGCTCCACAGGGCACCCAGGTGACTGATGGGTGGGAAGATGGCACAGAGGACGACTGGCGCATAGGGGTTCCAGTTGAGGAGGGGGTCGGAGCAAGCCCCATCAGACAGAGGAATCCGGCCTGGGTGACCTGTCCCAGCAGGCTGACGTGGTCAACGAGTCATTCGAGATGACGTGCAGTCTCTCCATGAAAAGACTGCAGGTCACCTCGCATGGCCCGTTGACACAACGCCACACCAGCCAGGACAGGCTCAACCCGGACCTGGGTAGCCACGTCTGCAGGCAGAGGAAGGCCAGTTGACGTGAGGTCATCCGCTGCCTGAAAACGGGTCTGGACGTAGGCATCCCTGCTGGTGCAAGATGATGCAGGGACAGGATCGGGGACAGGATTGCACACAGGCACCTCCGCGGCGGCCTGTGCTGCCTCCTGTCCCTGGTCCTGCACTGCACCACTAGCACCAGTGGGATCCCCACCTCCAGACCCCGTCTCTGGTGCTTGCACGGCCTCCTCCTCCACCAAACCCCCCACCAACCTGGATGACTCCGTGCCATCTTCCCCTGTTGGGCCCTGTGGGGTCCCAGCTGCCCCTTCTGCTGCCGAGGAGTCCAACTCCAACCTCCGCCTCTTGGACCTCCCCCCGGCAGCTGCGGCCTGGGACGCAGCACCAGACTCCTCACTCCCCGACGAGATGACAACATGGGAGGGGAGCCGGGCCTTGCGTCTCCAGCTGGCGGTCGGATCCCCGCCGCTGTGCTCCACAGCACCTTCTCCGCCCTCTTCATCAGTTGACGCTGCAGACAGGGAGAAACAAAACACAGGCATCAGGGCACTGTACAATGGGCACATACACACATGACAGTTGTACATGAGTGGCATTGGCAAACCTCAGACATGTCATCACAATCCCCAACACACATGTCATTACAACTCGCACACATGATCCATACCACAGCCATATCGCAACTGCCACCACCATCCATACACATACAACAGCATGAGCAGCAAAAGGTGAGCCAGACATCACATGCAACACAGGAAGTGCACCACACATGTACACACACCACCACACTTGCATGCATGTGTACACCTCTGCCAAGTGTCGCAGTGTTCAGACGAGCATCCATGTCACATCTGCCAATCAGGCTTCCACATCCCGCTGTCACATGCATCCATGTTGCATCACTGTTGCACCCTTGTCAAATACACACACATGCACATGTACACAGTGCTGATACATGCAGCCAAAAACAACATACATGCGTGACATCACGGACATGTCTACTTACATACACATACATCCAAACATGTGAGCCCACACAACTGCATTTGGCATGCAAGCCTACACACACAAGCACCATCCATGTCTCACACATTACAGCCCTCGCATATGTCAGCCCCACGGCCCTGTACACCCCCACCCATACTCGACCCCATACAAACAGATGTGCAACCTGCACACTACTGAATAATCACCACACGCACTGCTCACAATCAGGATGCATGTACACTCACCGCTCGACTCCAGACGGGTCTGCTTCTCAAGGACCTGGACGTGGAGCGCTGGGGATATGCGTTTCAGGACCCTCATCTGTTCTTCCGACAAGTGGTCCCGGCGCCCCTTGGCATCCGCTGCCTTCAAGAGGCGCCGGGCCTTGTTCAGGGTCCTGGACCTGAAGTCCTCCCAGCGCTTCCTGACATGTTGTAAGTCCCAGACTGCCACCCCCTCCGCGTTGATGGCAGTCACGATGTCAGTCCAGATCCGAGTCTGTCCTTCCTTGTCGGCGCGGGAACTTCCGAAGAGGGCATCATACTGCCCCAGGACTTGCTCCACCAGGACACCAACTTCGGTGGCACTGAAGCTGGTGCCCCTCTGCCTCTCTGGCCGGGGGTTGTCAGTGGTCACAGATGGTGTTTGCCCTGACATGACAACCCCAGAGGCAGGAGCGGGTGGGCAACTGGGTCCTGGGGCTGGGCTGTGGAGCGATGGAATCCCAGTCGGGAGTCTTCGGTTCCAGCAGGGGTGGTCACAGCAAATGCACCCCTGGCTGATGTGCAGGCAGCAAATGGCAGTGCACGTGGGCAGCAGGCAGTCAGGCAGCAGCAGATGGCAGGTGGGAGCGTGCTCGGGGCTCTGGGGGGGAGTAGTTCGGCCTTCTGGGCAGGAGCGTGGTCTTCCGCGTGCTTACGCGTGGCCAGCTTGATACGGAGTGATTTGGCATGTGAAAAATCTGCACGTCAGCGTGTAATTCGAGGAAAGGCCCTTAGCGCGTAAGCACGTCTGCACGCATACGCATTTTCATTGGACAGAAGGCCCCTCAAGCGCAAGCGCCCCTGTGACGTGACGCGTACAGACGTGCATGGGCATTTCAGCGCGCGTAAAAAACTGCACGTCCGCGTGTAATACGAGGAAAGGGCCCATGCGCGTAAGCGCACATGGAAAACTGCACGTCCGCGTGTAATACGAGGAAAGGCCCTTAGCGCGTATGCACGGCAGCACGCATATGCGATTTCATTGGACCAAAGGCCCTTAGCGCGTGAGCGCGTCTATGACGTGACGCGCGCAGGTGTTTCCCTCATTGCACGTGATGACAGAACACACGTGGATTTCCACCAATCGCGTGTGAAAGTTCCCGGCACCCCGGAACACACGTACCCAGGCTAATCGCGTGTGGAACTTCCCGCGCACCCCGAAACACACGTACCCAGGCCAGCTGCGTGTACGCTCACTCCCCTCCGATCACATGCGATGACACTCGGACCGTATCCGAATACGGGAAACCCGCGCACGGCAAAAGACGTGCACAGGCGTCAACGCGTCTGCCACACGAAGGCAGGCGGAAGCGTCCCCGCGCACAGCATTAAAGTGCGCGCAAACAACAAACGCGTATATACAGCTACGATGAATGCCCCATTTGTCGCTGCACTGACCGTGGGACACCGCAGGAGGAGGAGAATAGCCAGGGCACGCATTTTCGCACCACGGACAAGCCTTTTTGGGATGCCTGACGACCAGGTCTATGGCAGGTAGAGGTTTCCACCCCATATCATCCTAGACCTGGTCAGGGAGTGGGAAGATGACCTCACATCCCCCACCCTTTGCTCCCAAGCATTGAGCCCCTTGGAGAAGTTGCTCAATGTCCTGCATTTTTTGGCCATTGGGTCATTTCAGCAGACCACTGCCATAGTGGGGGGGGGTCTCACAGGCCACGCAGTCACACTGCCTACACCAGGTACTGGCAATCATGACAGCGCGCCCCTCAGTCCGCAGGCACATATACATGCCCAGAACACCCGCAGAAAGGCAGGCCGTTGTCCTGGATTTTTTCAGGGTGGCACACTTCCCCAAAGTGCTCGGTGCCATAGATTGCACCCATGTGGCCCTACGTCCACCTAGGGCTATTGAGCACATCTACCGAAAACCGCAAGCACTGGCATTCCATCAATGTACAGGTGGTATGTGATGCAAAGGGAATCATCACCTCTGTCGATGCAAACTACCCTGGCTCCACCCATGACAGTTTCATATACAGAATGTCCGCCCTGAGCCGGGCCCTGGAAGCTGGGCAGCATGGCCACACATGGCTCCTAGGTCAGTACAAATGCCCTTGCACATGCATGCAAGTCACACACAGACAAATATCCAAACCCTAATAATCTCAACTATTATCACCTCCCCAGGGGACAGTGCCTACCCTCTGAGCAACCACATGATGACGCCAATCCGGAACCCCACCACACCACCCCAGGTAAGATACAACGCCGCCCATATTGCAACCAGGGCCATAGTGGAGCGCACATTCGGAGTGCTCAAGTCACATTTCCGCTCCCTTCACCGCTCTGGTGGGCAACTACTCTATGCACCACCAGTAGTGTGCAGGATCATTGTGGCAGCATGTGTCCTGCACAATGTTTCAACACGGCAGGGCGTCCTGGTGGACATGGTGGTGCCCCCACATCCCCAACCACAGGCACAGGTGCTGCCCATGGGAGGGGACAGGGCACGTGGCAAGGAAGCCCGGACCCAGCTTGTGGCCACATTTTTCAACTGAACTCCCACCCCTGCGGAGTGCACACAGGCCTGGCACATACCAGGTGACAATCGATGATGACAAAGAGACAGTTAACTGTCACAACCCTACCACCCTGAGAAAGTTGCCATGGAAGTGCCACATCGTCTGCATCCCTAGCTACTTAAACATAAGCTATCCTGTGTGACCAAAAGGCACACATATGACATATGACATGATATGGGCCATACACAAGTATTCCAAGGCGCAATGAGGCAGGGAGGGGGGAACAAGGGAACACAGAGAATGGTACTACTAGGCCAGGTGTCATTGGGATTGTGCAAGTGCAGGGGTAGGGGGAATGGGAAAAGTGCAAGGGGAAGGGTGGGGGGTGTCCAGTACAGGGGAAGTAGCCCAAAAAAATAATACATAGGTCGCCTGGTGGCAACTACAAAGGTAAGTGCAGACAAGTGCTGGGAAGGGAGGGCTGTAGGGATAGAGAGACAGTACTGCAGTGCAGGGGTTGCCAGGGAGGCAGTGCAAGTGGAGAGTGGCTGGGCCAGGGACCGAGGTCGGTGAGAGTGGCCCAGTTGCAGCTCCTGTGCAGTTCCAGTGGAGAATTCTGCAAGGGAGAGGCAGACAGTAAGCAGAAGCAAAGAGGAAGGTCTTGAGGTGCTTCCAGAACTGGAGATGATTCCCCTCAAGTTCAAGTCAGGCCGGAAGTCTGTTCCAGGGGGAGGGCCCTGCTGCGGAGAGAAATCTACCCCCAGCTAGTTGCTCTGAGAAGCGGATGACACGGACATGCAAGGTGTGCATCACACACACCTGCAAACCAGGCCATGGCCATCACTGTCATGTCACTCAAACCCTCCCAAACATCAACATGACATGGCACGCAATACCCATACACCAATGCAGTAAAGATAAGGTACACATTGCCATGTCCTAAATGCACAGTGGCATCGGACACTGCTACCTGACCCGGAATCAGATGAAATGACAGACCAACAACCTCCCACCCAAAATAAGTCATTTCCAAATGCATTGCAACAGTCGTAGACGTAACATCACAATGAATACCTGTCTACATGCACATTATGCATTGCAAAATCAACACTGCAGCTCATGTGTGCAGTGTCCTACTCCTGCATCACACTGCTAAGCGCACAGCACAGTGAACAGCCATTGTGTGTGATGCACACCCTGAGCATCACATCTAAGTGACAGACCACGTCAAACATCAAATTAGGCATGTACTGGATCCATGATCGGTCACAGAACATGTGCTGCCGGGACACAGTGGGCACCAGAAGGCAAACAGTGTACATGTGGATATGCAAGGGTGGGAGTACATGTAGTGCATCAGAGTGCAAGTGTGTGGTTCTGCAAGGACATGCACTCCACATATGCATGTGCACTCAAGTGACCATCAGTGTTCCCTACACATCACATGTGAACATCCACCATGTGTACACCCCAGCATGTCAAACCACAACTATCCCCTCGCACCTGAAAGAAAAACACAACACATGAACAGGCATTGATCAGCAGAACACAACATGTACATAGGATACCACCATTACTATGTCAGAGTTCCCATCACACTGCAGGGCAAGGCAACTATCAACAACAACCCCCCCTCCCTCAAAAATGACCATGACCCACTGAACAACTGCACCTGGGTCATGGAGCCTCCAAACCTCAATTCCACCTCGCCACAGGATCACCTTTACCCTTCGTCACCATCTCCCACCTTGTGTGTAAAAAGATGCCTGAACCCTCAGAATCCACACTCATTTCCAAAATCACAAAATCGAAGGCATAAAAACGAACCCGAACACCCTCCAGTAGATGACTTGACGTAGCAGTACCTCACAAAGGCCAAGTACTACCACAATGATGCAACAACCAAGGTAGCACAGCAAAACAATGTCACGACAGGATGTGAGACATGTGTGGTACATGACATAGGATGATGCACCATGAATGGATGTGTACTGTCACAGGTCCCCTGTACAGGCGCGGGAGTGTCACGAAACAACCACCCCCACCATGTCCCGGGTGCCTGCAAGGTCAAACTCACACAGGCCCCTGAGACCCTGGTGGGGAATGAGGTTCAGGGATATGCAGTCGGGACAGGTGTTGACACACTGGATGACTGGAATGAGCGGCAGGAGAGGGGAGGAGGAATGACACATGAAACTAGGGAATGCACGAAAATGTACAACCTGCATGAACACATACACAATCCAAACAAACTTGGACATCATTGTCATGGCCTTCTGTAGTCCAGGCTCAGGAGTGGTACGAACCAACCACCCCCTCTAGGGTTTTGGCGCCTGCAAGTTCGGGGCTTACACAGGCATCCGCAACCCCAGTGGGGAAAGAGGGTCAGGGAACGTTGCTTGGATAGGCACGGGAAGCAGGAACACCGGGTAGAGGGTACAGGTTTCAAAATTGCATAGGATCACGGGTGATTAGGGAGAAAAAAACATACCAAATTGAAGCACACATAGATCCATGCATCAGTACACTCCCCAGCAAGCCTATGCAGAGCAGTTCGTAAGAAAAACAACAAGACACTTAGCTCTGGTTTTGAGTGCTGGCCTCCTGCCTGCGCACTCTCAGGTCCGGTTACAGTAGCACTGCAATGCTGCAAAGAGAGACACAGTCAACAACCTGTACGTGCCAATTGCACAAAAACACAACACCAAACATGCCCCATAGCAACAGACTACTCTACAAACAGACAATCTGTGGTTGATGCTTCGTACCCATATATAACATCACCCCTGTGACGGGTCATACACAGTCAATGCAGCAAGGCAGCCGCTGCTGGGTGCGTAGCAAATGGAACACCAATGTGTCACAATTCACACAACATGCAATGTTCCCTGGGTAAGCAGACAGACCCATATAGCAAGCCATGACTACAGAGCAAGTTGAGTACCACCATGACCGAAACAAAGCTGGCAGTGCATTTATCATGAAGTACGTGGAAAAGACATGCACTGCACCCGAGTATGTCCCTTGCTGTATGTTCCTGTGAGCTGCCCCTTTCCATGTCTCGGAAGGCTACATGGTTGATACAAGTGGCTCAATGGACCTTGGTGTACCGGAGGGTATGTGCCACTCCCCCTGCATGTGTCCCTGACAACCCTACTATCAGCAGCCATCAGTCCACAAACACATCTGAGCTGCATTGTGTGCTTCAACACCAAAATTCGTCTAAACTCACCCTCAGTGCTGTGACTAAGCCTGCATGTGCAACTCGCCTGGTGCAAGCTTTGCTGTGTCGTGGCCCCCCTGTGATGCTCACCTTGCCTGGAGTTCCTTGGAACATGTCAGCAGTTCTAGGATGTGGGTCTGCAATCACTGTGCCTCTGCTTCTGCACACATGTGCATGTAGGCACCAACAAACGGGTCCAGAATTCCGTCGTCCAATGGGCCATGTCTGCTGGCAAAGGTGCTCTGGAGGCTCATCCCACTGCAGAAAGGGCATGAAACACATGACTAATGCTTCAAAGTCATCTGTGTGTGTCTCATCAGGCATCTCATTACTTGACCATGTCAGAGAGTCACATCACAAATCACACCATCAGTCCGTCTTTCACCTCCAAAGTGTGGAACACTATCTACAGCATGAATTGCAACAAGCACATGTACAGGAAAGATATGAAACATACTACACAATGCATAGCAATCAATGTCCACATTAATCATGACACACCCCATCTAGCAAAAGCTGAACAGTGGACAATGACACCTAAATCATCCCCACTAGGGGTGTCAACACAAGTCACACAGCACCAGACATGCCACAGATATGACAGTCCAAAGCCCTTGTGTAAAATGCTGTAACACCGAACCATCCTTGCAAGCCCATGGATAAGGGAGGCAGGAGTGGCATATGTGAGTCAAGGAACCCAAGCAGCAAACACATACACAAGACAACCATGAAGGGCCCAGCTGGAACCCTTCAAAAGCCACAAAGCACCGCACTGTCACATGAAAGCACAATAGACTAGCAATTTTAAACTAAATCAACTATTAACTAATTACACTAACTATGGAAAACCTACATTACCTATTTAAACTAACTATCAAACAGAAACTTAACTAACTAAACTAAAAGAAAAATCAAAAATGGCCACATACGACCCGGGGGGGAGGGGAGGCACCCAGGAGGGGGGAGATACAGGGTGCTGCTCAACATCCACATGCGATGATGCTGAGCCAAAAAAAAATCCTCCATGGGCTCAACGCCTGCACAGCACGACCTATGTGGGAGATAGATGGTCGTCCGAGTCTGGCTCATCCTGGAAAGGAGGACGTGGCACAGTAGCCTGGCCACGCCTAGCCGCAGCTTGCCCCTCGTCGGCAGCAAGTCTGCCGGACGGGTGAGCCTGGTTCTGTGTGGCGATGTGACGTAGGTCTGCATGCAGAACCTCCCGTGATACACGTGCTTCCTCTTGCAAGGTAGCACGTGTAACACGGAGTTCCTCCTGCATTGCCTGGCTGGACAACCGCTGCACCTCCCGGCAAGCCTGTAGCTCAGCCGAGATGGTACTCTCAAGCTGTGCAAACCTCTCCTCTGCCTGCTGCCTCTGGGACATCATAAGGACACCCAGAGTGGATCTGAGGGAAGCATACTCCTCCCTCAGGGCATCCATGTGCGCCTCTGCGTGAGCAGCAATTGCTTGACGCAGAGACGACATTTCAGCCTGGCGTGCCCTGTCTGAGGCCGCCATGCCCAGCCTGAGCGAGCGGGCCGTGGACCGTGCCGCCTGCTGCTGGAGAAGCACCTGCCTAGCAGTGGGGAGCACAGATCGGGCCACACGCTCCATGCTCTCAGCGATGTTCTCCATTGCTGCCCCCTGCCGTTCGGAATTGGCAGTCATGTCTTGCTCCCACTCAGTATACAGCGGTTGCGCGCGGCGACCGCGTTGCCGGGATTGACCCCTGCGGGACCCAAGGACCGGGGGTCCTCGCTGTGTTGGCACCACCTGCGGCTGCACGACTACATGCCCCCGTCGACGTGATGTCCCAGGCACATCAGTGACTGGTGTGGAGGGTGACCCTGCGTCGCGATCCACCACGGGCGGAGGAACCAAGACTGTCTGATCCCTCAGTGCAGGTGTCGCAGACAGAGGAGTGTCCACATCAGAATCACTCACCCCTGACACATGGACTTGATGCTCATCCAACTCAACATGGACGCCAGAGTCGTCATCAAAGCTGGACTCATAGGAAGCCAGAGACAAGATGGACTGCAGCACTTGGGGGTTTTCGTGGCCTACCACCCCACGACCCCCACTAGTGCCGGGTTGATGTGGTGTTACCAACCCTGTGTCTGGCATGACAACACCATCCTCTGCCTCCATTGCATCATCACCTGAAAAATAGAGAGAAAAAGGTCAATACACATGTCAGAAGCACACGACACACACACACACCGACAGCAAAGGCATCCGGCAGACATGTGACACACAACATATGACCTGGCATGCATGCTGGGTATACTTTGAATAGCTTCTGTGATCAGACCTGTTGAAAGGTGGCAGTTTCCATGGAAGTGGGTCTATGCAGTGCAGAAAATGTGTACGCCACTCACTACCTACATGTACAAGCACTACATGGTGTGTGCCAGAAAATGTGAAGGCAGTGCAATGTCAAATTCAGACATCACGTGCATTGTGCATTCAATGTGTACCATGTCTAGAAGCCAAGCACCCCTCCACCCCAGTACCAAAGCAGGGATGCCTAGCATGGTATCAAAAGGCTGACCATACACCTGTGTATTGACAGGCAGTGTTGACTGGCATCAACAGCGTAATGTGATTCAAATTACAACACTGCAAATGATGCTGGGACAGTGGGCAGGACACATGATGGAAACTCCGGAGGCCGCCCACGTGTGAAGAAGACACAACAAGAGTTGGACAGAGTCATTGGCCATTGAACAGGCTGAGGCCTGTGAGCCACACAGATTGTCAGAGCCTAAACATGTGTGCAACGCAGGACTGAGCCACAGTTGACATGGGAAGGCTGATGAGATGGCAGGCAATGTATGTAACCAAGGACTTATATTACAGTGATCATCCAGTCAAGGACACATAGGGGCATGAGTGCAATGCACATGGAGCATGAATGGGCACTCATGTCCCTGCGGGACATCTGACCCATGCACAGTACAAGTGAGATACCCTGCATCGAGTACTAAGGCTGTACCACACGGCATATATCTGGCAGATTCTACGCTGGAAGTTAGCATCTACACAGGACACATGAACAAGAAAGTACACATTGGCAAGATTGAAGCAGACCAGTGCAAAGGTGGAACTGGGGTGCAGAGTGGCGGAGGAGGGGCAAGGGAGCATGCCTACATGGAGTCCCGCATGCAGGCAGAGGAGACATGCATGATGGTAGCATTGCATTACTTACACATCAGAATCATGTACACGTCACATGTAGCAGCAATCATGCACAACACATCCCACAAGTGAAACACACACGTCCTCAACAAACACGCATCAACACTCACTGGACTGGGCATCAAAGTCCAGCTTCTCTCCCACTCCTTCGACCAATTCAGGTGGTATGAACTCCGCAACGAGTGCCTCATGCGGAGTGAGTTCTTCCTCCTCTGGTGCAGGCCCACCGCCAGTCACCAGAGTCAAGTTATAATTTGAGGCACGCTTGGCCTTAGTGCTGCGCTTGATGTCATTCCAATGCTTTTTGCACTCCTGCGCCGTGCGCACCTCATGGCCGAATGAACTGACATGTTCCGCAACATGCTTCCAGTGGGTGTCACGTTGGGCAGCCGTGGTCTGACTATTGGCACCCACTAGCATGTCACGGCTGTGGCCCCGCACGTAGTCCACGAGGAAGTCCAGTTCCTGCTTACAGAAAGGCTTCTTCCTCGACGTGCAGGAGGTCGTGGCTGTTTGTGGGGTCCCAGCCTGTGCTGCAGGTGCAACCTTCCTCCTCTTGGACTGTGGCGCAAACCCTTGCTGGCTAATGCCGCCCTGACCAGTATGGCCAGTGGGTTCGGTGGATTGAGCCAAGGGAGTGGCAGGTGGAGGGATGACCAAAGGCCTGACTTGTGTCAGTGGCAGCTGGGTGCCCACTAATGGACCCTGCGCAGCAACATCAGCTGTGGCAGGATCGTTGGCCGCAACGGTCCTGGTTGGCAGACTCACAACCGGGGTTCTGTTGGGTGCATCTGCCCCTGCACTTGCCAACACCCGGCTGTTCGGGGCAGCAGATGACATGACTGCCCCAGGGACACGTGTCTTGGTCTGAGCAGCCCGGCCTGCCCCTATGGTTTCCCCCCTGGCCTGTTGGAGATCTACCAAGGGCTCTTCAAGTGCCAACGCAGCCTGCGCTGGCAGACCCTGAGCTTGGGTGGCGGTGTCCACAGATGCACCTGCAGCTACCACTACCCTTGGGCCCGTGGCAGTCGATGGAACGGACTGCCGGGTCATATGGGTGCCAGTGCCAGATGCAGGAGCTGCATCCCCCGGAACCACAGGGGGTGGTGGCATGGCTGCACCGACACATGGCACAACATTGTGCTCAAGTGGCGCACCCCTGCCTCTTCCCCCTCTGTGGCTGCCCTGGACACCCTGGAGTCCCCCTACTCCCTGGTCACCACAGCCACGTCCCCGACCACGCCCGCCACAAGGAGTAAGCCCAGCTGAGGCGCCCCTCACCTTTGGTGGCCTCCCAACCATGGCACAGATGTAGTAGTGCTGGCACAGTTGGAGTGGTGCCAATGGGAGGTGTACACCACAATTGACCTGGGCAATTGGGGTGAAGGGGGTGGGAAGCAAGATGTTAACAGCCCCCCTGCACCTGCAAGGCTGTAGGTGACCCCGGTGATGTGGTGACGGGTCACGCAACGCTCATGCACCCCAAAACTGCAGTAAAACCGTGCACGCAACCCTGCAGCCTACGTGCGTGGATTCAACCTCCCGCAGTACGCGGTGGCACCCAGGACACGCAGGCTACTATGACATTGAAAATGGGTGCGATACACAGGGGCACCCGCAGTGGGAAAAAGAGCGTGTGCGACTCACCGTCTGACTAGCGCGATGCAGAAAAACACGCGTAGCCAATACCCCCGCCAAAAGAAGAGATACGTCCTTGATAGCTGTGAAGTTGTGATGGCGCGCAAAACAACAGGAAGCAGCAACACGCGTCCGTCTCCACGAAAGGCACGTACAGCGAACTGCTGGGCCCGCTCACCTTTAACCCGTGCTGAGGGAAACGCACGCGCGCGTCACGTCACTTACGCGCATGGGCCCTTTCCTCGTATTACATGCGGACGTGCAGTTTTTCCCGCGCGCTTACGCGCATGGGCCCTTTCCTCGTATTACACGCGGACGTGCAGTTTCCACGCGCGCTTACGCGCATGGCCCTTTCCTCGTATTACACGCGGACGTGCAGTTTTTCACGTGCGCTGAAATGCCCATGCACGTCTGTACGCGTCACGTCACAGGTGCGCTTGCGCTTGAGGGGCCTTCTGTCCAATGAAATTGCGTATGCGTGCAGACACGCTTACACGTTAAGGGCCTTTCCTCGAATTACACACTGAGGTGCAGATTTTTCACATGCCAAATCACTCCGTATCAAGCTGGCCACGCGTAAGCACACGGAAGACCACGCTCCTGCCCAGAAGGCCGAACTACTGCCCCCCAGAGCCCCGAGCACGCTCCCACCTGCCATCTGCTGCTGCCTGACTGCCTGCTGCCCACGTGCCCTGCCATTTGCTGCCTGCACATCACCCAGGGGTGCTGTTGCTGTGACCACCCCTGCTGGAACCGAAGACTCCCGACTGAGATTCCATCACTCCACAGCCCAGCCCCAGGACCCAGTTGCCCACCCACTCCTGCCTCTGGGGTTGTCATGTCGGGGCAAACACCATCTGTGACCACTGACAACCCCCGGCCAGAGAGGCAGAGGGGCACCAGCTTCAGTGCCACCGAAGTTGGTGTCCTGGTGGAGCAAGTCCTGGGGCAGTATGATGCCCTCTTCGGAAGTTCCCGCGCCGACAAGGAAGGACAGACTCGGATCTGGACTGACATCGTGACTGCCATCAACGCGGAGGGGGTAGCAGTCCGCGACTTACAACATGTCAAGAAGCACTGGGAGGACTTCAGGTCCAGGACCCTGAACAAGGCCCGGCACCTCTTGAAGGCAGCAGATGCCAAGGGGCGCCGGGGCCACTTGTCGGAAGAACAGATGAGGGTCCTGGAACGCATATCCCCAGCGCTCCACGTCCAGGTCCTAGAGAAGCAGACCCGTCTGGAGTCGAGCGGTGAGTGTACATGCATCCTGATTGTGAGCAGTGCGTGTGGTGATTATTCAGTAGCGTGCAGGTTGCACATCTGTTTGTATGGGGTCGAGTATGGGTGGGGGTGTACAGGGCCATGGGGCTGACACATGCCAGGGCTGTAATGTGTGAGACATGGATGGTGCTTGTGTGTGTAGGCTTGCATGCCAAATGCAGTTGTGTGGGCACACATGTTTAGATGAATGTGTATGTAAGTAGACATGTCCGTGATGTCACGCATGTATGTGTTTTTCGGCTGCATGTATCAGCACTGTGTACATGTGCATGTGTGTGTATTTGACAAGGGTGCAACAGTGATGTAACATGGATGCATGTGACAGTGGTATGTGGAAGCCTGATTGGCAGATGTGACATGGATGCACGTCTGAACAGTGCGACACTTGGCAGAGGTGTACACATGCATGCAAGTGTGGTGGTGTGTGTACATGTGTGGTGCACTTCCTGTGTTGCATGTGATGTCTGGCTCACCTTTGGCTGCTCATGCTGTTGTATGTGTATGGATGGTGGTGGCAGTTGCGATATGGCCGTGGTATGGCTCATGTGTGCGAGTTGTAATGACATGTGTGTTGGGGATTGTGATGACATGTCTGAGGTTTGCCAATGCCACTCATGTACAACTGTCATGTGTGTATGTGTCCATTGTACAGTGCCCTGATGCCTGTGTTTTGTTTCTCCCTGTCTGCAGCGTCAACTGATGAAGAGGGCGGAGAAGGTGCTGTGGAGCAAAGCGGCGGGGATCCCACCGCCAGCCGGAGACGCAAGGCCCGGCTCCCCTCCCAGGTTGTCATCTCGTCGGGGAGTGAGGAGTCCGGTGCCGCGTCCCAGGCCGCAGCTGCCGGGGGGAGGTCCAAGAGGCGGAGGTTGGAGTTGGACTCCTCGGCAGCAGAAGGGGCAGCTGGGACCCCACAGGGCCCAACAGGGGAAGATGGCACGGAGTCATCCAGGTTGGTGGGAGGTTTGGTGGAGGAGGAGGCCGTGCAAGCACCAGAGACGGGGTCTGGAGGTGGGGATCCCACTGGTGCTAGTGGTGCAGTGCAGGACCAGGGACAGGAGGCAGCACAGGCTGCCGCGGAGGTGCCTGTGTGCAATCCTGTCCCCGATCCTGTCCCTGCATCATCTTGCACCAGCAGGGATGCCTACGTCCAGACCCGTTTTCAGGCAGGGAATGAGCTCACGTCAACTGGCCTTCCTCTGCCTGCGGACGTGGCTATCCAGGTCCGGGTTGAGCCTGTCCAGGCTGGTGTGGCGTTGCGTCAACGGGCCATGCAAGGTGACCTGCAGTCTTTTCATGAAGAGACTGCAAGTCATCTCGAATGGCTCGTGGACCACGTCAGCCTGCTGGGACAGGTCACCCAGGCCGGATTCCTCCGTCTGATGGGGCTTTCTCCGACCCCCTCCTCAACTGGACCCCCTACGCGCCAGTCGTCCTCTGTGCCATATTCCCACCCATCAGTCACCTGGGTGCCCTGTGGAGCTGCCTCTGACGGTGCGGCCAGGCTGGTGGAGGAGGCATCCCTGCCACAGGTGGGAGTCGGACGTCCAGCAGGGTTGGCCGCATCAACAACTGCACCCCAGCCGGCGGACGATGTGCAGGCAGCAGGAGGCAGTGCACGGGCAGAGGCACAGCAGCAGCAGCAACGTGGTGGGAGCCATGAAGGCTCGGGGCCTTCGACATCGGAGGGGCAGGCATCGGCCGGAGCGCAGGAGGACCCAGGACAGAGAGTGTCTTCCGTGTGGCAGCGGTTGGGCCACGCCATAGATGCGGAGCGGCAGCGGGCGGAAGAGGCACGGCTCACAATGGTCAGGGCGGTGAACTCCATGCGGAGGGCCCTGAGGCGGGCCGAGTGCCTCGAGGCAATCCGCAGGGGTTTGGAGGTGGAGACGTCGGCGACCCTGCGGACCCTCGGGGCCATGAAGGAGGACCGCCTCCGGGACATTGAGGAGGAGTTCGATGATGCCCTGGCCCGGGACATCCACAAGTGAGCCGTGAAACTAGCCCGCTGCCCTTGTACATAGTTACGTAGGTAGTGTTAGGTTTCATTTTTGTTTTTATTTTATTTGGACCTTTCGGACATTGGCCACATTTTTGTATATAGTTTATTTTATTAGTTAGTGTAGTTAGATAGGTTTCCTTTATTTTGTTGGGATAATGGACCCTGGCTTGTTCCCATGTAAATAGTTAGCAGTTGGATTGTATTTTTTTTTCACTTTTTAACCATGGAGCTATGGCTTTCTTTTTTATTTCCCATTAGATTTTGTTTTGTGGACATTGACTTTGGACAACATTACTTTGGAGTTTTATTTTTGGTTTTGCTTTTTTAAACGGACATGCTTCTTTTCATTTTTGTACATTCACATTTCTGTTTCTTCATTTTTTATTCTATTTATGTTTCCTTTAATACATATTTTATTTGGTGAACTTCAATGTGTGGTATCTCATTGGTTTCATGCATTTCATGATATGTGTTTTGAGATTCACTGACACCCATTGGGTGTATGTGAGGGAAATGTGTTTGTTTCGGAACTTGCAATTGGTGTTCTGTGATGTAATTGCAAATTATGAGTGGGTGGATGCAATACTCAGGTGGGTGTTTTGCATTTGGAGGCTGACCATAGGGACCAGGGATCTAGATTGTGATGACATGTTGGCTGGGGAACATGAGTTGCACATGGGTGGGGGCCTGCTGGCAGGTGCCCCACAGTGCTGCGGGTGGGGGTGGTGGGGAACATGAGTTGGACATGGGTGGGGGCCTGCTGGCAGGTGACCCACAGTGCTGGGGGGTAGGGGTGGTGGGGAACATGAGTTGGACATGTGTGGGGGCCTGCTGGCAGGTGCCCCACAGTGCTGGGGGGTAGGGGTGCTGGGAGACATGGGTGGGGGCCTGGTGGAGGCTGCCCCTGGTGGCTGGGGGGTGGGGGTGGTGTGTGACATGGGTGGGGGCCTGGTGGAGGCTGCCCCTGCACTGCTGGGGGGTGGGGGTGGTGGGAGACATGGGTGGGGGCCTGGTGGAGGCTGCCCCTGGTGGCTGGGGGGTGGGGGTGGTGGGAGACATGGGTGGGGCCTGCTGGCAGGTGCCCCACAGTGCTGGGGGGTGGGGGTGGTGGGGAACATGAGTTGGACATGGGTGGGGGCCTGCTGGCAGGTGCCCCACAGTGCTGGGGGGTGGGGGTGCTGGGAGACATGGGTGGGGGCCTGGTGGAGGCTGCCCCTGCACTGCTGGGGGGTGGGGGTGGTGGGAGACATGGGTGGGGGCCTGGTGGAGGCTGCCCCTGGTGACTGGGGGTGGGGGTGGTGTGAGACATGGGTGGGGGCCTGGTGGAGGCTGCCCCTGCACTGCTGGGGGGTGGGGGTGGTTGGAGACATGGGTGGGGGCCTGGTGGAGGCTGCCCCTGGTGGCTGGGGGGTGGGGGTGGTGGGAGACATGGGTGGGGCCTGCTGGCAGGTGCCCCACAGTGTTGGGGGGTGGGGTGGTGGGGAACATGAGTTGGACATGGGTGGGGGCCTGCTGGCAGGTGCCCCACAGTGCTGGGGGGTGGGGGTGGTGTGAGACATGGGTGGGGGCCTGGTGGAGGCTGCCCCTGCACTGCTGGGGGGTGGGGGTGGTGTGAGACATGGGTGGGGGCCTGGTGGTGGGTGCCCCTGCACTGCTGGGGGGAGGGGGTGCTGGGAGACATGGGTGGGGCCTGCTGGCAGGTGCCCCACAGTGCTGGGGGGTGGGGGTGGTGGGGAACATGAGTTGGACATGGGTGGGGGCCTGCTGGCAGGTGCCCCACAGTGCTGGGGGGTGGGGGTGGTGGGGAACATGGTTGGACTTGGGTGGGGGCATGCTGGCAGGTGACCCACAGTGCTGGGCGGTCGGGGTGGTTGGATGACATGGGTGGGGGCCTGGTGGAGGCTGCCCCTGGTGGCTGGGGGGTGGGGGTGGTGTGTGACATGGTTGGCGGCCTGGTGGAGGCTGCCCCTGCACTGCTGGGGAGTGGGGGTGGTGGGAGACATGGGTGGGGGCCTGGTGGAGGCTGCCCCTGGTGGCTCGGGGGTGGGGGTGGTGTGAGACATGGGTGGGGGCCTGGTGGAGGCTGCCCCTGGTGACTGGGGGGTGGGGGTGGTGTGAGACATGGGTGGGGGCGTGGTGGAGGCTGCCACTGCACTGCTGGGGGGTGGGGGGGGTGGGAGACATGGGTGGGGGCCTGGTGGAGGCTGCCCCTGGTGGCTGGGGGGTGGGGGTGGTGGGAGACATGGGTGGGGCCTGCTGGCAGGTGCCCCACAGTGCTGGGGGGTGGGGGTGGTGGGGAACATGAGTTGGACATGGGTGGGGGCCTGCTGGCAGGTGCCCCACAGTGCTGGGGGGTGGGGGTGGTGTGAGACATGGGTGGGGGCCTGGTGGAGGCTGCCCCTGCACTGCTGGGGGGTGGGGGTGGTGTGAGACATGGGTGGGGGCCTGGTGGTGCGTGCCCCTGCACTGCTGGGGGATGGGGGTGGTGGGAGACATGGGTGGGGCCTGCTGGCAGGTGCCCCACAGTGCTGGGGGGTGGGGGTGGTGGGGAACATGAGTTGGACATGGGTGGGGGCCTGCTGGCAGGTGCCCCACAGTGCTGGGGGGTGGGGGTGGTGGGGAACATGAGTTGGACATGGGTGGGGGCCTGCTGGCAGGTGCCCCACGGTGCTGGGGGGTGGGGGTGGTGGGGAACATGAGTTGGACATGGGTGGGGGCCTGCTGGCAGGTGCCCCACGGTGCTGGGGGGTGGGGGTGGTGGGGAACATGAGTTGGACATGGGTCGGGGGCCTGCTGGCAGGTGCCCCACAGTGCTGGGGGGTGGGGGTGCTGGGAGACATGGGTGGGGGCCTGGTGGAGGCTGCCCCTGGTGGCTGGGGGGTGGGGGTGGTGTGTGACATGGGTGGGGGCCTGGTGGAGGCTGCCCCTGCACTGCTGGGGGGTGGGGGTGGTGGGAGACATGGGTGGGGGCCTGGTGGTGGGTGCCCCTGGTGGCTGGGGGGTGGGGGTGGTGGGAGACATGGGTGGGGGCCTGGTGGTGGGTGCCCCTGCACTGCTGGGGGGTGGGGGTGGTGGGAGACATGGGTGGGGGCCTGGTGGTGGGTGCCCCTGCACTGCTGGGGGGTGGGGGTGGTGGAGACATGGGTGGGGCCTGCTGGCAGGTGCCCCACAGTGCTGGGGGGTGGGGGTGGTGGGGAACATGAGTTGGACATGGGTGGGGGCCTGCTGGCAGGTGCCCCACAGTGCTGGGGGGTGGGGGTGGTGGGAGACATGGGTGGGGGCCTTGTGGTGGGTGCCCCTGGTGGCTGGGGGGTGGGGGTGGTGGGAGACATGGGTGGGGGCCTGGTGGTGGTTGCCCCTGCACTGCTGGGGGGTAGGGGTGGTGGGAGACATTGGTGGGGCCTGGTGGAGGGTGCCCCTGGTGACTGGGGGTGCAGGGGGACATGCGTTGGTGGGCAGTAGTGCAAGTTGACATGTGGGTTGGCTGGGGGTCATGGCCATGGTGGATGGTGTGCCTGCAGGTCATGTGCAGGGTAGGCCCCTGTGGTGTGAGCCACCTGCAGGGGCCGTGGAGGGTGTAGAGGGAACACCTGGGAGGACCCACACATGCAATTCACGTGTGGTGCTCCCCGCGCACCCCTGTAATACACGTACCCTGATGGAATCGCGTGTGGAACTTCCCGCGCACCCCTGGAATACACGTACACTGCTGAAATCGCGTGTGGCACTTCCCGCGCACCCCTGGAATACACGTACCCTGATGGAATCGCGTGTGGGACTTCCCGCGCACCCCTGGAATACACGTACCCTGCTGATTTCACGTGTGGAACTTCCTGCGCACCCCTGAGATACGCGTACCCTGCTCGCACGGGCCCAGTCGCGTGTGGAAATTCCTGCGCACCCCTGTAATACACGTACCCTGATGGAATCGCGTGTGGGACTTCCCGCGCACCCCTGGAATACACGTACCCTGCTGATTTCGCGTGTGGAACTTCCCCCGCACCCCGAAATACACGTACCCTGATGGAATCGCGTGTGGAACTTCCCGCGCACCCCTGAGATACGCGTACCCTGCTCGCACGGGCCCAATCGCATGTGGAAATTCCCGCGCACCCCTGAAATACACGTACCCTGCAGAAATCGCGTGTGTAACTTCCCCTGCACCCTGAAATACACGTGCCCTGCTGATATCGCGTGTGGAACATCACGCGCACCCCTGATATATACGTACCCTGCAGAAATCGCGTGTGTAACTTCCCCTGCACCCTGAAATACACGTACCCTGCTGATATCGCGTGTGGAACTTCACGCGCACCCCGACATACACGTACCCTGATGGAATCGTGTGTGGAACTTACCGCGCACCCCTGAGATACGCGTACCCTGCTCGCACGGGCCCATTCACGTGTGGAACTTCCCGCGCACCCCTGAAATACCCGTACCCTGCTCGCACGGGGCCAATCGTGTGAGGTACTTCCTGCACACCCCAGTGATACACGTAGCCCGCTTGCTGTGCTGGTACAGGGTTAGCGCAGCCCTTTGCGCTGGATTGGGTATATTGATGGCTTTTCCCTGCGCGAGAGGCGTTCTTGGGGGCGTAACTGGCGCTGCTGCAGGGTCGCTGCGCCACTGTGCGCCACGGCTGGTTTTGGTGGCTGGAATCCATGAATACGCTGTGCGCGGAAATGGATTTTAGCGCACGCGGCTGGCGCAGGGATTCGCACGCACACACTGTGCGCCAGCCGCGTGCGCCACTTGTGTGCTGAATTCTATGAATTACCCCCTTAATAAGTGGCTAATAAAACTCCGGTACTACATAATTGTATTATTGCAAACAAAACTCAAAGAGACAACAACACATACAAATATGAGCATCTACGGGGAAAATGAAGTAAACAAAAAGAACAGCAGTATTACCAGATAAACTTCATAACCTAACTGATTATCTTCATGCACAGTAATTATTGTTCTTCTTCAAAGCTACTACTTCCCTATGCACAAGTATCACATAATGTAATTGGACCCTAAGGAAAGTAGTGTGAGTACAATTTATACAAATATGAGCATATCCTGGGAAAGTACAGTAATAAAAAAACAGCAGAACTATGAGAAAGTGTTGATAACCTTACTGATCATCTTCATACATAGAAAGCATTGCTGTCTTTCAAGTCTGTGTTTTCCCCTATGTATGTTTCATTTGCTGTGAGTGAACCCCAAGTGAATTATTGCATGAACATATTTGAAGTATAAGTCTACAAATCTAGTACTTTTTGAATTTTTAGTTCCTGACTGTTACTGGCCTACATATGTCAGAAAAGGAAAAAAGGTAGAGTTAGACATGTGATGTCAACAGTGATGTCATTAATGACATTTGTGATGTCATCTTTCATGTCCTGGGTGTTAGTCTTAGCAGCGCATGGTGTTGGCGCGAGTTATGGTTGCTTATCTTACCATGACTGGCGAATTTCATGGGTTTGTCGGTTTTACTTGGAACCATAATGTCCCTGTAACAAAGTTTTTTTCACTGAATTTCATAGGTTTTTAGTAGCGCAACTTAACCATAACGTCCGCTTAACAAAGTTGTTTTACTGAATTTCATAGGTTTTTAGTAGCACAACTTAACCATAACATTCCTGTAACAAAGTTTTTTTCACTGAATATAGACATATAGATAATGTAAATTTGATAAATGTTTACTAGGATGTCCTTAGTTTTTATACATATAACATAGAACAAACTGAACCCCCTACCTGCGCTAGTTGGTCTGATATCCGCGGACCATGCGCCTGTTCATGGACGGACTCGGACAACACCAACACTATCCAAAAACTCAGAGGGTATCTTACATTGTCATATCATCAACAAATAAAACACTAAACATATTCAAAAAGCAGCACATACATAAATTACATTCAATAATAAATAAGAAGTGAAACTGTATATGTAAGACACTAACAGTCCAATTACATAGCATATGCAACATAGTGGAATATACCAAAACACAATAAATATGCCTCCAACAGAATTACCTCACAGAAATTGCACAGCAAAAATCAACAGGACACCTACACAGCAGTAACAGCAAAACTTAGCAGGAAACTAGTGAGAACACTACATTTATTGTATATATTTATAAACATTCTGTAATAGGTACACTAAAACTAATATTTCTTTTTTTTACCCAGAAATGTCTAGTACGATGGAATGGCTGGAAGAACATTTTCCTCGGGATGAATTGAGTGAAGACAGTGATACTAATGGTAGACACTACACTTCTCTATATAAACCAATTAATAACCACTACTTTATGTGTACTTAACAATTTTTTTAACAGACCATACAGACAATAAATATAATATACCAACAGTGATGTTAGAAAATCCTCTCCTGCGAATGGAGCTAAAAATGGTTATGTTAATGAAAAATGTCATTGTTTTAAAAAAACTTTGTAGAGGACCATATAAAAGAAAAAAATAAATATCACTGTCCAACATGTACCTGTTCCATCTCCGTATACCACCCAACTATCCCCAAAAACTCCCAAGCAAGAAAAACGTTACAATGAGAGTTCAATCTCTTCCTCCCCTGCTATCCATCATGTCCAAACCCCTAATTCCCCTGTATTTCTGTCTGTTTCTGCTTCCCCCTCTCTTTCATAATTGTTATACTTTTATACAGTAATAAAATAAGTAAGTGTGGTGTTAGTATATTCCTTGGTGTCTTATTTTAAAAATAAAGGCAGTTAGGGTGTCCACAGACAGCGCGGCTGTCCAGATGTCCTCAATGAACTGAAATGGGGGTGTCCTAAGGACACAAAACCTGTTTGCACTGTCCTCAATCAACATGGACGTGTCCTTAGGACACACAAGTTGTCCGCCTGTCCGTAATTAAGCAAAATGGGGGTGTTCTAAGGACACTATACCTGTTCAAATTGGCCATAGTCAAAATGGGGGTGTCCGCAGAACACCAAAGACGTCCGCATTTTCATAGCTATGCAAAATAAAGGGTCCTAAGAGCATTCCCCCGGTTCGCATAGTCAGTAACCAGAATTAATACATCCTTAGAACACATTGGGCCTCAATACACGGATTGCGGAGAACCATGGCGCTATTGTTCATGCCGGTAAAATACCGGCACCGCCTTGGCGGAAAGGGGAATTACCACCCCATTCTAAGGTTGGCGGGGCGGTAATTCCCCCTTCCACCATTGCCCTTCCCCATTCCCATTTTTGCCCCATAGGGCATGATGGGAATGGGGAAGGCGCTAATTACGGTACTGCAAATTGCGGTACCGTAATTAGCTCCCTGGGTCCCTTTGCGGGTTGGTTTTTAACGCCTGCAAAAAGCAGGCGTTAAATCCCCCAACCCGCAAAGGGACCTCGTAGTAAGGCGGTAAGGATTTACCGGTACCAGTATTTTACCGGTACCACTAAATCCTTACCGCCATCCGTGTAATGAGGCCCATAGCCCGTCCGCCTGTCTGCAAAGTTGTGACGCACATTTATTTTGTTCGGGGACCTGAACACTGTCCGTAGAACACCCGCGCGTATGCGTAGCACACCGTTGCCCCTACGAACATCGTGCCTGTCTGCAACTGTCCGCCGTACTTTTAATTACTTCGGGGACTGGAACACTGTCCGTAGAACACCCGCATGCATGCGTAGACCGGACCCTGCACATTTGCCGTCTCATTCGCAAATGTGTCCGTGATGTCATCATGTGACCGCACCCACGCTAAGCATAATGAATACTGTCTGGGCCCCCGGACACCTAAAAAGTGTTTTTTTTCAGCAATCTAAGGTATTTTCCAGGGAAACTTCACACTTGAACATGTCCCACACTATGTCCCTGGCGATCTGCATACTTTTTGGAATTGTTTGAGCCCTTTCTTGGTGTTCAAAGTGTCCCGGGACAGTGCGGGTGTCTGCGAAGCGCGCCCCAGCACCCTTATAAAAGGCCACACCCCAGAGCTGCTCCTTATTCTGTTTTTGGGCTTCCAGGACAGAGACTGCTCCTTGTTGCATTGGATTGTTCTTGCTCTTTGAAACAGCTGTCCTGATGACATCCATGGCTGCTGATGGTGCTACTTCTGTCTCAGCAGCACCCCCACCCCCTCAACCAATAACACCTCCCCGTGGACCTGCAGAGGGGAACAGGCATCAGGATACAGAGGAGAGTGATGAAGAGGATGAGGTAGTGGAAGTCCCTACTACTAGCTCTCACCGTGAATCTTGGGTGTGGAGGTTATTTACCACTGTTGATGGAGTACCAAAAGCAGGTGCACACAAGGTGACCTGCAATCAGGGCAAGATGGTGCTGAGTCATGGGAAACCGGGTTTGTACAGCTATGGTACTACCTCAATGAAGTGACACCTAAAAACATTCCACAGTGGGGCTATTCGTAAGGTTGTACCTTGCGATAAGCGTAGGTGGTTGAGTTCTCCTGCAGCATCCTCCGTTTCTGCTCCTGCCACCACAAGAGACATACTGTGGGGCAGCGCATCCCTCCAGCTGCCTCGCAGGCCATACATGATGCTGTTGATCCTTACCTTTCGAAGGTCACAGTATTGTGCATGTACTGCGACGCAGTACTCTTCAGGGGGAAGAACCTTCAAAGTGCTTTCGAGACTCTGGACAAGGAGCATGAGAAAAACTGCTACCTACCTGAATAAGGCCCACCCTACATCTTCCTCTCTCCACCTGCCCTTTCTCATCCCCATGGTTGATGTCCCTTCCTTATCCTCCTTTCCCTTCCTTTCCTTGTGTGTCATGTTTAAAAAACCCAAAGAAATATAAAACAACTAAACAGAAAAAAAGAAAAGGCTCTTTTCAGAGCCGCCTTTCACAGTACAAAAAGACAATTGACAATGAAATGCGCAGGGCCCTATGCATTTTTAGAAGTCTGCGGACTGTCCACTGACCTCTAAAATCTGTGCAGTGCTGCCCTGTCACCACCATTGCACTTTTCTCTGGGAGGAATTGGTGGCTCTGAAAAGACCCTTTTTGTGGTGTTTTTTTGTGTTTCAAAAAACTTCAAAAAAAGTTTGCAATGCATTTTGTATATTTTGCAGAAAAATCTGATTGCTGGCATGAGTAAGATGTACTCCATCTCTGCAAAAAATGTGTGTACTATGAAACATAATGTTTTCATTGTGAAAAGAGGACATACCAACATCTCTCAAAAAGGCACAGACAGCCTTGTTAACCTTGCGCCTTGCTTTCTCCATTTGTGGACCAAATGAAGAAAAACACAGCCTCATTTGCGCAATACGAGAAAGAATTACTCTGGAGTTTGGATACATGTCCATGACTTTCACAAGTCCTTCTTTCATTGCAAATTGCAAAGAGATTCCAGACACATGTCTTAAACTGTTCTATCCACAATGAATAATAATAATGTCTGGATGACACTGTGTCACCAAAGTAGCACAAAGAGGTTACCAAATCCAGCCATTTTATTCCATGCAATCCATGCCAGTACACTTCCACCTGAGGGAATCCAAGATGTACAGCCACTCTGCACCGATCTGCATGCACTTCCAACCAATGTATCCACGAATCTCCTACAATCCAGACAATCCACTTTCTGAAACACACAGCCTTAGCTATCTCCTCTCAGGAAAAAGACTTTCTGACAAACTCTCTGCTCACACATCATACCCAATAAACCCTATTGTCCAATCTCTTGCTGTGCAATATCTCGTTTGCATCCCTCTCAACCTCAAAAATCCTGTATGTAATATGCGCACTCCGCTCACAATCTGAGCGTGGGGAATGAAAATTTAAATAGCGTGCCCCATTTCCCCTGTGACGGTGGCTCTGAAAAGAGCCTTTTTTGGGTTTTTTTGTAGATGCCTCAGAAACACCTTTTGTTTTGTATATTGTTGGTGTTTCTTTTCCTTATTTTACTCCAAAAATCGTCACATTAGCTTCTCCAAAGCAACCCGTATGTTCCAAAACAGCATGGCATTATCCATAAAGGATAATGACATGCCATCTTCTTTAAAGTAATCAAAATTATCAGTGTCAACGTTCTCATTGTTGCAAAGGATCATGCCAGCTCTAGTCATAAAAGCAAAGCAGAACTATTGTACCATATTGCCCTAGGTATCAAACCAGAAAAAATAACCTTGCCATTTGGAAGTACTTTCATGACTGCCTGAACCAAGTTTTCCAGATCTTGCAACAAAGTAGGGGCACTGACATAGCCCAAATGCAAAGCACCACAGTGTAGGACAACTACATGCGGACTATTAAACCTAGCCATATCCTGACAGACTTCTACAATTGCCTGCAAATTGAAACCAGGCACAGTGTTCCACACCACCTCCATTCCTTTTACATCAAAATTGTTAGCCACATTCCTAGATTTAACATACTGCTCCAAACCATTCACAAACATATCTCCAACCACCAACACCCTGACTTTCTCCACCTCCGCCATCTTCACTACACACAGCATCTCTCAAAACGAAGCAGAACCTCAACACCTGATTGGCTAATCCTCAAAATACACTCCAATTTCATGCTCGGAAGGCCTGGATGTGGCATGTCCTGTCTGCGAACAGCCGCGCTCTCTGCGGAGTGCGTAAGTAACACAGGTACAGCCATTCTACCCTTTCCACTTTACTCTCTGCACCATTCCTTCATTGGCTACTGTTAAGCAGTCACACAGCCATCCACCAATCACATGCAAGACCTCTACATCTAACTCCATCATCACAATTCAGCACTTTAGATGTACTGTTGATCATTCAGAGTACAATTGCGCTGTGACTCAAAGCACTGCAGCAAATACTAGTTAATTCTCCAACATTTCTACTTGCAGGTTCATGCACATCCACATGCATGAACACAAAGTACAGGTATGAATATTTTTTGCACAGTACATCATACATGCCAACATTCCCACCTACCTGGGAGGGACATTTCCTCTGAAAAATCTTGATACATTTGTGTCATAAGAATGCATTGGGCAAAGATGTATTTTTGGTGGGAGAACGTGAAAAATAACAATAATTTTTCACAGAAAATTTGGGAGTCTCCTGCCAAAACCGGGAGGATTGGCATGTATGGTACATGTGCATCTCTTGTATAAATGCATATAAATAGACTAACTGCCACTTACCCTGTGTAACCTGTAAAACAAACTTACTGTCATTTCTCCCATCTACTTTGATCAAGTGTCACTTCCAAAGTTGTCTGCTGTCCACATTTTAATTTACCCATATTTTTAACTGCATTGTGCAAACTGTTATTTTCTTCATTCATTCTATAATTTCTGTAACCACTGCCACATATTTAACCACATTTCAAACATGATAAAATGTAATGCATTATAGTGTATAAGATGTACATACAATTTCCTGTCTATACATTCTGCATATTTCACATACATTCTATAATTTCAACTTCCTTTACAAATAAATATATTAGTAATCAGACACAACACACACAGCTATTTAACAAAGTGCCATTTCATGTTAAATGATGGAAGAAATAACAGTATAATTATGGAAAAAGGCTTTCTAATGTGTTATAAAATTACACGCAGCCAGGATGAGTACATGCATCTTTATTTATGGACACAGATAGCCAATATAATTTGAAAGGCTCCCAGCTGAAACAACACCACTGCCTGTTCAACTGTTCTTCCAATCTACACAGCTCTCTCATTCCACCTGGTTGCCCATTCCATTCTAGATTTCACAACAGCATTCAACTATACACAGTTGCAGTCATATCAATCACACCATCTACAACTATGTAAAATGTTGTAAAGCAAGACATACAACATCTCCCCCCTTCCCCTCAGTCTGCAACACAAGCACCAGGTCCTTCCTTGCAACCCTTACTTCATTTCAGACTCTCCCATCTCCAAGCACTACAGAATCACCCACTACTTAGTAATCACCTACTGAGTAATAAGCTGCTGACCCCATCAAATCCTTCTGATTTATTTCCCACACCTTCACAAATACATACATTGCATACTTTTCCATACAGTTCCTGCAACTTACCCTGTAAAAATAGCAAACAAAGCATACGATTATTTCTTCTATCTACTAACATCCAATAACACTGCCTTACGAAGCTAAGTCTGCTCTATGCACTTACTATTGTACTTATTTCTAAAGCACATTCAACTAACAGATTCTAAATAAAATATACAGAATGCACATGGGCAAAGAAAAATTCATGTACATGCTATGCACAGTTATCAGAAAGCACTACTAGTGCAAAAACAAAGAAATCCATGTCGACATTAACAACAGTGCTATTAACACACATATTTACTAACTTCTTTCTTTCACAATTACAGTGAAGACCACTCTCCTGAAAAGCAGCAGAGTCTGAAGTAGGAACGAAAGCTCAGAAGAAACCTACTCTTTCCATCCAAAAAAGTAAGTGCAATACTGCCACAATGTTCTAACTGTTACTCAAACACTGTAGAATTCTAGTATTCTAGAACAAAAAATGGTATTTACCCTGCAACATTAGATTCGGTATTGGTGCTTCCCCTCACCAGCTCCATACTTTCTATTGCAATCTGGACACCAGTATAGTAACACACAAATACAAGAATAGCCTTCCCAACCTGATGTAGCAGCCAATTTGCACAATCACACACCTCCACATACAGCCTTATCATTATACTCAGACACTCATGCACAAAGAACACATACACTGCACAAGATCCCAACCCACACTTTCTTTTTTTCTCCTACAAACTCCAAAGAATGCCTACCAAAAAAGAACTCTGTAGAAAACAACGCAAAAGTAAACACAATCAAACTAAAACTCTCCAAAATAAGCATCCACCTCTAGCAGAATTTGTAAAAAACTTCAAACAAAACAGCTGATACAGTCATTAACCGAAACAAAACAAGCTTCCAGTATAGAAACTTTGCCTCCTTTTTCAAAATGTAAAATGAAACAGAAAGTCATTAACAAGACTGAAGCTACCACTAGTGCTAACACTGCACCTATAAATCTTGATGTAGCGGCAAAAAAAATATTTTGCAAAAAATGTTCCGCCACAGAGTCCTTCAGAACCTTATAAAAACAGGAGAGAAATCACGCACAACACTTAAAACCTACCATAGAAAATTAATCCTAGAAGCTCTCATAGACAGTGCAATCCTTCTCAAAAGGAAATTATTTATTTTAGTATTAAACAGAATGAAAACACTAACAAAACTAAGTACTAAACTACAAAAAAGACTTCTCAATAAACGAAATATCAAAAAAAATAACTTCACAAACATCTGTGGAGGTGAATGGAGTCACACCACGAGCACAGAACCATATTTCAATGAAGAAGCATACAAACAAAAGCAAATGAACTCAATTGCCATACATAGCAGTGGACGAGGTTATGAAAAACGTAATAATAGAATTATGGAACAAGAAACTCTGCTCACACAAATATCCCTAGAAAACTCAGTATCACCTGTTCATTCCACTGAACCAATATGTCCAGTCTACAAATGAGGTTGTCTGGTGCACTGTTTACATTTTTTCATTGTATTGTGTTTATGAAATATGTATTGTTCCTCTGAAGAATTCTCTGTTTTTAATTATTGATAATTTATTGAATAAAACATTTTTATATTGTGATAAGATTTCCTTTTTGAAAGTTCAATGAGTAGCACTAACCAGGTCATGTGTTCCTATACTCCGCTGTGGAGAATATCATGCTCTTGATGTGTAGTGTAGGAGACCTGATCTGGCCTTAGACAGATGCATCACTTGAATAACACGCTGTTCACCGAACCTTTTGTATTTTTGTAAAGGGTTGTTTCCCTAGTTTGGAGGGGTGTTTGGTGTAGCAGTATAAATACCCTCCTACCTCTTCTTGTGTCAGTTGGTACAAATGACAGTGCACATCAATGTGTAACATTGCCAAAAAAAATTCAAATCTTTACGCCAGTTCCTCAATCAGTATGTGAAAGGCAAATACAAATTCAAAATGAAACTACAACAAAATATGGACCCCTGTCCAGTGAGCAAATACACAGGACTACAAGGACATTCAGTAGCCTGCATTTCTGGACCTATTTGCAAAAGCACCTTCCACCATATCAAAATTATATTCACACACCACACAACTATACGAAATTTGGTCCATAAACTATACTATGCCAAAAGTCCTGCTTTAGCACTAGCCAACTTAAAGAACAATCGTCTGCATGGTACAGCCAAAAATCTACTCGAAAAAATAGAGCATATCCAGAGAAAATATTTTGGAATTGAAAGCCACTTACAAAATGCAATAGATTTACAACAGACTACAAATAACTGTACAGATGGCAACCTTTTATTACACACATAGAAAAAAGAAATAATAAAGTTTAAAAGTACATCTGCTGAAGTACCCAACCATTTGTGTGTATGTTGCCGCAGGAATTTTTATAAAAATAGCACAAAAACTGTAGACCTAACGTACAAAATAGAAGACAATGAAGATTCAAAATGGTTCCAATTAACTCTCTATCTGCTAGCTGAAAACAAATAAGAAATTACTGACCCCTTAATACTTTGCAGTTACTGTATTGCAACACTTGACAACAACCAAACACCTTCACGTGCTATCACAAATAACTTGGAATTATTCCCATTACCAAAACCCCTACAACAACTCAACGTTTATGGGAGCATCATAATTAAAACAGTGCACCCATTTCAGGCAATAATATGCCTTCAACCAAAAACAGCAAAACTACCTCCCTCTGAATTAGTGAAAAGCATTTGTGGCGAAGTAGTTTACTTGCCATTAGATCTCAAAGAAAATGTACACACTCTGGTAGTGCAACGTCCAATAGATCAATCTTTAATTATCTTAGTAAATGGCATACCTACAAAAGACAAAAAAGAATTGGCAACAACTCGTGGACTTACTGAATGTTAGACAAGCCCTGCAATATATAAAAGACAAATAATACTACAATAAATGAATATTGAAGAAAACCTGAGGGAAACCACTGAAATAATACAAGAGTCATCAGAAACTGGTCAATATCAACTTCTAGATCCTGCTACAGAATCCAGTATTTTAGACCATTATACAATTCACCCATTACACGATAAATACACCATAGATGATGCACTGGAAATGTACCAAATGTGACGAGCCAAAGGATCTCCAATCATCACCATACGGGAAAAAAGTACAGAAGCACGTGCTTTCCCTCTACTCTTTCTTACTGTAAAAAGAAGAAGATATGATGATAGACCCACACAAATAACAGCATCAGAATACCGCTCTTTACGAATGTATTCTGAAGACCCCAGATTCCGACATAACGTGGAATGCATATTCCATCTTCTCTTTGAAAGTGAGCTAGCAACTCTATGCTACGGAGTTGCACACACATTTAAATCAGGTACCCGTTTTCAAAATATGTCAGTTATGAAATTACTACAAAAAGTGCAAGAAAAAGATGAGATTTTACAGTCAAGCATTACAAATCTTTTAGCAAACATGCGTGGTACAAAAGAATATTGGTTCCAACGTCACGGAGATGTACGCTGTATGATAAGAAACCTTGACCAACCCACTTGGTTTGTGACATTAAGTTGTGCAGAATATGCATGGGAAGATTTACGCAATTTCCTACGCATAGCAAACAAAAACAAAACAAACATAGATATAAAAACACCAGGAGAACTCTGCTCTCTAGCTCCTGTGAATGTATCAAGACATTTCCATCATCGCTTCATTGCTATGCTACACTTCATTTGTAATAAAACTGTTGCTTCCCTCGGAGAAGTGCAACACTACTTTTGGAGAAAAGAATACCAAGCCAGAGGAGCACCACACATCCACATGCTTTTGTGGATTAAAGATGCTCCTAAATTTGGTCAGTATAGTGATGCCACTGTTTTGCAGTTCATCCAAAAATATGTCACTTGTGAAATCCCTACACAAACAACACATAGTGACCTTCATGCACAAAATTTACAATTTCAAAGACACAAATGTGGGAAATATTGTTGTTGCAAATATAAAAACAAAGGGAAATACTACACTAAATGCTGCTTTGGTTTCCCTAGACCAGTTTCAACAACAGGTCAAGTAAACAACTTACAGGGTAATTCATAGAATTTCGCAGAAAAGTGTCGCAAGCGGCTGGCGCAGAGTGTCCGTGTGCGATTGTCTGCGCCAGGCACGTGCGCTAAAACCGATTTCCGCGCACAGCGTATTCATGGATTTTAGGCTCCCAAACCAGCCGTGGCGCAGAGTATCGCAGCGACCCTGCAGCAGCGCCAGTAACGCCCCCAAGAACGCCCTCGCACAAGGAAAAGCCATCAAAATCGCTAAATCATCGCAAAGGGCTGCGCTAACCTTGGACCAGTTTACAGGGCTGCCAAACAAGGAACGCAAAGCGGTAACGTGCATATCAGGGGTACGCGTGAAGTTATACACGCGATTAGCCAGGCTGCCAGGGTACGTGTATTTCAGGGGTGCGCGGGAAGTTCAACACGCGATAGTCCAGGGAACGTGTATTACAGGGGTACGCGGGAAGTTCAACACGCGATTGTCCAGGGAACGTGTATTACAGGGGTACGCGGGAAGTTCAACACGCGATTGTCCAGGGAACGTGTATTACAGGGGTACGCGGGAAGTCTTAAATGCGATTAGCCAGGGCACGTGTAATACAGGGGTACGCGTGAAGTTATACACGCGATTAGCCAGGGTACGTGTATTACAGGGGTACGTGGGAATTATAACACACGAAATTTGGCTGGGTACTTGTATTACAGGGGTACACGGGAAGTTCTACACGCGAATCGGCTGGGTACGTGTATTACAGGGGTGCGCGGGAATGATCACACGCGATTTGGCTTGGTACGTGTATTACAGGGGTGCGTGGTAATGATCAGACGCGATTAGGCTTGGTACGTGTATTACAGGGGTGCGTGGGAAGTTCTACACGCGATTGGCCAGGGTACGTGTATTACAGGGGTACGTGGGAATTATCACACGCGATTTGGCTGGGTACGTGTATTACAGGGGTACATGGGAAGTTCTACACGCGATTCGGCTGGGTACGTGTATTACAGGGGTGCGCGGGAATTCTCACATGCGATTTGGCCAGGTACGTGTATTACAGGGGTGTGCGGGAATTATCACACGCAATTAGGCTGGGTGGGTCCTCACAGGTGTTCCCTGTACACCCTCCACGGCCCCAGCAGGCAGCCCACAAAACAGGGGACTACCCTGCACACCTGCTCATGTCCCCCTGCACCCCCAGCCCCCAGCAGTGCAGGATCACCCTCCACCAGGCCCCCACTCATGTCTCCCACCACCCCCACCCCCCAGCAGTGCAGGGGCACCCTCCACCAGGCCCCCACTCATGTCTCCCACCACCCCCACCCCCCTGCCACCATGGGCAGCCCCCACCAGGCCCCCACTCATGTCTCCCACCACCCCCACCCCCCTGCCACCATGGGCACCCCCCACCAGGCCCCCACTCATGTCTCCCACCACCCCCACCCCCCAGCAGTGCAGGGTCAACCTCCACCAGGCCCCCACTCATGTCTCCCACCACCCCCACCCCCAGCAGTGCAGGGTCACCCTCCACCAGGCCCCCACTCATGTCCCCCTGCACCCCCACCCCCCAGCAGTGCAGGGTCAACCACCACCAGGCCCCCACTCATGTCCCCCTGCACCCCCACCCCCCAGCAGTGTAGGGTCACCCTCCACCAGGCCCCCACTCATGTCTCCCACCACCCCCACCCCCCAGCAGTGCAGGGTCACCCTCCACCAGGCCCCCACTCATGTCCCCCTGCACCCCCACCCCCCAGCAGTGCAGGGTCACCCTCCACCAGGCCCCCACTCATGTCCCCCTGCACCCCCACCCCCCAGCAGTGCAGGGTCACCCTCCAACAGGCCCCCACTCATGTCTCCCACCACCCCCACCCCCCAGCAGTGCAGGGTCAACCTCCACCAGGCCCCCACTCATGTCCCCCTGCACCCCCACCCCCCAGCAGTGCAGGGTCACCCTCCACCAGGCCCCCACTCATGTCCCCCTGCACCCCCACCCCCCAGCAGTGCAGGGTCACCCTCCACCAGGCCCCCACTCATGTCTCCCACCACCCCCACCCCCCAGCAGTGCAGGGGCACCCTCCACCAGGCCCCCACTCATGTCTCCCACCACCCCCACCCCCCTGCCACCATGGGCAGCCCCCACCAGGCCCCCACTCATGTCTCCCACCACCCCCACCCCCCTGCCACCATGGGCAGCGCCCACCAGGCCCCCACTCATGTCTCCCACCACCCCCACCCCCCAGCAGTGCAGGGGCACCCTCCACCAGGCCCCCACTCATGTCTCCCACCACCCCCACCCCCCTGCCACCATGGGCAGCCCCCACCAGGCCCCCACTCATGTTTCCCACCACCCCCACCCCCCTGCCACCATGGGCAGCCCCCACCAGGCCCCCACTCATGTCTCCCACCACCCCCACCCCCCAGCAGTGCAGGGTCAACCTCCACCAGGCCCCCACTCATGTCTCCCACCACCCCCACCCCCCAGCAGTGCAGGGTCACCCTCCACCAGGCCCCCACTCATGTCCCCCTGCACCCCCACCCCCCAGCAGTGCAGGGTCAAAAACCACCAGGCCCCCACTCATGTCCCCCTGCACCCCCACCCCCCAGCAGTGCAGGGTCACCCTCCACCAGGCCCCCACTCATGTCTCCCACCACCCCCACCCCCCAGCAGTGCAGGGTCAACCTCCACCAGGCCCCCACTCATGTCCCCCTGCACCCCCACCCCCCAGCAGTGCAGGGTCACCCTCCACCAGGCCCCCACTCATTTCTCCCACCACCCCCAGCCCCCCAGCAGTGCAGGGTCAACCTCCACCAGGCCCCCACTCATGTCCCCCTGCACCCCCACACCCCAGCAGTGCAGGGTCACCCTCCACCAGGCCCCCACTCATGTCCCCCTGCACCCCCACCCCCCAGCAGTGCAGGGTCAACCACCACCAGGCCCCCACTCATGTCCCCCTGCACCCCCACCCCCCAGCAGTGCAGGGTCACCCTCCACCAGGCCCCCACTCATGTCTCCCACCACCCCCACCCCCCAGCAGTGCAGGGTCACCCTCCACCAGGCCCCCACTCATGTCCCCCTGCACCCCCACCCCCCAGCAGTGCAGGGTCACCCTCCACCAGGCACCCACTCATGTCCCCCTGCACCCCCACCCCCCAGCAGTGCAGGGTCACCCTCCACCAGGCCCCCACTCATGTCTCCCACCACCCCCACCCCCCAGCAGTGCAGGGTCAACCTCCACCAGGCCCCCACTCATGTCCCCCTGCACCCCCACCCCCCAGCAGTGCAGGGTCACCCTCCACCAGGCCCCCACTCATGTCCCCCTGCACCCCCACCCCCCTGCCACCATGGGCAGCCCCCACCAGGCCCCCAATCATGTCTCCCACCACCCCCACCCCCCTGCCACCATGGTCAGCCCCCACCAGGCCCCCACTCATGTCTCCCACTACCCCCACCCCCCAGCAGTGCAGGGTCACCCTCCACCAGGCCCCCACTCATGTCTCCCACCACCCCCACCCCCCAGCAGTGCAGGGGCACCCTCCACCAGGCCCCCACTCATGTCTCCCACCACACCACCCCCCTGCCACCATGGGCAGCCCCCCCCAGGCCCCCACTCATGTCTCCCACCACCCCCACCCCCCAGCAGTGCAGGGGCACCCTCCACCAGGCCCCCACTCATGTCTCCCACCACCCCCACCCCCTGCCACCATGGGCAGCCCCCACCAGGCCCCCACTCATGTCTCCCACCACCCCCACCCCCCAGCAGTGCAGGGTCAACCTCCACCAAGCCCCCACTCATGTCTCCCACCACCCCCACCCCCCTGCCACCATGGGCAGCCCCCACCAGGCCCCCACTCATGTCTCCCACCACCCCCACCCCCCTGCCACCATGGGCAGCCCCCACCAGGCCCCCACTCATGTCTCCCACCACCCCCCAGCAGTGCAGGGTCAACCTCCACCAGGCCCCCACTCATGTCTCCCACCACCCCCACCCCCAGCAGTGCAGGGTCACCCTCCACCAGGCCCCCACTCATGTCCCCCTGCACCCCCACCCCCCAGCAGTGCAGGGTCAACCACCACCAGGCCCCCACTCATGTCCCCCTGCACCCCCACCCCCCAGCAGTGTAGGGTCACCCTCCACCAGGCCCCCACTCATGTCTCCCACCACCCCCACCCCCCAGCAGTGCAGGGTCACCCTCCACCAGGCCCCCACTCATGTCCCCCTGCACCCCCACCCCCCAGCAGTGCAGGGTCACCCTCCACCAGGCCCCCACTCATGTCCCCCTTCACCCCCACCCCCCAGCAGTGCAGGGTCACCCTCCAACAGGCCCCCACTCATGTCTCCCACCACCCCCACCCCCCAGCAGTGCAGGGTCAACCTCCACCAGGCCCCCACTCATGTCCCCCTGCACCCCCACCCCCCAGCAGTGCAGGGTCACCCTCCACCAGGCCCCCACTCATGTCCCCCTGCACCCCCACCCCCCAGCAGTGCAGGGTCACCCTCCACCAGGCCCCCACTCATGTCTCCCACCACCCCCACCCCCCAGCAGTGCAGGGGCACCCTCCACCAGGCCCCCACTCATGTCTCCCACCACCCCCACCCCCCTGCCACCATGGGCAGCCCCCACCAGGCCCCCACTCATGTCTCCCACCACCCCCACCCCCCTGCCACCATGGGCAGCGCCCACCAGGCCCCCACTCATGTCTCCCACCACCCCCACCCCCCAGCAGTGCAGGGGCACCCTCCACCAGGCCCCCACTCATGTCTCCCACCACCCCCACCCCCCTGCCACCATGGGCAGCCCCCACCAGGCCCCCACTCATGTCTCCCACCACCCCCACCCCCCTGCCACCATGGGCAGCCCCCACCAGGCCCCCACTCATGTCTCCCACCACCCCCACCCCCCAGCAGTGCAGGGTCAACCTCCACCAGGCCCCCACTCATGTCTCCCACCACCCCCACCCCCCAGCCGTGCAGGGTCACCCTCCACCAGGCCCCCACTCATGTCCCCCTGCACCCCCACCCCCCAGCAGTGCAGGGTCAAAAACCACCAGGCCCCCACTCATGTCCCCCTGCACCCCCATCCCCCAGCAGTGCAGGGTCACACTCCACCAGGCCCCCACTCATGTCTCCCACCACCCCCACCCCCCAGCAGTGCAGGGTCAACCTCCACCAGGCCCCCACTCATGTCCCCCTGCACCCCCACCCCCCAGCAGTGCAGGGTCACCCTCCACCAGGCCCCCACTCATGTCTCCCACCACCCCCACCCCCCAGCACTGCAGGGTCAACCTCCACCAGGCCCCCACTCATGTCCCCCTGCACCCCCACCCCCCAGCAGTGCAGGGTCTCCCTCCACCAGGCCCCCACTCATGTCCCCCTGCACCCCCACCCCACAGCAGTGCAGGGTCAACCACCACCAGGCCCCCACTCATGTCCCCCTGCACCCCCACCCCCCAGCAGTGCAGGGTCACCCTCCACCAGGCCCCCACTCATGTCTCCCACCACCCCCACCCCCCAGCAGTGCAGGGTCACCCTCCACCAGGCCCCCACTCATGTCCCCCTGCACCCCCACCCCCTAGCAGTGCAGGGTCACCCTCCACCAGGCCCCCACTCATGTCCCCCTGCACCCCCACCCCCCAGCAGTGCAGGGTCACCCTCCACCAGGCCCCCACTCATGTCTCCCACCACCCCCACCCCCCAGCAGTGCAGGGTCAACCTCCACCAGGCCCCCACTCATGTCCCCCTGCACCCCCACCCCCCAGCAGTGCAGGGTCACCCTCCACCAGGCCCCCACTCATGTCCCCCTGCACCCCCACCCCCCTGCCACCATGGGCAGCCCCCACCAGGCCCCCACTCATGTCTCCCACCACCCCCACCCCCCTGCCACCATGGGCAGCCCCCACCAGGCCCCCACTCATGTCTCCCACCACCCCCACCCCCCAGCAGTGCAGGGTCACCCTCCACCAGGCCCCCACTCATGTCTCCCACCACCCCCACACCCCAGCAGTGCAGGGGCACCCTCCACCAGGCCCCCACTCATGTCTCCCACCACACCACCCCCCTGCCACCATGGGCAGCCCCCCCAGGCCCCCACTCATGTCTCCCACCACCCCCACCCCCCAGCAGTGCAGGGGCACCCTCCACCAGGCCCCCACTCATGTCTCCCACCACCCCCACCCCCCTGCCACCATGGGCAGCCCCCACCAGGCCCCCACTCATGTCTCCCACCATCCCCACCCCCCAGCAGTGCAGGGTCAACCTCCACCAGGCCCCCACTCATGTCCCCCTGCACCCCCACCCCCCAGCAGTGCAGGGTCACCCTCCACCAGGCCCCCACTCATGTCCCCCTGCACCCCCACCCCCCAGCAGTGCAGGGTCAACCACCACCAGGCCCCCACTCATGTCCCCCTGCACCCCCACCCCCCAGCAGTGCAGGGTCACCCTCCACCAGGCCCCCACTCATGTCTCCCACCACCCCCACCCCCCAGCAGTGCAGGGTCACCCTCCACCAGGCCCCCACTCATGTCCCCCTGCACCCCCACCCCCCAGCAGTGCAGGGTCACCCTCCACCAGGCCCCCACTCATGTCTCCCACCACCCCCACCCCCCAGCAGTGCAGGGTCAACCTCCACCAGGCCCCCACTCATGTCCCCCTGCACCCCCACCCCCCAGCAGTGCAGGGTCACCCTCCACCAGGCCCCCACTCATGTCCCCCTGCACCCCCATCCCCCAGCAGTGCAGGGTCAACCACCACCAGGCCCCCACTCATGACCCCCTGCACCCCCACCCCCCAGCAGTGCAGGGTCACCCTCCACCAGGCCCCCACTCATGTCTCCCACCACCCCCACCCCCCAGCAGTGCAGGGTCACCCTCCACCAGGCCCCCACTCATGTCCCCCTGCACCCCCACCCCCCAGCAGTGCAGGGTCACCCTCCACCAGGCCCCCACTCATGTCCCCCTGCACCCCCACCCCCCAGCAGTGCAGGGTCACCCTCCACCAGGCCCCCACTCATGTCTCCCACCACCCCCACCCCCCAGCAGTGCAGGGTCAACCTCCACCAGGCCCCCACTCATGTCCCCCTGCACCCCCACCCCCCAGCAGTGCAGGGTCACCCTCCACCAGGCCCCCACTCATGTCCCCCTGCACCCCCACCCCCCTGCCACCATGGGCAGCCCCCACCAGGCCCCCACTCATGTCTCCCACCACCTCCACCCCCCTGCCACCATGGGCAGCCCCCACCAGGCCCCCACTCATGTCTCCCACCACCCCCACCCCCCAGCAGTGCAGGGTCACCCTCCACCAGGCCCCCACTCATGTCTCCCACCACCCCCACCCCCCCGCAGTGCAGGGGCACCCTCCACCAGGCCCCCACTCATGTCTCCCACCACACCACCCCCCTGCCACCATGGGAAGCCCCCCCCAGGCCCCCACTCATGTCTCCCACCACCCCCACCCCCCAGCAGTGCAGGGGCTCCCTCCACCAGGCCCTCACTCATGTCTCCCACCACCCCCACCCCCCTGCCACCATGGGCAGCCCCCACCAGGCCCCCACTCATGTCTCCCACCACCCCCACCCCCCAACAGTGCAGGGTCAACCTCCACCAGGCCCCCACTCATGTCTCCCACCACCCCCACCCCCCTGCCACCATGGGCAGCCCCCACCATGCCCCCACTCATGTCTCCCACCACCCCCACCCCCCTGCCACCATGGGCAGCCCCCACCAGGCCCCCACTCATGTCTCCCACCACCCCCCAGCAGTGCAGGGTCAACCTCCACCAGGCCCCCACTCATGTCTCCCACCACCCCCACCCCCAGCAGTGCAGGGTCACCCTCCACCAGGCCCCCACTCATGTCCCCCTGCACCCCCACCCCCCAGCAGTGCAGGGTCAACCACCACCAGGCCCCCACTCATGTCCCCCTGCACCCCCACCCCCCAGCAGTGTAGGGTCGCCCTCCACCAGGCCCCACTCATGTCTCCCACCACCCCCACCACCCAGCAGTGCAGGGTCACCCTCCACCAGGCCCCCACTCATGTCCCCCTGCACCCCCACCCCCCAGCAGTGCAGGGTCACCCTCCACCAGGCCCCCACTCATGTCCCCCTGCACCCCCACCCCCCAGCAGTGCAGGGTCACCCTCCAACAGGCCCCCACTCATGTCTCCCACCACCCCCACCCCCCAGCAGTGCAGGGTCAACCTCCACCAGGCCCCCACTCATGTCCCCCTGCACCCCCACCCCCCAGCAGTGCAGGGTCACCCTCCACCAGGCCCCCACTCATGTCCCCCTGCACCCCCACCCCCCAGCAGTGCAGGGTCACCCTCCACCAGGCCCCCACTCATGTCTCCCACCACCCCCACCCCCCAGCAGTGCAGGGGCACCCTCCACCAGGCCCCCACTCATGTCTCCCACCACCCCCACCCCCCTGCCACCATGGGCAGCCCCCACCAGGCCCCCACTCATGTCTCCCACCACCCCCACCCCCCTGCCACCATGGGCAGCGCCCACCAGGCCCCCACTCATGTCTCCCACCACCCCCACCCCCCAGCAGTGCAGGGGCACCCTCCACCAGGCCCCAACTCATGTCTCCCACCACCCCCACCCCCCTGCCACCATGGGCAGCCCCCACCAGGCCCCCACTCATGTCTCCCACCACCCCCACCCCCCTGCCACCATGGGCAGCCCCCACCAGGCCCCCACTCATGTCTCCCACCACCCCCACCCCCCAGCAGTGCAGGGTCAACCTCCATCAGGCCCCCACTCATGTCTCCCACCACCCCCACCCCCCAGCAGTGCAGGGTCACCCTCCACCAGGCCCCCACTCATGTCCCCCTGCACCCCCACCCCCCAGCAGTGCAGGGTCAAAAACCACCAGGCCCCCACTCATGTCCCCCTGCACCCCCACCCCCCAGCAGTGCAGGGTCACCCTCCACCAGGCCCCCACTCATGTCTCCCACCACCCCCACCCCCCAGCAGTGCAGGGTCAACCTCCACCAGGCCCCCACTCATGTCCCCCTGCACCCCCAGCCCCCAGCAGTGCAGGGTCACCCTCCACCAGGCCCCCACTCATGTCTCCCACCACCCCCACCCCCCAGCAGTGCAGGGTCAACCTCCACCAGGCCCCCACTCATGTCCCCCTGCACCCCCACCCCCCAGCAGTGCAGGGTCACCCTCCACCAGGCCCCCACTCATGTCCCCCTGCACCCCCACCCCCCAGCAGTGCAGGGTCAACCACCACCAGGCCCCCACTCATGTCCCCCTGCACCCCCACCCCCCAGCAGTGCAGGGTCACCCTCCACCAGGCCCCCACTCATGTCTCCCACCACCCCCACCCCCCAGCAGTGCAGGGTCACCCTCCACCAGGCCCCCACTCATGTCCCCCTGCACCCCCACCCCCCAGCAGTGCAGGGTCACCCTCCACCAGGCCCCCACTCATGTCCCCCTGCACCCCCACCCCCCAGCAGTGCAGGGTCACCCTCCACCAGGCCCCCACTCATGTCTCCCACCACCCCCACCCCCCAGCAGTGCAGGGTCAACCTCCACCAGGCCCCCACTCATGTCCCCCTGCACCCCCACCCCCCAGCAGTGCAGGGTCACCCTCCACCAGGCCCCCACTCATGTCCCCCTGCACCCCCACCCCCCTGCCACCATGGGCAGCCCCCACCAGGCCCCCACTCATGTCTCCCACCACCCCCACCCCCCTGCCACCATGGGCAGCCCCCACCAGGCCCCCACTCATGTCCCCCTGCACCCCCACCCCCCAGCAGTGCAGGGTCACCCTCCACCAGGCCCCCACTCATGTCCCCCTGCACCCCCACCCCCCAGCAGTGCAGGGTCACCCTCCACCAGGCCCCCACTCATGTCTCCCACCACCCCCACCCCCCAGCAGTGCAGGGTCAACCTCCACCAGGCCCCCACTCATGTCCCCCTGCACCCCCACCCCCCAGCAGTGCAGGGTCACCCTCCACCAGGCCCCCACTCATGTCCCCCTGCACCCCCACCCCCCTGCCACCATGGGCAGCCCCCACCAGGCCCCCACTCATGTCTCCCACCACCCCCACCCCCCTGCCACCATGGGCAGCCCCCACCAGGCCCCCACTCATGTCTCCCACCACCCCCACCCCCCAGCAGTGCAGGGTCACCCTCCACCAGGCCCCCACTCATGTCTCCCACCACCCCCACCCCCCAGCAGTGCAGGGGCACCCTCCACCAGGCCCCCACTCATGTCTCCCACCACCCCCACCCCCCAGCAGTGCAGGGGCACCCTCCACCAGGCCCCCACTCATGTCTCCCACCACACCACCCCCCTGCCACCATGGGCAGCCCCCCCAGGCCCCCACTCATGTCTCCCACCACCCCCACCCCCCAGCAGTGCAGGGGCACCCTCCACCAGGCCCCCACTCATGTCTCCCACCACCCCCACCCCCCTGCCACCATGGGCAGCCCCCACCAGGCCCCCACTCATGTCTCCCACCACCCCCACCCCCCAGCAGTGCAGGGTCAACCTCCACCAGGCCCCCACTCATGTCTCCCACCACCCCCACCCCCCTGCCACCATGGGCAGCCCCCACCAGGCCCCCACTCATGTCTCCCACCACCCCCACCCCCCTGCCACCATGGGCAGCCCCCACCAGGCCCCCACTCATGTCTCCCACCACCCCCCAGCAGTGCAGGGTCAACCTCCACCAGGACCCCACTCATGTCTCCCACCACCCCCACCCCCCAGCAGTGCAGGGTCACCCTCCACCAGGCCCCCACTCATGTCCCCCTGCACCCCCACCCCCCAGCAGTGCAGGGTCAACCACCACCAGGCCCCCACTCATGTCCCCCTGCACCCCCACCCCCCAGCAGTGCAGGGTCACCCTCCACCAGGCCCCCACTCATGTCTCCCACCACCCCCACCCCCCAGCAGTGCAGGGGCACCCTCCACCAGGCCCCCACTCATGTCTCCCACCACCCCCACCCCCCAGCAGTGCAGGGGCACCCTCCACCAGGCCCCCACTCATGTCTCCCACCACCCCCACCCCCCTGCTACCATGGGCAGCCCCCACCAGGCCCCCACTCATGTCTCCCACCACCCCCACCCCCCTGCCACCATGGGCAGCCCCCACCAGGCCCCCACTCATGTCTCCCACCACCCCCACCCCCCAGCAGTGCAGGGGCACCCTCCACCAGGCCCCCACTCATGTCTCCCACCACCCCCACCCCCCTGCCACCATGGGCAGCCCCCACCAGGCCCCCACTCATGTCTCCCACCACCCCCACCCCCCTGCCACCATGTGCAGCCCCCACCAGGTCCTCACAATCCCCAATCATGTGCGTAATGGTCAGCCTCCACAGCCAAAAAGCCCTACCAAGTAACCTATTCACCCAAATGGAAATGAAAACACATGTTACACCCCCAATGTTCATGAAGCAAATGAACCCATGTCCGTCACACACAGATTTTCAAATTGAATGGGAAAACACACAACATGACATGCATGAAACCAATGAGATGAAACCACACAGTGAACAATGGAAAAAAAAATGTATTGGACAAAAATACGAATTGTAATGAAAGAAAAATAACTACAATGTAAATGTGAAAAAATAAGCTGCATGTCTGCATAAAAACACAAAAGTAGAAAATCAAATCCATAAAATATTGTCCAAAGTGAAATGTAAAAACTCTCCATGCAACAAAGAACTATGTACAAAATTAACAAGGGTCCATCATCACAACTGAACTAAGGAAACCTCCTAAAAAACCTACCTAAATATCAACTATATACAAAAAGTGGAGCAGTGTCCGTCGACTCCAAATCATAAGAAAAAACAAAGGAAACCTAAAACTAAAGAACTATATACAAAGGCGGCGGGCAAGTCCAGCGGCTCACTCCGTGGTGTTCCGGGCCAGGGCATCATCGAACTCCTGTTCGATGTCCCGGAGGCGGTCCAGTTCCATGGCCCCGAGGGTCCGCAGGGACGACGCCGTGTCCTCCTCCAACCCCCTGCGGATTGCCTCGAGGCACTCGGCCCGCCTCAGGGCCCTCTGCATGGAGTTCTCCGCCCTGACCATTGTGAGCCGCGCCTCTTCCGCCCGCCGCCGCTCCGCACCTATGGCGTGGCCCAACCGCTGCCACACGGAAGACACTCTCTGTCCTGGGTCCTCCTGGCCTCCGGCCGATGCCTGCCCCTCCGATGTGGAAGGCCCCGAGCCTTCATGGCTCCCACCATGTTGCTGCTGCTGCTCTGCCTCTGCCCGTGCACTGCCTCCTGCTGCCTGCACATCCTCCGCCGGCTGGGGTGCAGTTGTTGATGTGGCCACCCCTGCTGGACGTCCGACTCCCGACTGTGGCAGGGATGCCTCCTCCACCAGCCTGGCCGCACTGTCAGAGGCAGCTTCACAGGGCACCCAGGTGACTGATGGGTGGGAAGATGGCACAGAGGACGACTGGCGCGTAGGGGGTCCAGTTGAGGAGGGGGTCGGAACAAGCCCCATCAGACGGAGGAATCCGGTCTGGGTGACCTGTCCCAGCAGGCTGACGTGGTCAACGAGCCATTCGAGATGACGTGCAGTCTCTCCATGAAAAGACTGCAGGTCACCTCGCATGGCCCGTTGACGCAACGCCACACCACCCAGGACAGGCTCAACCCCGACCTGGATAGCCACGTCCGCAGGCAGAGGAAGGCCAGTTGACGTCAGCTCATCCCCTGCCTGGAAACGGGTCTGGACGTAGGCATCCCTGCTGGTGCAAGATGATGCAGGGACAGGATCGGGGACAGGATTGCACACAGGCACCTCCGCGGCGGCCTGTGCTGCCTCCTGTCCCTGGTCCTGGACTGCACCACTAGCACCAGTGGGATCCCCACCTCAAGACCCCGTCTCTGGTGCTTGCACGGCCTCCTCCTCCACCAGACCCCCCACCAACCTGGATGACTCCGTGCCATCTTCCCCTGTTGGGCCCTGTGGGGTCCCAGCTGCCCCTTCTGCTGCCGAGGAGTCCAACTCCAACCTCCGCCTCTTGGACCTCCCCCCGGCAGCTGCGGCCTGGGACGCGGCACCAGACTCCTCACTCCCCGAAGAGATGACAACACGGGAGGGGAGCCGGGCCTTGCGTCTCCGGCTGGCGGTGGGATCCCCGCCGCTCTGCTCCACAGCACCTTCTCCGCCCTCTTCATCAGTTGACGCTGCAGGCAGGGAGAAACAAAACACAGGCATCAGGGCACTGTACAATGGACACATACACACATGACAGTTGCACATGAGTGGCATTGGCAAACCTCAGACATGTCATCACAATCCCCAACACACATGTCATTGCAACTCGCACACATGAGCCATACCACAGCCATATCGCAACTGCCACCACCATCCATACACATACAACAGCATGAGCAGCCAAAGGTGACCCAGACATCACATGCAACACAGGAAGTGCACCACACATGTACACACACCACCACACTTGCATGCATGTGTACACCTCTGCCAAGTGTCGCACTGTTCAGACGGGCATCCATGTCACATCTGCCAATCAGGCTTACACATACCGCAGTCACATGCATCCATGTTGCATCACTGTTGCACCCTTGTCAAATACACACACATGCACATGTACACAGTGCTCATACATGCAGCCCAATACAACATACATGTGTGACATCACGGACATGTCTACTTACATACACATACATACAAACATGTGTGCACGCACAACTGCATTTGCCATGCAAGCCTACACACACAAGCACCATCCATGTCTCACACATTACAGCCCTCGCATGTGTCAGCCCCACGGCCATGTACACCCCCACCCATACTCGACCCCATACAAACAGATGTGCAACCTGCACAATACCGAATAATCACCACACGCACTGCTCACAATCAGGATGCATGTACACTCACCGCTCGACTCCAGACGGGTCTGCTTCTCCAGGACCTGGACGTGGAGCGCTGGGGATATGCGTTCCAGGACCCCCATCTGTTCTTCCGACAAGTGGCCCCGGCGCCCCTTGGCATCCGCTGCCTTCAAGAGGCGCCGGGCCTTGTTCAGGGTCCTGGACCTGAAGTCCTCCCAGCGCTTCCTGACATGTTGTAAGTCCCGGACTGCCACCCCCTCCGCGTTGATGGCAGTCACGATGTCAGTCTAGATCCGAGTCCGTCCTTCCTTGTCGGCGCGGGAACTTCCGAAGAGGGCATCATACTCCCCCAGGACTTGCTCCACCAGGACACCAACTTCGGTGGCACTGAAGCTGGTGCCCCTCTGCCTCTCTGGCCGGGGGTTGTCAGTGGTCACAGATGGTGTTTGCCCCGACATGACAACCCCAGAGGCAGGAGTGGGTGGGCAACTGGGTCCTGGGGCTGGGCTGTGGAGCGATGGAATTCCAGTCGGGAGTCTTCGGTACCAGCAGGGGTGGTCACAGCAACAGCACCCCTGGCTGATGTGCAGGCAGCAAATGGCAGTGCACGTGGGCAGCAGGCAGTCAGGCAGCAGCAGATGGTAGGTGGGAGCGTGCTCGGGGCTCTGGGGGGCAGTAGTTCGGCCTTCTGGGCAGGAGCGTGGTCTTCCGTGTGCTTACGCGTGGCCAGCTTGGTACGGAGTGATTTGGCACGTGAAAATCCTGCACGTCAGCGTGAAAATCGAGGAAAGGCCCTTAGCGCGTAAGCGCATCAGCACGCATACGCGATTCTATTGGACCAAAGGCCCTCAGCGCGTAAGCGCGTCTGTGACGTGACCCGCACGGGTGTTTCCCACACAGCACGTGATGACAGAGCACACGTGGAAAGACTGCACGTCAGAGTCTCATCGCGTGTGATTGGTGTAAATGACCCTACACGCAGAAGTGACAAAGCGTGTAATTGGAGGAAATGTCCCTACACGCAGAAGTGACAAAGCGTGTAATTGGAGGAAATGTCCCTACACGCAGAAGTGACAAAGCGTGTAATTGGTGGAAATGGCCCTAGCGCGTACACGCCGCGTAAGTGACGCTGGACGTGTGGGCCTGTATAAAAGGTACGCGTAGAACACCACTTCCTTGTACGTGCTTTTCGTGGAGAGCGAGTGGGTGAATTCTGTACTTCTTGTCGTTTCACACGCGATTTACTTCACGGCGTTTCAAGTTCGTATTCCCTGTTACCTCTGACAGCTTTTTCTCTTCTTTCGCTTTTACTGGTTTACCTGGGCCTGTTCCCTCAAACAGTGTTCCCTTCTACTGTTGTCCTGTCTCCTCAGACAGCGTACAAATCTTCTTTTGGCGGGGGTGTTGCCAACCAAACGTGCTCCTTTTACACGCTCGTTTACCAGGCAGACGGTGAGTCACGCACGTATCTAACATCTGTGCTTGCCCCGTGTGTAGCCTACCCCTTCAGAGGTCATTCTAGGCTGCGTGTGACACGCATACGTTCATTCTTGTGTTTCTGGGTGCCACAGCGTAGTGCAGGTTTTTCTTTCTGCACACGTGGTCTAGGAGGGGTTGCGTGCACGTCATCTCCCTTTTTTGGGCCTCCTGTGCGTTGCGTGACCCGTCATCTTTCCCCAGGGGTTACATTCAGCCTTGCTAGAGCACTAGGGTACAATTACCATCTGGTACCCAACCCCTTTGACCCCCAATTGCCCAGGACAATAGTCTACATCCACTCCCATACGCACATTAACATCAGTGCCATGGCTGGGAGGCGAGGATTCCGTAAGGGTGGCAAAGGTGGAAGAGCCACAAGTGGTGGCCGTTGTGGATCCGGTAGGGGACGTGGTCGTAACTTGCAGGGTGAGCCTGTCCCCCCATGTGTGGAGGACCAGTCACGGGCACCCATAATCCCCCCCTCCCCCCCTCCCATTGAGGCTGATGTGGCTGACACCATCCATGCTCAGCCCTTGTTGGACCAGCCCATTGTGGCACCAGACCTGGCTGACTCCATGGCTGACTTCCAGGTCAGCAGGGCTACGACACGTGCGCTGGTGCACGTTGATGCCATCATGCCACGTGGATCTGGGGCAGCAAGGTCATCTGCTGCACCAAGGAGGCAGGGCGGAGGGGCTGCAGGGGCAGCTGCGGCTCCATCCACCCCAGCCCTCACACACCCAGCCAGGACAGTGTCGGTCCTAGTCCATGCTGCTGACATTCCCCCTGACACCATCACACTAGAGCCAATGCCTGCACCAACTCCCATGCTGAGTGTGCAATCCCACACTCCTGATACAGAGTCCACCAGGGCTCCTGCCCCTAGTGTCCAGAGCGGCGCAGGACACTCAGGATCACCACCACCTTCCAAGCGGAAGAGGAAGAGTGCTCGTCCGGCACAGGCTGATTCCCCAGACACGGCTACACAGTCCGGCCCGTCCAGGAAGCCCAGCTTCACGGATGACGAACTGAATGCACTTGTCGAGTATGTGTCCGGACATGACAACGAGATGGTCATTGTTGCAGGATCCAAGACCACACCTGCACAACGCCAGGCACACTGGCAGACCGTTGCGGACATCGTAAGTGCCCTTGGAATTGTGAGGCGCACAGCCAATGATTGCTATAAGCGCTGGAATGACCTAAAGCGCAGGGCAAAGAGTAAGCTGGCCTCAAGTCATGCCGCAACTCTAGTGACTGGAGGTGGGTCTCCAGTAGTAGACATGGAACTCACTCCACATGAGTCAGTCGCTGGGACCTACGTCACGGAGGAACAGATCCAAGGCGTGGGAGATCTGGCTGATTACGAGGCATTGTCCGGTGAGTGCACATGCATGTGTGTGTCATCCATGTGCATGGTGTGTGTGTGAGGGCTTCTGTTTGTGTGCCAGGTGAGAGTGTGTGCGCCTGAGTCGTATGGGTCAGCCATGTGCTTCATGCAATCCTTCCTGCGCAGCTGCATTTGGCCATAGCAGTATCCCTTCTGCCAACAGTAGACATCTAGCCCAACTGCACGCCAGTTGCCCTTGAAGTGTCACCTTGCCACAACATATTTGCTTATTTTTCACTGTTCATTCAGTTTGTTTGCATTCCACCACTTTCACTAGGCATGCCGCTGTCCACTAGTCACATGTCTGACATGGGTATGGTAAAGTGGAGTGACTTTGTTACCTGGATATCATTTGTACACACATGTCCCTGTGCAATTGGACCATTTCAGACTGGCAGCTCCAGGTGAAAAATCTGACCTGTTAGAATTAGAAAAGCAATTACATGCGGGAACTGGACTGAATGAATAGGTGCTGCCCTCCTCTCCATCTTCACTCAATAGCAATGGTACATACCATCTGTGTGATGGCATGTGTGTTTCACCTGGCAATCACAGGCCAATGTGTGATGCCACTGCCAGGCAGCATGCAGAAAATGTGTTCATCTTCCATCTTGGTGTCATCAGTGTGTGCCATTTGCCTGCACTTCATACGCAGTGAGGGTGCATGCATGGGAGGGTTTTAGTCATGTGGGACATGTGTCAATCAAGTACTGGTTCTCTTGCTTCTCAGCCCTCATTGTGTGCCATGGTGCTAATGCCTGTTTCCATTTCTTTGTTTTCATGTCTTTGCAGGGGAAGACGCACCTGATACTGCTGGGGTTGTGGAGATGGTGCAGACCCAGGAGGGGTCCGAGGGCCGACCAACCACCAGTGAGGGACGTGGTGTGGTGGTGGGGGAGAACCCACAAGTGCTGCAGGTCGTGCTCTCAAGGGGTGTCTCTGGCTGCACCTCCCCCGAGCTGTACTCAGGTGTTGATTCGGATGAGACCTACGTGCCGTCGCAGGTGAGTGTTCCAGGGAGGGATTCTGTTCTGTCTCACCCACCTGCACCAGGGTCAGAACCCTCCATGGGGATGTCAGTGTTGGCAGCTACGCCTTCGGTGGTTACGGATGCAGGGTCACACTCCGCGACATCTGATCCTGTTCCTGGGCCAGCAGGTCAGAGGGGGAATGCAGTCCTGCAGCCTCAGGCAGTGCCGGCACAGCAAGGCGCAGTTCGCCTTGCCCCAGACAGGTGTGGTGCCCGCCGACGTGGTGGCCGTACGCCACCCGGCAATACCGCATGGGAGCAATCCATTTACGGTATGGCAACCCAACAGGCTGCATCATCCGAGATGATGGCTCAGGCCATGGATAGGGTGGCCACTTCCATTGTCCCCCCAGAAAGGCTGATGGAGCGACTAGAGCAGGCAACCGACTCCATCTGCCAGTCACACAGGGAGGACATGTTGGGGTCCAACAGGGACAGGCGGGCGGCACTGGCGACTCTGCAGGAGGCCATCTCCATTGAGTCCCAGGGCCACAGGGAAGCCCTGAGGCAGGAGCTCCTTCACCTCAGGACGACTCTTGTTGAGCTTGAGGCTTCAACACACCAAAGGACAGAACAGCAGCTGGAGCGTCTCACCCGTACGCTCTCAGCTGAGATGCAGGCAACGAGGACGGAGGTCCGGGCATCCCGTGAGTTGTTGCATGGGGACCTCCGCACACTCATCCTCCAGAACCAGACCTACCACACCCGCATGCTTGCAGCCATGGAGGAGCAGACTAGGGCCTTGCGTGGGCTGCCTCCCATAGTGCAACCACCTCCGGATGCAGCTGCACAGGGTGATAATAGCGACAGCAGTGATACTCCCACAATAGGGTAGCCGTGTGGGCCATGAGCCCATGGAGGTGTTTTATCTTCCCAGGATCCACGCAGGTGGGTTCTGGTGTGCATCCTGTCCTCGGACCTCCTGGGTGGCCTCCCCAACCCCCCCGGGCCCATCAATGGCCATTTTTGATAGTTTCTTATTTTTATTTTTATTTTGATTTCTTTTATTCCCAATTTTTTTGGGACGATCTGTTGGCTTCCGTGGTTCCTGTGGGCATACGCTGCATTGTGGCTGGGCACATGCAGGCTTGTAATGTATTTGGTTCAGATGCTTGGGTTTGAGTTGGTCCAGCGGATGGGGTTATCCCTGCGAGACCTCGGGGCCAGGACAGAGTCCCGCCTCCAGGACATCGACATGGAGTTCGATGATGCCCTGGCCAGCAACATCAACAAGTGAGCCGCAGGACTTGCCCGCTGCCTTTGTATATAGTTATATAGTTAGTTAGTGTTAGGTTTCCTTTATTTGTTTTTATTATTTTGGACCGCTCGGACAATGGCCACTTTTTTGTATATATTTTTTTCATTAGGTAGTAGTAGGTTTCCTTTATGGTGTTGGGCTCATGGACCCTGGTACATTCCTGTATTTAGTTTGTTTTTTGAAGGAAAATTTTCTTTTTTTCATTATTGTGTTCAGCATGTGGAAATGGTTTTTCATTCTTTTGCTTCTACTTGATATTGCTTTGGTCAACATTTGTTTTTTTATTCCTTTTTCGTTTTTTGATTTTTACTTTTGTTCTCCAACATGGACCATTTATTTTGTTATCCACATAGTTGTATGTTTGATTTGTTTACTTATTTTTAATCTTTAATACATTTTTTATTTTTACTTCCACTTGTCTTATTTTGTCTTTGGTTTCATACATGTCATGATATGGGTTTTGACATTCACTTGCAGCCATTGTGTATGTGTGTGTGACGGACATGTGTTCATTTACATACTTGCCATTGGGGTTGTGTCATGTAATTGCATTCACTATGTGGGTGGATGCAATCCTTGCCTGGGTGTTTGTGCTGGGTATGCTGCCCATTACTGCCATGATTGTGTATCGTCAGGACCTGGGGGCAGGGGGACATGGGTGGGGGCCTGGTGAAGGGTGACCCTGCACTGCTGGGGTGTCTGGGTGGTGGGAGACATGAGTGGGGGCCTGGTGGAGGGTGACCCTGCACTGCTGGGGGGTGGGGGTGGTGGGAGACATGAGTGGGGGCCTGGTGGAGGGTGCCCCTGCACTGCTGGGGTGTGGGGGTGGTGGGAGACATGAGTGGGGGCCTGGTGGAGGGTGCCCCTGGTGGCTGGGGTGTGGGGGTGGTGGGAGACATGAGTTGGACATGGGTGGGGGCCTGCTGGCAGGTGCCCCCACAGTGCTGGGGCGTGGGGGTGGTGGGTGACATGAGTGGGGGCCTGGTGGAGGCTGCCCCTGCACTGCTGGGGTGTGGGGGTGGTGGGAGACATGAGTGGAGGCCTGGTGGAGGGTGACCCTGCACTGCTGGGGTGTGGGGGTGGTGGGAGACATGAGTTGGACATGTGTGGGGGCCTGCTGGCAGGTGCCCCACAGTGCTGGGGGGTGGGGGTGGTGGGTGACATGAGTGGGGGCCTGGTGGAGGCTGCCCCTGCACTGCTGGGGTGTGGGGGTGGTGGGAGACATGAGTTGGACATGGGTGGGGGCCTGCTGGCAGGTGCCCCACAGTGCTGGGGGGTGGGGGTGGTGGGTGACATGAGTGGGGGCCTGGTGGAGGCTGCCCCTGCACTGCTGGGGTGTGGGGGTGGTGGGAGACATGAGTGGGGGCCTGGTGGAGGGTGACCCTGCACTGCTGGGGTGTGGGGGTGGTGGGAGACATGAGTGGGGGCCTGGTGGAGGGTGCCCCTGGTGGCTGGGGTGTGGGGGTGGTGGGAGACATGAGTGGGGGCCTGGTGGAGGGTGCCCCTGGTGGCTGGGGTGTGGGGGTGGTGGGAGACATGAGTGGGGGCCTGGTGGAGGGTGCCCCTGGTGGCTGGGGGGTGGGGGTGGTGGGTGACATGAGTGGGGGCCTGGTGGAGGCTGCCCCTGCACTGCTGGGGTGTGGGGGTGGTGGGAGACATGAGTTGGACATGTGTGGGGGCCTGCTGGCAGGTGCCCCACAGTGCTGGGGGGTGGGGGTGGTGGGAGACATGAGTGGGGGCCTGGTGGAGGGTGCCCCTGGTGGCTGGGGTGTGGGGGTGGTGGGAGACATGAGTGGGGGCCTGGTGGACGGTGCCCCTGCACTGCTGGGGTGTGGGGGTGGTGGGAGGCATGAGTGGGGGCCTGGTGGAGGGTGCCCCTGGTGGTTGGGATGTGGGGGTGGTGGGAGACATGAGTGGGGGCCTGGTGGAGGGTGCCCCTGCACTGCTGGGGTGTGGGGGTGGTGGGAGACATGAGTGGGGGCCTGGTGGAGGGTGCCCCTGGTGGCTGGGGTGTGGGGGTGGTGGGAGACATGAGTTGGACATGGGTGGGGGCCTGCTGGCAGGTGCCCCACAGTGCTGGGGGGTGGGGGTGGTGGGTGACATGAGTGGGGGCCTGGTGGAGGCTGCCCCTGCGCTGCTGGGGTGTGGGGGTGGTGGGAGACATGAGTGGGGGCCTGGTGGAGGGTGCCCCTGGTGGCTGGGGTGTGGGGGTGGTGGGAGACATGAGTTGGACATGGGTGGGGGCCTGCTGGCAGGTGCCCCACAGTGCTGGGGGTGGGGGTGGTGGGTGACATGAGTGGGGGCCTGGTGGAGGCTGCCCCTGCACTGCTGGGGTGTGGGGGTAGTGGGAGACATGAGTTGGACATGTGTGGGGGCCTGCTGGCAGGTGCCCCACAGTGCTGGGGGGTGGGGGTGGTGGGTGACATGAATGGGGGCCTGGTGGAGGCTGCCCCTGCACTGCTGGGGTGTGGGGGTGGTGGGAGACATGAGTTGGACATGGGTGGGGGCCTGCTGGCAGGTGCCCCACAGTGCTGGGGGGTGGGGGTGGTGGGTGACATGAGTGGGGGCCTGGTGGAGGCTGCCCCTGCACTGCTGGGGTGTGGGGGTGGTGGGAGACATGAGTGGGGGCCTGGTGGAGGCTGCCCCTGCACTGCTGGGGTGTGGGGGTGGTGGGAGACATGAGTGGGGGCCTGGTGGAGGGTGCCCCTGGTGGCTGGGGTGTGGGGGTGGTGGGAGACATGAGTGGGGGCCTGGTGGAGGGTGCCCCTGGTGGCTGGGGTGTGGGGGTGGTGGGAGACATGAGTGGGGGCCTGGTGGAGGGTGCCCCTGGTGGCTGGGGGTTGGGGGTGGTGGGTGACATGAGTGGGGGCCTGGTGGAGGGTGCCCCTGGTGGCGGGGGGGTGGGGGTGGTGGGTGACATGAGTGGGGGCCTGGTGGAGGCTGCCCCTGCACTGCTGGGGTGTGGGGGTGGTGGGAGACATGAGTTGGACATGTGTGGGGGCCTGCTGGCAGGTGCCCCACAGTGCTGGGGGGTGGGGGTGGTGGGAGACATGAGTGGGGGCCTGGTGGAGGGTGCCCCTGGTGGCTGGGGTGTGGGGGTGGTGGGAGACATGAGTGGGGGCCTGGTGGAGGGTGCCCCTGCACTGCTGGGGTGTGGGGGTGGTGGGAGACATGAGTGGGGGCCTGGTGGAGGGTGCCCCTGGTGGCTGGGGTGTGGGGGTGGTGGGAGACATGAGTGGGGGCCTGGTAGACGGTGCCCCTGCACTGCTGGGGTGTGGGGGTGGTGGGAGACATGAGTGGGGGCCTGGTGGAGGGTGCCCCTGGTGGCTGGGGTGTGGGGGTGGTGGGAGACATGAGTGGGGGCCTGGTGGAGGGTGCCCCTGCACTGCTGGGGTGTGGGGGTGGTGGGAGACATGAGTGGGGGCCTGGTGGAGGGTGCCCCTGGTGGCTGGGGTGTGGGGGTGGTGGGAGACATGAGTTGGACATGGGTGGGGGCCTGCTGGCAGGTGCCCCACAGTGCTGGGGGTGGGGGTGGTGGGTGACATGAGTGGGGGCCTGGTGGAGGCTGCCCCTGCACTGCTGGGGTGTGGGGGTGGTGGGAGACATGAGTTGGACATGTGTGGGGGCCTGCTGGCAGGTGCCCCACAGTGCTGGGGGGTGGGGGTGGTGGGTGACATGAGTGGGGGCCTGGTGGAGGCTGCCCCTGCACTGCTGGGGTGTGGGGGTGGTGGGAGACATGAGTTGGACATGGGTGGGGGCCTGCTGGCAGGTGCCCCACAGTGCTGGGGGGTGGGGGTGGTGGGTGACATGAGTGGGGGCCTGGTGGAGGCTGCCCCTGCACTGCTGGGGTGTGGGGGTGGTGGGAGACATGAGTGGGGGCCTGGTGGAGGGTGACCCTGCACTGCTGGGGTGTGGGGGTGGTGGGAGACATGAGTGGGGGCCTGGTGGAGGGTGCCCCTGGTGTCTGGGGGGTGGGGGTGGTGGGTGACATGAGTGGGGGCCTGGTGGACGGTGCCCCTGCACTGCTGGGGTGTGGGGGTGGTGGGAGACATGAGTGGGGGCCTGGTGGAGGGTGCCCCTGGTGGCTGGGGTGTGGGGGTGGTGGGAGACATGAGTTGGACATGGGTGGGGGCCTGCTGACAGGTGCCCCACAGTGCTGGGGGGTGGGGGTGCAAGGGGACATGAGTTGGTGTTCATTAGTTCAAGGAGACATGTGCCTTTGCTGGGGGGCATGCCCATGTTGGGTGGGCTGCCTGCGGGACATGACCAGGGATGCAGGGTAGTCCCCTGTGGTGTGGGCTGCCTGCAGGGGCCGTGGAGGGTGTACAGGGTACACCTGGGAGGACCCACACTGTCAAATCACATGTGGAACTTCCCGCGCACCCCTGAAATACACGCACCCAGGCTAATCACGTGTGGAACTCCCCGCGCACCCCTGAAATACACGCGCACCCAGGCTATTCGCGTGTGGAACTTCCCGCGCACCCCTGAAATACACGCGCCCAGGCTATTCACGTGTGGAACTTCCCGCGCACCCCTGAAATACACGCACCCAGGCTATTCGCGTGTGGAACTCCCCGCGCACCCCTGAAATACACGCGCACCCAGGCTATTCGCGTGTGGAACTTCCCGCGCACCCCTGTAATACACGCGCCCAGGCTATTCGCGTGTGGAACTTCCCGCGCACCCCTGTAATACACGCACCCAGGCTATTCGCGTGTGGAACTTCCCGCGCACCCCTGTAATACACGCGCCCAGGCTATTCGCGTGTGGAACTTCCCGCGCACCCCTGTAATACACGCACCCAGGCTATTCGCGTGTGGAACTTCCCGCGCACCCCTGGAATACACGTAGCCCGCTCCCCCAGGCCCGATCGCGTGAGGAACTTCACGCGAACCCCTGTAATACACGTAGCCCGCTCCCCCAGGCCCGATCGCGTGTGAAACTTCATGCGAACCCCTGAAATACACGTAGCACGCTCCCCCAGGCCCGATCGCGTGAGGGACTTCACGCGAACCCCTGTAATACACGTAGCCCGCTCCCCCACACCCGATCGCGTGTGAAACTTCACGTGAACCCCTGAAATACACGTAGCCCGCTCCCCCAGGCCCGATCGCGTGAATAACTTCACGCGAACCCCTGTGATGCACGTACCCTGCTGAAATCGCGTGTTAGACTTCCCGCGCACCCCGGTATACACGCACACGTATTTTTTGTCAGCGGGTGTCCGTGTTTGTGGGTACCCCTTTGCACGTCATTTTTCCTGGAGGGCCACAGTATGGGACATTCATCATGGCAGTATATAGGTGCTATTTGTTGGCGCACCTTTTGGCGCACATTTCTTACAGCCGCAGAGACGCTACCGCCTGCTTTCTTGTGGCGGTCGTGTTTGTGCCTGTGCGCTGGTTTGAGCGTGCGCTTTTTTCCCCTATTCTATTCCATGAATACGTGTTGTAGGCGAGCGTGTGGGCGTTCCGCGCACTTGTGCCCTGTACTTCCCCCGTGACGCCCACGTTTTGGCAAGTTGTTCCCCATTCTGAGTGTTACGCCCGTGTTCCGCCTACTTTTGTTGCGTGCGCCGCGCTATGTGCGAATTTCGCTGTGGCCTGTGCGATTTTCGCTGTGACCTGGCGCACGCTGTTAGATGGCCTGTGCGCCAACATGCGCCGCGCACTTTTTTATCGCACATGCGCTGGTTTTCTCGCGCACGGCCTTCCATGAATCGACGTGCGCTGCTTTTCGTGCGATTTTCACAATTGCACTGCGATTTTCGCTATTCCACTGCGATTCGCGCGTTTTTGCCCACTTGCGCCACGCTAATTATTCCATGAATCGGCCTATTAATGTCTTCAGTTAGACATAGTGTCAAAGGTAAATCACCTAAGAACACATATTATATAAAAAGAAAAGAAGAATCAAAATACATCAATGATTACAATGCAATCATTGCCCTCCTATGGAATGCAAACATAGATGTGCAGTACATTGCAGACAATTCCACTGCAGTTGAATGGTATGTCACAGCCTACTTAACCAAAACAGAGAAAACAGAGCTTCAGGACATCTGGAATGACATATCGTCTGACAAAACACTATCACAGAAATTGTACAGCTTAGGCATATAAATGCTCTCTCATAGAGAATGTGGCTGCTATGAAGCTGCAGACCGTTTAACCAGTACTGCCTTGTATGGAAAATCTGACAATACAGTATGGCTAAGTCTTGGTCCTGCTAAATCTAGAAAAATAGTTCTCAAATCATATGAGGACATAGAAACAATAGCCAAAAATGATCCCAACAGCCAAGACATTTTGACAAACAATTTACTAGACACATACTACCCAAACAGGAGTACCACTTTGGAAACCATGGGTCTCATTACGAGTTTGGAGATAGCCATGCCCTTAATAAGTGCATGCCTGCCTCCAAACTCGGGTCTGGGTCCGTGTTCCCTGAATTGGGAAATACCGGGCCATTCCTACTTTGGAGGGCCCGGTATTTCCTCCTTCAGGGATACCCAAACCTTCCCCATTCCCATTCGAGCCCCCACACGGCTCAATGGGAATGGGGAGGGAACTAAAATGGGCCCGTTGATAACGGGCCCATTGTTAGCTCCCTGGTCCCCTCGCAAGGGGACCTCATAATAGGGCAGAATGGGATTAACGGTGCTGGCACGATAACTGGCGCCATTAAACCCATTCTCCCCGCCTCGTAATGAGGCCCCATGTCTCTCTACCACGTAGCTTCACATACAAAAATAATATTAAACCAGATGAAAAGAAAGGTAGATGCAGAGTAGCAAATTGTGAAGCTTAGTGAAACTTACCAAACACAGCTTAATTAATCATATCAAATTGTCATTAAAAACTCCTCAACATAAAGAACTGCATTACATGTCCCTGCTACAACTTTTTAAACCCTTGAGAAAAGAAGAAGAGTTACTGGATACGTACCACTCCTATGAAGACGCTTTCAAAGCAAATGAAAGCACTATGTTACACAATGAACAGCAACACAAAGAAGAACTCCAAGCCCAACTAGATGTGGACACTCCTGACAGTAGTCAACCTTCTGTAACAGGAAGAACCACTTGGACAGCCACTAATAGCACATTAGGCAATATTAGCCATGACAGAAGTAGAAAACACCATGGGGGTAATTCATGGGTTATTTGCGGCAAAAAAACAGGATTTGTGCGCCATTCTGCCCGCAAATCCCTGTTTAACAAATCTCGTTTTTTTCAGCGCAAATAATACATGAATTACCCCCATGTGTCAGAATGAGCAATCTACAGAAGACTTTGCTGTACGGAAATCAAAACTAAACACTGAGCAGCATAGCATTTTCCAAGAAGTAACAAAACAAATTGAACATGGTGTGCAACATGAAAATAAAAACTGTACCTGCCAAGATTACAAACCTATACTGATATATGTGAGTGGTCAAGCTGGTTCAGGCAAAACATTCTTAATCAAAATCCTCAGCAAGTTCCTCCAACAATTGACAAACAACAAACTGTCAGCTGTTGTAACTGCCCCCACAGGTTTGGCTGCCTACAACATAGGCGGTGTCACTTTATACCGATTACTACTCCTTCCAGTAGAACACCAAAAAAATCATACTATTACAAACGTTCTACAGAAGCTGCAATGGAACTACGCAGAGTTTTCAAACAAATGAAAATGCTGCTAATAGATGAGGTGAGCATGCTCTCCAACCTAATGTTGGCTTTAGTTCACCTCAGACTACAAGAGGTCCTCAAAACAGACTACGAAGAGCTCTTTGGAGGAAAACACATTATTATTTTCGGAGATCTTCTTCAATTAACACCAGTGAACGCTGAACCTATTTTTAAAACCTTAGGGCACAAACTGTGCCGTAAACCTCTTGGCAGCATAGGAAAGGTCAACCTTTGGAAACATTTCCAAAACAGAGAATTAACTGAAAATATGCGGCAGTCTGCAGGCCTGACATATGCCAACATTTTAAAAAGTATTATAGTTGGTGTACTATCTCAAGAAGCACAAACCATATTAAAAACCAGGTACATCCATGCACTCTATGGCCATAACTCATGTGCTACTGATATCATGGAACAATTAGCACACAATAATGTCAATTGTATGTCCTTGATGCCAACTTGCAAGCTGTTCAAAATTTAATGAAACAATGTTAGAAAAAGAAATGCAACCAATAGTTCAAATTGCCTACACTAACAAACTGGACATACATGGTATGACACTACACATGTGTCAACAAGCCACAACAAGGCTAAACACCTTGGAAAACTCTATATCTAACACAGCTTGTTTGGAGAAAATATTAAAATGATCTTTAAACTGTAGAGTAATGCTCAAACGTAACCTTGATGTGGAGCAAGGACTAGTTAATGGAGCACTTGGTACAGTTGTTGGCTTTCAAACATACCCACATGACAAGAACATTCAGTTTGTCAATATTCTCTTCGACAAACTATCCGAAGTTAAAAGGATAGGATGCTCAACAGCCCGCTTCCTTCTTTTCAAAGACATGTATGTACACAGAGAACAATTTTCTCTAACTCTAGCATACACAGTCACCATTCATAAATCTCAAGGTCTTACCCTAGATAAAGCATTGAGGGATATTGGTAGCACAGTCTTCAAAGAAAGCGTGAGCTATGTAGCACTATCACGTGTATGTACACTTGATTTACTGTTTCTAATCAACTTTGATGCAAGTAAAGTAAATGCTGATATTTTGTGCATTCTGGAATACAATAGACTGCGTTCAATCTACACCCCCATCTAAAAACCTATCCTGTTCCGCAAAAAGCAAAACGTTGTAAAAGACAACTACTTCAGACTCAATCTATGCAGGATCTCACAGCAATTCCTCCAAAGAAAGTAAAATAAGCTAATACTTCATCAAGGACCACAATCAAAGAAGAATCTACTGCTCAAAGTAACGCAACTACCTCTTCAAAGAAGGAATGCACACTCCAAACAAATGATTTGGACACAGAAATGTCAAGTCCAATCAAATTTTCAAATATATCTGGTGTAAATTGCTACGCAAATGTAGCAATATTCTATTCCAATTGCCACCAATTATTGACAACATTTACTTACACGGTACAGACCAATTGTGTTTGCAAATGTTAGTCCTTCATAGAAATGCAACCAACAATCCTGACAACACTTACAATGTTTCTGGAATAAGGCAGGAATTGGAATACTGTGCTGGAATGGTCGCATTCACTATAAACTCACAAGAAGGTCCACAAGAATTTCTAATGTACTTGCTACAAGTACTAGAAAACAAAAACATACCTATAAATGAAATCTTCCAGATTTCATACATGTGGAAACATACATGCACTCTTTGCAGACATGTAGTACAAGAAGAAATTCCTAATGAACGCTTTGTGTAAGTATCCATACCTATCTGTGAATCCATTCCATTTCAGCAACTTGTACAAGATACAAACCATGGCAGATTATGTACTGCCTGCAATTCCGATAATCGTTCCACCGTACAAATATTCACATAGGGCCTCATTTTGAGGTTGGCGGTAAGGGGTTAATGGGGCTGGTAATGGTGCTGGTGCCATTAACCCCTTACCGCCGCATTACGAGGTCCTTTACCGGGTGCCGCTAAGGGTGGCTGGTTTTACCAGGCGCCCTTAGTGGGAGCCGCTAAAGGACCAGCATGCTAACAACGGGCCCGTTATTAACAGGCCCGTTGATAGCATGGTCACCATTCCCATTGAGCCCTATGGGGGCTCAAATGGGAATGGGAATGGGTTCTCTGAATGGGGAAATACCGGATCCTCCAAGGTTGGAATGGCCCGGTAATTCCCCATTCAGGGAACCCAGACCCAGTATGCGGCAAGGGGGTAGCCTCGGAGCTAATAGCACCATGGCTACCTCCAACCTCGCAATGACCCCCATAGTAAATACGTAATGGTAATGCTTTCGCGTTATAATGCAGATGGTACCAAAAACAACCGCAAGCTGACTGGCTTCACACATGGTAAAGTATCACTTGGTAAGAAAACCTTGACAACAATAGGTATAATATGCCACGCAGGAGCCACAACCACAACCACAACCAACCAAGTCACTACACTACATACATGAAAAAGAATTGTGGATGGTTCGAATGTAATGATAGTACCATTACTCTAAAGCAGAGATTACTAGCAAATCTTGTAAACACTTACTTAATATTTTTAAAACCAAAATGTAATAACAAATCTGTGTATGAACATAAACAAAACTTGAACTTCAAAACTGTGACCACTTACAATATGCCAACAGGTATCTAATTGCCCGAAGAACCTGCAACAAAGAAACAGATAAATGAATACCACTACAATTTAACAAGAAATAAACAGTTAGAATACACCAACACGTATCTAACTGTCCCGAAAATCTGCAACAAGACAACAGATAGATGAATAACACTAAAATGGAAAAATAAATAAACAAATAGAATACACCAAGTGCTATCTAATTGCAACAATACTACCGCCACTTCCAAATGAAAAACCATACATCTATTCAATTCCTCCTATTGAAATCAATGAAAGAAATAAAGAAATATATTGTACCACAACGTAGAACGTTTTTTTTTAATCCAGCATGGATTATCTTTCCCACAGACCCAATGATTGAAACAACAAACACAGGAACTGAGCAAATTGCACAGTACACTGGTTTGAACTATAGTACTTCTAAACTACTAACTATGAGGGTCGACAAAATACAGATATGTCTACTAAGCTATGCAATACTCATTATGAACTACCTACACTAACATGTGTTATAACAGTGATTGAAAAAAGATGTGTGTTCCAACTACCCATGTCATTAAAAAACTGCATACAACCACAAAAAGTCAAACAGTAAGTATATAATGATTGGACTCACAAACACAACAGCATAACACACCCTTTCAAGCAAACACATGTCCATAAACCACAATCCAAAATGTTTGCTTCCATGTGTATCTTATGCTGCAGCGCTTGTTACCAAACACTACAATCTTGACTGCATGGCTTGGCCAAAACTCTTCATACAGCCTCCACAAAGGAAACAGTAAGTATATAATAATTAAACTCACAAACATTGCAAGATAACACAGCCATGCAAACGAACACCTCACCAATAAATACAACCCAAATACCAACAATCTGAACATAATCCAACAAACAAACATACATCATCTCACTGTCCTATAAACACTATTACACTACAACCAATCAGTACTCACATTTTTTAAAAACATATCCCCTAAGCAGCCCACATACCACAATCAAAATGTTTGGTCGCATTGTAGACTTATGCTGCGGTGGTTGTGGCCAGGGCCTAGAGTCTTGGGTGCATGGCCTACGGCCTTCGGCCATGCACCCAAGACTCTAGGCACACATACTATATTAAATACAGCACCCTAAACAACAATTCAACACAATTCCAATGAAGCAGTTGGAAGTGCCGCTGTGAGAAATGTTTAAGTTCCTTATGCCAAGAAACGAAGCTCACAATCCTGCAGGAACTTACTGTTATGGTGGCTCTCCTGAAAAAGCATTTATAATTTTGAAAAGGTAAATGAGACCACAAACATTTCAAATGTCAAAAGCAAAGCAATTCATTTCAAGGCAGAGGTGCTTCTTTACTGAATGAAACATCACTTCATGACGCCGAACTGTGAAGGCCAGTAGGCCAGATTTACAAGAGAAGTGCCAGGGGTACCAAAATCATTGCCGGGGGTGGCAGTTGCTACCTCTGGCTACCCCTAAATGACATCCATAAGTGACTCCCTCTGAAAGTCCTCTTAGAGGAGGAATTACGCTAATCCTGGCATAGAGTTGACTTTGGATTCAAGTTAACCCTTAGACCTCTACCATAGGGACAGACCCGAAATACCCGACTCATCTCACACATTGTGATCACACCTCTTGAAAACGCAAGCACTTTTGTTTGAAGTGTATTGAAACAGCTGCTGGAAAATGTGTCTTGCACTCCCTGTCGCCATCTGGACTCTATAATTTGTCTTTCTGAGAGGGTAACTCTATTGCAAATGTGCAAGGAAAATATTCGGCTGTAGACAAATACTTTTTTCAGCTACAATTTACTCGAAGCCAAAGTTTGGTAAATTCCTAATGGTGATGATTTTATTAGAGTTCATTTTTTATGTATTTATTAGCATGCACATTGTATTTTTGTGTGATGTATGAAAGGTTTGCAAAACCTAAATCAGAATTAAAATAAACAAATCAAACTGGATTCTAGACAGACAGCCTCATTAGAAGTGTGCTGGTCTGGAAAATATGCTGTGAAAAATGCTGGTAATTCCGGCTCTGGCCTTTTTTCCTGGACTGGCACACTTCAAGTTAGCTGGTGAGGGCCACCACCTACCGGCAAGCTTGACCTGCTGGTAGATCAAACCCAAATCGTTGCAATCATTGGCACCAGTAATACCGGTGCCAGTAATTCTGTTAATCCTATCCCATGGATCCTACAAGAATTTACCAGCACTCCGCCACCCGTAATAGGCCAGTAATACCGGGCGGCAGAGACAGTAAGGCAGGTTTGCTGGTATCCTGCCGGAATAACCGTCTGGATATGGGCAACCCTATAATGAGGGCCTTCAACACACATGTGGGACAAATGCTGCAGCAGTGCATGCTTTCATGAGGACAGCAACCCTGTGTCAGCTTCTTGTTTATTACATGCACAAAAGGATTGGCTCATCAGGTAGATAGGTGTTGCACAACATCTCTTGAGACATCCTTTGCAGTTGCCAAGCAGTTTAACATTAACAAAATGGAAAACCGGTTAAAGCCTGGTTTGAAGGAGTTCTTAGGTGAAGATCTGTGAACGCCCTCTTACAAAACAATGATGCCTGGGTGGGAAGGCCACGAAAACCTATTAACTTTGAAGACTGGGAACTTGGCTGCAAGAAATGAAAGTCACACGAGATGATGCATTTACAGGCTGAGAGTCGTAACGAGGAAGGATTCTGGACACAATGCAGAAAGGTGAAGTACGCATGTTTTTTTTTTTTATTTCAATTTAACAGAAACGAAACATGGAAAATGATCAGTACTGAACAATTTGAAAAGACACGAGGATCTTTAGTAACATTTTGTTGCTGTACGCACTGTTGTTGCTTAATTCCGTTGCCGCATTTTTTCCTCTCTTACCAATTATCAAAATCCACGCAGAAGAAGGCGATCAGGTGCACGCAGAGCTGTGCATTCATCACATTTCGACCGTTCCGTGGAGGATGCGTAACGTCCATATCTAACCACAATTCACATCCTGCAACAGAAGAGAATCACACAATCTACAGCAACAAGTGAACACAACGCACCATAAAGGAAGTGTGGGGTCGAAACAATTTCGCCAACGCTAGCAGCACAGTATCTAGCGAAAAGACAGCCAACCTGACAGGACAGACTAACAACAGAATCAGGGAAAAGTGGGGGTCATTCAAAGATGGAGTGGGAATTAATTCGTCATTGTGCATCAAGAAGATACATTACAACCAGCAACATCGTACCATGACGATGACACCAGGGGTGGAAACACGGCCAAGAACGGGGAAAAACAGTTGCCACTCTCTTTGGGCCATTGAGAAAAATGACATGAATTTATGAAGAAATGAGACATGGGAACAATGCAAGGCTAATATAAACGGCGCCAAAAGAAAGACGCGCGTCACACGAGGAAAGCTGACATTTAGAGATTAAACAGGGACAAAGAAAACGACTGGAAATGTGTGCTAAAGAATTAAAAGTGAAACAAGTGAATATAAAATGGCTTATCGAGCCCTAATGTGACCGTTTAAAGAAGTAGCAGGTAGGGAAGCCAATCCGTAAAGCTACCCATTAATCTTGGGGTTGAATGTACAGAGACTGATGACAGAAAACCTAACAATGAGCGAATACCGTGCAGTCACTGGTCTTTTTTGTACCCCTGTTCTGTCTTTCTGACATCTATTGGTAACAGCTTGTACATTTTACATAGAGCCCTGCTCTGATGAATTAATTGAAATCACGCGCTGCTGCCAAGACAACACACGTGATCTATAGAGTGGGATTTTAGGACCAGATTTATAAAGGTGTTTTACAATGGCGCAATCCCATATCGGGCCCTCAGAGTTTAACATCAAGCATGGGATGGGTTGTGGAAGTGGGGCTCCTAAGGTTACCAACTGCCTCAACGTTTTAAACAGCACTGATCAAATACTTCCCCCTCCGACTGAGGCGCATAAAGTTGGAATGTAGCTAAAGATAAAATATGTAAGGACTTCTCCAGACTTTAAGGTATTCCCCAATTAGTATTGCATTGTTTTGGTTACTCATCCAAAGACATATGGCAATGGATTATTCCTAGCAAAACATCCTTCGGTAATGCAAGGCAAAGAACAAAACAAAAAAAAAACAAAAAAAACCCTCTATCTTTTTATAACAATGTCTCACATGATGTGGTGAGATAATATGGTGTACAGTTTTCAGTACCAGCTAGTGGGGCCACAGCTAATGATATATCGAGTGAAGTACAGAAAGTCGCAGAAGCATACAGGGTCTGACTTAGAGAAAAAACTAAAAAAAACACAAAAGTAGTGCAAAGCCTTAGGACCACCCATTATAATGTGCCACTTAAAACTATTGTGCAGTGAGCTGAATAAAAAAAAAGGGCTCCAAAACCGAAACGCTCAAAAGAAAAAAAACCTGTAGCACCATACTGAGACCAGCCCAACATTGCACCGTGGTCCCACATTGTGCCACAATGGAGGTGCCTTGGACCCATTTTGTGCTGCGACGTGAGCCGCTAAACAGTCGATTGCAGTGAGTGGTGCAATCATACAGAATGTAACACTTGTTTATAGGCGGGTTATAAATGCCATATCATATCATATCAATGCCTCAAAGTATAAGTGCCCCACCCAAGCTCCAGACAAAGGCAGTATGTGAATGGCCTTATCATGTCAGGGCTCACCACATAAACATGAGGTACACCTGGAAGAGGGACACACTGCAAGCGTGATTTACTCCAACATACTGCAACATGAAATGAAAGCCAGTTACATCACAAACAGCAGTACTGATGGTAGCATTGCCTGTGCGGCATTTAGCTCTGAGGCAACACTGCTTGAATTGAACAATGTTATTGGCCTACACCTGATGGAGCACAAGCAGGGCTACTGTATCCCCAAGGAGAAAACCTAGGAAGGGCACACTCATGACGATGGGCCAGTAGTTGATGGGCCTCTTAGGGTCCACTCTTTGTTACTTGACACTTGGAAGCATTTCCGGGTCTTGGGTGTCGAGGTGAAGGTATAATGATAGAGGGATCGGAGGATGATTCCCAGCTAGGGGACGACTGCTGCAGGTATTAGGGTCTGGGGTATGGTGCCAGGGAGGATGGTCATCATGTTCAATGTGCCCTCCTGTGAACATAGGCAATCAGTTGCGCTGCTGCTGCCTCATGCCCATGATTCATGTGCATGTGGAAACAGAACAGCCACTACATGACCATACAGTCCATGGTGTATGAATCCTTATGGACCACAGAATGTGTGTGCCATGTGTATACATTTCATGCAATGGACCATGACCCGAAGAGGAATCTGTCTTTGTTGCTCTCCTTGCCTATGGTATTTATGCAACGGTTGGCATTGGCACTGCTCATTACTTTTTTGAACTGGCCATGCATGTTTGTAGTGTTGGAAACGACCTAAGTCACGCAATCTATACTGATGCCTTGATTGAAGAGGGCAAGGCCTTCAGTGTACTACAATGCAGAAGGACAAGGCTACAAGGTGTGGAGGCACAGAGGTGCACGGCGGTTGATGTTGCCTGCAAAACCTTTGTACATTGTTTGGAAAAGCAACTTGCAGTCAATGTCCTTTCACTGACCTCAGCTCATGTGAGGAGAAGGTTGCTGAGGTCTACCATAGTGGCTAACACTGGGAAGTGACTGAATGACCTAAATGCCTGTTTGCTGCCTTACCAATGGATGTACTTGACTAGGGTGGCATGATTAATGTGAAAGTCAATTGTCACATTCACCAACAAGTACAGTGTGATTGTACACCCATAACAAAATGTGTGTGGGGGTATTCATGAACCTTTTGTGTGCGTTACCTCTTTTGTATACTCTCTCTGATTCAGGGTGTTTACAACGCACTGGCCACTTTACTTCATCCAACTTTTTCCAGGATTGTCAAGAATATCGAAGACACAACACCGAGGAAGAAGATGTTGGGGTGTTTGAGAGACATCATGGCAAGAAAGTCCACACAGTCTCCAATCAAACATTGACTGTGTTTGGGTTGAAGCGACATGATCTTTAAAGTGACTCAGGTCTCTTGTTAAAAGTGGGAAGTCACTGAAAAGAACTACAAGCCACTGATGTTGAGGCCCATTGGGGGTTATGTTTATTAACCATAGTGAATGATCGCAACACATCTTACAATCTTCTATGAAGAGTCTCATCCTATTGTGAAAGAAGATCTCTGACGTGTGGGTGTAGGGGGGTGACATACCGGTCTCAGTCATAAATAAGGTGTAAAAGTCATGTGTGTGGTTTAGCACGGCAACCTATGATGCATGTTAGATTGTGCAGTGCTTGCAGGGGAACATCACTCCTCGTGTAGTGTTGGCAGTTGTAGTGATGATGGGCCTGTGATGAATCAGGTATCAGTAGTCCAGGGCGAATATCGGTTTCTAAACCATCAATCATCCCCAAACCTCTAACTCACCAGAATGTATCCCAACAAATTGTATTAAACAATCATACAATTAAAATGATAAACCTCATTGTCCAATTTTGGTAACACAGATGGAACAGCAGGCTTTTGTCCTCCAAATTTCATGGATCGTTGGTTAGTTGCAACACAGCGAAAATATAATTATTACTCAATGATAAAAGGAGTGTCTAGTCAAGGTTTTATAAAAATATCAACTTTATTATTATCACAAAAGACAATATAATAACACTACTACTACAACCCACACAATAAAGGAATGCAGATAACAGACAGTTTATATCAAGAAAAAAGGGATGCACTCTGGATACTGACAGAAGGGTGGTTGGTATGGTTAATAAACACAAGGATTTTTTAAAAGCTTCTTGCCTTCAGCTGAGAGTGCAGAGAGGAGTTTTATAATGTATCTAGGGGCCTTCTGGGAAGTCCCAGGGGGACAGTACCACAATTTGCCTTTTGATGTACTCTTGCAGCATTGTGTGGTCCTTCAGCAGCAGCAGTGTGCCTCCTCGCTACAAGGCCACCTCCAGGATGACCCGCACAACGAAACTACATTAACAACCAGGCAAGCCCGTTGGGTTTTGGCTTCCTGCATATTGTGGCCCGCTGTTGCCACACTTCGACCACTTGAGGAAACCTCAACCTAAATAGCACTGTGCGAACGGCAAGATTAGTGGTGTCTGTGCACTTCTACCTCTCCCGCATCTTTTTAAACAGTATTACTGGGCTGTTTTACACAACTGCCCTCCTCCTGCTCCAATATGGCCAACACCATCCATGCCTTGTGAATCCTTCCCCACCCAACCTTCCAGTGATCACCATTGGCTGGCTGGGGACACTAAAGGGCCAATCAGGGAAGCCGGCAAGCTTAGCCGATCAGGGAAGCCGGTAGGCTTAGCCGGCCTGCTAACCAAGGGCCACTACTCTGGCCCCTGCCTGAACCTGTCGAAGCGTGCTGGAGCAGCCAACACATCTCCAGGCTACCTTTCGGCGAGACGACTCAGCCCTTAAGGAATCACAGGATACCTCCAGTTGCCCTGGTAAGCCACCTCCAGGCACACACACCCCTTAACTCTACCCCGCTGACACTACGGCATGCTCCTTTACGCACAAACCTCCAAAGATTTATGTGCACAAAGTGGCTTAAAAAAAAAAAAAAAGAAGAATTTCGGTGCCCTCACATGTAGGCAGCCATTTTCGTTGTTGTGCTCATGGTGTCTTGTTAAGCAATCAAATTTAGGTGCCCTCACATGTTTGCAGCCATTTTCATTTTATTTGCTCCCAGTGCCCTGTTAAAAATTTAAATTCATGTGCCCTCGCTTGTTCGCAGCCATATTTGTTTTATAGCTCCCAGTGCCCTGTAAAACAAATTACATTTAGGTGCCTTCACATATTTGCAGGCATTTTTGTTTTATGTGCTCCAAGTGGCTTGTTAAAGAACTGAATTTCGGGAGCCTCGGTAGCTTCACATGTATGCAGCTATTTTTTGTTTTATGTGCTCCCAGTTCCCTGTTAAAAAAACTAATTTCGGTGCCCTCACATGAATCTAGCCATTTTTGTTTGATGTTCTCATAGTGCCTTGTTAAAAAAACGAATTTCGGTGCCCTCACATGTATCCAGCCATTTTCGTTTTGTGTGCTCCCAGTGCCCTGTTAAAAAATCAAATTTAGGCACCCTCGCATGTTTGCACCCTTTTTCGCTTTATGTGCTCCCAGTGCCCTGTCAAAACAATTGCATATAGATGCCCTCATATGTATGCAGCCATTTTCGTTGAATGTGCTCAAAGTGCCTAGTTAAAAAATCGAATTTAGTTCCCCTCACATGTCTACAGCCAATTGTTCTCGCTTTCTGTGTGTCAGGCCCTACATCACCCCTCTGATTTACAAACAGTGAGGCTTATTATAGCTGCTTTGACTATTTCCTATGCAAATAGAATACAGCTTCTCCCAACTCTGCTTTTACTCCTTAGCCAGCAAATAAGTGCACATGCCACAGGAATCTAAACACCCTTTATACTACAGGTATGACCCCCTGAGCCTCATCTCGTCTGTGCGCCTTGTGCAACAGCACACCTAGCCCACAATCGCTGAGCCCACACCAACCAGGCTCTGTTAAAACAAGGTAGCCTATCCATCCAGATTCAACTGGGATCAGACAGAAAATGCTGTCCCTCACCAAAGGCCTACACACAAGGCCTGGTTCTACCCCTGTCTGGCCCCGTCAAGCCATTGGCAGCCAGGACCCAACAGACTGCCCTACCAGCTATCTGCCACATGTCACCACTAACTACAAACGCACTGACACCTCAAAAATGTCCCATACTCTGTCTGACTCACATGAAATTCCTGTCACTCTTCCTGCCCACCGCCTGGCTGCCCCACACCACCCCATGCCTTCATGCCACTGTGCACAAGCCTGCCCTAAGCTCTAGTAAACCATGTTCCATCAACAATCGGGACAGGATTCTAACATCTGGCCTAGCTATATGCCAGCAGTACCTAAATTCAACCGCCCCTCCACTAACATGGAGGAATGCTTGACTCAGATTACTAGCTACGATTCAGTGCACCATGAGAGCTCAACAATATCACTTCCTAACCCCAAACGGCAAACACAACATGAAAACAATAGACATTTCTGAGCACAATGTCCTAAATCGTGATACTGCCACAGGCATTTCTCACACTACCTGCAAGATAGCTAACCCATCAATTTCCCACACCACCACCTCCCTAGAAACAGCACCCGCAGCATGTGCCAAAGCCTCTGCTATAACCACACTTTTTACCCCTGCTATCTTAGAACACTTACCTAATAAGCGTACCCACAATGCTGACACAAAAGTAGATACCACAACACACCTCAAGGGAGGCTCATTAACGCTAGATCCCTCTTTTCCCATGCCCTCGAGGTATCTGACCTCATCACATCTAACAACCTTGATCTCCTAAAAATCACAGAAACATGGCTGCATCCAGCTGCTTGCCCTTTCCTCTGCCTGGCCATCCCAGATGGACACACTATCCTCGGGAAAAGCAGACTGGTATCTAAATGAGTCGGAGTAGCTTTTATTGCCAAAAACCTCTTACCCATTAGAGAAATCCCCAATGAAACTATTCGCCTCAGGCGATCTGCTCTTGATCAAAATCTCCTTATCGGCTAAAGCTACCCTTACGATCTATTAAATTTACAGACCCCCAGGCCCACTGCTTTCCTTTGAGGAAGACATTGTACAAATCTCAACCAACACAAAGCCTTCCTCCAAAATCATTCTTTTGGGAGATGTTAACTTAGGTCTTAATGACCCCTCCGATCCCCATGCACATGCCCTAGCAAATACCACTGAAGTCCTAGGCTTCTCCCACCGGATCTCAAGCACACTCATGAAAAAGGATGCACACTAGGCTGGTTAGCAGATCTCAACTGCAACACCAACATACTAGACCATAATGTTATCATTTCACTACTGCAGAGAAAGTACAATCGGATGCCTCAATCCAACCAGCACCAGCTTCCTTCTCGAGAAACTCACTCAGCATTACTCCAGCTAACCTAATCCCCCTGCTAAGACCTCCAACAGCCTACTCATACGCAAACACTAACGCTACCTCAATGGTCGAGTTATATAACCAAACTCTCCTAGAAGCCAAGAGCCCACCTGAATTCTTGATACACGCCCGATGTTAAAGCCCTGTGCTCCACTAAAAGAGCAGCTGAGACTGCCTGGAAAAAAATACCCACTGATGTGAACAAACAGTACTTCACAGCCCTATAAAAATAAAAACAAATAGGCCATTCTTCATACTAAAAACGTTACTTACAACAAACGAATTGAAAAAGCAAACTCGGGCACAAGAGAGCTCTTTGCAATCATATGTGAACTTAGAACACCGGTTCCCTCACCAGAAAACTGCATTAAAGACCTTCCTTGGTGCAAGAACATTCAAAATGCACTCCTCCACAGAATGTCCCTTCTCCAAACCGAAATCACATCTAAAAAAAGAAAAAACTCTCGTCATCAGCTGACCATCCTTTAGACCAGCGGCCACGACCCACTATCTCCACTCCGTGGTTTGAATTAGACCAAGTTACGTTCACTGAAAGTAACAAAATATTAAAGGCTTGAAACCACCCAGATGCCAAGGAGACATATGCCTGTCCTCATTTATTTTTATTGTATTAGCTGTAATTAAACAGCTTTTCAATATACAAAATTTAAAAACATAGACAGAAGTGCAATTTAACAATTAACAATTAATTATAATTCATCCATTTTACAGAATTATATGTTTACTAAAAAATATAAAATAAATAGAAGGTAAAGTTCATTTGACATACAATTCCTTCAATAGGAGCATGGAGCATTCTTTCTTAGTATCAAGTCTAGACAAATGTCTCTCATTTCAAATAGTCAGTTTAACAACAACACACAGTATAGTTCCATTCTTTAGACATTGAATCTCATAAACATGATCTTATGACCCCAACAAGAGAACACCGTTGCAGTAACTCAACTTGACCCTTTACCTAACAGATTTTCTAGTTTCAGGGACATTAGGAAATTAATCAATGCTATCTGTACAGAGGATTTGTAAGAACATAATAAAAAAAGTCCAATGTGTATCTTGTTCAACCGTTTCCAAGATGGTAATTACATTTGTGAAATGGGCTAGTCTTAAAGCAGTTAACTCAACACAGTAGCATACCAAGTGTTCTAATGATTCAACAGAATTGGGATCCAAACAGAATCTACAGAACTTTAAATCTTTTGGGCTCAAATTTCTTCTGACTTGTACTTGGCGAGTAGGCCATAAGTCGAAGTGTGCTCTCAAAAGGCCAGATCTTCAAGCCACAGATTGAAATTTTAAAAGGTATGCTTCAGGTGTTTTAACTGCTTTAGGCCAAAACCGGTACTTACAGATTTGGCGATACTTTAGACATGTGTCTCTCGTGTTGGCCCAATCCAGTTGATATATTAATTTTTTTGCCTTATCCGGATTTGTCACTAACATATGGATTGATACGTTTGCGTTTGCTAAACCGGCCAGACTTTTGCCAACCCACCTTTTCGCAAAACTTTTATCTAATGTTACCACATAGTCAGAAATTACCTGTAACATATTTAGCTGTTGATTTGCCAGCAACCATTTACGGAACAATGAGCAACATCGCCATAGATGGCATGCATGGAAATTAGTCCCAGTTCATAACGCAGGCAGGCACCCGGTACACATTGCGGTAGGGTGAGAACTGCCCTCCAGAATTTGGCTTCTAATCTATCAAGATTTAGAAGTTTACAGTTGAGTAGTGTTTCGGCTCTGTATAAAATGGATGCAATTGCTTTCATGGTCCAATAGGTGATTGCTGATTTTATCATAAATTTACAGTACTGGTGCAGTATAATTTTTGTCTACGATATGGCTGTGGACAATTTCGCTTCCATGCGCTCTACTTGTCCACATGGCTTTAATGAACCTTCAAAAACTACTCCAAGGTAAATATATGTGATCACGGATTCTAGTGGCGTTTGCTTTATAGTCCACGTATATCTGTTTCTATGATTTCTATTTGCTAGGTATATTACAATCTGTGTTTTATTAGTGTTAACCACCAGCTGATTCGTAACTAGATAAGAGTTGAATGCGTCAAATAGATTCTGCAAACCCATCGGGGATTTTGAAATGAGCACTATATCATCTGCGTATTTCAAATTAGTGATTGTTTTCCCATTAAGAACTGGAGCGTCAGATGATTTGTGCAAGAATGAGAATCTTAGATCTTGAATAAAATAATTAAAGATTGCTGCAGCTATTAGGCAACCTTGCTTTAAGCCACGAGCTGTCTGAATAGGTGCTGATAATAATCCTTCCAATGTTAGTCTTATACGGATAGATGCATCGTCATGAAATGCGTGAATGATATCCTGAAGGACTGGATGGCAGCTGTCTCTTTTTAGTCTTATCATAAGAAGGACACAGGAGACAGAGTCAAATGCTGCGTGTAGATCTACAAACGCAAAATAGACAGATTGCTTATGCATCTGGCATTGACTTTTTATTGCATTGAGTGATAGGAGATTAACGCAGGTAGCTAGACCCGCGACGAATCCTGTTTGTTGCTGATCTCTCATATTACAGGATTTCGTCCAAGCTTTAAATTCGCCCAACACCAATTTCACAAAAAGTTTCCCCAGAGCATCTAATAAAGCAATCGGGCAGTAATTTTGTGGGTTTGTGCGGTCACCTTTCTTATATATGGGCACTATTATTGAAGTAGTCCCGTGTGCCGTTAATTTACGATATACCATCACTTGTTGGAAAATGGCATGGAGGATCTTAGCCGAGAGATTCAGATTTACTTTAAAGATTAAATTGTGCAGGCCGACAGGGACTGCAGCTCTGGAGGAGCTTAGATTTAGTATCAGCTCTTCGAGTAATGACAGCGAGCAGTGAATATTCCAAGCAGTAGTTGTTTGCATCCTATACTCTTCCACTCCAAAGTTTGGGTCCTTATACAAATTTGAAAAGTGAGTCACCCATGAATCCTCCGATACAGATCCAGTTTGAACATGTGCTTGTAACGAGATTGAATTGAGTTTTTTAGAGTGAATGGAGTTAAGCATGCATTCACTGTCATGCTGGAAGATCAAGGCACGTCGACTACATATCCAGTTTAGATATTTGCATTTAGCAGCTCTTAATGCCTGACTGGGGTTGGTATTATTTGAGGCTATTATTAGTCTCTTCTCTTTACGGTATTGCGATTTACGCCACTTACTTTCGGGATCAAAGGCATGCTTATGAGTTTTACTGTTCGGATTTGGAACAATCGTATTTTTAAAAGGTTCCAAGAAATCGATATAATTGATCAGTTTATGGGAATTGGCAGATCTATTTATTGTATGGGAAAACTTCCATAGATTTCCTTGGGACCACTTCAAACGATTTTTAGAATTGTCAACCACTAGATGCTGTTTCATCCATTCATTAGCTGGGTTTTCAGTTTACCAGTTCAGCTGAAAGGAGAGAAGGTGATGATCGCTTTGTGACTGAGGAATTATTTCAAATAGAAGAATTGTACTGAACATCTGTTGTTCTACATAGATGTAATCAATGGTCCTTTGACTTGAATCACGCTGTCAAGTATACTTTGGGGGTATATCTCCCTCAACTGCACCATTTACCATTCTAAAGTTCCTATCAGTCATGAGGTTGGACCAAGTAGAGACAGCCCTTATCTTGCTTTTCGAGCTGGAAGATATGCAATCTAGATTTAAATCACCAGCTATGATGCTTTCTGTAATACCATCAGTTACTGATATTACATCCAATAACTCGATCAGGCCTTCAAAAAAGGCTTCATCAGTTAGACCTGCTGGGTTGCGATAAATGTTTATAAATGCACATGATTTAAATACGTGATTACAGCTCTTATAGGTGGCATATTCTTTGTTTTTTTAATTATTGCCACTCTGGAACTCTTTTTTTTCATGGAAGTGGTGGCCTCATTGTGTATTACGCAACGCCTCCTGATGGGTTAGCTTGATCGCCAACAGTTGCAGGTTCAGTTGCTATAGAATCCTGCACACTGATCCAAGAGGTGTTACCCGTAGATGGACGGGCAGGAATCACTCTTTCAGATCTTGGTGTATATATGTGAGTAATCACTGGTAGCACAGGTTGGGGTTCCTCTACAGAAGGGGCCTGTTGCGGTGCTCCAGGGCATCTGTTTGAATTATCACACTCTTTTTCGGGATTCATATGAGTGAAAGTTTTGAAAACTGGTTCTCATGTTTTGAGACCATAACAACAAATCATCTAACTTCGACTCCTGTTTAGATATTTTGGCGTCTGGGGACTCGAACAGTTTAAACATGGACATTAGCATTGTGTTAATAGCAGCCAATGCAGTCTGTAATAGCAGGGGTTGGCTATCAGGATTTTCAGACATGGGTCACGCCATTGGACGGCGCGGGGTCGGCTGAACATAAGAAACTGCTGATATATAGAGTGAGCAATTGATATATCACCGGTTGACAAATTTCTTGGAATGTTTTGCGAGCTGTGGATAGATATTGGTGATTCACACTGGCTCGCATACAGTGAAACTTCTTGTTTATCAGTGTCATCAACTGATGACACTGTGAATATAGTGCTATCAGTTTTGAATTCTCGAATTCGGAGAATCTAACATGGTATTGTCGGAAAGCACCTGTGGTACTGTTAGTCTCACAGCACTTCCTACTTTATGCTGATGTTTTGTTGTGCCATCATTGCTACGTAAATTGGGTGTGGTAAAAAATTGCTTTTTCAGCTTAGTAAGTTGTTTTGGAGTAGATAGACCGTGGGGGTTAAATGCAATGGCACTTCCACCACCAAACATTCAGGGTCTTGGTGAAAGAACAATTGATTTGTGAGTAACAACCATTTTTTTTAGCAATTGCTTTTGTTTTTCTTCAGAACTTTTATGCACACCAACTGCTGATGGCAAATCAGTTTTCACAGAATACAGCCGGCCGCGTACATTCATTTTGTAGAATTAAAAAAACAAGTCGAATTTGATGAGCAAAAACTAAAAACACAGCTTCTAACAGATTGGGACATGCACCTTTCGGTACCTTTCACTAGGCACCGGCCGCCAGCAAAGTGGCAAAGCAGGTAAGCGGTACTCGAAACGTTACTCGCCTGTGTACGTGCGCGTTGTGCGCATGCACGTACAATATGTAGGAACTCAAGCCCAGACACTTAGCCAATCGCCGCAATTCTAGGGCGGGAGAACACAGAGGCAGGAAGTGGGAGTGTCACTAGGTAATCACTAGACAATCAGTAAGAAAAAAAAGAAAGAAAAAGCACAGCATCACAGGAGAAGTCCTGTCAATCCACACCAAACAGTTCCTTAGAACAACGGTCGTCACCTTTTCTGTGCAAAAGTCTCTGTGTCGTCCAAATCCAAATCCAACAGGAGCAGGAGCAGCATGTGCAGCGGGTAAGTGGTACTCAAACCGGTACTCGCCCGTGTGCACGCGCGCTTTGCTTCCCTCCTTGGATGTCCGAGCCTTCCTTCACTGGAAAAAGCTGTAAGGCAAACTGTACCTTCAGCCAGGGTCCAAGGATGAGTTCTTCTTTCTTACTTCTTGTGAAGTCTTCAGATGATCTGCTTAAGGAAGGGCTTCAGCCCTCTTTTAAAGCCAAGTGGGCCCCAGTGATTGCGGTAGGCTAAGTCTACCTTAGGGAACCAATCATGGGGTCAATAACAATAATTTTCTTTATGTGTGATGTCATAACCAGAATACTTTGCAACAGGAAAAGGTAAAGGTGTGAACCAGGAACAAGGAATGTCCCAGAACTAATATGGCGGATCCCTTCGCTCAACAGAAAAAGCTCTGGGCTTGATCCTTGTGTAACTTAGTTACACCCATCTTCCTGTCTGATGTGATGAAAGAGTCTCTCTGGTTAATGGTCCACCCTGCGTGTTTTCTGTTAAACTGGCAGGTCTCCCTTGAAACTGCGGAGAGACCAGACTTTCTGGCATCTGCAAACCACATTCTTGTACCTCTTAAATGGGGTCCCCCTAGCAGGGTGGCCTACTGCAACAATAGACCTAGACATGTCAGTTCTCTGTAGTAGATAGTGAGAGGCGGGAGCTGGCTTCAGGTTAGCATAGTTAAATATGAAAGGTTTTTGGGTTTCCTTTCCCCTTTGCTATCCTTTGTAGCCAGGCCCTCTGGGGGCCTGTTTGAAGTGCCTTTTACTGGTATGATAATTGATTCCACCAGCTGCAGGGCCTAACAAAAGAGCATGGCGGTTCCATGCAGCCTTTCTCAGTTAATCAGGCTGACCGTGGCAGGGAGAACTTTGGTCTACCCCTTCCTGGATTGACAGTGCGCCCTCCTCGGCTGTCACATTCCAACTTAATACGACAGGGTCAAACTGTGTCTGTAAGCGGTGTCCAGTCCTGAGTGCACAGATCTGTGCTTTTGTTTTGGTGTGAGAATAGAAAAATGTTTGTGGATTAGCACCACACATTTTCCTGAGGTTGGTCTACCATCATTCCATTTATTTAACAATGTCAAAAAATCCCAGTCGAGTGCACGCCCACCATGCCGATGGTTGAATTCCTCATGGTGCCCTATGGTGACGTGTGAGGTAGCAGCGATACATTTATTCATGATTTTGCCTGTGAGCAGTGATATCAGCATTGAGCGGGGATGGTGTTAAAATCATTACAGAGTGCACATATGATGTGGGAGGAGCAGGGCATCTGGCTGTGATACCTCATGGTCCAAACTGGTGCACACAGGGAATAGCCTGCATTATTTTTGTATTTGTCCTACCCTTAGGATGGCTGGTAGAGGGATAGTCATTGGCCTAACTGTGTAAAAAAGGAAAGCAAGGTGCAAGGATGCACATGTGGGTGGGACATAGGTAACATTACCTACAGCCACTTGCACTAGCATTCCACTTGCACAAAGGTCCTTGGATTCTACAACGACAAACACCTCTCCTTCACATTGCACATATCAATACACCAGCAAATACATCACAAATGCCACACCAGCTGCACACATATCCGGTGCTCACACGCACCTTTGACTCTCTCTATTCTCTCTACTGACTTGAACTTCGGTTCCCAAGGGCGTTCAACCTACCAGCGCCTTGAGACCATACCAATGGTACAAAAGGCGCTATATAAATGCAAAGTAACATAACATAACATAACATAATATAACTACCAACATGCACCCATAATGAAAAGTAATCCCCTCATACCAGCGAAACAAATCACACCTGTCAGCCAAACCTTGATCCTTGCCACCTGGTAATGGTATATGCCCCCCTGGAAGCATTTGTGGACACCACGCTGACACACCGGAATGGTGTTCTATATTCTGCAACATCATTCATCAAAGGACTGTTAAGTCTAACACAGATAAGCATCATTCATTGAAGGCCATCAGCTTCCACCTTCCAAATAGCATGCACCATTTACATTCTCCCTCAAGTCTCCAAGCCATCTTGCCAATAACCTATGAATCTTTTCTACCCTACAATTCACCAGAAGCATGTACAGTTGTTGTCTGCTTGGCCAGGAAGGAAAGAACCAGTACACAGGTCTTCTCTGTCTGTCCATGCCCAAATACCCTGGAACACTCTCACCATCACCATTTGACTTGCCACCACAATTCTACCTCTCTAGGAATGAACTAGATGCCATGATTCACAACAAATGGCTTTTTAACAACATCAATCTCCCCACACTAATCACTTCTCATCGAACTTGACATTGACATATGTATTTATTTATTTATTTATCCATATTTTTTAAAAGTGCATATCAGCCCGGCGGCTTCGTGGCGCTGTTACAGACATCATTTCTGGGGTCAAGGGAATGCAGGGTGGATACATTAAACAGTTACATTACCGATTCATCTTAAGGTTACATATGTTAGAATTTTACAGAACATTAGAGTTACGTAGTGCTTGGAAAGTGGTAAGTAAAGTGGGAATATTTGAAAGGCCAAGCGAAGAAGTTTGAAGGTTAAATGAATAATGTGGTTTTGAGAGATTTGCGAAAGGTGAGCAGAGAGGGTTCTGCTCTAAGAGTATTTGGTAGAGCATTCCAAAGTTTGGTGCTATGCAGGGGAATCCAATGCCACCGGCATTGGCTCTCTTTATGTAAGGTACACAGAGTTGGTTGGCCAGGTGGCTTCTAGTGGGTGGGCAGATGTGTTTTTGTAGATGGTTTCTGAAAGGTAGGATGGGGCGGAGAGGTTGATGCATTTGTGCGTGAGGGTGAGTATTTTGAAGTTGATCCTTTCCTTAACAGGGAGCTAGTGGGCATCACATCTGATCTGTGAAATGTGGTCCCTTTTTGGGATGTGTAGGGCTGTGTGGAGCGTGTTATTTTGCATTGTTTGGAGCCTGTTGATGTTTTTAGTGGAGATGCCTGCCAGGAGAGCATTGCAGTAGTCAATCCTGGCTCCTATTGTAGCTCTGGCAATGTATAGGCAGTTTTGTTGAGTGGTTAGGAATGGTTTTATGGCGGTTATAAGTTTGATGGTATGAGCGGAGGCGGAGGAGATGGCACTAACCTGTTTTGTCATAGATACTGTGGAATCTAAGTAGACTCCAAGGGTCTTTACCAATGTTGAGACTGATATGTTAGTGTGTTCAATGCTGAAGTGAGTGTATTTAGTGTCGAGTTTGGAGAGAGTTTCTTTGGGGCCCAGGATGATGATCTCTGTTTTATCCCTGTTTAAGCAGAGACCATTGGTTACCATCTTGGTCTGGATGGTGCCGTAACTCTGGAGGAGTGCTGCTGCGTCATGGTCGTATTCTCCGGTCAGAGGGAGGAGAACTTGGATGTCGTCGGCATAGTTTGTGTACGCTATGCCGAGCACATCCAAAAGGTCAAAGAGAGGTTTAGTGAACAGATTATAGAGGGTGGGTGCTGTACATGAACCGTGGGGGACTGCACAGTTGATAGTTGTGGGGAGGCATGGGCCTGGTCAGAGTAGACCTTCATAGCCCTTCCTTCTAGGTAAGAGGTTATCCAGGAGGAGGCTTTGTCAGAGAAATGAGGTGCAGTGGACAAGTGGGAGGTGAGGATTTCATGGTCTACAAGATCAAACGCTGCAGAGAGATCAAGAAGAAGCAGGAGGGCAGGTTTACCAATGTCCATTATTTTGGTGATTTGGTTCTTAAGATGTACGAGAGCAGTTTCTGTGCCATGGCCTTTGCGGAAACCAGATTGTCTTCTAGAGAGGATGGCATTGGATTCCAGATATTGTTGGATTGGGATGTGGGCGGCTTTGTCCAGGATTTTGAGGAGGAAGGGGACGGTTGTGATGGGGTGGCAGTTATTGGGGCAGGTGGGGTCTATGGTGTTTTTTTTATGAGTGGACAAACCCATGCTTCTTTTAGGCTTTGTGGAACTATACCAGAAGAGAAGGATGCATTGATAAATGCAGTGTTGATGGGAGTGAGTGAGTCTGTGCATTCTTTAATGATGGTAGGGGGACATATGTCCCCTTTACAGGTGGAGGGTTTGATGTGCTTGAGGAGGTCGGCAACTTCAGTTTCTGTGACGTCTCTGAAGATGAAGAGCAGAGTTCGAGAGAGAGGTTTGGGTGGGGAGGGCAGGTGTGGCGAGTCCTGGTTGGGAAGGGCATTGCACTAAGTTATTTTTTTGTCTTGGAGCATTTTGACTTTGTTGATGAGAGCATTCTGGATGCTGGAGCACCACACTTTGTCTTTTGTTATTTCATCTGGGGCAGTAGCTGGGGTGGTGAGATCTTTGAAGATAGTGAAAATTTCCTTGGTTTTTGATTTGGCATTGATGATTCTGTGGTTGAAGGATTCTGATTTGGCTAAGAATATGGACTTTTATATGTCGATGAGATAATTTGAAATTTGTTTAGGGAGGACTGGTTAGGCGAAGATTGCCAATTGGCTAGCACTCAGCGTTTGTTGGTACGTAGGGTAGCTAACTCTTACGCAAACCAGGAATTAGAGTGTATGGATTTTTTCTCTTTTTTATCTTCCAATGGAGCTATGGAGTCAATCGCTTGGGTGAGCACTTGTGCATAGGTGTTGGCCAGTGAGATGGGGTCTTTGTTAAAAGGGGGTTTGAGGTCAGGGATGTCGAGAAGTGGTGCAAGGTTGGTTTTAGTTAGATTTTTAGAGCGTCTGACTTTAGCTGGAAGTGCGTATAAAAGCATCTTGCGCGTGGGGAGTGTGGGAATAGTAAATTGGATGAGGTGGTGGTCTGTCCACGGGAGGGCTGAGATGTTAGTGATGAGGAGCAGTTGTGATCTGCTATCCAGTCAATAGATCAACCTTTGCAGTGGGTGGGGGCATTGATTTTAAGATTGAATCCAATGTTTCGAGTTCTTTGGCAAGGGAGGTTGCTGCTTTGTCCTTGGTTTCGAGTAGGCCTAGATTGAGGTCACCTAGTAGGATAGTTTTGGTCAAACTTTTTAGGTGGTTCCCTATGATGTGGAGAAGGTGTTTTTGGTACTCTGTTGGTGAGACAGGTGGCCTGTAAGTTATTAGGAGGTTTATGGTGCAGTTGGGGCAGAGGGATATTTTGGCAGTGAGGAGATCAATGTTGTTTTCCCACTGTTGGTGGAAGAGTCTAATGGAGAGGGAATCTTTAAAGATGAGGGCTACACCTCCACCTTTAGACGAGATGTTGTGGTCGTGTCTTAAGATAGTGTATCCTTGAGGGAGTGCAAGGGAGAGGGATGGCCTGATGCTTCATGTAGTCAGGTTTCAGAGATGGCTAATAGGTCGAGATTAAGGGTGGTGATGAGGTCATTGATTTCCAGTGCATGGGCAGGGAGGGATCTGGCGTTGATGAGGGCACATTTTAGGTCTGGGTAGATTGATGTGGGTTGGCTAAGGTAGTTGGGACTGGGGTTTGGGGCCAGGGGTGTGGTGAGAGAGTGAGTGTCGGGATGAGAGCGATTAGGATTGGGCTCTGTGCATTGGGAGTGGATGTTGGGCATCTGGTGGTGGGGGTGTGAGTTTGTGAGGATGGTGTAGGGGTGCGAGAGCTGAGTCTGGAGTTTCTTGTGTCTATAGAGTGTGGTGTGCTGCGGAGAGTGAAGTATATCTTGGTGCGGGCTCTAAGTCTGTAAAGCCTGTGGGTGGGGAAGGGTTGGACATTGAGCTTGAAGGTGTGAGAGCTAGGCTGGGTGTGCTGTGGTGAGTGCCTCAGAGAGGGGTTGTGGAGTGCTGGCGGAGCTGGATCTTTGAGTGACACAGGCATGCTACTGATGACCCAAAGGGCGAGTGTGATAAGTTAGAGCGCGTGGTGAAAGGGGGAGGGTGGTGGTGCTGTCATGCAGGATGTTAGTGGATTCATTTGTGCAGTACAGTAGCAATAGTGAGTTGGGTGCTAGTGCAGAGCTCACTAAGCAATTTTCGTAATCATTGTTAGTCTAACTGGTGGAGCGGTTCAGGACATGCAGTTGGAAATAGCCTGGTACAATATGTGAAGGGTCAGCTCATAGCATGGGCGAGCTAGGTCAGGAAAGTATGACAGGTGTGAATCACTATGACAGGAGAAAATAGGAATATGTTTAGTTTGACATAATTAGGGCAGAGGCAGTAGATCAAGTAGGCAATTACAGTGGAAGTAGGGTACTGACAATCAAAGTAGGCAATTACAGTGAAAGTAGGGTACTGGCAATCAGAGTAGGCAATTACAGTGAAAGTAGGGTACTGGCAATCAAAGTAGGCAATTACAGTGAAAGTGGGGCAGTGGAAATCAAAGTAGGCAATTACAGTGAAAGTATGGCAGTGGCAATCAGAGTAGGCTAACTCAATATACGGGGAAGTTCAGTCACAACAGTGTTGATTTCCGTGTGGGTTGCAGATGGGAGCCTGAGGCTGGCTTGCATGTGCTGCTCGGTATGGTGTATCGCAATGAACGGTAGTGCTTATATCGATCTCTGCAAGGCCGTGACTTACCCTCTTATGAGCAGAGTTGCAAACACCTCAGCATGAAGAGGAAGCGGGTGTTGGGTGGGCAGAGCTTCGTGGTGATGGTTACTGCAAGGGCTGGACATGGACGGACAGGTAAATGCCCTAAGCTCCGTGATCCTTCGTGGGCCAGCTCACACCTTGCTGGTGTGCAATAGGTTGGGAAAAGGGCTCCAGCAGCCAATCCCAGGGAGCGGATTCTGGTGAGGGGGTGTACCGGTCTCGATCAGGCCGATGAATGAAGAACGGCCATTTTGGAATGGCTAGTGGCCTTGTGTGTGGCAATGGATTCCGGGCAGAGGCTGCATGTAGGAAATGCAGTTAAGGGCTCAGAGGAGCGGCAAGGAGATCCAGGTGCAGGTGGTGGGTGCGGGCACAATTGCAGCCCAATCCCCAAAATAATGGTGGATTAAAGGACGCTGTGGTGGGGGCGCTGGAAATATGCTCTGAGGGCTTACCTCAGAGCACCGTTTGTCGAGCAGATGAAACCACTGATCCAGCAGTGGTGTAGAGCTCCTGCTCCACTTGGACACGGCAGCAGGCTGTGGAAGAAGGGCTGCATGGATGGACAGGTAGATGTCCTTAGCTCTGTGGTCCTTCGCTGAGTGGCCTGGCTCACGCATTGCCAGCATGCAATAGGCTGGGAAAAGGGCTCCAGCAGCCAATCCCAGGAGCGGATTCTGGTGAGGGGGTGTGCCGGTCTCGATCAGGCCAAAGAACAAAGAATGGCCATTTTGGAATGGCTAGTGGCCTCGTGTGTGGCAATGGATTCCGGGCAGAGGCTGCATGTAGGAAATGCAGTTAAGGGCTCATAGGAGCGGCAAGGAGATCCAAGTGCATCTCACCCCCTGCTGCATGACCTGGTTGCCTGCAAATTCTTTGCTGCTTATTTGCCTGCACTCATTATAACTTCCCCACACCCTTCCATTGCCAACTGCTCCCATTGATGTGCACATCCCCATATCACCAAGTAAGTGCACCATATATTCCTGAAGTTAGCTCCACCATATTAAACACATAAATGAAATTAATAAAAAGAAATGTTCACAACTTCTCACTGCCCAAATCATCTCCTCGCCCACCTACCAAGCATTTACAGGAGTTTACTACCTTTATGTCTACCAAGCACTGAAAGGTGTAATGCAAAAATGTGTTGCCAAGAGACACAAATATGTGAAAACTGTGAACACGTCACATGCTAATACTACTCAGCGACCATCTTCATACATTGGGCATGATACCCTGATACATACCTACATAGTGTCATAAACCATTGAAACGAGGCCAGCAGAACATGTTAATTACCAAATCGATCCACAGAGTATTTCATCTAACCTTTTGACAGTCATACCACAGACGCTAGAATATGGATAAGACATAGCAAACAAATAGCGACATAGGCCCAAATCCACTTAGACACACATTGAACAGTAAGTGAATACATTCACCACACGACCCAATAACAATGGAAAATATGAGCATATGTGTAAAAACAAAAGGAAACAAAAGGAAACCTATCCAAACATAAATTAAACTACCGTTCCCAAATCATATATAACCACAAACTACAATATACAACTACAGTTGTCCTCTTCCAGCTCTGCTGAAGCCCAGGCCGATTGTGCCTGCATAACTCCCCTCTGGAGCCAGACTTCTCTCTCCATGTGGATGGTACCTAGGCCCAGCCTCATCATTGCCTTAATGTCTAGGCCAACCCTCAGAGACCCCTCCACGATTGAAGCCTTATTGCATGCTATGCTGTCCTCTGCCTCAGTCCAAGCCTTGACAATGGCAGTTGCATGTGTTGCAGCCTGAGCTGCATACCTCTTCTCCTCCGATTGCCTCATCTGTGCAAACACAGCTTCCACCTATGTGCGCACCCTTAGCATGGTGTCCTGGTGCAGATCTTCTTCTTAATTATCGGGTGCGTGGGCGGACCCACGCAGGCGCTTCCCCATCCTAAAGGATGATGTGCTCAGACCCACCAATCAATACTTGTCTCACATAAAGTCACAACTCCTCCCACCGCCCCATCCGCCTCACAAAATCCAACATCACACTGTTCCTCCTCCTCACCCCGTCACCTCCCAGCAAAGCCTTCCCACTCAGCTCAGCCACACTCAGCGCTGTTGTGCCCTTCTATCTACCTTGATCTGAATGTCACGCCTTCTCTGTGGCAAAAACTCTTACTGCCTCGTAATCCATTGCAGCCTCTGGATCTCCCTCTGCAAAGATGATCAGATGCGGATAGAGGAACCCAAGCTGGCACTGTCCTGGAATGACTGCTGGGCCACCACTACCTGTTCTTCAACAGCAACCATGGCACATCCTACTGCAATCCATTAATGGAATCCACCACATCTGCCTTGGTACTGACCTCCACCAACGACAGAGGCACATACAAACAGGATGATGGTGGGACAGTGACAGAGGAGCCAGAGAATATGTCCGGCATGGAGGTCCCACTTGACATTGTCTGAGGCACAAAGGTGTAGGAGGAGGGGCCATTGAAGTGGCCCATCCAAAGAGATCACCCCTTCTCATGCTGTTGCCAGGTGGTTAAAGAGCATGCCTACCTCTCTGTGATGCTGTGTAACCTTATGTTGAGTGGTAAAAACATCATCATGGAGAGCATAGGTTCGATGCAATAGACCAACCAACCAGCAGTGGCAGCACTATGACCTGGATGGTCTCTTCTGCAAAGAAACCAGCCATTGTCTGGGTGGAGGTGTCAGAGAATGTACATACTTGCTGTAGCTGATGAGCTTGGGACTGGAGGATGCACTGACACCTCCATGGTGTCCTACACAGCTAACTGCCTCATGACCATGTCTGCAACATGTGGATCAACATCAGATCTTCCACTGGACATGATGGGAAGGCCCTCAATGTCCTCCTTCACGCCTTCCCCGGAAACCACAACCAAGGTCTCAGACTGTGGCTCGTCTGTCTCCTGGAGAACACTTCCCTGTCCTGGTGCTGCTGAGTTATCCACACGAATTAACTCACCTATGTCCTCTTGTTCATCAGCTGTGCCATCAGAGGACACCACACAACCAGGCACATGCACATCCTTGGAGTTCGATGTCATGGAGGGTACCTGGGGTTTATTGTGCCATCTGGAGGCAGTGTCCTTTGCATGCAGCTTGCTTCTCCTCAGCGGTGGTTTGCTCCACTGCTGCTTGAGACATGGCAAAAGAAGCACAAATAACACATTTAGTTTAAGAACATTTATACACATGTCTATAGAAACTGTGCCTCATCTGAATATCACTGAAAAACAGCACAGGTGTTTTAAAGAATGACATGTATGTATGTGTTGGATAGCTGCTAGTGCTGGCATCCTCTACTTGACCAGCTGTGAATAAACTCAGTGTGGCCCCACTAGGCCTATGTGTCCCTTAACATTGTTGCAGTGTGTCAATGAGCCAACACACAACAAACTAGTTAGACAGCTCCCTCTTAATCATAGAGATTTTCCCTCCCTGCAAACTTCATCCCATTTTATCCAATCCATTGTAACAATCCAGGAGCTGATTCCTTTTATTTACCAATCATCAATTTGGATCCTTGCCTGCATTTCAAGGAGCTGGGTATGAAGCATTGGGTTCACCTTCTCCAGGATTCAGACCTGTAGCTGTGTCAATAGATGGCAGCCATGAGAATGGACCATAACACTGCATCCTTCCTCAATGACTGCCCTCGCCATCTACTCGCCTTCTTCTGGCTCCGGATCCTAGCACTTTCTGACCTTTTCCACTGTACGTATGGCAATCCCCATTACCCCTGTTGGTATCCGTAATGTTGTCCCAGATACTTTGACAGGATTAGGCCCAAAACTGCATGTCAGCATGGAAAAGGGACTAATAATGGCTCAGGATGTAGTGACCTAGGATGTCAACTTCACAGGTGGAGAAATGGACAGCCCTCAGCCTCAACACCATGGTGGGGTCTGATGATGGAGCAGCCATTGCAGACATAGGGCTAGTGGGGGTGAGAGTGGGTCCTGTGAGTTCCTGAACTGAGGAGCTGCAATGGTCCACTGGAGGAGCTGGTGTCCAGATGAGGCAGATGAGGTGGGCAGGACAAATAGATGGTGTAATGGTGCACAGTGCACCAGCAGGAGGTGATAGGTTATGGTGGTGAAACAGTCACACCAGGATAGTGTAAGTGGTCAGCCAAAAAATGCCATGCTAACGGGAAGCAGTAGAGAGGTAAGAGATGGCAGGAAGAGGCAACAGATAAGTCAAGGCAGCAGGACAAGCAAGGTACAAGGGGCATCAGGACCACTTCAAGGGAGGAGGTGGAGGAACGATATACACACAAAGCATGCCGAGTGTTATCATGGTCAAATATGAAAAGGGGGCACATATGCAGATTGGAACTATTTTGTGCATTTGCAGGGGATGCGTACACAGATGCATTTCCATTGCACAATTGCAGGGTTCTTTTGTGGAATTCCAGGGAGTGTATATGTGCCGTAGGTCTATGTGTTTCCATCGTACTAATTAGTAGGACCACACAAAGCATTATAAGTCAGAGGGAACAACCACAGAAAGAGAAAGGGTCATGAAAGAGAAGGGGACACAAAGGAAAACAATTATTAACGGATGAGGGGCTGATCATCGCCACAGACTTTGTGGAGGATCATATCATGGACCGCTATACTTGGGTAGGTACTGCTTCAGATTTGGAATGCAAGCACCTATGGCAGGAGGTGACAGGTAACAGGTAAGATAAATGTCTGCCAATGAGGGATCCAAGCAGATGGGAGATCTGTTTAGGAGAACAAAGTTGTAGAGGAATGTGAGTTCATCCCAGGCAACAGGTAGAGGATCCCCCAAATGTAAGAGCTTACACAAATCAAAAAGGTGGTCATTGGAATCATATTGAGGTGGCAGATTGTGGACGTTGGAGACATGGGCACATATATGGCCACATCTGGTGGATGACGTGTGTTTATGATGGATTTGTTGTTGCCCATACATTTAGTGTAAGCATATGCACAGGGCACATCAATTCGGGTAATTCTCTTCCACCTCTCATTCTATAAAGCTTAATCCCTGCAACCGTGTAACATAGCTGTCCATTCAATCACGAACCTGTGTTTGACACAAGAGAAAATACCATTTGAATGCAACACAAAGTTTACACTGGACAATACTGGTGAGGGGATGGGCGTGTGGCCCAACACAGATGCCTCTTTCTGGGATACAATGTATTGCTATCCATGAAGGATCAATGTCATGAGTGGCTATAGCAAACACTAGTCAAGTAGAGGGTAAAAAAGATGGTTCGCATGTCGCATGGAGTCATGTGATCACCACACGCCTCAGGTTGTGCATGTTATTCATCATGCCCTTGCCAGTCTGCGAGTGGCAACAATTGACTGCCTAGTGGTATAGATTGTTCCCATGCTCAGCTTTGACTCACAACAAACATGTATTGCCTGAATATGTATATATAAGGGGAAGGACGTCAGTATACCTATGTGCTGTATAACGGAGAAGGAGGTGATGAGTATGTAAGATCCACATGACCTAGCATGCTTTTGGTGGTTGTAAGTCATGATGGATGTTTAAATATTCTGGTAGGCCTTATGTGCACATATGGCACAAACCTCAAGTTAGATTTTGCATGAGGCCATTGTTTCTACTGACATAAACATGTATGTAGGCATGGTAATGGCCAAGTCCTCCAAAGGCCTTGAGTCAGGGCCCATAAGTTGTGCCAATGAGAGCTGTCCTGTCTACTGTTCAATGTGTGAATGTGTAACTCAATTCCCCAATTCATTTGGGAGTGTATCACATGATGGCCAATACATGCACCCACATCCTGAACAACTTACCTGCCTCTGTAGATATGCACCCAATCACATTGAGTGAAGGTCCTTCACTGCTTGCTGTTTACCCATCCTCAGTCTGGTATGTGTTCATCCTGCTCTTGACCTACATATTGGACAGGGTCAGGATATCCACAATCCAGAATGGCTACTTAGTAGCTGTGCATCTGACATGGGTGTGTGGAACACATGTGCCCTGTCACATGAGCAAGCTAGGGTGGATTTGATGGACAGGGTATTAGTGGTCAATTAGCATACACTGCTTCTCACAATATTGTCTTCTAAAGGACAATAAGAGATTTACAGTTAAAAGGCTGCAGCTTGTGAACAGCGTATTTTCTAACCTTTGCTTATGGGAAATTGGCACAGTATGGCATTTGTAAGGGGACAAATATGGGGAGCTGGGTCTCTCCTGAGGCATGGCCAGTTAATTGGATTCAGAGAGTGTAAAGTCAGAAGGAGGACATGAGAGATAATGCATAGTGTGTCCGTGGCATTGTGGCCAGTGTACTCAGCATTTGTGTATTAAATGTGTCATGGCAGGAACTTTGACCGCACCCCACATGTCCATTGAATGTGGCAGGTCTTGCTCCATGTCATGGCCCTTGCATGGTGTACACAGTGAGAGGAAGTTTTGAGTGTCCATTCTTATTGAATCTGTTTGGTGTGATGAGAGTGCAATGTTCAGAGCAGGCATTTCCAAGGTCCACACAAAGATGTGATGGTGTGATTGACATTTGCGTGGAGGGAAAATTGCAAGTAGCATGTTTGTTTGCCTTTACAGCATGTGATGGGTTCTGTGTAGTTGTGATATGGGATTACTCTAGGGGGTCACTAGCCTGTTAGGATGCATGTGATGCAAGGTTATTATGGTACATTGTAGAAACATTGTAGCCTATCTGCATACATGGTGAGTACTTTAACATTTGTTGTTTGTTCGTTTGCATGTGAGGACTCCACAGAGAAAGAACATGCAGCCCCATCTACCAGAACCGGCCAGCTTTCAGAGTCTACAAACATCCCCAATGTTTACAGGCAACAGCAGGCCTGGCGACTCTTCCTCCTCAGGGAAAGTGGCTACTCGCGTGGATGACATATTTGGTGAACTAATGTATGGGGTGAAGCTCATCAGCCAGGATGAGAATGAGTTGCTCTTGTCATAGGGAAGACAAAGGCCAACTTACCCTTGATTGGTGTGACCATGTCACAACAGCCTGTATTTGCTAGTGGTGCCAAAGACAGTGGGGCATTTGTGGAGCAAGACACACATGTGGCTTGCTCTGATGTGTCCACAGCTGCAGAGGAAGCATCTGGGTTAACACCATTGCTAACCAAATCTATTGAGTAATAGTAATAGGTGGCACCGATAGATTAAGAGCAGGATGTCAGCTACAAACTGCAGGCTCAATACGTCAGGGCAGAGCTTTTCCGTCATGCCTGCCTCGGCCACGCACACATGGGGGCTACTTGGATGCCAAACAATATGAGTGGGAGGAGGAGTTGCTGCATGTCAGCAGCTCACAGGAACAGTTCTTGCACGAGTTGTCTGATAATATACTATCAGGACATGCAGATGTAGCAGCCATTGGGGATCTTCACCAGGAGATGTGTGCACTGAGGGATTACATGCACCAGAACATGGTTGCATTGACGGAAAGCATGCCCCACGACATGGCATTGAGGAAGGATATGCACCAGAACATGGTTGCATTAAGGGCAAGCATGCCCCAGGACATAGCATTGATCAAGGATATGCACCATAATTGCCTGCCATTATCATGCCTATCATGTACTACTGCGGTATAGAGGATCAGACTTTGGCGCTTTATGTTTTGAGTGTTCTCAGGGATTGGTGGCATGTTGCCTCTCCTGGAGTGGCTTACATGGGGTGTGCATGATATTATTTTGGGCCAGCCCTGTTGTTGTTTTGACATTGAAGAGGGGCTCATTGAAGGGGGTGTTTGGGATGTCTGCTGGTTTGATCTGTTTTGTTGATAGTATGGTTCTTCTTTCTGTGGTCTATATGTGAGGTGCTCTGCTTTTGTTGTGGGTACAAAATGTGTTAATTAAGTTATGGTCTTCCTAGTAAATGTGATGTTCTGTGGCACAGATCTGGCTGTGATAAGTCACCTGCAGGTGTAGGTGCTCACTTCCTGTCACAGAGAGTGAGTCCACTAATTAGGATGCACATTCTGTCCTTTTGAAACATTTGCATGGGTTATGGACTCTCACAATCATTAATAAAGTGTCCAGTCAATGTGATATGTGGTTGTGATTATTCTTTTCCATCCTAACGGGTTGTTTGTCCTGGTGTTTTGGTGAGTGAGTCCTTCAAATGCTGGTTGGAGTGTATCATACCCTGATGTATGTGGGTTTCTGAGGTTTCTGCATGGTGTGTTTTTGTTTTGTTGGGGATTAGGATTATGTGATGGTCGCACTGCATGTAGTCTATATGTTGTGCATGAGCAATGATTTTGAGAGGGATGTGTTATGGGTGCCCTGAGTGTGTTTATGTATGTTTGTGGCATGTAGGCACAGACAAGCTTGCAGTGTCTTGTTTCTGTCATTGTGCACACATTGCATTCTCAGGGTATTGTGTTGGGCAGACAGGACTTGCCCTCTTTCATCATTAAAACCTGTCTGGGATGAGGGTTCGGAGTGTTGCCTCTCTCTGTGGGCTTTGCTCCCTTTTGGGATGGGAGAGGCCATGCATTTGGCTGCAAACCATCCTGTGTCTCCAGAGATATGCTAGGGTGTGTTGTTATGCTGTTCAGGACACAACACGTCAGTATGATTTTACATACCATTGGTGGTGTGTATAGCTCCTGAGCAGCCAAGTCAGCAGGGCCGCAATTTAAACACTGCAAAGGTGCGCCTCTAGTGGCAATGTTTGCAGCACTGTGTGGATCTCACCTGGCTTCTGGTAATTCCTGAAGGGTGTCAGGAGGAATGGTGAGAGTGTGTAGGCCATGTCCTCTGCAAATGGGTACATGATAAATATTGGTTAACTTGGTTCCTGTGGTAGGTGGATGTTTTGCATGTGATTGTATGAATGTGGGGTTGAATGTGTGTGATCAGTCATTCTCAGCAAGGAGCCATTTGTTAGAAAAGGTTCCACTTGCCAGAGCATGATAGATTGTGGAATTGTGTAGGATGAAGCAATCATGATTGATTCTTTGTAAATTGACAAGAATGTGTATGATGTGGCCATTTGCATCACAGATGACCTACACATTGATGGAATGCCAATTTGTTTGATTCCTGCATGTGTGCTTTGTTTCACTGGGAGGTTTCAGCCCTACGTGCATGCAATAAATGGATCAGATGTCCCGGGGGAACTGTGCCATGGCATCTAATAATAATAATAATTTTTATTATTATTATTATTATTATTATTATTATTATTATTATTATTATTATTATTATTATTATTATTATTATTATTATTATTATTATATGTATTGAGTGCGTGCCTAGCTTTGAAAAGCAGTGGAGTGCTTTACAGAGGTATACAACAACACAGATATATAACAGAGCACTTTTTAGAGTTAACAACAGAACAGATACACAGCAGGGGGCTGGGGCACAGAAGGGCACAGAGGAGGGGTATAGCTGTACTGGGTAGTAGGGAGGAGAGGGGCAGGTGACCTTTAGCGAGGGAAGTGGAGTGAGGGGTGATGTGATGGCCTCATTGTTGAGGCGGAGAGATTCTTTGAAGAGTGGGTCTTGAGTTCTTTTCTGAATTGTAGGCGCATGGGGGTGAGTGATGCTGATGGGGAGGAGGTTTCATAGTCTTGGGTGGTAGGCAGAAAAGGCTTGTTTTCTGGTCCTTTCCTTTTTTCAGTTTTCAGATTTAAAGTTTTCACGTGTCCTAGCTTCTGGTGGTGTGTTGTCCGCCGGAGATGCTGAATTTCTCTGCAAGGCAGCTGGTTGACTTGAGGGCGACTGCATTATAGATGATGAAGCAAGACGTGTGGGTGATTTGTTCATGCAGTGGGAGTCAGTGGAGGTCAATGAAGTTTGGAGTGATGTGGTCGTATCTGCGTAGAATCTTGATGAGGTGTGCAGCCACGAATAGGACACTTCTCAGAAGCACAAGTGAGGATGATGGGATGTCTTCGAGGACTGCATTGCCCCCATCCAGGTGGGATAGGACCAGTTCTTGAACAGTGGATCTAAAGCTGTCCATCAGGAGGGAGGAAGGGCTTGACTTTCTGCAGGAGGGAGAGCTGATACCATATTGTCTGAGATTTCGTAGCTATGTGTGCCTTGAAGGAGAGCTGTTTGTCGATGGACTTGGCACAGGCTGTGAGCTCAGGTGTGATGCTCTCAGAGTTCATGCTTGCTAGCCAGGTCTGTATGTCTGAGTGTTCTGTGTTGTTGGTGAGGTGTAGGAGTTTGGTCCTGGAGGGGTTTAGCTTCAAGTAGGTACTGGACATCCAAGTCCGGATCAGTAAGAGACAGGTTTTGAGCCTATGGATGTCCTTGATGGAGTCGATCTTGAGGTATAGCTGTGTGTTGTCGGCGTATTGGTAGATGTGGATGTTGTTGGTGGCTACGAGGGCTCCGAGCGGCTCCGTGTATAGCTTGAAGGTCACTGGGGAGAGGATGGAGCCCTGCAAGACTCCACAGATGGCATGTAGCATTGGCGATCTAGAGCAGTCCATCTGAACAAAATGCTTGTGGTTGGCAAGGTTAGATTTTAACCAGCATAGGACAAGGTTGCTGATCCCCATGTGCTGATGTAGGATGTCCGTAAGTGCCTGGTGGTCTACTGTGTCAAAAGCAGCCGAGAGGTGAGTCGAACCAGGAGGCAGGGGTTTCCATCATCAATGATGTCGAGGGCGTTGTTGACCACCTGTACAGTTGCTGTCTCCATGCTGCATCTGGGTCTGAACCCGGATTGGTAGCTTTTGAGGAGATTGTTGGTGTTGATTTGTTGCTGCAGTTGTGTGGCTATACTTTCATGATGATCTTATCTAGGAAAGGAAGATTAGTGATGGGGCGATAGTTACGAGGGTGGTAGGGATACAGAGTGGGTTTGTTTAGTAGAGGGTGGATTTGTCCTGCTTTTAGGGTCGATGGGACGTTACCTTGAGATAGGAAGCTATTGATGATCTCCAGGTAAGGAAGGAGAGCTTATGCAGGGAAGGTCTTGAGGATGGCTGCTGAGAGGATGTCGTCTGTATACAATGTGCCTTTGAATGTGGTCAGGGTTTCTACCAGGTCTTCTGTCAAGATTTTGTGAGGAGGGGTGTGAGGTGGGTCTGTGGATGCAGCTCTGGCACCTATGTGCTGGTGAATCTTGCTGATTTTGACGATGAATAAGGTGCTGATGGCAGTGGATTTTTTGATGGAGTGTGGTATGGCAGATACAGGTAGCGAGTTGATGCAGTGCTTGACCGCTTTGAAGAGGGCTCTGCTTTTGTTGTTGACTTCTGCTATGGTGTTCTTATTATAAGAAGCCTTGGCTGTGTTGATGAGTTGTCGGCAGGTTGCTCAAAGATCCTTGAGGAACACCAGGTCAAATGCAGTCCTGGAGTGGTGCCAGGTTTTCTGTTGTTTCCTGATGACACTTTTGCTGAGGTTGAGTTCTTGCATATACCAGGGTGCTGATGGCTTTGGTTTGCAGGTGCGTTCTTTCAGAGGCGCGTGTTCGTTGATGGAGGCTGAAAAGGTGGTGTTCAGTGCTTTCGGTAGAGGGTCACATTTTGGTTGGGGATGTTCGGTCCATGCAAGGTGGAAGTTGGGTAGGTCTTCCACTGGGATGTTCTTGAAGGACCTGAAAATTTGTCTGGTCGGTGTCTGCTGGGAGTGCTTCACTGGGGTAGTGTGCAGGATGTTGAAAGGCATGGCTAGGTGGTCAGACCCATGAAGCGGGAGAGGAGAGTTGTAGTGGAGGGAAGAGAGTGCAGCAATGAATAGGCCAAGGACCTTACCTTTCCCATGTGTTGGGCCTTTCAAGTGCTTTGTGAGGCTGAGTGTGTCAAGAAGACTGACAGGAGCTTCCTTCATCGACTTGGTGGCCTTGTTGCCTGGGAGTTGAAGTCACCCAGGAAGATGTTGTTGCCGTGCGTGAGGGACATGGTGGTGACTAGGTCAGTGAAGGTGACGATGAAGGCGGAGTTGGGTTTGGGTGGTCTGAGACTGAGATGGACGGTGACTGTGTGCATTGGGGAAAGCGGAAAGTGGCAGAGGACTTCAAAGTAGTCAATGTGTTTGACATCAAGTCTGGTGCAGGGTCACAAGGTCTTCTGGATGACTGTGAGGCCTCCGCCTGTCTTGTACAGTCGGTCTCTGTGTTGGATGATGTAGCTGTTGGGGACAAGACTTCTAGGATGTTGGTGTCAGCCATGTCTTGGTGATGAAGATGGTGTCATGGTCATGTGTGGTGATGAGGTGGATGTCTGTTGCATGGGTGATAACTGAGCGGACGTTGGCGAGCATCAACTTCTGCGTTGGGGACAGTGAGGAGGTGCTGATGGACTTGGGGCTGATGTGGGTGAGGTTACTGCATTTCAGAGTCGGCTTTAGAGGAGGGGCAATGTCGTTGATGTTGGCAATGCCTGATTATGGTGAGGATGGCCTGTGGGGACGGATGGCGAAAACACATATCAGGGTGTGCTTATTAGTTGTCTAAGTAGGGGTTCAGGCCCTGGAACCTCCTGGTCCAAACATGAATTGCCCTTTTCTTTGTCTGCCCTTCACTTTGGACGCCCATGCGAGAAACACCCTTGATCTAAGTGTTAAGAGCAGAAAGGAAAAGGCAGGACTAAGAAGGTGGGTTTGGCTCAGGCCAGGTGACCTAGATCCACTTCCACTTGCTCACAAACTGCCAAGGTAAAAAGGCTGAAGGACTGTTTAAGTATGGGAAAAAGGCAGAAAATCAGGAAGGCACCAACATTTTAAAGTGATTTATAGGTGGGCATGGCTTAGGCCAGGTGACCTAGATCCACTTGCACCTGCTCACCGACTGCAGAGAAAAAGAGGCTGGAGGGCTACTTAAGGAGGGAACAAGAGCATAAAGTGATTGACAGGTGTGTGGGGCTCAGGCAAGGTGACCTAGATACACTTGCACCTGCAACCAACTGCAAAGCAAAAGAGGCTGGAAGGCTGCTTAAGTAGGGACACATAGAAGCAAACCAGGAAGGCACCAACAGTTTAAGCGATTGACAGGTGGGCAGGGCTTAGGCCTAGTGACCTAGATCCACTTGCACCTGCTCACCAACTGAACATAGGCATAGAATTCCTTGGCCACTTATTGCATTGCCTGCAGAGTGTGGGGCATGCCAACATGGCTATGAAGGAGTACAATGATGCACAGCAGCACATTATGCAGGCACTGGGATTGTGAGGTCAAGGTTATGCCCCCTCCTCTGGAACTGCTTGAATGAACCAGTGCCCAGAAAATGAAGGTCTAATACATTCACATAGGATGTACACCATGCAAACATGTGGTGCATGATGTCAATTAATCCTCTCACTTCCTATGTCCAGGAGGACATGTGGGGGGAAAATCTGTATGTGATATAGGCCTCCGTATCTGGTATTCCAAAAACGGCAGTGCAGTTGTGAAAGAGATTGTGCCTCATCTACCTCCTCCCGGTTTGAATTTTTAAGCACAAGTGCAAGCAATGTGTGGCTGGCCATTCTCGCTGTGTTTCATTATCATTGCATGCTACACAATTATACTTTTCACCTGCTCCTGATAGGCAGTACATTTCGGGGCGTTTGCGGGAGAGGGCTATACTTTTTGTGAATTAGGTTTCTTTAGCATGTTGTTGGGTGTGCTTGGGAGTTTGACCCTGTGCCTCCCTGCGCACTCCCATGTCATTCCCATTGTTCCCGATATAATGAGGCTTCATGTATATTCTGCACCATTCAATGCCATTGCGTTAGCCCTTCCTTTGCACTGATGCAGTGCTACTACTGTCAGGTACAATGTGCTTGGAAAGGATGCAAACAAAGCTGTCTCATCGCAAAGCGCCTTTTGTGAATCACATTAAGAGTTTGCACGATATGCAAAGTGCGTATTTTCACTTTGCGCAGTGCAAGATTTTCATAAATAAGGTCCGAGGTCCTGGTTTACATAGGCGTTTTACATTGGGGAAAATAATGTGGAAAGTCCCGTTGTAAATCAGGCCCATGGTGTCTATGCAGTATCCTTCTTTGCATGGCTATGATGTTGATGTGCGATAATTCACTTCCAGACATGTGTTGTGCTTTACATATTAGATTCCAAAAGTGTTCATTTTCTTGAAAAGACGGACAGCTTTTTTCTTTTCTCGTATCATAATTTCAATGGGACTGCATATTTAGCGAGATGAGATGTATGTTGCTTTTACTTCTTAACTGCACTACACGCAACTTTGATATGAAATCAGTTGTCATTGACTGTGTTTTTGCACTTCTTTAAAGAAGACTAGCTATCACCCACTTTGTGGACTGGGATAGAGCCCTAGATCTCAGCATGAAATGAATGTTCACTATAAGAGTCCTGCACACATTACACGTCGAAAATATACACCTGAAAGACGAACGTCACAAGTACAAACATGACACATGTGGCATTTCATATATTGCCTGTGTGTTCTGCGTGTTGTTCTGCGTGTTTTTGTGTCCCATGGGTACAACTATGCTGGACGGGCCATGCCGATGCCGTGGGACCCTTGAACCCACCTGTTATCTAGATCATCATTATAATGTGGAGCCCTCATGAAAAGGATGTCCAAAAGTACCTGAAGATAACAGTTTGAAAAGTAGAGGAATAACACGTAAAAAAGCACTAGATACAGAAAAGAGACTCATTGTTCAAGCCTGCTAACTAATAATGAGTGAGGTTAAAGGAAAAAAAAACAAGCAAGTAAGTAAATATTGTGTAAATAGTTTAAATGTAAACTGAAAACACATTTCTTTTAAATACAAAAAAATATGTGTTTAATAGTGTCCTTTAAGTTTACCACTGACGTAAGTGGTATCTCTGGAATACCTCCCTACATCTGCTGGAAGATGGTTTGTATAAGCACTGTCTGGTATTTAAAATTGCTTTGTGAAACCTAGGCCTTTCTCCCTCTATTCGGGATTCTCAAATTTAGGTGGGATTTCACTTGTTATAATAAGCACTATCACCATATTAAAATTGCTTTGTGAAACCTTGACATCTCTCCCTCTATCCCAGGATTCTTCTCTCCCTTCTAACCTGCACATGATGTTAGCTCCGTAAGTCTGAGTGCTGGCATCCTGTCACACTGCTCAACGTCCTGCCTCTCACTCCCGTCTTGCCGACTCTAGCGTCCCCCTCCAGTACCTCCACCTCTCTCCTTCCCACCTACTCTATGGTGCTCTCTGTCTCTCCTATCTTCTTTAACTGCTTCTCTATTGACTATCCTGCCCTCCTCACCAAATCTGGTAGGAAGAAGTTTAAAAAGGACATCCTGGTCTCCAACCCAGGCCTCCCTATCGCTGACACCTACACCAGTGCTTCCTCTAAGGAAACTCTCACCTGTCAGTCTAGAAATCTAATTCGAGACCGCAAACGTATTTTGGTGGCCGTGGGCCAACCGTCTCATGCACGATACGACAGAATATAGGTTTTCGAGTGATCTAATGAACAGCCATTTTGATGTAACAAGAATCACCATTTTGTTTTTTAACCATTGCTCATTGCTTTTTGTTCCTATTGCTTCGCAGTATATTTTTCGCTTACACTGCTCGACTGAGGAACAATGCTGTCTGTATATGAAAAGGACAAGGCCACAGGGCCGAGAGGATAACAAGAGTTTCGCTGAAACACAAACGTAGGCAGTGCCAGGAAGAATGCCCGGCTCCCTCCTTAATGTAGCCTTGAAGCAGAGCCGCAGGGCATTTAATCATTTCACAGCTGCCAGCCAGTCTCGTTATATGGTAGAATATGTTAGACTAATACCACTAAAGGCTTGAATTATGCTTTTCTAACGGCCCCCCTTTGCTGAGCCCGCTGAGAGCATGTCGGCTCCCAGGACGCGAATAGCACCTGATAGATAGCAAGGTCCGGAATGTAACCCCCTCTGCATGTAGCTCGCTTCCAAGAACAGAAGCGCCATTTTCTATTCAATAACCAAAAGATGCCTACGCACTCACAAATTGCAAATTGTTACTAGAATAGATGTTTGAAGGTGTCATAGTGGCCGGAGATGTCCATCGTCACACCAAGTTCAAAGAAACCCAATGAAGAGGGGTGTTAACCATGACATAGCTGATTGTTTGATATGCATTTTGTATATATGTAACTGATGTACGTAATTCGCTCTCTTGTGTCCCACGAGATCTAGAGATACACGTCGCGGGGCGTCGAGACCGAGTTGGCCAACTGAGACTTTTGCTTTGCAATAAAACCCTAGCTTTGGGAATACAACCTCGTGTCTGGCGTCTCTATCGTGTGTGGTGACTCGCCTTGTTTCCATAGAGGTCAGGGTCCCCTAGGGGCCTAGGACATCCTCTTTGTCGTTCCTTCGCCAGAACAATGGACCCTTCATATGGTCTCTGTGCTCTCTCCTTTCTCCTCTTCTCCCATTAATGGTGGCACCCGTTGGGACGCCCTTCTGGCCTCCTTCCAGTCCTCTAAGGTCATCATCAATGTTTACTTGAATGGGACCGTCTTGGTCCAAGGCCCTCAGGCCAACCTTCACCTCTTTGAGCGAAGCTTTCCGCGCCTCATCAATTTCCTTTCTTCTCCTGCTGTCCTCTCCTCCCTCTATGTAACTACCTTGCCTCCCTCTTATGCCTCCAGCTTGGCTACCTTGCCTTCACCTTCCCACACTGCCCCCTCTCGGGCTCCTTCTACACCTCCGAAGGACGTACCTCTGATCTGTACCCCGCCTCGGAAGTCCTTCAAGGATGGCAACCTTCTCCATATTGCTACTCTAAACTCTCGCTCTGCTGTCAAACACTCCTCTGATATCTGCCGTCTCCTGGAAGAACTTGACCTCGATGTCCTCGGTCTCACCGAGACATGGTTCACGGCCAGTCTGTCACTAGCTTTGACACGCTCCTACCTAACGGCTACAAGATCCTCTCCGTGCCTAGGCCCAACCGCTCTGTGAGGGGGTGTAGCCCTGATCTTCCCTGAGTGGATTCCTGCCTTTGTCACTCCCACGCAGGCCTATTCCTCCTTTGAATGCCTCGTCTGCAGGCTCTCTCTCTCCCCTAGCGATTCCCTTACTGTGGCTACTATCTATCGGCCACCTGGTCAGATCTCCTCCTTCCTCTCTGAGTGGGCGGACGTCTCCTCCTCACTCCTGGCCTCAACCACTCAACTCCTCCTTCTTGGAGACTTCAACATCCACCTGGATGCCTCCTGCCCTCCCTCTGGACTCTTTCGCCACCTTTGCGACTCTCTCTCACTCACTATTCTCACCTCTGGCCCAACTCATTCTGCAGGACACACTCTGGATGTCCTGATCTCCTCAGACCTTCCCCTCTCTGCCCCTCTCTCCACTCCTCTCTCCTGGAGTGATCACTTTCTCCTCTCCTCCCACCTCACCCTCCCTAGCCCCCAGGCCAAGCCACCTCCAGCACTGCCACCCACCTTCTCGGTCATCCCACCCATGAAGCTCGTGTCAGTTGAGGCTTTCGCCGCCACCTTCTCACCTCCTCCTCCCCCTATGGCTGACTCTCACCCTGACACAGCCCTCTCCATGCTTCACTCTACTATATCTGATACTCTTGATATCCTTGCCCCTCTCATGAGAATCTGCCTAAAGCCCAAAGCCAAGTGCAACTCATGGTACGACTCGGACCTTGTCACCCTAAAACGCAAGTGCAGGGTGGCCGAGAGGAAATGGCGTGCTTCGTGTACATCCTCTCACAAACTGGCCTGCCGCCTGTTCTAAAGACAATACCGGCTCTCTGTCCTAACCAAGAAGAGAGCCCATATCCAAGCCCACTTCTCTGCGGCATCAAACAACTCGGCTGAACTCTTTCAAATCTGCAAGGAACTGGCCAATCCTGCCGCAGTCTCTACCTCCCCTATCCTCTCCCAGGCCCTCTGTACGGCACTGGCTTCTCACTTCATCTCTAAAACTCAGGACATCCTGTCCTCTCTCTCCTCCTATCCCCCACCTCCCCCCACTCCCTGTTCCTCCTCTGGCCTCTCTGCAGCCACCTCACCTCCCTCCTTCCCTGCCTTTCCCCTGTTCTCTGAGGTTTCTAGACAAGTCTGATGTATGAAAGTCTCGTAGAAACAGGTTCACCCCTGTTCCTCCAAAACTATCAAGGACCACATCGACTCCCTGGTCCCTGCCCTGGCTAATTTCTGCAATCACTCCTTCACCAATGGAGTCTTCCCATCCCTCTTGAAGCACTCCCTTGTGCACCCTCTTCTTAAGAAACCTTCTGCCGACCCCTCCTGCCCGGCTATCTATCGCCCAATCTCCATCACCCCCTTCCTGGGCAAGGTCCTGGAGAAACTTGCCATCTCCCAGCTCAATCTCCACACTGAATCTGTTGGTTGTCTTCATGACCATCAGTCTGGCTTCAGAGCTGCCAGAAGCACGGAAACTGCTCTCCTGAACATCCGTGAAGACCTGCTCTACAACCTTGACACTAACACCCCGTGTGTTCTCATCTTACTTGATCTCTCCTCTGCCTTTGACACTGTCAACCATGCAATCCTGCTCAACCGTCTCTCTAATAACCTGGGTATCACTGGTCAGGCTCTGGCGTGGCTGACTTCTTTCCTCTCTGACCAACCCTCCCAGGTCCAACTTGGGTCTTTCCTCTCCAATATCTTTCTCTCTACCTGTGGTGTCCCCCAGGGATCTAACCTCTCTCCCTGGCTGTTCAACCAATACCTCGCACTCCTTGCCCACTGCATTGCCACTCTCTGCCCCAACTTCCAGTGCTATGCGGATGATACTCAGCTCATTTTCAGGCTACCCTCGGCCTCCTCCCCTCCTTCCCTCATCTCTGACTGCCTGTCTGCCATCCAGGAGTGGTGTGCCGCCAATGACATCTGCCTTAATGCCAGTAAGACTGAGATTCTACTCATCGGCACACCCACTCCCTCCTTCCCTGCAGCTCTCTGGCCAGCCTCTCTTGGCCTTCTTCCCGCTACCACCTGCAAGGCGAAAAACCTTGGGGTCAACTTCGACTCTACACTCTCCTTCTCTCCTCACATCTCTGATGTCTCTAAGAAGTCACACTACCAGCTGCACCTCCTCAGAGGTATTCTTCCTTTCCTCTCCTTCCCCCAGAAGCTCTCTGTCTCCAGAGCCCTGGTTCTCTCTAGGCTGGACTATTGTAACAGCCTCTATCTAAATCTGCCTGCCTCTACTCTCCGCCCTCTGCAACTTATCCAGAACAGGACAGCGAGACTTGTCCTTGGCCTCAAGCCCAGGGATCGTATCACTCCTGGACTGAAATCTCTGCATTGGCTCCCAGTGGCTGCGAGGATTAAGTTCAAAACCCTCTGCATTGTCCACAAGGCCTTCTGGGGCCTGGGGCCGAAATACCTTCAGCTCTCTCTTCCTTATTATCTTCCTTCTCGATCTCTTTGCTCATCCGGCTCCAACTCCTTTAGGGTCAGTCGCTTCTCCAAGCAACAATTTGGTGGTAGATCTCTCTCTTCAGCAGGGGCCTCCCTCTGGAACAGCCTTCCTGCCTCCCTGAAACTTGAGGAGAACCATCTCCGGTCCCGGAAGCACCTCAAAACCTTCCTCTTTGCTTTGGCTTTCACTCCCCCTCTCGCCTGTTGAATTTCCTGACAGAAACTGCACTGGTTACCTGGCCTCCCTTCTGATCTCGGGCCCAGGCCTGCCAGTTGCCCACCTGCACTGCCCCCCTGGCAACCCCTGCACCTGGGGACTGTTTTCTGTATCCTTACAGTCCCCCACCCAGCACTTATGTTCTGCACTTACCATACACTTGCCACTTGCCGGCCTTTTTATTTATCTTATTTATTATACTATCCCTTGTACTGCACTTTCCCCTCTCCCTTCTCCTTCACACTTTTCCCTTTCCCCCTTCCCATGCACTTGCGCGATCTGAATGACACCTGGCCTAGTAGGATCGTTGTCTGTCTTCTCTTTGTTCCCCCTCCCTTGCCTCACAGCGCCCTGAATCACTTGTGTATAGGCGCGTTATAAATACCATATCATATCATATCATGGTTGTATAGGCGCCTTATAAATACCATATCATATCATATCATGGTTATGAACCCACAGCGCTGTGTTACCAAACAATATTAGGATGCCATTATGGATTGATGTATGCACATTTTGCAATGGATGGTGCATAGAGCAGTATCTTAAGGCAATGAGTGGCACTGAGCTGTATTTGATGGTAATGAGTGGCATAGGGAAATTCTGGGGGCAATAATTTAGCATTCATAGATAGCAATATATTTAAACGTATTTATTAAATATATTTTATATAGCAATATTACGAAGCTCCTATTTGATCGCCTGGACAACTTGGGTGTCATCTACACCAACTACGCAGATGACACCCAAGTCCTCATCCCCCTCACAGGTTGTTATGGGTTACCAGACATTTGATCGAAAAAAATTGGTCGACTGGACAAATGGTCGAACCAATTTGGTCGAAAACCAAATGGTTGAATTTTTTTTTATTTTATTTTTACCCCTTTTTTTGGGGGGGGGGGCTCACCCCCTTTTTTTATAAAAAACCCTTTTTTCCTCTAAACTACAACCTAAAAAATATATATATAAATAAATAAAAAAATTCGACCATTTGTTTTTCGCCGAAATTACGTCGACAAATTTTTTCCGATGAAATGTCCGGACACCGTTGTTATGATCAAGATACTAAACTACTGAATGATATTTACCTAGAAATCCAGGCCTGGATGACCACAAACAGTTCATGCCTTAGTGACGATAAGAATGAGCTCCTGATTGTCGGCACTCAGGCATGTTTGAACAAACTTGACCATAGGTACACACTGAACAGCATTGACGGTAACGTGATCAAGGTCTCCAAGGAAATAACACTAGCCAGAGCCAGAGCATTAGCACTGTCAAAAATTGACTACTCTAACACACTCTTTCTAAGCTCTTCTGAACTTAACCTAAACAGGTTTCAGGTCCAACAAAATAACTCTTTGAGAGCAGCACTTAACTTACCAAGATCCAGCCACATCTCAACTCTCATACGCAATGCCAACTTGTTTGTGACAGAATCACGCTCCGCACCTGGGTAATCACGCACAAGCGTCTCGCGAATACAGCCCCCAAATGCTTGTCAGACAAAATCCTCAAGCACTAATTTTCTCGCACCACCAGATCTGCCCTATCTCCCTGCCTTGCAGTACCTAGGTTCAACATAAAAATTGCAGGGTTGCCAGCTTCCCAGTCCAAGCAGCCAAACGCTGGAACTCCATACCCCTTACCTACAGACAAGAACCCTCCCTCCTGTCTTTCAAATCTAGAATTAAAAATTGGTTGAGCCACAATCCTCTCCAATGAGGCCCCCATCCTCTGTATCCGGCTACCGCCCCAAACTTCCTCTTTATGATTGCCTGATTGCATTCGTGCTTATGTATAAATGCTTCTTGATTCCAGACCTTTCTGTAACAATTGGTCCTCCTAACTGCTACTGTGTCATATTTTTCTCCATGTATGTACAGTGTGAGTGTCATAGGACGTTATAATGGTATCAGGTAATATTATCCTCATATATATGGTCGCCGTAAATAATATCGCCGGGAAAAGGTTGTGGCGATATTATATGGGTGACCATATATAAGGGGACAGGGGCAAAAAAAATAATAATAATAAATAAATTAAAAATTAAAAAAAAATAATTGGGGGTTGCGGGGGTGTCCATGCAATAATGTCGCCACAAAAAACGGCCATTTTTCGGCGATATATTAATATGGAGAACAAATGAAGCACACGATAAAAATACAGACGTCTCCACCTACAGTCTTTCTTCAGTTATGATTTCCAATATGGAGGGTAAAAGTGAAGATCACACATATCTCTAAAAAGATCATAGGCAAAGACGAATGCAGACATATTACCAATACTTTGCATCGGCAGTGCCAGGGCAGCACATACAGCCCCAATGCATACAACATATAACTGTCATGAGTTGTTGTGTTCCCCCAGTCTGTCTTGAATCTCATTAACAAGAGACGAGGGACCCATGAACCTTCCTTTGGGATGTTCGCCCTGGCAAAGCCTTTATTTTGTGCCATGGTTTCATTTTAATTATCATACTTTTATTTTGCAACACTGGCCATTGCAATACAGCATGCAATAGCCACAAGAAAATGCACAATCATGTTGTTGTGTAGCAAAAATAAAGGGACAATTCCGAATCTACACATCACATGTTTTTGATATCATGATAGGAACCTAAAGCAAACTGGCTCAGGAGTTTATTTTAATATAAATTCTAATCAGAAGTTAAAACCAATACTATTTTTTAAATGGCTTTGGCAAGTTCATCTACATATGAGTGCAATTAAAACATCTTTTTCTGCAAACAACATTTTCAAATCAATTAGAGGGCATTTGGAAAGCCTTTTAAGAGCAACCCAACATCGATAAAATGTAATTAATCAGTTCTACGGATGAGCATGCAAATTGAGTGTTAATTGTACGAGCAATGTTTTTCCATTAAAAATAAAACTCATGATTAGTAACTGAGAGGAACAAACTAGTTTCGTTTCTCATTAAACCAACCTAATTTTATTATATTTATGCTCATTATGGTCCCAATAACTGCAAACGAGTTCAGTTGCAGTCACGTGCTTGTTTTGAATGTTAAAAGCGAAGCTGGGCTCTGTTTGGTATTTGGCACATTGTGGTAGCACTAGGGCATTCGTGGCTTTATTTTACATTTTTTTTATCGTTTTTGTTTATTTATGTTTTCTATTGAAGTTTTCAAATATTGGAGATGCAGAAGAAAACGCCAATTTCCCTGGGAAATAGAGCAGGGTATACATGTAGAGCGATCAAGCAAGATAACCAGAGGAGGAGGCGAGGACATCATTCCTTTCCTAGGATACCTAGAATGTATTCCATTAGCCAGGAGCATACCATTCTACATGCAACGGAAGCATAACACGGCATATACAAAAAAGTGCTCCAAAACAGACTGAGGGAGCATTACGGTCAATGAGGAAGGGTAAAATAACAGTTTAAGCTTTCCTGGAAGAGGTCTTGGAAGTTCACAGTAATTGCACTAAGGACAGCTAGTTGTAAATGCTCAGGACTAGACGTGAACATATCAGATATGAAGAGAGAAGAGGATGGTGACAAAAGAGGAATATTGTTGCCCTACACAGATCGTTGCCCTACAAAAGTCACCAAATACTGGTTAGAAAGGTGAATCTTGGCACAGTAACACTACTTATAAGGACGTTTGGCAGTGATGAGAGTCTGTGTCCTGTCTTCGCACCGGAAGCATGCACTTAACAATGTGGGGCCAAGATGAGAGAGCAGCTTTCTGCCCTAGCAGATCTCCTTTGGTTTGGCAGTCTGGTGGCAGAGATTCCTTGATCTGTTCTAAGACTAAATGATGTCCAACAGGTTTTGGGGTCAATGTTCCAGGATATTTGTTTCATGCTTAGGCTGCCCATAGGATGGATAGTCATTTCCTAATTTCCATAGCAAACTATTGATGTCTCTGCAAAGGGGAGCCAGTGTTATGTTATTTGGCATTTATATAGCGCTCCATATATCATTGGTATGACCTCAAAGCGCTGGTAGGCTGAACACCCTCGGGGACTGCAGTCCAGGTCAGTTGAGAGAGTAGGGTGTCAAAGGGTTCTTGGGTGCACCAGTTAAGTGCAGCTGATGTAATTGGTAGCTGCATCCTAGCATTAGGTGTGGTGGTATTGATATTGGTTCAATGTGTGCAGCCTGGTGGGTGGACCCCAAGACTGGGTTCTGGCTGCATTAGGCCCATGAGACGCTTATGTGTGCAGCTAGGCCAGTTTGTCATGGGCTATAGCTGTGTTTTATTAGAAAGATGAGGTGTTCATGGAATAGTGTCTGTATGTGAGCAGCTAGGCCAAATTATTCAAGGGGTATAGCTGCACCCTAATTGTGTGATGGTGTAGAGAGTAAGCATAGTGATATGAAATGATAGTTCATCTATACAGCGCCCATACACAATGTGCTTAAAGCACCCTATGACAGGGGAGGGAACAAGACTAACACAAAAACCATGCCTACAGGCTAATATACCCTCTTCAATCTAAATGTGGCACTTGCAGACATTTGCAGTCTTGTCTGTATGTGATGCAGGCTAGTGTTTACAGTTCTATTAGGTGAGGCTGTTGCTTACTTTCATGGTTCTATCTGTTTCCAGCACAGGCTAATGTTCACAGTACTATCTAAATGTGGTATTGTTAACATTCACAGTTCTACCTAAGTGTAGTACTTGCTAACATTCATAATCGTGCCTGGTTGCGGCACTGGCCAATGTTCACAATTCTATCTCAGTGTGGCAATTTCTATTGTTCACCGTTCTTTTTTGATCGGCCCAGGTTCGTGTTCTTGAAACTATCTCAATGAGGTACTTGCCAACATTCACAAATCTATCTAAATGAGGTACTTGCTAAAATTCACTTTTCTATCTAAATGTGGAACTTACTAACATTTACAAAACTATCGAGATGTGACACAAGCCAACATTCACAATCATGTCTAGATGCAAAGCAAGCTAAGGTTCACAATTCTATCTAAGTGTGGAACTTGCTAACATTCACAAATCTACCTAAATGTGGAATTTGCTAACATTCACAAATCTATCTAGATGTGGCACTTGCTAACATTCACAAATCTATCTAGATGTGGCACTTGCTAACATTCACAAATCTATCTAAATGTGGTACTTGCTAACAGTCACACATCTATCTAGATGTGGTACTTGCTAACAATGCAAATTGACAAGGGGGGTCCTGGGAGTCTCTCTGCCAGACATTAGTCCTGGTTATGAGAGACTTACCCAGAGTCTTTAGCTCACTATCTTTCACAGAGAAGAAATATCCCAAACATATCAGTCTTTGTCCTGCCCTGGGGCAGTCCAGCACCGAAATGCTAGGCAATTCTCCTCTGAACAAGAGTACCAACAGCATCCCCAGACACGTGTTTCGGTCTGGTTGGACCTCATCAGTAGGGAGGAGCTGTGCCTCTCTAAGAATAGTGAGCAAGGGGTCCACGTCTGGATTCCCCTAGTAATTTAGGGTGAGACCCAAAGTTAATTGAATATGCAAATTGACAAGGGGGATCCTGGGAGTCTCACTGCCAGACATTAGTCCTGGTTATGAGAGACTTACCCAGAGTCTTTAGCTCACTATCTTTCACAGAGAAGAAATATCCCAAACATATCAGTATTTGTCCTGCCCTGGGGCAGTCCAGCACCCAAAACCAACAGCATCCCCAGACACGTGTTTCAGTCTGGTTGGACCTCATCAGTAGGGAGGAGCTGTGCCTCTCTAAGAATAGTGAGCAAGGGGTCCACGTCTGGATTCCCCTAGTAACTTAGGGTGAGACCCAAAGTTACTTGAATATGCAAATTGACAAGGGAGGTCCTGGGAGTCTCTCTGCCAGACATTAGTCCTGGTTACGAGAGACTTACCCAGAGTCTTTAGCTCACTATCTTTCACAGAGAAGAAATATCCCAAACATATCAGTCTTTGTCCTGCCCTCGGGCAGTCCAGCACCGAAATGCTAGGCAATTCTCCTCTGAACAAGAGTACCAACAGCATCCCCAGACACATATTTCGGTCTGGTTGGACCTCATCAGTAGGGAGGTACTTGCTAACATTCACAAAACTATCTAAATGTGGAACTTACTAACATTCACAAATCTTATCTAGATGTGATACTTGCTAACAATCACAAATCTATCTAGATGTGACGCAAGCTAATGTTCACAATTCTATCTAAATGTGGCACTTGCTAACAATCACAAATATATCTGAATGTGGAACTTGCTAACATTCACACAACTATCTCAATTTGGTACTTACTACCATTCACAAATCTATCTAGATACGACACAAGCCAACATTCACAATCATGTCTAGATGCAAGGCACGCTAATGTTCACAATTCTTTCTAAGTGTGGAACTTGCTAACATTCACACATCTATATAAATGTGGATTTTGCTAACATTCACAAATCTATCTAAATGTGGAACTTGCTAACATTCACAAAATGATCTAAATGTGGTACTTGCTTACATTCATACATTTTTCTAAATGTGGAACTTGTTAACATTCACAAAACTATCTAATTGAGGTACTTATTAACATTCACAAATCTACCTAGCTGTGACGCAAGCCAACATTCACAATCATGTCTAGATGCAACACAAGCTAATGTTCACAATTCTATTTAAGTGTGAAACTTGCTAACATTCACAAATCTATCTAAATGTGGAATTTGCTAACATTCACAAATCTATCTAGATGTGGCACTTGCTAACAATCACAAATCTATCTAAATGTGGAATTTGCTAACATTCACAAAACTATCTAAATGTGGTACTTGCTAACAATCACAAATCTATCTAAATGTGGAACTTGCTAACATTCACTTGCTAAATCATTGTAAAGCATTTAAAGCTACTGAACTTCTTCACATTTCTGCAGGCCAGTGGTAAACTGTCCTGTCCTATTTTGAATCAATGGAAATTGATTCTTGGAATTTGTATGCAGGACAATGTAGTGGATGCTATAGGGATCCATTTGGGAGATCCTGGGGAATATCATCTGCTCGATCTTGCTTGGATTTCGGGAAAGGGTTGCATATTATGGTTGTATGAAAAAGACACTCAAAGTTCTGGTGGACTCATTGGGTGCTAATGGTGGTCGACTGAAAGATGGATAGCTATGATATGATATGATATGCTATGATGTATGAATTGGCATTTATAATGTGCCTGTACACAAGTGTTTCTAGGCGCGACAAGACAAGGATGGGGACACAGAAGGAGGATAAATCAACAATCTTAATAGGCCCTGTGTCGCTCCGATCGTGCAGATGCAGGGAAGTAGAAAGGGAGAAGTGCAAAAAGGGGTATGGATAAGTGCAGGTAATCAAAAGAGATTTCAATGCTGGAAAGATATGATCCTTGGGCTTGAGGCAACGGGCAAGTCTCACAGTCCTGTTCTGGAAAAGTTGTAGAGGACAGAGAGTAGAGGCAGGAAGATTTAGAAAGAGGCTGTTGCAGTAGTCCAGCCTTGAGAGGACCAGAGATTTGGAGACAGTGGTCTTCTGGGGGAAGTAAGGATAGGAAGAACACCTCTGAGGAGGTGTAGCTGATAGTTTGACTTCTTATAGACATTGGAGATGTGAGGAGAGAAGGAGAGGGTAGGGTCTAAGTTGACCCCAAGGTTCTTAGCCTCACAGGTAGGAGCAGGAAGAGGGCCCAGAGTGGGCAGCCAGAGAGAGAGAGAGGGAGAGGGGAAAGGAAGGAGCTGGTGTTCCAAAGAGGAGGATCTCCATCCTACTGGCATTAAGGCAGAGATCATTGGTGGCTCACCACTCCTGAATAGCGGACAGACAGAATGAGAGAAGGAGTAGAAGTGGCTAAGGGGAGCTTGGAAGAGAGCTGCGTGTCATCCGCATAACACTCAAAGTTGGAGCAGAACGCAGCGATCTGTTGGGCAAGAGGTGCCAGGTATTGGTTGAACAGCCAGGGAGAAAGGTTAGATCCCTACGGAACATCACAGGTAGAGAGAGATAGAAGAGATGAAAGACCCCAATTGGACCCTAGAGGGTAGGTCAGTGAGAAAGGAGGTCAGCCAGGCAGGGCCTGAACGATGATACCCAGGTTATCACAGAGGTGCTTGAGCAGGATGGCATGGTGGACCCTGTCAAAAGCAGAAGAAAGATCAAGGAGAATGAGGACAGAAGGAAGGTTAGAATCAAGGTTAGAGAGCAGGTCTTCACGGATGTTCAGGAGAGCAGTTTCAGTGCTTCTGGCTGCTCTGAAGCCAGGTTAAGCTGGGAGATCCAAGAGTTTGTCCAGGAAAGGCATGATAGAGATCGGGCGATAGTTAGCGAGAGAGGAAGGATCGACAGGGTGCTTCTTTAAGAGGGGGTGCACAAGGGAGTGTTTCAGGGGGGAGGGGAAGGTTTCAGTGTGGAAGGAGTAATTGCAGAAATCAGCCAGGGCTGGAGCAAGGGTGTCAATGTTGTCCTTGATGGTTTTGGAAGAACAGGGAAGAACCTGTTTCAATGAGACTTTCATAGATCAGACTTGTCTAGAAACGTCAGGAGTGAACAAGGGAAAGGAAGAGAATGGAGGAGGAGAGGCAGCCACAGGAAGGACAGGAAAGGAGGAGGAGGAAGAACAGGAAGAGAGGGTTGACCAGATGTCCTGCGTTTTGGTGATGAAATGAGAAGCCAAGGCTGTACAGAGGGCCAGGGAGGGTACAGGAGAGGTAGAGACTGAAGAATGATTGCCCAGCTCCTTGCAGATTTTGAAAAGTTCAGCCGAGTTGTTAGATGATGCAGAGACACAGGCTTGGATGTGAGTTCTCTTCTTGGCCAGGACAGAGAGTCTGTACTGCCTTTGGAGCAGGCGGCAGGCAGTTTGCAGGAGGGTGCACCTGTTGCCCTCCACTTCCTCTCCGCCAGTCTTCACTTGTGCTTAAGGGTGACGAGGTTGGAGTTGTACCAGGAGTACTTTTATTGGACTTCAATGGGATCCTCATGACAGGGGCAAGTGCATCAAGAGTGTCAGAGATAGAAAGATTAATGTTGGAAAGGGCTGTGTCAAGGTGTGAATCAGCCAAAGGTGCAGAAGGAGGAGAGAAAGTAGCGGCGAAAGCCTCCACTAACACAAGCTTCATGGGTCCAATGACCGAGAAGTTGGGTGGCAGTGCTGGGGTCAGTTTGGCCAGAGGGGTAGAGGGATAGAGAGAGCAAGATGGGAGGAAAGGAGAAAGTGATCAGTCCAAAAAAGAGGAGTGGTGAGAGGGTCGGAGAGGGGGAGGTTTCAGGAGATCAGAACAGCCAGGGTGTGCCCTGTGAGTCAGGCCAGAGCGAAGAAGAATAGAGAGAGAGAGAGGGAGTCACAGATGTTGTGAAAGCATCCAAATGGATAGTAAGGTCTCCAACGAGGAGGAGTTGAGAGGTAGAGGCGAGGAGGGAGGAGGAGAGGTCCGCCCACTCAGAGAGAAATGAGGCTACCTGGCCAGGTGGCTGGTAGATAGTGGTCACAGTGAGATAATGGCCAGGAGAGAGAGCCTGCAAAGCAGGCCTTCAAAGGAGGAGTAGTCCTGCATAGGAATGATAGAAGCAGGGATCAACTCCGGGAAGATCAAGGCTACACCCCCACTTGGACAGTTGATTGTGGGCATGGAGAGGATCTTGCAGCCATCAGAAAGGAGCGTGTCAAATCTTGTGACAGAGCTGGCCGTGAACCATCTCTCAGTAAGACAGAGAACATCCGGATTGAGTTCTTCCAGGAGATGGCAGATGTCAGAGGAGTGTTTGACAGCTGAGCGAGAGTTGAGAGTTGCAATGTGGAGCAGGTTGCCCCCTTTGATGGACTTCCATGGAGGAGTACAGGTTAGAGGTACACGCTGCAGAAGTGTTGAGGGCACTCGAGGAAGGGCAGAAGAGGAAAGAGGAGAGGGAAAGTTAGCCAAGGAGGAGGAGGTGGGTGCCAGAGAGGTGGCAGAGGAAGGAGGCAATGGGGTGACCCTAGAAGCAGCAGAGATAGCCATAGAGGTGTCAGAGGATGGAGGAGGCAGAGGATCCAGAGAGAGGAAAGAAGGGACAGCAGGAGAAGAAAGTTAGTTGATAAGGCACAAGAAGCATCTATCCAAAAGGAGGATGTTGGCCTGAGTGCCTTGGACCAAGACAGTGCTGTTTAGGTAGACATTAATGATGATCTTGGAGGAGTGGAAGGGGGCCAGGAGGGCCTTCCATAGGGTGCCACCATTAATAGGTGAAGAGGAAAAAGGAAAGAGAACAGAGACCATATGGGGGGTCCATAGGTGTGCAGAGTAAACGACAAAGAGGATGTTGGTAATGGTCTGTCTGGAGGAAGCACCGGTGTAGGTATCACCGATAGGGAGGCCTGGGTTGAATACCAGGATATCCCTTTTGAACTTCTTCCTACCAGACTTAATGAGAAGTATAGGATAGTCAATAGAGAAGCTAGGAGAGACAGAGAGCACAATATAGGGTGCAGAGGGCAGATTGAGGGGAAGGGAAGGGAGAGTGGAGAGTGGAGGGGGATGAGCTAGGGAGCAACCAGGAGGGGGGAACATTAGGACAGGGGTGAACAAAGAAGGAGGAGGGGCAGAATGTAGACAGAACAATGACCACAACTCAGATGCAATACATAAACAAAGTCAGCTGCCGACAGAACATAGACGTAAAGATGCAGGCAATAAAATGTAAGCAAAACAACCAGGGAGAAACAAAAATGCCAAAAACAGAACAATTGACCAGGGAACCTACAAGAAAGAAAGACAACAGGGATACAGGCAGTACGATGACAGCAAGCAACCATGGACAGCAAAACACCAAAGAAGAGAACAAACTACCAAGGAAACCTGGTGGAAAAGAAAGCAACAACCATGGAAAAACACATCACAGAAGTACACATTAGGTCAGGGGAAGGGGAATAGGGAATGGTGAGGAGAAGCGCAGAGGATGGTCTGTGTTTTAAATGATCCATGCAAGCTGATTTTAGTTTTGCCCCATTGTGGCAAATACAACTGTCGATCATCTAAGTTTGCAGAGGAACGTTTCATGCCACATTAGGCTTCCAGGAGCAATATGCATCTGCAGTCCCCATCAGTGCTTAAGCACTCTTGACGCCAGAACATATGGCTCAATGCTTTTCTCACTGTGGTAGAAGGATAGGAACAGAGTGAGTGAACACAGACCCAGGACCTTGATAACACGCTGCTCCTTGGCAACCTTATATGACCAATTCAAGCCTGGGGCAATGTGTACCTGCTGTGTGGTTTAGGTCTCTCCTGAGAGGTATTGCTTCTTAGAATAACTGAGATAATATGCACTTTGTTGAAGATATTACATTCAAACTCCTGAAGCGGAGGCTAGCCTATTTTCCTTCTCTGGATTCTGTTTATTCTATGAAAGAAATTGTTGGTTGACTACAGCTTGAAATAACAACAACAAATCCAAATGCTACTTAAGAATACTGGTAATTGGAACTAGGGGTGCATTTCTTCTGAAAATGTGCATAACAAAAAGTAATACTCAAGGTAAATAACTTCTCTACCCACATAATAAACACTCACAACTAGCTGCTTCTCAGACTGATTATTCCAGCAATAGTTTGCTTAATTCAATCTTCTTTATCATGTTGCTCCCTGCGGTGACTGTGAGGATGGAGATTGAAGTTCCTTATTTACATCTGTGCAATTGATGTAAATGCTTTCACTGAGCAAAGTAAGATGACTGCAGCTAGCTATGCAATCACTTGTCGCACTGTTGGTCTTTATGCCCAACACTCTTGTTAAATATGGAGATTTATATAAAATGCCAATATCATTAGGAAAATAGCTACAAGATATTGGAAAAGAGAGATGTTCTCATCATTTGCAAAGAGAACTCCCTACATTCACTGTTTTCCTTGCAGATGGCATTAAACGCCATTTGATGACCTATTTCTGTCATTGCTATGAAATAAAATGATTCCTCACATGCCTGAAAAGAAATTTAAGGTTAGTGAAGTTTTCCACCACACCGATAATAGAGACCATATGCTCGTTTTTGCACCATCATCAGTATATTTTATTTCTATTTTATTAAGTTTGGTGATCAGATGACCTCCATACATTGTGCTGATTTTTGACTAGCCTGTGCCATAACACAGTGTCCTGAAGACAGGCTCAACCGACTAAGGAAATTAGATTGAATCGATTACGTCTTTTTTAGATCTGAGAGCCAGAAACACAATTGTGTGTCGCCCAATTTGAGGAAAAACAATATAGAGGGTTTCCCTTCAACAAATATATCCCTACGTCCTTACTAACCTCACTTATTGGCTAAAACGATTAAATCTAATTTAGACATGTTTTTGTTCCATCATTCTCTAAATAACTGATGCCTGTTGAAATGTCAAATCATTCATTGCTTTTTAAGACATTTTACCATGTTTTTTGTATATGTTTTGTGTATAAAGATTAAAATATGTCAATTTAGAGCATTTCTGTCTAAATGAAGTATGACAGCTCTTGATCGTTGTTAAGTGTGGACTCTCACACCTTGTGCGTGGGAAGACGGGTATTTGTATTGTGGAACCTTTGTTGTATACTGTCTGCTAGGTATTGCAAGATTTCGGTGCAAGCTTGGCTTATAGTTCTGAAAACTCTTCGACATTCAAAGCCAGGTGCTCAAGTGGTTATATGCCTGTCATGCAGCAGTGTCTCAAATTAAACACATTTTGTCACTCTACAGACCCCATAAGAGTGAGTGCCATGTGTCTGAACTGCGAGGGAACCCTTGGTAGACACCCGACTACCATATTAATAGGCTGTATCAGTTTTCCCCGATGATTAACACTGTCAGTAACCACCATTTACGCCACGATTCAGGACTTCATTTAATGCATTTTAGTACTCAATGGGCATATATGCTATTGCTTGACCCAATGCACACTCAAAATGATGATTCACCTTCCATTCAAATGTATTGGAGCTCTGTTTTTTTAATGGGAGAGACCAATATACTGCCTGATTCATGGAATTATTTGCGTGAAAAACGCAGATTTGCGCGCCTTTCTGCCTGAAAATCCCTGTTTGAAGTATGGGGATTTTCGGGCAGAAAGGTGCGCAAATCTGCGTTTTTCACAGAAATAATTCCATGAATCAGGCTTACAGTCTTTACTTCTAACTCACTGTAAATGCTGTTTACACTGCCAGGAGGTTTGGAATGCTCAATTGAGTACCCACATCCACTGGTTTTGCCAGCAAGCAACTGGTATTTGCATCGAATTGGACAACTGCCATCTGACTACCAAATCTCCTATGCATTTTGTTTTTTAAGTGAAAGTATTTTGTGTATTCATGTGATGCTAGAGGTCTGTTTCAGCCACATACATCTTACAGGCTTCTTTTATTTCTCAGTCTTTGATCTGGTCCCTTGAAGTGCCTGTATCATAGTATTGTGTTTCTCAGACGTGTTTAGATTGGAATTGCTATGCATATTCAGGGATGAATGTCCATTCTGAAGTAAAAAGGGAAGCATTTTTAGGAAGAATGATTGACATTGTTGTAACTAATGTTTGCACTTTACTCATACACTAGCCAGTCAGGTTCATCAAAAGAACCGTTTCCGTTTCCTGATTTGTCGGTCATGGATAAGCAGGCATACGTGTAAACCTTTCCCTAACCTAGCACAGAATGTGGTTCAGAATTTGGAAATAATTGTTGGCCTCTGATAACAAACCGGTCAGTTACCTATAGAGTCATTACACATTCTCTAAAAAAGTGTCTGCATACCATCAGAACGTGGAATCTATTTGAAGGGTCCAAAGTCGCTGCTGTCTGTTAAAAGGTCCACGTTGTCCCGTACTGATCTATTACCCTTGCCAAGAGCCATGTCCATAAAGAAACCCATGGAGATAGAATACCAGGGTTGAGAGGGCATAGGAGGCTTACTGATTTGTTTGAGTTGGATTTTGCTTGATGCATTTTTCTGAAGTTAGCATGCAATTTGTAACGTTTTCTACTAAAGAGTCAAACCAAATGTAACAGGAGGCTACATCTCAGGTCTATCTTGCATCGATAATAGTCTGCTTAATGTGAGTCATATACTTGTCAGAAAGCTTCCTGCTGTAGGTCCCAATTATAAACAAATAACTGAGCACCCTGATATAGTTAACAATTGAAACTAGCCTGTTTGTGGATTCTTCCCTAATCATTCATTCAGGTAGAGTTAAGATGTTCGAGTATGGATTCTCCGCACTAAATCCAGGATCCTAGTACCCTCTGGAAAGTGTTGACTGGGGATGTTGACTGCTACCAAAGGTGAGTCAGTGTCTTTCTTCCCAGATTTTAGGATATAACCTACATGCCAACATGGACCATTCCATTGAGGATTTGCAAGACCAGTCCTGGTTTTAACGTAGCATTTTGGGACGTGTATTCGATGGTTATAATGGGGGAATCCAGAACGACAAGTCTCAGATGACAAAGTTGAAACCAGGACTGGACTAGCAACTCCTGAGTGAAATAGTGCATGTTGGCATTTAAAGATGTAATATCAGCATTTCCAAGTTGTCTTCCCATGTGAAAGGTGATTATAACATTACAATCAGAAAAAATGAACACCTCAACTGATCAGTGGCCTTTACTCTTGCTGATGTTATTAATTATTAACTGTATGTTCCGATGGTCTGAAGGTAATGTTACTGTGTCAAGGTACCTACCAGGTTATGCCTCCCCTCTTGAAAGAATGTCTTAACTGCTATGCGTTCTTTATATGAAATTGTATACTTTGGTCTGGATGACACACTTTTTGAGAAAAGTAAGCAACAGGATGCTCTGGCCACACTGTGCCTTTTGAAAAATAACCCTTGCTATAGCAATTACAGATGCATTGTACCGTCAGAGCGCTCCCCCATCCACATTATATTTTTCAAATACTGTTTTTATTGTCGCATTTGGTGCTTCTGTAATACTGCATCTGCCCAGTATATAATATATATGTGCAAAAGTATTGAAGAAACCCGTGCCAATAAACAATTCTTGGATTTATTGAAATTTGTTAACAAAGAATTTAAACAATCCATATTTCTCTTGGTCCATAATCCTCTTTAAATCAGTTAACAGAGACTATTGTTTAAACAGCCCATAATCTTCTGAGTCTATAATCCTCATTCTTGGATTAATTGGAACGAGTTAATTCACCACTCTGCATGTGAGGTAGGAGCGACTGGCAAGAAAATAATTTGCTTTTAAAAAAGAAAAAAGAAAAATATGGAATAAGCTGGTATTTCCATTATAGCGCCTGTTTGATTTTGCGCTTCCTCTTACTGCCACACGGCTGCCCATCTACCACCAGGGCGGCCTGCACTTGGCCAAAGGGAGACTGTATATGAATGGTCCATTTGCCTGGTGGTCCTCGTTGGTACTCCAAGATGGCCGCTGCTTGCCCTGCAATGCAGAAGGACCTTTTTGTAGTCCTCCTCTCCCACCTGCTTGCAGCCGATTGGTTTGGGAGATTAGCAAATTGGCCTATTGTGGACCGGCAGGCTTTCGCCGGCCCCCTGTCCAAAGGCCCTGTCTGTTCTCCTGTCCGTTGCCTGGCCGAGTGCATGCTCCTTTCCCACCGCCCCACATGTGCACATGTAGGCTGAGGAGAACTCCACATGTTCCGGACAGACTGAATTAATGGAGCATCTAACATTGCTCTGAAGGTCAGTTCCCTCAACTAACTTCATCAATCCTCTTCCTTCCCACCTGGACTGTTCCAACTCTCACTCCATCTCATATGGACTCCCACTAATTTAGCTGTGCCCACTTGCTGTATGTGTTTCACCTTGTCCTGCCTAAAGTCAACATTTGCCATGTCCAGTTGCTACATGTGTTTCACCTTGCCCAGCCCAAAATCGAGTTTAGCTGTTCCCAGTTGCTACATGTGTTTCACCTTGTCCTGCCAAAAAACGAATTTAGCTGTGCCCAGTTGCGGCATGTGTTTCAAGTTGTCCTGTCTTTTTTTTTTTTTCTTTTTTTTTTATTTGATTGGCTGATTAAATCAACCTTTCAAAAAGGAATAACTTTTAGATTACAATACATTTCTTAACATATAACAAATACAATGTATAGCAAATACATTTACTGTTTTACAAATATTTACATTGAAAAAGAAATGAAAGAAAAATAATCATAATAATAAATAGATAAGAATAAGAAAGGAAAAAAAAAAAGAAAATTCTTCAAATTTATCAATCCTCTTAATGTCACAGCCTTCAGCCACTGAGTGCGTGACCAGTTAACAAACATAAATTGCAAAGAATCATCATAGTCATAAAAGAATTTAAGAACAAGAAATCAACCGAAATAAGAAAAAATCCACATTTAACAACAGGCAACTCATGCTACATGGTTGTATGGCAGAATTGTTTTTATAAACTGTGTAAGTGCAATGTGGATTGCAGTTCGATTACTCGTGATTAAAATGGTCCAGATTTCAGATTCAGAACGATCACAAGTCAATTGCAATAAATTACTAAAAAAGCGTTCACGCAATCCATTTAAAACAGGACAATTTACTACTAAATGTAGCAGGGTTTCTGTTTGTTTTTTTATTTTGGCAAAATCGACAAAATCGGTGTTCTTTAGAGATTATACCTCGTCTAGCAAGGATTTGATTTGTTAAGTGCAAATTTAGACGTGCTCTTAACATTTCAACGCGGACAAAATTTGATGGACACTTCAGGAGGTAACAAGCCATTTGCTTATACTTTTTTGGTGGAAAAAGATTCAAGTCTTAGTCCGCATAGTTAGAGCATAATTGATAAGTTGTAATCCAATCATGCCAATACATTTTTTTCTTTGCTTTATCAGGGTTACTTAACAGCAGCTCAATTGAAACGTCAGCTTCCACCAACCATCCCAAAATGCTCTTTACCCACTCCTTGGGGAAGGCATCATGCGATGAGCGCATATAAGTTGCTAACGTTCTCAAAATATTTGGCTTTTCAAAGCCAAGTAGACATTTCCGATACAAATTACACATTTTCCACACCACTACCGCAGACAATGAAATTAGTCCCAACTCGTACCTTAGAAGGCACATCGGAGTGCACTTAGGTAAGGAAAAGATTGCCTTCCAGAATTTACCCTCCAGTAAATCCCAAACGTCCCTTCGCCGTGGCTGGAAGGTTTCTGCTCCATAAGAAACAATCGGGACAACTTTCTGATTATAAAATGTAACTATATGAGTTGTAGTGAATTTGCCAAATCTGTACAAAATTATTCTTGCCTGTGATGTTAACATCAAGATTTTTGCTCTTAATGTGTCAAAATAAATTTGATTTTTCACAGTACCGGAAAAGGGTAGGCCCAGATATTTATAACTGTGGACAAGTTTTAAGGGCGAGTTCTTCAAAACCCATTGATAATTGCCCATTTTTTTGTCTTTTTTCTCTTTTGGCAGATCACTATTTGTGTTTTGCTGACATTAATTGTGAGATTATTCTTGTCAACATACGTCTCCAGTTTAATTAACAAGTTCTGAAGACCTTGCGGTGTTTGCGATATTAAAACCAGGTCGTCGGCATAAAGCAGCCATATGATTTTTTGCGTGCCTAGTTTAGGAGCGTCTGAGACTGCTTCTTCAAAGGTACTACCGATGTCTAGCAAGAAGAGATTAAATAAAGTAGATGCTAAAATGCACCCTTGCTTAAGGCCCCTTAGAGTGTCAATATTTGCCGAAAGAATACCTTCAATGGACAACCTAACTTGCATGGATGTATTTGAATGTAACATCTTAATTATTGTTAACACTGATGATGGGCAGCCATAGTTTTGCAACTTTTGGAATAATAGTGCTCTGTCTACCGAGTCAAAAGCTGACCGAAAGTCCACAAAAGCCATATATAATGGTTGATTTAAGTGGGCATATTTAGATTTAATCATGTTCAGCATTATCAAGTTTACAGAGGTTCCTAGTCCTGCCACAAACCCAGTTTGAAAAGGATCTCTTTTAAAGGAGACCGCTGACCATCTGGTTAATTCTTGCAAAATAATGCGGCTGTATAATTTACCAGGCGCATCTAATAATGCAATCGGTCTATAATTCTCCGGAAGAGAGCGGTCACCTTTTTTATGGATCGGTACAATAAGAGAATGTTTCCATGACAAAGGGATTTCCTGAGTGATATTAATGTTAACAAATATCTGATATAAGATCGATGTCCACAAGACTGGATGTTGCTTGAAAGTTTTGTTCGACAGGCCATCAGGTCCAGGAGCTCTAGATGGGCTAATTTTGTGGATGAAATGGAATATGTCGGCTTTGGAAATGTTAATATGAAACGATTGTTGAGGCAATGTGTTGTCTAATTTCACGGAGTTAGGCGGAAGCGCATACATTTTGGAAAAATAGCTAAGCCAGATTGCTTCCGGCACACCCTGCGTTTGTGACAATATTTGGATCGGAGATAAGGTATTAGTTATTACTTTCCAAATTTGCGTCACATTGCTGTTACGAGTCAACATTAGCATTTGCTCACCATCACGCTGAAACAGTTTACTACGATGCTGTCGCCGCCAGTTTCTATATGTGATCTTAACTTTATTGAGTACTTCAAACCTCCTACACAAAGGTAATTTTAGTGCCTCCCTTTTTCGAAGTCGATACTCAGTTTTTTTGTTTCTGGTTTCCTGATCGAACATATGTATGTGCTTAGACGCCCTGGGCTTGCACATTATAGTATTGGAGAAGTGTTGCATAAGGTCATAGTAAGGAACAGAGTTGACTTGGGAGCTGTTTCGTGAATGACAAAAGGCTGTGCGCAAAGAATCATCAAATTTCCCAAGGCTGGTTTCATTCCAATTTAGGCGGTTTAACGAATTGGATACCGTCATATGCCCCCGGTCAGTTATAGAAGGAATCTTTAAAAGAGAAACACCAACTGCCCATTCCATAGAAAGAATGCAATGGTCACTATTCGAGTTATGCTCAATTTTGAAGGATTTGATTTTAGAGAACAGCCTATCGTCAACATAAATATAGTCAATTGAGGCTTTTTTCCATCCCTGCTGCCACGTATAGGCCATTCCACCAATATCAAATTTGCTTCCATTCAGCATACAAAACCCTCTGGAGAGCATTAAGTTCTCCCACAACCTTTGCCTGACGTTTCCTTGCAATGTATTGCCCTGTAGACAGTGTAAATTTAGATCTCCAGCAACAATAGTATGCTTGATATTAGGTGCTAATATGATGAAATCTAACATGGTGGATATATCAAGTAAAAAATTTCGCATCTCAATGCCTTTGGGGTTCCAGTACAAGTTAATAATCGCATACAAGGTCTTTGCTAACGATATAATTGTCAATTGTGAAAAGGAATTTGGAGCAAATGAGAAAATAATTCTTATTTGTGAGGATAGTTTCGCGGCAGTCAAAAGGCCAGACATCGGCCGACCCATCACACCTTTAATTGCTGGTAGAAAGTGTAAACCATGGTTATCCCATAAAGGGGCAGATAAAAGCCAGGTTTCTTGCAAAAGGATCACATCATACTTTGAGAGAGGGTCTTGTGTATTGTTAATTAAATGACGATAGCCGCGAGTATTCCAAGACACTAGAGTTATGGTCCGAGCTTTATTGACCTTGCATGGAAGTTAGCTTCTGGAATCACAATTACAACAGCATTGGTTCGAAGTGACTACAGCGGTGTTATTCTCAATATATCTTTGTGCCTTGTTAAGTTCATTAGACGTCGACTTTATCCAGGATTCTACACAAAGGGGGCCATTGGTTGGAGTCAAAGGTCCTAATAGTAATATGAATCCAAGATCTAGTAATTGGGCTTTGGCGTCCCATATCAGATTCCTAATAACACGGGACGTCAGCCAGATACAAGCTGTACTCACTACATTATCATTGAGAAACTCCACCTGAGCAATGTCAGCCGATCCAATATCTTGTAGCATAGGAATATCAGAAAACACCTGTAGGATGCTGTGTCTATTAAGTACATACTGCGGAAATGGAGCAGGTCGACAGCCCAACACTAGAGCAATATTGGATTCTTTATCTATTTTTGTTTTCAGTATGGATTTTATCAAAGGTTTATTAGGGACTAAAATTGAGTTAGTAGGACCAGGTTGTTTTGTTTTAGATCTTAAGGAATTTATTAGCAAAGCAATTTCTGCTTCCTGACTTGGAAGCGGTAAATCCGCTGATGATGTCGTTTTATCATCAGCACATTTAAACGTAACAATACGTTCAGGTACCTGAGGGGTAGAAGTTGTTGATACTACAGATTTAAGTATGGGAGCTTTGAGAGTCGATAAAGTTGTGAAAGCACTCATATAGGCATCAACTTCGTTTCTAATTTCTAATCGTCTTCTTGCTAGCATCTGTTGCTCACAGCCAGCAGAAGGAGACAGTGAAGGTGTAGGAGGTTGAGTCAAGGTGCAACTATTACTGATTTCCCTGATAGCGCCCTGAGGTTTCACACATTCTGTATTTATTGTATTAGAGGAAGACTCGAATTTAGACCCAACTGGCTGTTCAGATTGTAACGGTTGGATTTCAGCATGAGCTTGCTGCTTTTCAGCAAGTTCGTAATTTTGAACAGCCTGCACTAGATGATCTAATGGCGCATAGGGTTCAGCAGCAACAAGATTTTTATCAGCACAATCGAGCTTGAGTTTACGCAGCTGATTCAGATGCGCATATTTTTTGGTAATAACACAAGAAGTTTTCTGGGCCTGTTTTTTCGGTAAAGTAAGCCTACTAAAAAATGATTTAGAGCTTGCTGAGGTAGGTATTTCTGTATTTTTAATGTTCTTAGCTTTTTTAGATAGAGCAGACTGCCTAATTTTCGTTTTTTCGGTTGGTTCCTTATTGGTCAGACAAGTCTTAGAGCCCAAGATGGAGGATTTTTTACAAAATATTTTGAATGGAGCTTGAGGGGGTTCAGTTGGCGTCAGGTCTTCAACATCCTCAATAACTTCTGTAGTTGCCTCTCTAATGATTTGACCAATATAAGGAAGTGAGCACAGAATTCCAGAATTGTCCACAGTGATTGGGGACAAAGGATCAACTCCTTGTTGATCCAAGCTCACATTTGCCACTGAATTATGTGACATTATTAGCGGTACAGGGTTAGGAACAGAGGTTAAATCAACCACAAGGTTAGGAGCTGAAGTTAAATCCACCACCGGAGGACCAACCACAGTGTTAGGAGCTGAAGTTAGATCCACCGCCGGCGGAAACATGATGGGCGATAAACACTGATCAACTGTCGACCCTGGGTTCCAAGGATTTGCCTTTAAATTCAAGCCTTGACTAGCCCAGATTATTTCCTGTTTGGCTTGCCAAGCCAGCACTGATAGTAATTGCGTGCTTTGTACATCCAGTTTGGAATTCAATGTGTTAAATAGAGTCGTCAAGGTTTGCATTGTTAAGTTCAAAGCACCCAGTGTCAGTTCCAACACTTTAGAGATGTTTGAGCAAGGTGGAATTTGATTCACTGGGGAAAATTTCCGTGGAGTGGGATGAATAAAACAAGAGGTTAAATTTGATCTACTGCAACCCCCAGCCGAAAATAGTTTAGGTGAAAAGGACAGACCTCCCAATGTTTGATTTAGCAAAAGGTCAGAATCAGGGGGAGACAGATCGATACGCGCCATTTCCTCTGAGCATTTCGTGACCTCAAAGCTATGTTTCGAGGGTGGGTAGTAAGCCACAGAATCATTTCTTAACACTGTGCTGTCATAAAGTGAGACATGCACAGTAGAGCCACACACTTCTTGTGTTTGATTGGAGATTTTGGGGCCCTCTTGTTTAACAATTTGAGAGGACTGTGAGGTGGATTTAGAATTTACACAGTCCGGGTAAAAAAATCTAATATCTTTTAGATTTGAAACATTTTTTTGTCTAGATGTGGTAGTGTCACGAGAGGTTACTCGTTTTTTAATTTTGGATACAAGGGGAGCCACAGGCCCGGCCCCTGTAGCTCACGGAGTCGAGACACAGGGGACGGCCTGAACATGTAATTCGCTCGCATGCAATGGTACAGAAACCATTAGGGGTTTTTTCACGCCCGAGTCATTCACACACGTGGTAATAACACCTGTGGTTATATTCGTATTCGGGTTCACACCACTTGTTTTGGCGAACAGTTTAGGCAAGGGCGGCATCCCAGTGCGCAAGTTATAAATGTTACGTTTCATGCCAATGCTTCAGTGCAAAGTGAGCGGAGTTGTGATAAACCACCAGAATTACAAGATTTTTGTGGTCTTGAGAAATATATAGTGCTAGGTGCAGCCACCTAACAATATTGTCACAATAAAATCACTCACTTCTCAGAGAGGCCCCTCGCTTTGCTCGCGCCGCCGCGGCGAAGCGGCAAAGCGGGACTTCACGGGGCTTCACCGGTGCGCGTGCGCGGTGCGCGCACGAGTTCTATTTTATAGGCACGCCCACACTAGTCAGACAAAATGCCTATAAGTAAATAAAAACAACAGTTAACACACGTATAATATAATATGTGGATATATATATCCCCAAGTCCATATACAGCAAGTCAATATGACCACGGTCTTCACCTTGTGGTCAAAAGAGTCCGACGAAATCCAAGGAAACAAATCCAAATCCAAATGGAGAACGCAGCAGAGCAGCGGGCAAAGCGGGACTTCACGGGGCTTCACCGGTGCGCGCGCGCGGTGCGCGCACGAGTTCTATTTTATAGGCACGCCCACACTAGTCAGACAAAATGCCTTGTGGTCAAAAGAGTCCGACGAAATCCAAGGAAACAAATCCAAATCCAAATGGAGAACGCAGCAGAGCAGCGGGCAAAGCGGGACTTCACGGGGCTTCACCGGTGTCCTATCTAAAGTCGAATTTAGGTGATGCCCAGCTGCTGCATGTGTTTCACCTTGTCCTGTCTAAAATTGAATCTAGCTTTACCTTAGGGCTGCATTTGTGTTTTCACCTTGTCCTGCCAAAAATAGAATGTAGCTATGCACAAGTGCTGCATGCGTTTTCACCTTGTCCTGCCAAACTCGAATTTAGCTGTGCCATTTGCAGCCTCCACTTCCTGCCCCCTGTTTCTCCCCCACCCTCCTTCCAACCCTATCCCACCAGCACTCTGCTGTTCTTCCTCCATGTATTGTTGGTATATTGTCCCCGCTTCTGTTTTCAAGTTATCTTCAAACGTCAATGCTGCTGGTTGGGGACAGGATTGAAATAGCTGGTGTTTCCCATGTGTATTAAACACACATGATGTGATTTTTTGGCGTTTCATACACAGAAGGGATCAAACTTTACCATAGTAAAAATGAGGACCCAGCCTAAATCATTTCTACAGCTAGATCTTTTTCGATTATTCCTGCTCCTATTCAACCTCTATCCACTTTGTTTAGTCCTTTCTTCATTGTGATCCCTGCGCCTTTGACACATCTTTCTTTGTATCTACCTGTACTTCCTTTCTTCCCTCATGATCTGATTTTGCTTTGCTTTCAACCAACGCTGCTGCTTCCTGTCTTTCCACTTCTCTCTTATCCACTGTAAATCCTCTCTATCCTGCATCTTCCTTTCCCCCACCCGAAAACCCTCACAAACCCTGGTTTACTCATCAGCTTTGGTCCCAAAGGTGCATGCTTTGCCGGGCTGAGTGCCGCTGGCACAAGACCCATGCTCTCTCTGATCTCAACACCCTTTCCTCTCTTCAGTTTACTTTTGATCCTCCTCTTCTCTCTGCTAAACATTTCTACTTTTCTGATATTCTGCACTGTTACACTTTTCATCCTCGCCGTATTTTCCAAAACGATGTCTTGTGTTCTCTTTTCTACCGCTCGTCTCTTCTTTTCTTTCTGCTATTGATCTTGCTTCAAATGTTTTCATCTAAGGTCACTCTCCTTTGTTCTGCTATGACCCCTTCTGCTTCCTCCCATTCATTCTTTCCTCTATCTTCATGTTCTGGTTCTCTATCTCTCTTTACTCCCCTTCTAGATGCTGATATCTCTGCTTTGCTGGCTAAAGCCCACCCTACCTCTGTCCCTCTTGATTCCTTTCTGTCTTCTCTTATTCTTAAAGTATATCTGTTTCACCTTCCTTTTCTTATTAGTTTTTTCAATAACTCCCTCTTAACTTCTGTCTTTCCTTCCTCCTTTGAACATGCGACCATTGTTTCCATTCTGAAAAAGCCTTCCTTGCACAACTCTCTTACATCTATATTAAGTCCTATATCCCTCCTCCCTTATCTGTCGAAACATTTGGAACACACACTTTAGTCTCAAGTTTCTTCCTTTATCACCTCTAACTCACTGCTTCCCCATTTCCAATCTGTTTTTCCCCAGCATTCTACAGAAACCACTCTTCTCTCAGTATAAAATGCTTTACTTTCTGCAAGCTACGTTAAGCACTCTTCTCTCTTACTACTTTGTGATCTGCCAGCAATGTTGAATACTGTTGCCCACTTTCTTCTGCTTGCCTCTATTTCCTCTCTTGGTGTCTCTGGTGCTGTCCATAAATGGTTCAAATCTTATTCTGTCTCAGAGCTGGTAATACCTCTCCTACAATGCCACTTCACCATGTTGCTCCTTATGGATCTGTCCTTTGTCCCCTATTATTTTATCTCTAGACCTGTCCCCTTGCTCCTATTATCTTTTCTTTCAGCTTTCACACCATTTCTTTGCTGACAACACCTGACTTTGTCTGTCTTTTTCCTCTTTCTCGCCTCTGATCTATGACAAAATATCCTCTTGCCAATTGGCAATTGAATCATGGATGGGTGATCACTTTCTAGTGTTAAACTCTTCTAAAACTGAGGTTCTTTTCTTTCCTGCTTCCACAATACCTCCACCACTTCCATCCTCTTCTATTTCTTTTCCTCCCTCCACTTCATCTATTTCCCCTATGGCTTGAAATCATGACGTCCATCTGGATTCTTCACTCAACTTTGCTGATCACATCTCTTCTATATCCTGTTTTTGTCGTGCACATTTTTATAACATTCATAAAATATTTTTAAAGCTTAGCCTTGTCTGTCGTTTCATGCCTCTAAACTGCATGTATACTCACAACTTCTTTCACACTTTTTTTTACTGCTAGCTCCTCCCCTTTGGCATTCCGGTGTTACACTTAAGTCCTCTTAAATCTTTTTATAACTCTTCTATTTGCCTATTTTTCTCTCTTTCTTCTCCCGACTTTATCTCTCCTGCTCTCTCCTCTCTGCATTGGTTTCCCTTCCATGTATGCCTTAAATTCAATTTCCTGTGTTTAGTTTTCAAATTTCTTCATAATCTCTTCCCACTATATCTGTCAACCCTTGTGTCCTTCTAGTCACCTGCTTGATCTCTCCGTTCAAACTCACAATTTCTTCTAACTGTTCCTCGCCTGCCTTGGGCTCAATCTCGTTTACGTTCTTTTACTCTGTTGGCCCCCCGCACTGGAATGCACTTCCACTTCATTCATTCCCTTTTCTATTACCTTCTTTTCCTTCATTGTTCGCATTTGATGTACTATTTTTTGATTTGTTTAGCGCGTTGTTATCAAACGTGGTATAAGTACAAATAAATACAAATGCAAATACAAACATGAGTTGAAGGAAATGTGAAATAAGACATCCAATAAATGTGTCCATAATTGGCTAATTCTTACATCTGACAAAGCCAGAGCGGCATTGAAAAAAGAATGAGATAAATAACCAATCGTGGATCTTGAAAGATATGATAGATATTTCCATTTCCATGTAAAGCCGGCCGCCAACAAAGGACTGCGTCCTTCCCTGTCCGGGCCCTCTCCAGGCCGGGAAGGCCATAGAGTCCCTTCAACGTGATTGCACCATTTAAGTGCTGATCCTACAACTGTATTCCTTTCTTGTTTGTTCCACTGTACCTGCTGGATTTTCCTTACTCCAAACACCAGTCACCACTTAATCTGGCCTTTCAGCTTTGTGCTGCAACCTGCATGATTTAACTTTAACCTTGTGATATATCTGTAATTCTTATGCTACCTACTGGATATAATTTTTGCCTTGCGCTGCTTATATACTTCTTATGTAACTTACCTGGTTTTACGTGTAGCCTTGCCCTACATGTGCTTGTCATATGCAACGTACCTGATTTGCCTTGCAGCCTTGCACTACTTATGTAACTCTTATGCAACTTACCTGACTAGACTTTTAACTTTGTGCTACACATGTAATTTACCTGTAACACATGAGAACATCTTGTAATTCCATATCCACTGTAACTAGCGCCTGGATTCCACAGGGCTGTGTGCGCTGCTATAGATGCAAAAATAAAAATAAAATAAACGAAATTTCGAGATATCAAAAGGACATTAGGAGGAGTGAATGAATAAATTCACATTCACAAATATACAACTTTATATAAAATATGAAAACAGGAAATACATTTTGTAAATTTGAAAGAAGAGCATGTCCATGTGTAAAGGTAGATTCCAATCCAAAATCAATACATTGCCCCTAATAGTGGTATCAAAACAAAACAGATAAGATGATAAGTGGATCAGATTCGAGAAAACATTCTATATTAGAAGCAATGCTGATACTGGTGAAGAATGGTCAGTAGATCAGAAATATTGGGCGTAAGTACCACGCCAACTTCAAAGTCATGGGGATATGGACCCAGATAGTCATTCAGAACGGTTTATAGTCATCTGATCTAATTCTTACAGACCATTCTATCTAAAAAAATGCATGGAAAGCATTTTTTTTATGTGGGGGTCCCCCAACCGGCTTTTTACCCTTTAAAACCCTTTAAAATTAAACTAAACCATTTACCTTAAAAAAACATGGATTCAATACATTTTTTCGATGCTTTTTTTTTAGATGGAACGGCATTTGATGTTATTGCATTCGATGCAGTTACCAGATACCATTCAGAACTACCATTGTAGTCAATTGCTAAAATAGTTTCAGATGAACGTCCCAAATTGGGACACCCTTCAGACTCTGAGTAGTGGAAAAGGATTAAATGGGTAGTGTTGGTTAATATAGCAGAAGAAATCCCAACAGAAATGGAAATGAACAGACTGTAAAATGGTCTGAGTTATGTTATTGCACATGAAACCAGCCCAAATGTTGGCAAGTACAGCAGGGATGTCTATGTTACTGAATATGGAAGCATCGAAAGACAGTACGTCTATGACCAAAGTTAAAAGCTTTGTGAGCAGTATGGGCAAAAGGTATGGGGTGGGGAATCTGTGGAACACTCTTCTGACATTTGCGCATCAATGGAACAGACAGTGGCCCATCTTCCAACCAGATGCTTGAAGTTCATCCATTTGACACTTCAGTTCTGGGAAAGAAAGATGATCTGTTACAGATCTGTTACCACAAGCGGTCCGTCTGTCAAGGGGCACTTGCATGAACTGTGAAATCTCTCACCAGCTCCTTTTCTCGGGTGCAGTCTGAAAGATATTTTAGTGTAGTGGGGGTTATTGTCTCTAACCACAGGAGAAGACTTGCAGTCCTGGATAATTGACATTCATAAAAAAGAATGAGCACTATGATGTGGAAAAACTATGGACCAATGCCTACCCATAGCCAACATACCAGCTCTGGTGATAATGATGATTTGTTACCCAGTGCACCTAGGGCAATGAAAAGTGGAGTGCAGGCATTTCATAGTGCATGTGGTTCAGTACTGGATAGTAGCAATTGTGACTGAGGCCCTGACTAGCTGCTGGCTTACACATTCTGTTGGGACAAGTCCCTCCTGTGACTGCACAGCAACCCAGATGTGGGAGGGGTGAGGTGCTCCATGTTGCTCCCGAGATTGTCCACAACCACTTCACTATCCAGCTCCTCCACAATTAAGGCAGAAGGTCCCTTTATGCTGAATGCTGTAGTAATAGAGGTCCTTTACAAAGATGCATGCTGCCTTTGGCACACAACTCACAAGCATATGTCAGAACATTGATGGTAATAGGGGCCTGCAACTGTCTGGAGTTTCTTGTGACGCTGGTCCCGAGTGGGCAGGCTGGATGGATGTTTTTTCTGTTGTCGTGCGCTCCAGACCTGAGATGTGCTAGGACTCTGTTCTTCCTCTTTACCACCTCTGGAGGCAGTGGTGGTAGCTGCATGGTTGCTAGATGCCTCAGAGGACACTTGTGCCATTACACATTTCTTTTCCACTAGCACACATGGTTCTTCATTGTCATCATCCCTAGCTTTTACCCTAGCCTCATCATTCCTGCCCTGGCCTGGCAATCTTTACATGTCATTCCACTGTACGGAAGATCTCAGTCTCCTCCCCCTTAATGGTCTTCCCTGCTGGTCTCACATTCTGGTTGCCATGGCCTGTGAAGTGGGGCATAGGTCCCCACTCCCTGTGGTTCCTCCTAAGCATGGCATATCTCCTCAGTCATGACAGGAAGAGGAAGAGGCTGCTCCAACACAATCCCTTCCTCAATCAGACCTCCTCCTAGATCCACTAACTGATGCAGCACTCCAGCGGGCTGACCTGCACCATAAGTCTCCACCTGACATGTATCCTCCACCTCTAGAGCAGCATCCTCCTCCTGCTAAGTGTGACTCACTTCACCCGCAATGCCCTCCCACCAGACAGGAGCTGTTCCCACACTCCTTCTCTGTTGTGCTTGATGCAGCCACTGTCTCCCCCTACATGATGAATATTACATCCTGCTCCTTCATCCACATATGGCCTGCCTCCTTTGCATCTGTGAGGGAATACATATGAGGCCCTGCCTCCCTTATCTTGAGCAATTTCTTTGTTGAGACCACGTCCAATGGCCTTGCCTCCTTTCTCACTATGATATATCCTCCTATGTCTCATCCTCTCATGCTGATGTTGAGGACTGACAATGCTCCTTAGCCCCTGTCCGTAAAACACCCACCAAAAAGCATGAACATTTGCTCCTTATATATTATGGGGGGATACACCTCCTACTTCAAAGAGAAATGTGTTTTCTCCTCTTCCTCATTCTGTTTGTCCAAGCATTCTTCCCTTCACCCTAACAAAATCACAGGTGTGCCAAGATTGCAAATAATGGCAATGTTGATACTCATGTCCATGTGCTCAAGCTGAGTGAGAACCCAAAACTGTACAGTTCTGAAAGAACTAGAAAGAACCTGATCACAACTCCAAGTGAACTACAAGTGAAAATGAAGGAAACACAGAGCCCCATGAATAGAAACTACAGCTAAAAATAAAACACCAATACTACTACTTCAGCACTTTAAATACAGTACATGACAAACACATCTAGGGGGACACGTTAGCAATTTTGTGTGGATTTTATCAGTGACAAACTTAAGGATGAGACTTTTCTTTAATTTTCTACTTTTTAAAAGTGGGCATAAGAAGGGAAAGGCGTAAGAGGAAAAAGTATTGATTGTTTAAATTTTTTAAATGGGAAACTAACCGAACAAACTATCATGCACCAAACAAACAGGAACACATAGTTGCACAAGGAACTTAAATTTAAAAAAAACACTAATCAACAGAAACAACATAAAGGGCCATAAACAACCAAATAGAACTAATCAAAATTACACAAAGCATTTTTCAAAATGTTCCACCAAACGCACTCCAAGCTTGAGTTTGCTTTGTGTAACACCTTCCTTCACAGCATAAAAAAATGTAGAAAGGTACAGAGGGTGAGATGAGCCTCATATGGGTGGACAACCTTCATCGAAGGGGTGCGTCCTTTCACTCCTGTTGTTTAACTTGTTTGTGAAAGACATGGACGTAGCGATGAATAAAGATCGTAATTTTCCACCGCGTCTTGGAGTTGTCACTACCTCCTGGATTTCCTATGTTAAGCACACGGTCCTGCTTGATCGCACTCCCGTGGGACTTCAGCGATCCATTGATATCCTTGTTCAGTTTGCCATCCAAAATCATCTAAAAATAAATCAAAGCAAAACTAAAATCCTGCAATTTAATGGCAATAGACAACCAGCATCAACCTATAATTGGCAAATGGGTGGAGTAAAGCTGGATAATGTGGACAATTACTTGTCCCTGGGACACCCTCTGTATCGTGTGTCTAGATCTCTTCGTTTTAGGGCACATATATCTCTCAATGCTATCTGGAGGTGGCACGTGGTTAATTGTTTTATAAGTAGGGTTGGTGGCAACTCCATGGAGGGCCTTCGAGAGGTATATATTAAATCCATTGTTCCTTGCATATTGTATGGGCTAGAAACCCTTTCTGAGAAACATGCGAAGTGGCTAGACATCTTAGAGGGAAAGATATTGAGAACATCGTGAGGCCTCACAGCGATGGTCTCAGTGAATGCTCTCAGATTTTAGCTGGGAGTTACTTCTTTGCTCACTACATGGAAGATGGTATGATTTAAGATTCTTCTGAAGATACTTCAGGCAGGCCAGACCTTGGCACCAACAAGTATATTGTCCCAATTTGTTGAGCATTCACGATTCAGGCTGGGCAGTTTTGCACATATTGATCTGACACATACCATCGTATCCCACCTAGACGCCATTGGATTTACGATAGCTGAAGTTGAATATCCTGGCTATTTTTGACCGCAATTGAAATCTAAGTCATTAAACTGGGACTGTGTTAAGTCTATGGACACTTTAGCTACCAGAAGACGGTTTGCTGAATTTGAGGCATTTTCATATTACATCTGTGCCTTAATCTTCTCCTGGTATACAACCACACTGGAGCATGGTATAACGTTCCCTGTGATCTAAGGCTCTGTCACCTTTGTCAGATCGAAATAGAAACTAATAGGCATATGCTCACTATGTATGAGTATTATATGAATAGCTATGCACATTTGTGTACGACTATGGAAAGAATATGTTCTGATCAATTTTGGTCTGCCATTTTCTCTGTGAAATCCTTGGTTATTGTGGCTGCCGCACCATATGCATAGGAAAGAATATTACCGAAGCTACTTACTAAAGGAAAAGGCGAACTTGCTTAAGTAGGGTGAAGCTAATTGCGAAATTGAAGGACATTTGGGTATTTGATATTGCCATAAAGAATGCTTCACAAAGTTGATGAAACATATTGTTGAAAGTCCAATTTTATGATGATGAGGAGATTATGTTTTATTTCTGTTTTATGAATATTTTATATGTATACGTGTAATGTTTTACATAGTGTTGTATGCAAACGGCTAGATATTTTAGCTGTATGCATTAAATAAAACAATTTAAAAAGTAATGTGTGGCCTCTGATTGGCTAAATAAAATCAGACAGCTTGACAAATCACTAGTTGGAGCCTTGATTGGCAGGAAAACTGGGCAAATAAATGTGTTATTCATGATATCTGCTTCTCCTGATTGGACAATGAATCATCACGCATAATCTGGAAGCCTCCCGTGAATTCATCAGGGATTTATCAGTGCCAAAAATCCATTCCATTCTCACCGTGGGATGAATTGACAATACCCTGGTCCTTTTGTTAGGAGTTCTTCCAGGGCTAGCTCTGGGTGGGGGCAGCTAACTGGACCTCCATAGTTCTAGAACATGACAAATACATATTTTCCAAGATGCATGTATGCCTGCGCTCATACTACATGCATTCAATATTTAAATTATAACGTTGTTTTTTACACACATTAAACATGCTTTTCATGATATGTCTGTTGTAAACACTCAAAACGTTTGCTTTTTATAGCTTACATGTAAAAACAGTTTGGTAATGACAAAATCCATCAGCCACGATGGCTCTATGTACTGAAGATTATCAATTTACAAAAGATGAAACAGCCAACAAAGAAAATGTAGTGCAAATGTTTGGTATGGTGTGAAAATAATGAAAGTCATAAACAACTTGTATAAATCATACCCCTGCTCACCTGTACATACCGTATCCCAATTGACTGGTCCAACCACGCCGCCATCCCATTATCAGTCACCCACTCCATTATGGCTCACAAAGGTCTGGCTAAACACCACTCACTTAACGCTGCTCATTCAAAACCTTCTCGGTCAATGAGGTACAAGCAGACATTGCAGACTTCCCCACCACAGGGAATGCCTGGGGCCTCCTGGAATTATTCACAAAGTCTACAATGAAACTGGTGGACATTCATGACACTTAAAATGCAGCTGGGCTAAGACCAAATCATTCGCTGCATGGTACACCCCCAAGCTAGCCTCCAACGAACACTCAATCAGTGCCCTAAAGAAATAGTGGCGCAAAAACCAAACTCGGGAGGCCACACCAATCTCTTGTGCCCAACCATAGGATTCTGATTACCAAGGCCAAATCTGCTTACTACTCCACCTTCGTTGCTGCAGCCTCTAACAGGAGCAACACCCTCTTTGAAGTAAAACAGAGGGTGTTCTGGAAAACTCTCTACCAGCACGAACACAGCCTATTGACTTGTTCTTGGGTGGTTGGACCCTGGGAGAGTCTCAACCAAGTCTTTAGCTCATTGTTCTTTTCAAAGAGAAGAAATATCCCTGCATATCAGTCTTTGTCCTTCCCAGGCGCAGTCCAGCACTGAAATGCTAGGCAATTCTCCTCTGAACAAGAGTACCACAGCAACCACATACACGTGTTTCAGGCCTAGTTGGACATCATTGGTCAGGTGAAGCTGTGCCTCTCTAAGAGCAGTGAGCAAGGGGTCCACGTCTGGATTCCTCTGGTAATTTAGGATGAAACCCAAAGTTACTTGGTATGCAAAAAAGAGGGTGGTCTGGGAAACTCTCTACCAGCACGAACACAACCTATTGACTTGTTCTTGTGTGGATGGCCCCTGGGAGAGTCTCAACCAAGTCTTTAGCTCACTGTTCTTTTCATACAGAAGAAATGTCCCCGCATATCAGTCTTTGTCCTGCCCAGGGGCAGTCCAACATCGAAATGCTAGGCAATTCTCCTCTGAACAAGAGTACCACAGCAACCCCATACACGTGTTTCAGCCTAGTTGGGCATCATCAGTGAGGTGAAGCTGTGCCTCTCTAAGAGCAGTGAGCAAGGGGTGCACGTCTGGATTCCCCTGGTAACTTAAGGTGAGACCCAAAGTTACTTGGTATGCAAAACAGAGGGGGGTCTGAGAAACTCTCTACCAGCACGAACACAGCCTATTGACTTCTTCTTGGGTGGATGACCCCTGGGAGAGTCTCAACCAAGTCTTTAGCTCACTGTACTTTTCACAGAGAAGAAATGTCCCCGCATATCAGTCTTTGTCCAACACCGAAATGCTAGTCAATTCTCCTCTGAACAAGAGTACCACAGCAACCCCATACACGTGTTTCAGCCTAGTTGGGCATCATCAGTGAGGTGAAGCTGTGCCTCTCTAATAGCAGTGAGCAAGGGGTCCAAGTCTGGATTCCCCTTATAACTTAGGGTGAGACCCAAAGTTACCTGGTATGCAAAACAGAAGGGGAGATAGGAAGCTCTCTACCAGCACACACACAGTCTATTGACTTGTTCTTGGGTGGATGGCCCCTGGGAGAGTCTCAACCAAGTCTTTAGCTCACTGTTCTTTTCTCAGAGAAGAAATGTCCCCACATATCAGTCTTTGTCTTGCCCAGGGGTAGTCCAGTAACGAAATGCTAGGCAATTCTCCTCAGAACAAGAGTATCACAGCAACCCCATAAACGTGTTTCAGCCTAGTTGGGCATCATCAGTGAGGTGAAGCTGTGCCTCTCTAAGAGCAGTGAGCAAGGAGTCTACGTCTGGATTCCTCTGGTAACTTAGGGTGAGACCCAAAGTTACTTAGTATGCAAAACAGAAGGGGGTCTGGGAAACTCTCAGCCAGCACGCACATAGCCTATTGACTTGTTCTTGGGTGGATGGCCTCTGGGAGAGTCTCAACCAAGCCTTTATCTCACTGTTCTTTTCACAGAGAAGAAATTTTGCACCATATCAGTCTTTGTCCTGCCCAGTGTTACTCACCGCACGGGAGTGGACAAGATAGGAGGCCAAACCAGCGAGACTGTGCGTTGATTGAAGAGCTCGGGTTGGAGCCTCCACCCGAGCCTCCTCTCTATGAGGGAAAACGACCTTTCTGATGATATGACCCACTGCTGATATGTAAGCCAGACAGAGGGACCGATCACCCGAAAGAGCGGGGAGAAAACGCGCCGCCACGGACCCAGCTGCAAGAAACAACATACAATTAATCACTTGGAATAACAGCGACTATCAATAGATGGGGATAGGACAGAATAGTACCTGAACAACCCAATCCTAGGAGCCTGATACCACAATGTTCTGATAGTCCCCTAGGAAGTCACAGTTCCCTTTACTCCAGGATGCAGAACAACAGCGATAGTGCAAAATAATAAACGGGGAATGTTAGTTGGGTAACTAGACCCGGCCGGAACGAGGGACGCACTAGATCCGGGTAGGTGCACAACTGCAAGGCGTCCCCAAAGTGCACTTTAAAGGACGGAATCCGATACAACCAATGTCCTTGAACTCTTGAGCCAAATGGGAAGACAATCCTTATAACGATCCAAAAGTCGGTACACGAGCGAGCAGGAAGGTAACCAAATCAGCAGGCAGACAGTCCTTATAACAATCCACAAGTCGGTACACTGGCGAGCAAGAAGGTAACAGAATCAGCAGGCAGACAGGCAGTCCTTAGTTCAAAAGAGGGTTTGTTTACCTGAGCACGGGATGAAGCAGAATAGAACCGTAAGGAGGAGCTTCAGGAAGTAGGGCGAAAAGAAGGAACGTAAGCGCCGGTTGTAACTATCAAACAGAAGCAGCGTCCTCCGGGCTGCAGCCGCTTATATCAATGAGGAGGTGGAGCCAAGTGAGTGGAGATCACGTGATGTTAAGGACTACGAATACCCTTAGGTTTCATGGGAATCGTAGTTCGGAACCGTCTGGCTGTTGCAGTAGTCGTTAGTCTCCAGGGCATTTTCCACTTCATCAGGAATGGCGCTGCAGAATGCCGAAGAGAACGGCGCAGCGCAATAGTTTTGTCGGATGTCCTTTTCCGCAGCCGGCCCCGAGGTAGGTATGGAGCACGGTGTCGTAGTGTGGGACGGAGCCGAGGTGTGACAGCATCCGCCCCCAAAGGCGGCTCCCACCCCCTGCGCGCATGGAAGCGGCGTAGGAGTCTAGGAGAATGGATATTATGCAGCGGTTCCCAAGATCTGTCTTCAGGACCGTAGCCCTTCCAGTCAACCAGGTAAAACGGACGACCCCTGCGTAGTCGGAAGTCCAGGATATCCGCCACTTCGTATTCAACATCGCCCTGCACCCGCACGGGAGGGGGGCGGAGTGGCAAACGAGTAGCAGGAGGACAGGGCTTAAGGAGACATACATGAAAGACAGGATGCAATTTCCATGAGGCGGGCAGAGAAAGTCGCACCGCCACAGGACTAACCACATCTGTGACAGAATAGGGACCCACAAATTTGGGCAAAAGCATGCGTTTACCAGGAATTTTCAGGTTGCGCGTAGATAACCAGACCTTCATGCCCACCTCGTATGTCGGCGCAGGACTCCGACGCCGGTCAGCATACTTCTTGGCCCTATTCTGTGCAGTGAGGAGATGCAAACGAACTGCCATGTGGACGGATTTGATGTCCCGAACGCATGCCTGAGCCGCTGGATTATCCAAGGGAACAGAAGGATCCAAGGGCAACGACCGTGGATGCTGCCCATACAATGCATAGAAAGGTGACACCCCAGAAGCCGAGTGCAAAGAATTATTATAGGCAAATTCAGCTGGCGGCAACATCGTCAACCAGGAAGACTGAAAGCGTAAGCACAGACAACGGAGGAACTGCTCTAGAGTAGCGTTGACTCTCTCAGTCTGCCCGTCCGTCTGAGGGTGATAGGCAGTGCTGTACCGATCGTCAATGCGTAAAGATACAGTTAAGGCTCTCCAAAAACGCGAGGTAAACTGTGGGCCGCAATCTGACACCACGATGGATGGTAGACCAAAGAAACGGAAGATGTGCTTGAGGAACATAGATGCCAAAACTGGTGCTGAGGGCAGACCCATACAAGGAATAAAGAGTGCCATTTTGGTGAAATAGTCAATGACCACCCAGATAGTATCAAAACCATCCACCGGAGGCAGATCCACTATGAAGTCCATGGAGACCATATACCACGGCTTGTGCGGCACCGGAAGTGGTTGCAATAACCCCAATGGTTTGGAACGTGATATTTTGCATTGGGCACACACAGAACAAGCGGCCAGATAGTCAACCACATCCCTAGACATAGAGGGCCACCACGCCCAGCGACGCAAAGAGTCCAGAGTTTTTTGTTGACCCGGGTGGGCCGCTATTAACGAGTCATGAGACCATTCCAGGGCGCGGAGGCGTGCCTCCCCAGGTGGCAAGTATAAACGACCCTGAATGTATGGCAATCCCTGTACTACATCGAGATTGAGGGCCATGCATTCCTCTGCATGTGAGGAAACCCATTCCGAGACCAGGGAGCGAAGCGAAGGCTGGGGTGTGCAACCACAAACCACCCTACAAGGTAACAATAGAGAATGGTCTGATGCAGAATTGCTCGGGTTGTGATTCAGACGCGATAATGCGTCGGCACATGTGTTGAGTCGGGCCGGCCGGAAGGTGATGGTGAAGTTGAACTGGGAAAAGAAGAGATGCCAGCGGGCCTGACGAGCGGTGAGGCATTTCATGGATTTAAACGCCAGGAGACTCCGATGGTCAGAGAAGACCGTGACCAGATGACGTGCACCCAGTAAATGGTGCCTCCATTCTGAGAAGGCGTCCTTAATGGCCAAGAGTTCTCTTTCAGTGATGGGGTAGTTGCGTTCGTATTGGGTTAGTTTTCTAGAATAATAGGCGACTGGATGGATCTCCCCGGAGTCAGGACAACGCTGAGACAGAACCGCCCCAATGGCGGAACCAGAAGCATCAGCCTCCACTAGAAAGGGTAGATGAGGATTAGGATGTTGTAAGACCGGAGCGGTGGAGAACGCAGCTTTCAAAGCCTCAAAGGCGTTCTGCGCCTCCTCATCCCATCGATATGGTTTCTTAGAGCTTGTCAAGAGCAGTGAGGGGGGCTGAAATGGATGAAAAAGAGTGGATAAAACGCCTATAGAAATTAGCAAATCCCAGAAAGGACTGCAAGGCTTTAATTGAGGTAGGGACAGGCCATTCAAGTACCGCCTTAACCTTGGAACGACTCATTCTGATGCCGTGGTTGGTAAGGTTGTAACCGAGGAATTCAACCTCGGTAGTGTTGAATACACACTTCTCTGCTTTGACAAATAGATTGTTTTCCCTGAGCCGTTGTAGTACAAAGCGTACATGTTCAGTGTGTTGTTCAGTGGAGGATGAGTATATTAAAATGTCGTCCAGATAAACAACAACAAACTGGTCTAGACAGTCATGAAAGATGTCATTCATAAAGGCCTGAAACGTGGCCGGAGCGTTACAAAGTCCGAAGGGCATCACTAGATACTCGAACAGACCATACCGGGTTTTGAATGCCGTTTTCCACTCGTCCCCTTCACGCATTCTGACGAGATTATAGGCGCCCCGGAGATCCAATTTGGTAAAGATGACAGAAGACCCGAGTTGATCCAAAAGGACTGAAATCAATGGAAGGGGGTACTGATTTTTTATCGTAATGGCATTCAATGCTCTATAATCAACACAAGGACGGAGGTCTCCTTCTTTCTTCGGGACAAAGAAGAGAGGAGACGCAGCAGGAGATTTAGAAGGTCTAATAAACCCAGTGACCAATGATTTGTCGATGTACTCTTTCAGTACCTTGTCCTCGGGTATGGTAAGAGAATACACTCTCCCAACCGGGATTTTAGAACCTGGCACCAGATCAATAGGGCAGTCATATGGTCTGTGAGGTGGCAGGTGATCTGCCCCCCCTTTGTCAAACACATCCCGAAAGGAGAGGTATTCCGAAGGAATGTGCGTAGGGGTAGAAACGGCCCCGATGACTGCCATGGATGCTACCAACGCCTGAGAGGATGATTCTGGATACACACTTGTGTTCTGAAAACATTTTTCATTGCACAAGGAGGAAGGGAACTGAACCACCCTGTTTGCCCAGTCAATAGAGGGATTATGGTGTCGTAGCCAAGGGATTCCCAATATGACCCGAAACTGGGGAGCTTTGATCAAGTCAAACGATAAGGATTCCACATGCCCGTCCTCTGTCTGCATCTGGAGCAGAGACGTGTTTTGGGTCACCAGACCGGAGATCAAGGATGTACCGTCAACTGCATGTACAGTTTCGGGTTGAGCTTTAGACAGGACTGGTACGTTGTTTTTTACAGCATATTCGTAGTCCATATAATTACCGGTGGCCCCAGAATCAATAATGGCAAGGGATGAAAATGAAGTGTCAGGGGTCACGGTAAAGACTACCGGCAGGCTGACTGGGGCAAAAGCGACCCCGTGAGAGTCCAAAGAGTATACCCCCGGCGTAGGGACTCCGTCTATCGCCGGGTTCTGGCGTTTCCCGCCTTTTTGTGGGGTCTCTTTGGACAGTCAATTAGCAAATGTTCGGCTGATCCACAATACATACATAAATTATGGGATCGCCGGTGCTCCCGTTGTGCAGGTGTTAAAGGACCTCGGACGGCTCCCACCTGCATAGGTTCTGGAACAGAAGAAGGAAGACTGACAGAATCCAAGGGAGGGGGTATTGGTGTAGTTGACTTGCGTTCCCCTTTCCTTTCAGATCTTCTAGCGTCAATCTGTAATACCAGGTCCAGGAGTTCACCAAATACGGTAGGGACTACTGGTACCGTTGCTAGGGTGTCCTTCAACTCTTCTGACAACCCTTTATAGAACACTGCTGACTTCTTTTCTTCGGGCCAGTCAGTCTCAGCAGCGAGTTGATTGAACCTGGTAAGATAAGTGAACAGAGAAGAAGTACCCTGACGTAAGTTCAGGACCTCTAGGTCTGTAGCTTGGGATTTATAACGGGTATCAAAAACCCTGTTCATGGCGATGATGAGGGCATCACAGTCATATAATAGGAAGCTATTTGCTTCGAGTAACGGATTGGCCCAGGCTGCAGCCGTCCCTCCTAGATGTGAGAGGACAAACGCCGCCTTTGTGGTTGGGTTGGGAAAGGCTGCGGGGCGGCAAAGGAAGTGCAGTTTACATTGATTGATGAATGTCCGATAATGCTTTGGATCGTAAGTGAAGCGTTCTGGCGGGGCCAATGGAAACTGTGTGGCCATGAGAACAGGGGCTGCTGTAAATCCCGACGTGGAGGCCGGAGAGACACCGGAACCAGAAGCAGTGGCACCAGATGTGTCTATCCCCAGTGTGTGGGGAGGCGGGAAATGTTGCAAACCATCAATACGGTGGTGCAGGGCATCATATGCCGCCGTCATGTCCGACCGTAAGTCGGATACCAAACGGACCAGAGCAGCCAAAGGGTCCGTCTCTTCCATGGCTTCTGTTTTTGTTACTCACCGCACGGGAGTGGACAGGATAGGAGGCCAAACCAGCGAGACTGTGCGTTGATTGAAGAGCTCGGGTTGGAGCCTCCACCCGAGCCTCCTCTCTATGAGGGAAAACGACCTTTCTGATGATATGACCCACTGCTGATATGTAAGCCAGACAGAGGGACCGATCACCCGAAAGAGCGGGGAGAAAACGCGCCGCCACGGACCCAGCTGCAAGAAACAACATACAATTAATCACTTGGAATAACAGCGACTATCAATAGATGGGGATAGGACAGAATAGTACCTGAACAACCCAATCCTAGGAGCCTGATACCACAATGTTCTGATAGTCCCCTAGGAAGTCACAGTTCCCTTTACTCCAGGATGCAGAACAACAACGATAGTGCAAAATAATAAACGAGGAATGTTAGTTGGGTAACTAGACCCGGGCGGAACGAGGGACGCACTAGATCCGGGTAGGTGCACAACTGCAAGGCGTCCCCAAAGTGCACTTTAAAGGACGGAATCCGATACAACCAATGTCCTTGAACTCTTGAGCCAAATGGGAAGACAATCCTTATAACGATCCAAAAGTCGGTACACGAGCGAGCAGGAAGGTAACCAAATCAGCAGGCAGACAGTCCTTATAACAATCCACAAGTCGGTACACTGGCGAGCAAGAAGGTAACAGAATCAGCAGGCAGACAGGCAGTCCTTAGTTCAAAAGAGGGTTTGTTTACCTGAGCACGGGATGAAGCAGAATAGAACCGTAAGGAGGAGCTTCAGGAAGTAGGGTGAAAAGAAGGAACTTAAGCGCCGGTTGTAACTATCAAACAGAAGCAGCGTCCTCCGGGCTGCAGCCGCTTATATCAATGAGGAGGTGGAGCCAAGTGAGTGGAGATCACGTGATGTTAAGGACTACGAATACCCTTAGGTTTCATGGGAATCGTAGTTCGGAACCGTCTGGCTGTTGCAGTAGTCGTTAGTCTCCAGGGCATTTTCCACTTCATCAGGAATGGCGCTGCAGAATGCCGAAGAGAACGGCGCAGCGCAATAGTTTTGTCGGATGTCCTTTTCCGCAGCCGGCCCCGAGCACGGTGTCGTAGTGTGGAACGGAGCCGAGGTGTGACACCCAGGGGCAGTCCAGCACCGAAATGCAAGGCAATTCTCCTCAAAACAAGAGCACCACAGCAACCCCATACACGTGTTTCAGCCTAGTTGGGAATTATCAGTGAGCTGAAGCTCTGCCATACTAAGAGCAGAGAGCAAGGGGTCCATATCTGGATTTCCCTAGTAACTTAGGGTGAGACCCATAGTTACTTGGTATGCAAAACAGAGGGGGGTCTGGGAAATTCTCTACCAGCACAAACACAGCCTATTGACTTGTTCTTGGGTGGATGGCCCATGGGAGAGTCTCAACCAAGTCTTTAGTTCACTGTTCTTTTCACAGAGAAAAAATGTCCCCGCATATCAGTCTTTGGGCCTCATTACGAGTATGGAGGTAGCCATGCCGCTTTTAGCATCATACCTATCCCCATACTGGGAACCAGGTCTGGGTCCCGCAAAAAGGGACTTACTGGGCCATTCCCACCTTGGAGGGCCCGGTAAATCCTTTTTACGGAACCCGGACCTGGTACGTCCCCATTCTCATTTGAGCTCCCATAGGGCTCAATGGGACTGGGGAGGATGCTAACAACAGGCCCGTTAATGATGGGCCAGTTGTTGGCATCCTGGTCTGCTAGCGGGTCCCGCTAAGGACGCCTGGTCTGACCAGGCCTTCCTTAGCGGGGCCCGCTGCAGCCCTCGTAATAGGGCAGCCAAGAATGAACATTGCCAGTCCGTTACCGGCACCGTTCATTCCTTGGCGCCTGGGTTGTAATGAGGCCCTTTGTCCTGCCCAGGGGCAGTCTAGCACCAAAATGCTAGGCAAGTCTCCTCTGAACAAGAGTACCACAGCAACCACATACACATGTTTCAGCCTAGTTGGGCATCATCAGTGAGATGAAGCTGTGCCTCTCTAAGAGCAGTGAGCAAGGGGTCCACGTCTGGATTCCCATGGTAACTTAGGGTGAGACCCAAAGTTACTTGGTATGCAAAATAGAGGGGGGTCTGGGAAACTCTCTACCAGCACAAACACAGCCTATTGACTTGTTCTTGGGTTGATGGTCACTGGGAGAGTCTCAACCAAGTCCCTCTTAAAAGTAGTAAAGCATTGTACCAAACCCTCCCCCGACCCAGAGGCACCAGCAACTCAGGAAAAATGCAACAGAATCATCAAATGTTTTATTGAAAAAATAAACAAAATCCGAGATTCCATCGAATCAACCTCTCACAGCGTTATCATCCCCGCACCTGGCACACACACTGCCTCTCTTGACTGTATTCTCTCCTCTCTTCCCCCCAGATCTCCTGAAATTGATTGCCTCCCTCAATCCTACTTCTTACACTGACAATATAATTCCGGACTTCATCATTAAACAATTGACAGGCCCGGCACTCCTTAGCATCATCGATGCCTCTCTCCCAGAAGGATCATTCCCAGACACCCTCAAGACTAGTCTCATGCAACTTCTTTTGAAAAAAACAAGCCTAGATCCAGACAACCTGCCCAACTACAGGCCCATTACAAACCACGCGTTTATATGCAAAGTCTTGAAAAAAGTAGTCGTGTAGGGGAGTATGAGAATATGGGAACTTGTATCCAATGTCCCAAACCTGCACGAAAATATAATCTGCGAAAGTCACTGTGAGAAAAGAGCGCTGCAACAAAGAAAGCAGCCCCATTTAGTAAAAAGCTTCATGCGTAGGCCAACAGAGCATCATTAGCCACGCTTCAACTAGACCATAACACAACTTTTGTAAATGGACATAACCATGTGCCACTTAGCCTAAGCCTGCATAATTGTGCATCATTCAGAAGAACAATATAGAAAGAGCACTTATACCAATGAGTAAGTGATCGCCAATGTTTTACATTAACTGAATGCATTACACATAGGCCTTGAGATTTAGTTAGCTTTTCCTGAGGCATGAAAATGTCCCCATGAGCCCTCAGCAGAAAACAGCAGTCAGACACTTGCAGGACATTCCCAGTTGCAACATTCACACAGCCTCAGGCCAAATGCTGCTCAGGGAAAGGTCAAAGAAAGGGGGGGGGGGCGAGAGCTTTCCCAGGGTTTAGTTTGCAGAAGTGAGATCATGAAAGCGCAACAGCAAATGATACCAGACCCCGTGGTTCATCGACACAACACTGTACCCGGACTGATGAGAACCCATCAGGTTGCTGGGTTCCCATAACCATGTTGTAGAAAAATATAAAAATTGTGTCCCTAGGCAGAACAACTAAAAGTAACTTAATGAAGGTCACACATTGACAAACACTTACCAGTAAGACATGGAGAAACATGATCCCGGAGCTAAAAAATTTTAGCACAACACTGCCCCCTGTATGATAAATCACATTCACAGAGCTTTTTTTGGAGAAAAAAACTGTTATGCAGAGACATTGCAAGCCACAACTCAGCCCTAATTAGGAATTAGTGAACAACAACGAAGTTTACACATAGCTCACATCACTTCAATGCAACAGGGATAGTGACCACTTATGAAGCCATACCCCACACAAGAAATATTACACATACTATAGCATTAACCAGGAAACAAAAATCAGTATAGTGGTTCACATCTAAGTCACTCTGCCCAAATGTACTAGCAAAATGAAGACAGTTTTATGACAATATACACGGCATGAAACACATTCACACTTGTGCCATCATGAAAGAGCAAAGTTTGTCAGCAGCTCGGTCCCAGCACAAAAGGTCAGAATTAACTCATGAGAAACAGGAAGAACATGCAAGTAGCCATTCCACCAAGTGAGTTGCAAGATGAACTAATAGTACAGTTCTTAATGATAGAAATAGTATTTTGGGCCAACTGCTTAGATAATTTAGGACAGAATTTAAATGTTATAATTTTGTGTCACACTGTTACATGTCACATCATGAATGGTCGAAAGTTCTGTGATTTCTCAAACCGTATCTACTCCTCATGGAACAGTCAATAGAAGACCATATCAGACTGTTACATGTTTTCACACTCACCATCCAATTATGAAGTGTGAGAAGGGATATGACTTCACTGAACATGAGCCAAATAGGATATGCATCACGGTTACCACACAGGTAGACTAGGCCAATGAAATTGTGTAATGTATAGAAGCACATATACTATCTCTCACAAGGGTCAATGACTGTTGAGGAAATGTGTAACAAATTGTTGCTTTTTGCATTCTGTAACCACAATATAACCATGCACTCACTCTACTAGAATTGAAATATCTGTTAGATATTCCCTGCCTTGGCAGTTACAATAAATGTTTGTTTTCTTGTATCTTGTGCATCACATTCTTTGGCTCTCTGGATTCATTTTATTAATACAAAGGGGACTTGCCATAGAGTTGCTGCACAACTACTCGCCAGAATCAAACAACTCCACCTCCTAAATTACTATCAGTCAGGGTTCCGCTCAAAGTGTAACATTGAGACAGCCACCATCCAGGTGGTAGATGATCCTCTTGAAATCATGGACGATGGCGACACATGCCTCCTCATCCTCCTTGACCTCTCAGCTGCATTCAAGACTGCCGAACACTCCATCCTTCTCTCCCTCCTTGCTGACAGGATGAGATTCTCTGGCACTCTCCTGAATTGGTTTACCTCCTACCTCTCAGGCAGACACCACACTGTCCAGATGTACTTGTTGCATTCTAACCTAATCCAGGTCCCCTGGAGTCCCCCAAGGCTCCATTCTCTCACCAATCCTTGTTAACCTTTACATGGAGCCTCTTGGCACTCTCCTCAAAGATCCCAATATATCCATCCACTAATATGCAGATGATACTCAGTTGTACATTACATCAAAAAGCACGCAGGACATAATTCGTCTCAGCGATTACCTAGCCATTATCCAGTCCTGGATGTGGAATGCCTACACCAAACTAAACCCATCCAACCCTGAATTCATCCTCATTAGTCTGCCTGCTAAGAAACATCTTGTCCAACAATGGCTCAATGAAATTCACATGGAAGAGTTTGATCCAGAACTCTCTGACTCAGCAAAATCCTGAGGCTTCACCATTGACAGCAATCTGTCCTTCCAGAAACACATAGGCAACAAGTCCCCAATAGCTTGGCTCAGAATCTGTACCCTTTGAAAAATCAAACCCTTCCTCGTGCGGCAGAACTTCCTGGAACATAGTGTAGGCCCTTGTGGTCTCGCACATTGATGCGGGAAATGCTCTCCTGACAGGGCTCCCAGCTGCTCACTTGGATCCCCCTAAAATAGTCCACCACGCTGCAGCACGTCTTATTACAGGAGCACAGACATGTTACTGAATTAGCACCATCCTACGTGAACTACAGTGACGTGCACTCCAAGCCAGTATACTGTTCAAGACTGCATGTATCATCTACAAAGCAGTCACAAGTAGTACACCAGCAAACCTGGTGGCTAAGCTCCACAAATCTGGTGGCACACACTCCTCACACAGCAAATTGGCCAACTAGCTTGAATTACAACTCATCCGCAAAGAGAGGACCTGCAAACAATCCTTCTCTTGTCATGCAGCCACCCGCTGTAGCTCAATCACGGTGTCAGTTCACAATGCCCCCACAATTCACTAATTTGGCAAATCTCTCAAAACATGGCTCTTTCAACAATACCTGACCAAGGACTAATTCCAATGGTTGCACATACCGACGCACAGACCTCACAGTACTGTACTACTGTTAAAAGATAACAGCCCAGATGCTGGCTACCCACACTCTGCACAGTGCTCTTCTGCGTTCAAGCTAGATCCGCGCTTTAAACAAAGAAATAAAAATCATTGATACAGTTTTCGGCTAGCTATTTCCTTAACAATGGTTTTTATCAGTTAACATATCCTCATAAGCGCATAATCCACAGTAAACTGTGCTTATCCAACTCATGTTTCCATTCTCTAAGTGTTAGATGAAGCTCTTAGCAACAATCATAGGCTATTCAATTTGTCAGGCATAGTTTAACTGATGGCAATTTGAATTAATAGTGTCACATTTACATCCATTATGGATTGCACTTCAAGCCCCATAGTGTTTAATAAAAAAATCCATGAAATTATAGCATTTATGTTGGACCTGTAGGAAGGTTGAATCAAATGTTTTCCTGATGAAACAGTGTCAGGGATGGAACAACAGAAAGCAGGATTTTACTGGTGTCTCCAACACCTTCTCTGGGGCTTTCTAGGAATCATGAACTTCATAACCTATTCTTAAAAAAACTTTTTCCTTTCAGCTGCACACTGTTCTACCAATCAATGTACCAATGAGGTGGCCAACTAAAACATCTCTAACCTATTCTTAACAAGTCATTAGCCTCTCAGCTAACACAATTTTAAAAGACACATGTTCCAAGACTTGGCCAACAAAAGTGTTCTCAAAATCCTCCAGGTTTTACTTACATCCTTGACCCATCTTTGGTCTTCCTGTTTCATGATGCATATTTTGACATATCCAAGGCCTCTGGGCTTTTAGATTTCCCCCTTAGGCTTCTCCTCTGCTGCTTGTCTTCTACATTGCACTGAGAACTCCTTTGGCACTTCTCACTGTAGTGTTAGGTCTCTCATCAACGTCTGTTAATTCATGATCAAGTGGGTCCCTTCCAGACGTCTTTACCCATGCAGTCTTCAGGTCTATCAGAGGCCTCTTATTCTCAGCATTCAATATTCAGGTTTTTCATAGATTTCTGGCAGTAGGCATACCCAGCTGTCATTGTCAAGTGAATTAGCAGGGTCTCCAATAACCTCATCTCTGTGTGCCAAGTGCTAGTCTCAACAGGTAGTGATGCGTAACATGTCCTTACTCTTCGGTCTGCTGATCCTCCAGCTGGGCTCACCTACACTCTTTTATAATGTCTCAATGATGTGTGTGTGTTTGTGCCATCCCTTCTTATTGGCTTTTGCTGCTGTGGCATTGTGTCTGGTATTGTATTTGAAATCTTCCATTGAGCCCCTTATTGGTTCTTAAACTTGTCATTTTACATTCTTCACATTGTTTAATTGCACTATTGGTCTAACCTGGCAGGCCTTCATCTTTATAAGAGTTATTCAATATTTACATCATCTTGGATTTCAGTCCATAGCAGCTCTCCCTTACATGTCATCCCATGTGCTCCCAAGCTTGAGTAGCACAGCACTGTGGTATCTCGGCCCATCTGTGTGGCTAACAATCATCTTTCTTCTCTCTTGTGCAGGTATGGTTGAATAATATTACTGTCCATGGACTGTTTTGGTCCATGAACGGATGTGGAATACATAACTGCAGTTTTCTGCTGTATCCCAAGAACCATTCCTGCAGGGCTAGAGGGAATTTGAAAAGTATATTTCCAGTTGATGTGTGGGATCTTTCCCTTTTGGGGTACTACCACTTCCTAGAGGGGGCAGCCTATTGGATCCTGCTCTACCAACACCATGTTATGCTCAGCGGGTAGTAGCTGGACCAACACAGTCCCTTGCTGTTCAACCCCTCACATAATAGGAAGTTGAGTTCAGCCATCTCACCACACAGATTTTCCACCAGGAACCTGCTCAAATAGTTTACAGTGCACTGGTCTTTTCCTCCATGGTGTAGTTGGTGTCTACAGATGCCACCCACTGAAGCAGCCCTACAGACCATAACCGGATGACATCACCAAAGTAATCATGAAGAGGTGATAAAGATGAACACACACACACACATGTAGATGTGTTAGACATGAAGCACATACATCCCTGCACAAAGCTACACAGACACTTAGGCCAAACTGCTCTTAGACACGAAAAACATACTTACAATCATTAAGATTGAGTATGCTTACACCCTATGCAGAAATGCCAATCACACAAGAATACATATAACTGCTTGCTTAATGCAGAACACAACTAAACAGAGTGGCCATGTAAACCAAGATGGAATAGACAGCCATGGTTGATGAATGGGAGCCATCATTTGAAAAATACAAACAGTAAGCAATTCCTAGGTGAGAAACATAATGCTCTCTGAATAAACAAAGAAACCAATGTTTCAAAATTGTCAGGTTCTCATCGGCTTACACCTGACACAGAGGAGGAGACAACCTGAACAGGTCCCCAGAGGCCAAGGGAGGTAATAACATCTATAGTAAAAACCAGCCAGCATCTTCACAAATTACTGAGCAGGATAATCCGAAATGCGGTCCCGACACACGTGACTTGCAGTGCAGAGAAGGCCAATTCAGAGAATCCATTTCAGTGGAACAAAAGAACAATAAAGCATGAAGTTGACAGCTATAATGTCCTTGCTTGTGGCCAGGGGAGTCAGAGAGTGGTAACCTTTTGGCAAAAAGCGGCACTCTGAGGCCCTTCTCACCATCCGCATTGTGCTCATGCGCTGGTAACCATCCAAAGCATCAAGGCAGAGAAAGCCCACACTGGCCAATCCCTACCCGCCTTTAACACTGATTACACATGTTTGTAGTAGCCTCTCACAACAGACTAGCATGACATGATTTCACTTGCAACATTTAGGAGGTGATCACAGGTGGAGCCACTCGATAGCTTGTAGTCAATGGAGGCACTAACCCCCTATACTTTATAAATGTAGCCTACCTCACTAACCAATCCTATCCCACCTCAGGTTTTAGCAATGTATCATTTGCTTGGTTCATCACTTTGTATTAAAACTCCATGACAAGCCTGTAACCAGTTCAGAGCATTGAAAATCTTGAGATGGGCGTGTGTATCCCTGCTTTTCTGAAATGTCATTATTAAAGCAGCAGTTGTGTCACATTCCTAGACACCTCCGTTCCTTTGGCGTGGGGATTTCCGCTGAATCAGACCTCTTGCTTTTATGGTGGAGGCTCTCTCAGTTCCCTGCCCCACTTCACTTCAAGGGTCCTGTACCCTAAAGGTATATGGTTGTAAAGCAAGACACCAGCACATTATGTGGAACATGATCTGTGTTTATGGTGAATTGTCATCCTTCCAGGTAGTATTTCAGGATTTCAATGTTACATTGAACAAACAAGGGCTTTGAGTTCAATGTTGGCACAGTTCTTTCTCTGAATTATCTTCCGACTGGTGTACACAATTGGAAGTTCTTTATAATTATATATTTGGGAAAGGGCAGCTCCAGAAAAATAGCTTTGTCTTATAGGGCATTTGAGTTTTATGCATAGCTTTATCAATCCAAGACAGACTGTTGTCAAGGATGCAGAAAACCACATACATGTTTCAATAATGATTTCATGCAGTGCAAACTCAGAATAAAGACATCAATAAATGCAGGAGGTATTCAGTGGTTAATTCATAGATTTCAGTGCAGAGGCAGCGCACGCAAGCAGCGCAGAGAGGGAGTGTGCGCCAGCGTGCGCCAGCCTTGTTTGCTAAACAGCATTCTGGGGCACAGCGTATTTATGGAATTCCAAAGCCATTTTGTGTGCTGGCGCAGAGAACATCCTGCAGCACTAGTTACGCCCCCAAAAACGCCCCTTGCACAAGGAAAAAGCATTGTAATCCCCAATGCAGTGCAAAGTGCCACGCTAACCCTGAACCAGCTTACAGAGCCGGTACACTGTAATCACATGAAAATACCACTCGTACCCCGATCACGGCACCCAAAAGTGGGAAAATGTACAGGAGCACCCATCGGAAATACACATACCCCGCTCGTGCCAGGCCTATCGTGTGTAAACCTTCACACGCACCTGTCAGAATACACGTACCCCGCTCGCGCTTGACCAATAACATTTAAAACTCCCTGCGCACTACTCAGAATACACGTATCCCGCTCACGCCAGGCCTATCATGTGTAAAACTTCACATGCACCCCTCAGAATACATGTAACCCACTTGCGCCAGGCCTATCGCATGTAAAACCTCACACGCACCGCTCAGAATACATGTACCCCGCTCGCGCCAGGCCTATTGTGTGTAAAACTTCACACACACCCCTCAGAATACACGTACCCCGCTTGCACTAGGCCAATAGCGTGTAAAACCTGGAAAATGTCCCCCCTGTGGGGTGGGCTGCCTGCGGGGCATGACCAGGGGTGAAGGGCTGCCTGTGGGGCATGCCCAGTGGTGAAGGGCTGCCTGCGGAGCATGCCCAGGGTGGATGGGCTGCCTGCGCGTATTCCGGGGTGCGTGTGAAGTTTTACACGCTATTGGCCTAGTGCGAGCGGGGTACGTGTATTCTGAGGGGTGCGTGTGAAGTTTTACATGCTATTGGCCTAGTGCAAGCGGGGTATGTGTATTCTGAAGGGTGCGCGGGGAGTATTACACGCGATTTCGCTAGCGCGAGAGGGGTACGTGTATTCTGAGGAGTGTGCAGGAGTTTTACACGTGATTTCGCTAGCGCGAGAGGGGTACGTGTATTCTGAGGGGTGTGTATGAAGTTTTACATGCTATTGGCCTAGTGCGAGTGGGGTGCGTGTATCCTGAGGTATGCGTGGGGAGTTTTACATGCAATTTTGCTAGCGCAAGAGGGGTACATGTATTCTGAGGGGTGCGCGGGGAGTTTTACATGCGATTTCACTAGCGCAAGAGGGGTACATGTATTCTTAGGGGGTGCGTGTGAAGTTTTACATGCTATTGGCCTAGTGCGATCGGGGTATGTGTATTCTGAGGGGTGCGCGGGGAGTATTACACGCGATTTTGCTAGCGCGAGAGGGGTACGTGTATTCTGAGGGATGCGTAGGAGTTTTACACGTGATTTTGCTAGCGCGAGAAGGGTATGTGTATTCTGAGGGGTGTGTTCAGAAGTTTTACATGCTATTGGCCTAGTGCGAGAGGGGTATGTGTATTCTGAGGGGTGTGTTCAGAAGTTTTACATGCTATTGGCCTAGTGCGAGAGGGGTACGTGTATTCTGAGGGGTGCGTGTGAAGTTTTACACGCTATTGGCCTATTGCGAGCAGGGTACATGTATTCTGATGGGTGCGTGTGATGTTTTATATGCTATTGGCCTAGTGCGAGCGGGGTACGTGTATTCTGAGGGGTGCACAGGGAGTTTTACATGCGATTACGCTAGCATGAGAGGCTCTCTCAGTTCCCTGCCCCACTTCACTTCAAGGGTCCTGTACCCTAAAGGTATATGGTTATAAAGCAAGACACCAGAACATTAGGTGGAACATGATCTGTGTTTATGGTGAATTGTCATCCTTCCAAGTAGTATTTCAGGATTTCAATGTTGCATTGAACAAACAAGGGATTTGAGTTCAATGTTGGCACAGTTCTTTCTCTGAATTATCTTCCGACTGGTGTACACAATTGGAAGTTCTTCATAATTATATATTTGGGAAAGAGCAGCTCCGGAATAATGTCTTTGTCTTATAGGGCATTTGAGTTTTATGCATAGCTTTATCAATCCAAGACAGACTGTTGTCAAGGATGCAGAAAACTACATACATGTTTCAATAATGATTTCATGCAGTGCAAACTCAGAATAAAGACATCAATAAATACAGGAGGCATTCAGGGGTTAATTCATAGATTTCAGCGCAGAGGCAGGGCACGCGAGCAGCGCAGAGAGGGAGCGTGCGCCAGCGTGCGCCAGCCTCGTGTGCTAAACAGCATTCTGGCGCACAGCGTATTTATGGAATTCCCAAGCCATTTTGTGCGCTGGTGCAGAGAACATCCTGCACACCAGTCACGCATCCAAGAACGCCCCTTCGCAAGGAAAAAGCATTGTAATCCCCAATGCAACGCAAAGTGCCATGCTAACCCTGAACCAGCTTACAGGTCCAGTACACTGTAATCGCATAAAAATACCACGCATACCTCAATCACGGCACCCAAAAGTGTGAAAATGTACAGGAGCACCCATCGGAATACACATACCCCGCTCGTGCCAAACCTATCATGTGTAAACCTTCACACGCACCCCTCAGAATACACGTACCCCGCTCGCGCTTGGCCAATAGCATGTAAAACTCCCTGCGCACTACTCAGAATACACGTACCCCGCTCGCGCCAGGCCTATCGCGTGTAAAACTTCACACGCACCCCTCAGAATACATGTAACCCACTCGCGCCAGGCCTATCGCATGTAAAACCTCAAACGCACCGCTCAGCATACACGTACCCCGTTCGCGCCAGGCCCATCGTGTGTAAAACTTCACACACATCCCTCAGAATACACGTTCCCCGCTTGCGCTAGGCCAATAGCGTGTAAAACTTGGAAAAAGTCCCCCCTGTGGAGTGGGCTGCCTGCGGGGCATGGCCAGGGGTGAAGGGCTGCCTGCGGGGCCTGCCCAGGGGTGAAGTGCAGCCTGCGGAGCATGCCCAGGGTGGATGGGCTGCCTGCGTGTATTCCGGGGGTGCGTGGGAAGTTTTACATGCTATTGGCCTAGTGCGAGCGGGGTATGTGTATTTTGAGGGGTGAGTGTGAAGTTTTACATACTATTGGCCTAGTGCCAGCGGGGTATGTGTATTCCGATGGGTGCGCGGGGAGTATTACACGCGATTTCGCTAGCACGAGAGGGTTACGTGTATTCTGAGGGGTGCGCAGGAGTTTTACACGTGATTTCGCTAGCGCGAGAGGGGTACGTGTATTCTGAGGGGTGTGTGTGAAGTTTTACATGCTATTGGCCTGGTGCGAGCGGGGTACATGTATTCTGAGGGGTGCGCTGGGAGTTTTACATGCGATTTCGCTAGTGCAAGAGGGGTACGTGTATTCTGAGGGGTGCGCGGGGAGTTTTACATGCGATTTCACTAGCGCGAGAGGGGTATGTGTATTTTGAGGGATGCGTGTGAAGTTTTACATGCTATTGGCCTGGTGCGAGTGAGGTATGTGTATTCTGAGGTGTGCGCAGGGAGTATTAGACACGATTCCGCTAGCGCGAGAGGGGTACGTGTATTCTGAGTGGTGCGCAGGAATTTTACATGTGATTTCGCTAGCGCAAGAGGGGTACGTGTATTCTGAGGGGTGTGTGTGAAGTTTTACATGCTATTGGCCTAGTGCAAGCGGGGTACGTGTATTCTGAGGGGTGCGCGGGGAGTTTTACATGCGATTTCGCTAGCGCAAGAGGGGTACGTGTATTCTGAGAGGTGCGCGAGGAGTTTTACATGCAATTTCACTAGCTCGAGAGGGGTACGTGTATTCTGAGGGTGCGTGTGAAGTTTTATATGCTATTGGCCTAGTGCGAGCGGGGTACGTGTATTCTGAGGGGAGCGTGGGGAGTTTTACATGTGATAACGCTAGCGTAAGAGGGGCACATGTATTCCGGGGGTGCGCTTGGAGTATTACACGCGATTTGGCAGTGTGGGTCCTCCTGGGTGTGCCCCCTCCCCACTCCCCCGGCCCTGCAGGCAGCCCACACCACAGGGTACTAGCCTACACCCATGGCCATGCCCTGCAGGCAGCCCATCCATCCTGGGCATGCCCCGCAGGCAGCCCACATGGCACCATGCACTTGTGAGCCCCAACACATGTCCCACCCACCATTGATGGCCACCTGCCAGCAGGCCGCGACTCATGTCCCCCTGCACCTCCACCCACCCATGATTGACAGGCACCTGCCAGCAGGCCCCGACTCATGTCCCCCTGCATCCGCACCCACCCACCATTGACGGGCACCTGCCAGCAGGCCCCGACTCATATCCAACTGCACCCCCACCCACCCACCATTGACGGGCACCTGCCAGCAGGCCACGACTCGTGTCCCAACAAACAACATGTCCTAACAAAACAGAGCCATGTCCCTAAAACCAACCCTAATCCCTCTTGCCCCCCAGTCCAAGCATGCAACCATCCCAGAACCCACTCCCAAATTAGCCATGCCATGATAGTCTAAATGAACCACCATGCCCATGCAGGAATGCAAAACGGAGCCACGCAGTGCCAACACATGACTGAGGAAATGTTCAATGAGACATGCACAAAACCAATGACAGAGCACAACCCCAATTTAGAAGTTTGAAAAAATTGATTAAAAACATAATGAACTGACTTGGAGGAATTGTAAAATGAAAATCAATGTACAATGACAGATTTCGAAAGAAAAAAATTGTATGTCCAATGAAGTAAAAAAAAAAAATCATGTACAATAAAAAAGTGGTCCGTTGCCAATGTCCATGATAAAATCATAATCCAAATTTTTAAAAAAACATTGATCCATGGGAATATAGAAAAAGTCTGCAACTATATACAATGGAAGCCCAAATGTTCCATGATCCACAAACAAAAGGAAACCTACAAAAAAGTCCTATGAAGAAAAATCTATATACACGAAGTGGAGCAATGTCCATTAACTCCAAAATAAAAGAAAAACAACGGAAACCTAAGACTAATGAACTATATAACATGTCGGTGGGCAAGTCCTACGGCTCACTCAGTGATGTTTCGGGCCAGGGCATCATCGAACTCCACGTTGATGTCCCGGAGTCGGGCCTCTTCCCTGTCCTCGAGGTCTCATAGGGAGGCAGTCATGGCCTGTTCCAACTCCCTGCGAGTTGCCTCGAGGCACTCAGCCCACCTCAATGCCCTGCGCATGGAGTTCTCTGCCCTGACCATAGTGAGTCGTGCCTCCTCCGCACGCCACTGGTCCGCATCTATCTGCTGGCCCAACTGCTCCCACAGGGAAGACACTCCCATTCCAGGGTCCTCCTGCCCTCCAGCTGATGCCTGCCTGTCATGATTCCTGCCCCTCATGTCCCCAGCCCTCCAAGAGCCAGGCCACGATCACATACATGGCCCTCAAGGGCCTCTCCATCCTTCCAAAGACCCACTTGGAGTCAGACTTGGCGCTTGTGGCACCAGACTCACTCACTCCCATAGGATAACATTGCGGATTGGACTTGTAGTGCATTGATGGGGACAAGATGGATGCCCCCACATATATCGGTTCCCAGAACTGCATGTGCAGTCTAGTCTTTTGGGTGTGGTTCACCCCAGAGTCACCTGGGATACACAGAGACTATGTAAGCCACGCCCAGTCTGAGAAACATGCTTTGTGTTTTCTGCACCTGCAGCGTGACACTCACCGTGTTCGGATCGGTCTCCAGTAGGCCTGCATCTTTCTTCTGCACTCAGCTCCTGCAAGAACAAGAACACCATTAGGACAGCCTTACCATGTGGCACTTCTGCCCATCATTCATCGCTTCTTCTGTTCTGCGGGCATCTTCGGCGGTGTCATTCCCATCCCGGCACGCCGCTTCCTAAGGAAAAGGGAAAAGAACAGAAAAAAGGCATTAGTAAGCATTCAGCAAAGCTTCGCTTATTTTTAAAGACTGTAGAAGCTTCAAACGCTTACCTGAATCCCAGCCGCTCTGGGGGAACTCTGTCTCCAGAACTTCTCATCCATCTGCAAGAGGGAAAAGACACTCCAGGTTAGCGTGGAAACATCTAGAGGCGCCGCATACCGCGCTTACTCACCGCATTTCTTCTTCATAACCGGCATCCATGCTGAAAACATCGGGGCACCTAAAAGACACAGAAAAAGAACTCAGTTCAATACAAATACGAAAGGGTCGCATCGTGCATCGCGCTCTCGCTCACCTTCAGCGCTACTCATCTCAGCAGCACGTCGCCATCCCCAGACGCCGGCCATCATCTAAGGAAGGAAAGGAACGAAGTTGGAGAACTGTTCAAAAGACTCATTATACTTACCTGTCGGACTCTTGCCAGTGAAGTAACTAGGCAGCAACAAGCCCGCATCAATCAACGCGCCCCTGTGCTGAAAGCAGGACGGAGAGCACTCAGGGAAGGGTTCGAGGTCGTAAGAGGTCAGAGCAGGCTGAGTGACGTCCCCGTGGATACCAGGTGAGCGTTATACTGCCCCTCTGATGTTGATGGCCCCGAGCCATGATGCCTCCCACGCTGAGCCTGCCGATACCTCCGATGCAACTGCCGCTGCCAGCACGACGACATCCGGCCTGACGGAATCCACCAGCGCCATCGTGCACGTGCCCTGCCCGATGATGCCAGCACATCCTCCATCTGATGGGGTCCAGTTGCTGGGGTGTCCACCCCTGCTGGACCTCCGACTCCCGACTGTGGCAGGGATGGGATCTCCACTGAGCTGGCTGTGTTGGTCGGGGCAGGTCCACAGGGGGCCCTGGTGTCATCTGGCCGGAAGACGGCATGGAGAACGACTGGCGCATAGTCTGCACAGAGGAGGAGAGGGCCGCCAGAGTGCCCGACACATGTAGGAAACCCCCAACCATGGCCACTCCCAACTGGGCCATGTCGGCACGCAGCTCTTCGTGATGACGAGCATGGTCCCTCTAGGAAGCACGCACGTCATCACGAATGTCAAGCGTGACACCAATCAGGGCGGACCCCATACAGTCACGGGTCCCCTCCTCCACAGGTAGAGGAGTGCCAGATGACGTGGACCTCCCCCCTACCTGCGGACGGGCCTGGGACAGGGCATCTCTGCTGGTGGATGGTGGTGCAGTCACAGTGTCAGGGACAGTGACATGCACAGGCCCCTCCATGGTGACCTGTGCTGCCTCCTGCCTCTGCTCCTGGACTGCACCTCTTGCACCAATGCTACCACCCCCACCAGGCCCCATGTGCGGCTCAGTAGCGGCCTCCTCCTCCTCTATGCACACCACCAACCTGGATGGCTCCACACCGTCTTCTGCAGTCGCAAGCCCCTGTGGGGGCTCACCCACCCCTTCCGCTGCAGCCGTAGTGGCAGACGCGGCACCAGTCCCCTCGCTCTCGATGATGGTAATTCCTGGGAGGGTGACTGGGCCTTGCATCGCCGGCCGGTGGAGGCTTTCCCGCCACTTTGCTGCACAGTGCCATCTCCGCCCTCTTCTTCACTGGCCACTGTGTAGAGGGAGACATAGAACACAAGCATCAGGGTACTGTACAATAGTCCCCTAGACAGGAGGCAATAGAACATGATTGGCACTGTCAAACGTCACTTCCATCATGTCTACCAACAACACATGGGTCAGTGCAGGCAACACACATGCAGGGCCCGGCATGGCACATGCAACAAAACCTTGCATCCATGTCCACCGCACCGTACATGCATCCAATGGTGGGCTGCAACTCACATGCATCATGGGACATACTGATCATATGCACACGCATCGCCGGAGGGTCATGCATCTGGCCCCGTATGCCCACAGACACAGTGGATACAAGGATGAGTAGGCTGTATCAGTGATTCAACACATCGTCACGGACATGTGTCATGCATCCATGGCACACACACTACTCTGACACATGGACATGTACATTATGCATGTCCATTACAGCAGCGCACATCTATCACACCACAAACATGACAAGGTACAGACAAAGGCATGCATACATGTGTGCATTCCGCATGCTGCTCAGCATGATGCATCGTAACACATGCACCATCCATGTGGGTCACGCCTGACTAGACTCACATGCAGTACCATCATACCATCATTTCCCTGCACACACACATCCATACATGACCCAGTAGCCGAGTAGCTAACTACCACCACGCTTCAACATGCAATGTTTCAAACGTGAATGCATGGCCACTTACCGCTCGAATCCAGACGGGCCTGCATCCTGAGGATCTGGTGGTGAAACACTGGGTGAATGTGCTCAGGACCCTCATCTGCTGGGTGGTAAAATGGGCCCGGTGCCCCACTGCATCCGCTGCCTCCAAGAGACACTGGGCCTTCTTGAGGGTCCTGGATTTGTAGTCCTCCCAGCACTTCTGGACGTGTTTGATGTCGTGGGGTGCCACCCCCTCCGCGTTGATGGCACCCACTATGTCCTCCCAGATCCTCTCCCATCCTTCCTTGTCAGCACGCAATGGTGTGAAGAGGGCATCATAATGGCCCAGAACATGCTCCACCAGGATACCAACTTCCTTGTCACTGAAGCTGGTAGCCCTCTGCCTCTCTGGTTGGGGGTCGCCAGTGGTCTCTGATGGTGTTTGCCCCGACATGGCGACCCCCGATGCAGGTGTGGGTGGGCAACTAGGTCCTGGGGCTGGGCTGTGGAGTGATGGAACACCAGTCGGGAGTCTTCTGTTCCAGCAGGGGTGGTCACAGCAACTGGACCCCTGCAGATGGCAGATGTGCAGGCACCAAATGGCAGGGCACGGTGGCAGCAGGCAGGCAGGCAACAGGCTCGTGGGAGGCTGCTCGGGACTCTGGGGGGCAGTAAATCGGCTGTCTGGGCAGGAGCGTGGTCTTCCGTGTGTTGTTGCGTGGCCAGCTTGATACGGAGTGATTTGGCACGTGAAAAAACTGCACATCAGCATGCAATTCGAGGAAAGGTCCTTAGCACGTAAGTGCGTATGTGACGTAACACGCATTGGCGTTTCCCTGCAACGGGTTGAGGGTCCCACATGGGTTTCCATCGCTCTGTATGTGCTGTTCGTGGAAAGCGGTACATGTGTTTTCCAGGCGTTGAGGTTCACACACAATTACTTCACATTGGGTGGGTATTGGCTACGTGTTCTTCTTCTACACACAAGGCAGACAGTGAGTCGCACACGCTATTTTTCCCACTGCGGGTGTCCCTGTTTGTCGCGTACCCCTTTTTTTCCACCCATACTAGCCTGCGTGTTGATCACGTACGTATTTTTAGGGTTCCCGGCTGCCACAGCGTACTGTGTGTGTTTTTTGACATGCACGTGAGCTACAGGGGTTGCTTATCTATTTTTCTTGCTTTCATGCTTTTTCAAACCCTCTTCAACATGCTAGTGTTTCATCTTTAATTCATGCTACCTGATGTGACAATTTGAACACATTTAGAGTGCACTCTTCTGCTGATTTTTAACACAACGAGGAAACTGCATGTTAACATGGGCATTTTGAGAGTATGCAGCATGTCATGCTGCTATGATGCTCATTCACTTGAATGAGGCACCCTTAGCCCACTTTTATTCATTGCATGGCAGCTTGATTCCATGCATGCAAGTACCCAAAGGTTGAACATGTGCATGCATCTATTGTAAAGGTTCTGACAGGCATTAGAAGAAAAAGAAGCAGCATCGAAAGTCAGGTGTATCTCTTTGCCAGTGGTTGACGTAGGTGTTCACTGTGGACTTTTATGACCTAAAAATGTAGACAAGTAAAATACATTGATTTAAACGTTCAATGTTGCGTTTTTGAATTTCTGTCAAGTTTTATTTTGTAGAAAAAGCAAAAGAAGACACATTCAAGAACAGTAATTAATGTAGTTCCTTACTTTGTTACTCAATTAATTCTACAATAACATTTCCTTTTTGAACTTTCTTCCCTTCCTTCTCCTCCCAAATCATCATACATATAATAAATGGACAGATGTATGTTTGTCCGAGGCAGTCATGCACAGTAGAGACTGCCCGTTTTTTATGTTGTCACCACTAGAGGAAGATGTTGCCTCACGAAATATGTAGTGGTCCAACTCTGTCAATAAAAACTAAACTGTATCTTCTGTATCCCACTGATAATGTATGTTTCACTGGTGCAGTCATGTGCAGTACAGACTGCCCGCTTCACCTGTTGTCACCACTGGAGGGAGCAGTTGCGTTAGGATATATAGTGGTCCTACTGTGTTAATAGAAACCTAAAAAAAGAAAGAATGACATTAGCATGAATTACAATCAAATACAACCAAACATACCACATAACACATCGACAATCTGAAAATGTCTCTCATCACGCACTTTGGCACATGTACAAAGGCTTTCACACTGGTTCATAAATAATGAGCAAACATAAGTCTTCAACAGTTTCAAATAATGGTTCTTAACAAGTTACACAACAAAGCCATACATGCAGTCTCAGGAATTCAGGACAAAACTATAAGTCACTCCTTTTCATGTGCCCAGGTATCCTAGAGCCTCAAATCGAGTGGGACATTCCAAGGCTCTGCCTTACTTTAAAGCAGGGTTTTCCAACTCTAGGCCTCGAGGGCCAGAAACATTGCAGAATTTCAGGATGCCGCTCATTAATATTCATGAGATAAATGTGCGTACAATGATTCTAAATGTATGCACATTTAGTCTCATGAATATTAATGAGGGATAGCCTGAAAACTGATCAGGACCCTGGAGGCCTAGAGTTGGGCAACACTGCTTTAAAGCCGAATCTAAAAGAAAAACGTACCCGAAACTGCTTCAGCTCACCCCTCAATGACACATTGAATTTCTCCATGCAAAGAATTAGCTACAATTTAGAAAGCCACAATGACATGCCTGATAATAATCTTCTCTTCCAATTAATTGATTGATTGATTTGTGATTTGTGTTGCACCTATACACAGGTGTTTCAAGGTACGTTCACGGAATGGAGGGGGAACAAAGGGAGGACAAGACAAACAATCTTACTAGGCTTAGTGTCATTTAGGTCATGGAAGTGTGCAACAGGAAGTGCAGCGGAGAGGGTATGGTGAAGTGCACCCAGAGGAACAGGGTCCAACAAGGAAGGTTGGCACTACAGGGTGCAATCCCAGCATAATAGTGCTAGATTAGCCAGGCAGCAGTGCAAGGTGGGCCAGGTTGCAAGTGCAAAGGGACTAGTCAGTGGGGCCTGCTGCAAATTATTCAGCAGTAAATGTTCTAATCTCTGCCAAAAACGAATTATTACTAGCAAAATAATAACTGTTACCCAAGAGAATCAGCAAATCATTGGTATTAAGTTTTCTGGGCATCATTTTTAAACACAACATAGTGTGCTGCACAGCCCAACTTGTAACAAGTGAGGTAAGACCATAGTCTAACCTCAAAGCTTCTTCTGGGGTAGATGAAAGAAGATTTATCATGCTTCGTAGAATTTTCCCTTCAATTTTTCCTCAACTCTCTTCCACCTTCTATTCCTCGTGTGCACAACATTTTAGATCTTAGAAGATCATTAAAGACACATCCTTTTCAAAATTGCTTCGAAATGATATTAATTATCTCTTCTCTATTTCTTTTATTGTATTAGAGTATATTTATTAACTTGTATACTTTTGATATGTGTTGTTGTGTATTCAACCTGTTCTTAAGATGTATGTATGTGTCTGTTTTTACAGTGCCCCACTGCCTTCCGGCTATGACTGCACTTTACATATTTTAAATGTATAGAAAAAAACAACATAATTATAATAATTCTCAGATCCTTTTCGTGTTCTCCTGCAAATATTTCCAATAGAGAGTCAATTTCCGATATTTAAACATAATTATGCATGAAGTCTTTTGCCATTTCCTGGCATCACGGGCAAAGATGCTGAAAATTGGACTTAAGTTGGTCCAGTAGGATTAATTAGTACAGGAAAGGTATCTTAAGTGTGCCACAAAATGCTGGGTTGCAGTACAAGCCATAAGGCAATAATACAAACATTCCTTGACTTCAATATCATTATTTACAATGGGCACTACTGTATCATCTCATCATTTTGCTTCCTTGCAAGATACTGGGATGTACTTTCCAAAATCCCAGTATAATAGATTGATATTATGTCGCACCCATTTATCAACCCTGTATATATCATATCTGATATCACGGCAGAACGAGAACAACATTTTATTCAGATAATTCCATTCTTGTAAATGCTGGGAAAACACATTTTTCCAAGCTGAACCTTATTGATAATTGCTCAAATGGAAAAAATACACTCTCAAAATCAGAAAGCTCCAATTGTAGTTGCTGCTGCCACACCCAGATATTTAAAATTAACAACTGAGAACAAAATCAAAGATTACCTTTATTATACAAAAAAAAATAAGTATGATCGATACACACATGGAATATGAAAATATCTGTTCTGAGTTACAAACTAGGTGTTCAGTGTTTAGTAAAACGTTCTTAAAATGTCCAGTGTTCCTATAAGAAGAGTCCCCCATATCTTACATTGCATTCTAGAAAAACTACCTTGGATGTAAACTCACTGAAGACAATGGGCCTCATTACACGGTAGGCGGTGAGCCATGGCGCTAATAGCGCCATGGCTCATGCCGGTAAAATACCGGCACCACCTTGGCGGAAAGGGGATTTACCGCCCCATTCCAAGGTTGGAGGGGCGGTAAATCCCCTTTCCGCCATTGCCCTTCCCCATTCCCATTTCTGCCCCATAGGGCTCTATGGGAATGGGGAAGGCGCTAATTACGGCACCGCAATTTTGCAGTGCCGTAATTAGCTCCGAGGTCCCTTAGCGGGTTGGATTTTAACGCCTGCAAAAAGCAGGCGTTAAATCCCCCAACCCGCAAAGGGACCTCGTAGTGAGGCGGTAAGGATTTACCGCTACCGGTATTTTACCGGTACCGGTAAATCCTTACCGCCATCCGTGTAATGAGGCCCAATGTCTTTTCACCTAGTAAGCATTTAAGCCCAATCCTAACTTTGTAAATTGTGTATCTTTTTGTTCCAGACAAATGTCGACAGGACTAAGTTTAGCTGAGTCAACTGTTTGTTTGCAAATACATAGAATACAGATTATGGTAATACATACATTTTGGAAAAATATGTAATGTGTAATTAATGTACTGTTTTAAATGAAGAAATAGGCAAACAATTATGCAGATACCAAGCACTCTAACACCTAACACTTGCTCATTTTGAGCAGCATCACAAAACTTCTCAGTGGCCTCACAATCAATTCTGAACCCTCACACAACCAACTTTACTCAAATATTTAGTTAGACTCCCACAGTACACCTTAACACTCCATGAAGCTCCAGCTTGTAGCCTGTAAGCTATACCTGAAATGACTCATCAGCCTTTGTACTGCTTCTTTATTTTGTAATTATCCATGGATGTTTAATACTTTAGTATTAACGCTTTCATCTTCATATTTAGCTTGTCGACATCATGGCACACCAACCATTACCACCAAATCCCATTGTTAGAGAACATTGATGCATTAAACAAATATTTGCAATAAGTAAATAAAATACACCAATAATATTTTACAAATACTATTTTGCTTACATATGATTTGTTTGTAAGAAAATGTGCTTATTATTAATAAATTCCATCACACAGATTTACTAACAAACTATTGAAGGACATGGCAACAATTTCATTAAATATTAAGGATAAAACCAAACTAAAATTCTTGGTAAAAAAAAAATAATAATAATAATAATAACTGCAAAAGGATTGAACTAGTTTCAACCTTGTTTTCAAAGCTGTATTTTAAAAATGATAAGCTCATGAAGAGCCTCGTACTATGAGAGCAAGTCATTTTCTTCCAGCATCTTTATATCCTCCTGGTTTTTGGAGCCTGAGGAGTGGAATATATGACATGCTCCTGAAGGAATTATACCGAAGACAACACAAAGAGAAAATGAACCATTGATTGCTTGAAGCCATTTCTGCAGTGGCACATGACAGATCTGCGTTTGACAGATCTTCCAGGCACAACTAGCTGTAACACTTTTTAGTGGCTGTTGATTTAAATGCAATCAGCGGTCAATGGTATAATGACTTTGATTCAGAGTACAGAATACAATTTTTAGTTGATTTAGTAGCCCAGTTAGAATTTTAATAAAGAAGTTGTCAACTGGGCTTAGATCTTCTGTGCCATGTAGGCTCCAAATGTTATAGCAATAGATTGCTTGCAAAACTACTATTGTATTATATAGTTTAAGGGTTGTCTTAGTGAAGAGATTGCTGCAACAATCAAAAATACTAGGCTTATTATCACTTTAGAAATCCCATTTTGGTAAACACATAATGCATGATAATATTTTCGGTCTTAATAGTCTGTACTGATCACACCAAACAATTGTATAATGCATGTAACGTGATCATCTCATGCCGTATTGCATCCAGAGCCAATATCATGTACGCATGAGATCCAACTCTGAAAATGCAGTGACTGATCATACAGTACTGAATACACTGTGCAATTCTGTGCATACATTTTCTTCCAACTGAGTCCTACATAGTGTCCAGGACATCATTAGTGGATAAAATAAAGGAAGGGTAGAAACTGGTGGAAGACAATGAGGTAACCAAAATAATGATTGTTGAAGCATGAAGTATTTTCACAACTGTGGCTATAAAACATAAAACAATAATAGATTTTCCATTGAACTGACAATGTCAGTGTCTTCTTGGGCTTAAAAAATGCTGTTTTCTCCAGAAATCAGTTGCAGCTTTAAAGATTTCGCTGAAGCTTTTCCTACTCCTAATGTGAGTTCTCCTGCCTGTCCTACTCTTCGGTTTGTGCTCTATCCTACACTTTCTGTCAACGTTGCAGTACTGGTTCCAAGCATCAGAACTCTTCCAACAACATTGATCGTCTCTACAATTTTAAACATGAGTCTTGCCCCAAAATGTCAGAGCACATTTATTTATTAAATAAATGTATTTATTTGTAATGAGCTGAAGCCCGCAGGCATCAGGGCGTGGGCATAAAGACAACAGACCAAGCAATTAACAGGACAGGAGACAGGGTACAGATAATAGGCTGCAAGGTACAGTTTCCTAGGTGTTTCAAGATAAAAGGAGTGTTTTCAGTTTTTTCTTCAATACTAAGTAGTTGGGTTCCAGCCTTAATGACACTGAGAATGTAATCCACTCAAGGACTGCCCTGACTGGAAAAGAACATCCCAGACCATTAGTTTTCTTGACACAGGTATTTTTTAACAGGCCTTGATCTTTTGATCTTAGAGTTTGGCCTGGTTCATATGGGAGTATTTTCTCTTTTAGGCATGCTGGAGCACAGATTTAGATACAATGGTGAACCATCAAAGCTTCTTTGAAGATAATGAGTTTGTCCATGGCTAGCAAGTGGATTGGATTCCTATCTTCAGTAACATGATTCCGCCTGGATTTCTTTTTGATCATTTTCACTGTGTCATTTTGAATGACTTGCCATTGGGCTATACCGCCTTTGTTTGCTCCCAATAGTAAGGCATTCCGATAGGCTAGCCTTAAAAGGATAGTGGCTCTGGCAATGGTGGTGTAGTTTTTTTCCTTCAGGGTAGGTCTTATTGTTAAATGGAAATCATATTATGCCTCCTTTTGATTTATATTGGCGTAGCCTAGTTGTTCCATGGGGAAAACCGCATTGCAAAGTTCTGGATTAGAATTGACTTCAAGCGCCATCTTGGAAAAATTCCTCCATCTTGGTTTTAACTTCTGCTCACTCTTCAGTAATGCTTAGTTATGTTTTCAGCTGCTAGAGCAGAATCGACCTTTGAGCCTATGTCAACACTAGGGCTGGCAGAGCAGACTATTTGTCCTGTGCAAACAAGACCTTGTAGTCAGAACAAACTCTCATTCAAAGTGTTATCTATGTCTACAAAACTCATCCTCCCAAAAACAGTTTTATAAAATGAATGTAAACTAATGCTGCATGTTTTTGAAGGAATCCTGTGTACATTTCTGGAAATAGAATTACTTTAGAAAGCTAAAGATCCACACAGCTGATGGCAACAAAGTTTGTCAGTATGTTTAAGGAACCTTGGAGCTAAAGAGAACTCCAATTTAAAGTGTTTTATGTATCAATAGCCTCAGCCATATTCAAACATAAGAACTGAATGTTAGACAAACTAGAACGTTGTCCCTTAACAATAAGCTATTGAATTTGTTTCTTGAAACTAGGATCAGCCTAAGCTGGATAACCAACATGACCAGACAGAACAAAGTTGTAACCATTGTATTTTGAGGACTGGAAAACACTTGAAGTATGTAAAGACAATTTTGTTGTATTTGCCATGTGAACTGGGCACAAACCCAAATTTGTAACCTATTAGTTTGGCGATGGGCTAAGCTATGACCAGGACTGTGTATAAATACTGCATGTCTTGGGATGCGCCTAGATGGATTTTTGAAGGTGTTGATGTCTCCCACAGAAGTATATGCTATGTATAATTAGTATACTCCAGAAATGCAGAGGTAAGTGTTACAGGTAATGATAGAATTCCTGAAGAATGAGTGAATAAAAAAGAGATCTGTTGTACCGCAGAATTGATGATTGTCTATAAGGGAGCTCTTTTGCACCCAATATTATTTCTACCACATTTTAGCGCTTGATCTGTTTTTTTCTTTCTTAAACAAATGATCGGAGTTGCCTACTTCTCAGTTGCTTATGAGGGAGGGTCATCCGACATTGTTCTTAGAGTTGAGATCCAGATAGTTAGAGGGATTGGAGGTGGGAATACATAGTTTCGAGGTCAGTCCATTCCACAGAATAATGAGCAGTTGAATCCTGTACACATGGACCAATGTGCATTTACAGACAAGAGGGTCAATAGAGAGCACAAGGTTCGATCCTTTAGAAGAGGTTAAATAATACCTATGGTGTCATGGGTAAATGACCCAGAGGCCGCCCTGGAGTAAGGGGTCCTGGGGGGAGCCAGTTTGCTCAAAATTCTCAGTTCTTTTTGCGAAATAATCAGCAATATAATATGGATAGTAGAAATATCTTTGATAATCCTTCCACTGTCTATCTTTCTAAAGATCTTGTCTTTGACGACATATTGTTCCGTTAGGGTGGCCCGAAGCAGGGTCTGGAACCGTGCCTATTCCCCTTAATCAAAGAGGTCTCTATGATGTGATGAAGGAGGGGAATAGGAAGCATCTATTTTTTCATAGATATGGGGCACAGAAGTTGATCATTCACGGGTTCCAGACATTCCACTGTGAGGGCAGAACAACGTTTTTAGGATTTTCTGGTACGCCAGTGGTTAGTTTGATTTCTTTTTTGGTACTGATTTCACTGGGTCCATTCGCGGATTACTGTTTGTTCCTTCTGACAACAAACTGTGGAGAGAATTTTGTTTGTTGGGGTTGAATCTGTTGAAGGAATTAAATGCGGTAATTTATTGTTCTTCGGATGGAGTGCGTTTGACGATTTCACCTCAGTAATTTTCTGCCTCACAGTTTCCGACTAGACCTTTACCGCCAGAATTTAGTGAAGTTACGACACGTTTTTGGGCGGTTGACGATAATGATGTTGCTATTTTACAGACTGAGCCTGTTAAAATTGTTTTGAAACTTGAAGTTAAGTTGTCACAAATTCCACAACATAAAATTTCAGTTGATGGTGAGCAAGCTTTTGAAGTGTATAGTTTTCAATTTTATACATCAGGGAGTGACTGAGGTAATTGCAGGAAGTTGGTGCAATAGCCTGATTCCACTGTAGTACAGGAAAGGGGATAATGCGATTATATTCCATTTCATTGTCGATTTACGCGCTATCAATAAGATTGTTGCTCCACAATTTCCTATTGTGCCTGATGTGACAACGATTTTAACAATGATTCCAGCTTCTGCTACTCATTTTAGTGTTGTAGATCTTAAGAATGCCTTTTTTAGAATTCCTATACACAAGGATAGTAGATACCTGTTTGCGTTCACCCTAGGGGGACGCTCGTTTACATTCACCCGTGCACCACAAGGGTACACGGAGAGTCAGAGTATTTATAGTAGGGCTTTGAAAGGGCAGGTCAAGACACTTGAGTTGCCTTCCGCTTGTACATTGTTGTAGTATATTGACGACCTTCTCTTAGCTACAGACTCGCAAAGTGCTTGCAAAGAGGGTACCGTGTTATTGCGTATTAATCTAGTAGAACATGGGCATAAAGCTTCATTTGATAATTTTTTAGTACTGTTGACAGGACGTCGCCTATTCAGGCTATCTCCTGTCAAAGGAGGGAAGAAGATTGGCACACAAATAAAATAAGCATTTCTAGCATGTCTGTCCCAAATACACAGAAAGTAGTTAGAGTCTTGATAGGAATGTCTTCTTACTGTGGATCCAAAATAAAAAAAATATAAAAACAATGTTGGCATTGACAAAGAAGGGCATTTCTTTGCCACTACCGTCGAACTTGGAATACCAGAAAGCTTTTGATCTGCTCAAGACTGCGCTGTGTTCAGCACCAGTTTTGGCCACACCAAAGTTCGATAAGGCCTTTGTGTTGTATGTGCATGAATGTGATGAATGTGCTTTGGCTGTGTTAATACAGGAGCATGAAGGGGGGATGAATAGACCGTGCAGTTATTTTTTCCTCCATACTTGATCCTGTTGCATGTGCTTTGCTGCATTGTCTGAGAGCTGTCACTGCTGCTGCTGCTGCGTTTGTAAAGCAGAGTGAGGGGATGGTTCTAGGCCACACTTTAACTGGCATGACACCTCACTCTGTAGATGTTCTGTTAAGAAGAACGCAAAACGCAACACCTGACTTCCGCACGATCAACAAAATATGAATTGATCCTATTTGTACCGCATATTCAAATTGAATGGTGTTGCATATTTAATTTGGCTGTATTGATTCCTCTTCCGCAAGGCATTGCTTGCAGTGACAAAATGTCACATGACCGCCTTCATACTGCAGAGTAAGAAATTAAAGGCTGGATTGATTTAAATGATGCACCTTTGATTTTGAACGATCTACAAGGGGAGCTGTTTTTCGATGGCTCCTGTTTTAAAACTGTTGGATGGTACCTCTATTGCTGCTTATGCCATCACTACACTAAGCAAGATTGTGGAAACCAGAAGAACTTTTGTATAACTCCACACAGGCCGCAGAGATTATTGCACCGATTTAAGCTTGTGAACCTTTAGAAAGATTTAGAGTGAATATGTTTTTAGATAACTGGTAGATCTTTGGAGTGGTTCATAACTTGGGTTGACAAAGGGTAGAACGAGGTTTCTTGACAATGCGCGGAAAACAAAAAAATCCAACATGGCACCCGGATAGTTCAGCTACTCTCAGCACTTGCTCTTCCTACTCAACTAGCGATCATGAAGTGCATAACACATCGAAAGATAGTAGATGATGTAGGGAGAGGAAACGTTTTTGCTGACAGGATAGCTGTACGGATCTCTATTGATTTGTACTTAGAAATGTATGTCAGGAAAGAAACCACAAATATATGTACAGTAGATGAAGGGATTGATTTGATGAAGGATATTCAAGCTGATGCTACTCCAAAAGAATTTAGATACTGGGCTGCGGGTTTTAGCGAGTTTGGATGAGGAAAGGTGTTGGGTAGACAGTTTAAAGGGGAGACGGATGCTACCCGATACAAGCCACCTCCATGATCACAAAGGCTTGTGGTCCCGTTTACATATGTGCTAGAAAAATCCATAAAATACTAGAATCTATCTGGGTAAACACAAAACATCTCAGTAATGTGAAATAACTAGACACTTATGTATATCTCCATTGTCCATATAGATGACCCCACAGATTAGAACTGGAATCCCCCCCGGATGAAACCATGGAGGGGAGGCCAGCTAATATTTGAAGTCTACCAAAAACCTACAGTGTTAAAAATATGTGGAGTATTTTGCTTCTTAGAAATGCTGTAACCAGTTAACGCAAGACTTTTATTTGATGTATTAACAGGTGCAAGAAGCCGTTAAGTACGAGGGGCCAGGTCACAGAATTCAACCAGGTAGATGGGTGCTCCCGAAGTTATTTGAGAGAGCATCCAGTCTCGCACCACGCAGAAGAGTACCGCTCGAGGTGCCGTTGGCCACACAGACTGCTGTACAGGTAGCGGGGAAGCGTCACTGGATCCACGCTTCACATTTCAAGAGGATACCTTTCCCTTTGCCACACAACGGAGAAGATAAGGAGAAACGTACTTGCTCTGCTCCCAGCGATTAGTCATCATTGAGCAGTACTGAGAGTGCTTCGGAGACACTCCCTGAGCCCGCGGGGCCTGGGGAAACAGCTGCTTCATCTCCACACTCTCCTGCAGATCCTTTTGCATCCTTGTCTTGTTCTGCTGCAAATTCATCACTTCCTTCAGGAAGCAACGACACGCTGTTCGCAGATCACACTGTACCAGGAGTCACAAGGTACAATCTGTGTCCACGGAGCTAGACTTACTGCATGGTTCGGCTGTGCCCACAGGAAAATAAATATAGGGCTTATCCTTCACCCCATCTTTTGCATCTGAAGGAAAATAGGTGGCTGGGTATAGGGGAAAGACTAAGAAAACGCCTGATCAGGAGATCACCAGCAAACAGACTTCAGAGTTTTTCACTTCAAAGGAACAATGCCTGTTATTGACCCTACTCATGCGGCACAAACAGTTGCATGTGTGGCCAACAATGACAATGGACGATCAAATACATGGTCTTTTAAAACGTGTTGTTTTCTTGTAATTGCGTTAACCAGTCTCATAATAGTAGCTGCCTTAGGATTTTGGTATATGGAAGAAGTATGCCCACTTGAAACATTCTTGCCTACTGAGAATGTTCCTACTGTATCTACACCTTTCGTGTACCTGCACACTCTATCTCCTACAGACTCTCAACATAGACAGAGCTATCATAACAAAACATTGCTGCTTATAATGAACGCAACTCATGCCATTTTCAATAGGACAAATTGCTGGATCTGCTCCCATTTTCCGCAACATGGAGAAAAAGGGTTGGGCTGGTATATTCACCCTTTGCCTTTAACTACTGCATGTTATGCTTCTCTATGGGCACTATTGTTCGGCCGATGGAATGATAGCATCTCAGGGAACTTTGATGGGATGAATTTGAACGAATTTGAAAGGCCAGTCTTAACGCCTCTGGGATGCTCACTCTTTGCAAATAGGAGCAAGCTTAATGTTGCTTCTATTAGGCCTTCTGATAGATTGTCCCGACCTTTTCAATCTTTGATTTCTTTTAAGATGGCTCCTATAGGCAATAGGGATGCCACACCACATTCTTACACTGTTAACCATGGTCCCAGCTCAGTTTCTTTCTGCATACAGGGGAATGGTACTCAGTCAATGGGTGATTTCGAGGGTTGCACTAGTGTTGCACACTTTACCAGTGAAGACAGACCTTTGTATATAGGCGAACCTGACTACTTTTTTTGCGGTAATGAAGCTTATCCATGGCTGCCTAGGGATTGCCAGGGAACTTGTTATTTGGGAATTCTGCTACCTGGGGTATATGTAGCCAGTACCACTGAAATCTATAGGGCTCGTCCTAGGTGGTATGAGAATGGCAATACTTCGTCACAAGTTCTGGGCGATGTAGCAAAATCCTTTGTACCTTTTTCGGGGCAAATTATGAATTCCGAGGATATCAGGAGACTAGCGAGAGTACTAGAGAAAACTATCAACCGGACCACTGACATACTCTATAACATGATTCTAGAGCAAAAAGCAATTAGATTAGTGGTGCTACAAAACCGGATGGTATTAGACGTCATCTTGGCTGAGCATGTTGGAGTATGCAAATTAGTGGGGTCCGCTTTCTGCGTTTTCGTACCAGATTCTTCCCCAACCATCTTTAAGGCAATACAAAATCTGCATGTCCTAAGTTCAGAAGGGCATGTTCCCGAGGGAAATTGGGATCTTAGTGCTTGGTTCTGGGACTTCTTACAATCTTGGGGATGGAAGCTTCTCTCAGTTTTATTAATTATTCTGGGTATTCTGTTGTTTTTCTGTTGGTGTATACTCTGCCTTCCTGCCATATGTTCAATGTTAGGGGGATGTTGTGCACATACTATGGGAATGTTAGGGCCAAAGGTACACGCACCGGAAAGAATGACCAACAAATTTGTGATGAAGGAAATTTCCACCGCGGATCTTATGGCAATTGATATATCTGATGAATGTGATTCAGGATGTATGGACATTGAGACGTGGAGTTACTCGTAAAGCGACTAGTTTTTAGTTTAGCACTTGGCTTAGGCCAAAAGGTGGGTTTGTTAAACAGAAATCATATCATACCTCCTTTTGATTTATATTGGCTTAAGCCTAGTTGCTCCATGGGGAAAACGGTGTTGCAAAGTTCTGAATTAGAATTGACTTCAAGCGTCATCTTGGAAAAAGTCCACCATTTTGGTTTTAACTTCTGATCACTCTTCAGTAATGATTAGCTATGTTTTCAACTGCTAGAGCAGAATCAACCTTTGAGCCTATGTCAACACAAGGGCTGGCAGAGCAGACTATTTGTCCTGTGCAAACAAGACCTTGTAGTCAGAACAAACTCTCATTCAAAGTGTTATCTATGTCTACAAAACTCATCCTCCCACAAACAGTGTTATACAATGAATGTAAACTAATGCTGCATGTTTTTGAAGGAATCTTGTGTACATTTCTGGAAACAGAATTACTTTAGAAAGCTAAAGATCCACACATCTGATGGCAACAAAGTTTGTCAGTATGTTTAAGGCACCTTAGAGCTAAAGTGAACTCCAATTTAAAGTGTTCTCTGTATCAATAGCCTCAGCCATATTCAAACATAAGAAATGAACGTTAGATAAACTAGAACTGTGTACCTTAACAATAAGCTATTGAATTTCTTTCTTGAAACTAGGATCAGCCTAAGCTGGATAACCAACATGACCAGACAGAACAACGTTGTAACCATTGTATTTTGAAGACTTGAAAACACTTGAAATATGTAAAGACAATATTATTGTATTTGCCATGTGAACTGGGCACAAGCCCAAATTTGTAACCTATTAGTTTGGAGATGGGCTGAGCTATGACCCGGACTGTGTATAAATACTGCATGTTTTGTGATGACCAGGACTCACTCCCCTCACAGTGTTTCTGGTACGCACTGCGAGGTGCTGTGACCCAGATAGCTATCTGCTTTGATATTTGAATCTGTACAGATTAAATCTTTGACTTCGTGACTGGCGGATCTAATTTTTGGTGGTACCAAGCCTCGATATTTGCTTGATCTTACATTGTTTGCCTGAGTAGTCTTTGAGAATATCAACAGTTCTTTTATAGGTATGCTACCTATGAGATGGCCCCCAATGAGGACTCCAGGAATACTCCTAAAGCTTTAACTTTGTCTGTGACCAAGATTTTTGAGTTTTTTATGGTGAAAGAATCATAATCAGTGTTTAGTTTAGCCCTGGCCTGGGGATAGCCGAAGATCATGAGCTCTGTTTTAGAGACATTTAGGCAGAGCCAATTTGCCTTCATCCAGGCCTCGATTGCGTCATAGATGTTTGCGACTTTGGAGTTGACTGTACTATGGCACCCACTTTCTCTTATGGCACTCTCAGGATAACTTTCCTCCACGTTTCTGCTTTTCTAAGAGCATTTCCATGTTTGTTTTTCCAAGTCTACTAAGGATAGTTACTATGGTAAGCGCCCACCTCGGACTTGGGGCCTGCATGTCACAAGCAGGCCTTTTTGAACCTTTTTAGAACTAGCTTGCAAGGTTTTTGATCAACATTACAGCGATCCTAAATGCCTTTCGAGTCAAACCATGTCTTCTATGTGGTAAAAAAAGAGATTGACTCTCGAGCAGATGTTAAATGCTACTAATCAATAGCTCCATAAATTGGTCTGCAGCATTTGGAATCAGCTTGAGCATTTACACTGTGGATAGTATGCAATTCCTCCTGACACCCACCCTACATAAACCATTATGTCCACTTGAAAATGTATTTTTTAAATAAGCGAATGTATACATGTTCAATAATGCCTATTTTTTATAAGTGACCAGAACAAATTGAAAACAACTCCTATTGTTTATTATTTACATAAGGAATAATAATAATAATCATGGTACCTGTTAGAGTGCCTGGAAGCTGCATTATTCTGGCATTTAGCAATTTCATGGAATTTAAAATGATATTTCTCCTTCCTTTGTTATGGCACACAGACCTAAAATATGATTTTAGACCCTTGCAAGTGGGTATTGTGAAGAGTCACAAATGAAACTCGGACACAGGCAGTTGAGACATGATTTTGGTGAAAGACTTTTATTGAAAATAAAATGGGTTGGGAAAATGCCTCTCTTTCTCTGCTCTAAGAGGAATTTCCCCACCTAAACCAAAAATGAAGGATCTTTCTGTGTCAGAATGTCCGAAACTAAACTGTTCCATGTCCAAAGTTCTATTCTGACTCTCACACTATAAACTACATTCTAAGGTGAAGATGGCAATGTCTTTAGCCTTCGGTGGTTTAGACAAGGGTTTAAAAAGGAGGAATAAATAACTCCAACACGCAGGTTTTTCACGGATAAGGATCCTTGTTCCAGAGGGTGGCTACCTTCCCCTGGATTCATCTTTACTGTCTGATATTTTCACATGCACCAGTTCCATTTGCCTTTCTTGAGCAGCAACAGCATTGACACACAAAACGGTCTGCCTTTCTACTTTTGTCTGTTTCAGGATACCTGGTGTTCTCGCCTGCTAGGGTTTTGATCCTTCCCTCCTGGTTTACACAATCCTTTTCCTAGTCCTGATATTTCTTCCCAGGACCTCTTCACTCCTGGTTAACACTATACATTTCGAGTTCTGATAATTCTTCTTAGGACCTATTTTACCATTTACATTTCTTGTAACTGACTGGTATACTTTTCTTCCATTGATTCTTATAATCACACACTTGTAATTGCCTCGTATACTCTGCTGCCAGGGCTTCTGTTCATATGGGATCTTTGCCATCTCTCAGACTTGCACATTTACTTTATTTGATAATGTATCTGCTTGATATATTATCCTGTCCAGGTTTCCCACATACTTGCCCTGTATACATTCACATATTTCTAAGGTTTTCACTCGCAGTTCATTTCCCTTTTTGAAAATTACCTCTCTTGCTCCTTCTCTCTCCGTTTCTGTATTTACAATTGCTTACACTCGGCGTGACCACCGATATGTCCCAGTGTCCATGCTGTCCTTGGGTGGACTCGCCGTTTTCTGTTGGTGTTTCTCATTTCTCCCGCGGCCAGCCTTTGACGGTATTTTGCTTTGTTTCTTCTCTCAACCGCTTCTTCTCAGCTTTCTCATCTCTTGTGGCTTCCACTGGGCTTGTTTTCCTCGTTCCAGGCTATGGTGAGTAAGATGCTGCTTTTTATCACCTGCAAACACCCACTAGTCTATCATTGCCGCTTGGCGTTCCCCAGTGTGTCCTCTTCGTGTGGCAGCTTCTCTCATCTAGGCACTCAAGCCTGGTTGCTCTTCCACACCGGTTTCAGCCTTTAGTTTTATCGATCCGGATGAAGAGTTACAGCCCTCTCCCGGCAGCAGCACACCTCGACTCTCTGCCTCTACTCTTTAAATTTCCTGGTCACAGGTGTGTTTGTATAACAACTAGGGCGCTCCTTGAGGTTGTGGACTCCTTCACTCTGCATTGCTCGGTTCCCCTTCCTCTTCCCAGTATTTTGGTAATTCTGGGAAAGGAAATCCATTCTTGACAATTTGCACAATAAACTTGATACTTTATCACTTTTCGGGACTAGCTCATCCATTCTTCAGGAGTAATATATGAACAATCTGTGAAGTTAATAAAAAATAGGTAACAATTAATCATTTATAACAGTGCACACATTTTGACAATGTACACTAAAGAAAGGAAGACGTTGATTTACCTCATATATGAAAGATAATTGTCAATTTCCATTTGAACTGGTTTCTGGTAGACGGCCTGAGGCCATAGGGTCTCTCCCCGCAGCTTGAGGTATATTCATTCTTACTCTGCTCTAGAATATGTTGTTTACCTCACCACCTTGGGATGTGGATTTAGGTAGCCCGGTTAAGGCTGTGACAAAAAGATGTGGGTCCAATGCTACGTTCCTAGAGAGCTGCTTCACCTCCGCCTTACATCACTGAAGAAGTCCAACAAGGCAGAAACATGTGCCTCGTGTTCCGGCCGGCACTTTTTTGGATGATAATTTCTTGGCATTTTCAGAGCTGATTGTCCTTGTGAGCTTGGTCAGACTAATATAAAACATATTATTTCATCTGTGGTATCGCAGAGAGCTAACATGTGATATCAGTAAAATATCATTAGTGTACAACATTTCATAGAGTAGGTCAATTTGCCTTGTTCATTCTCAGAAGAGTGTTGTCACACTTTTGGCAAATGGGTGACTTTACACAGGTACCCCACCCATTGCATAAGGTCTCAGATTTCTTTTTACATTTCCTGAAGAACTATGAAGAACATTTAAGTGGTGCTTGTATTCACACCAGCAACACTGTGCCACTCTCTGCCTACTTGCCCATACATTTACAAGCCCCATTCGCACCAAGGAAAGGCAGATTGACCAATCAGAAACTGACTTTCCCGGGTCCGATTATCTGCAGTAAAAAAAAGGGGGAATAGGTCCCTTTTCGGATGACGGTGGCCATTTTGGAATTTGTTTTCCTTGGCCGCTGTCATCCGAAAAGGGACCTTGCTTTCCGTTTTAATGGCACTGCCCAGTTTTAAAAATAAAAAATGTCTCCGACTGCAGATAGGATCATGCTGAGCTCATCTGCCATTGGGTGAAACGCCATTTCCGCCCCCGAGGTGGCAGCTGAAAGCTACTTTCCTTCCCTCCTCCTCAGACCTATTTTTCACACTATTCACTGCCCCACTTTTCCTCTCTCACTGTTTAATGTACCTACCTGTAACTAACTACCTGCAGCTTACAGGCTGCAACGAGGCCCTCAGTGACGGTGTAAACATGAAGACATATAGAATATGCATACTGAGATTGTTTAAACAAGCATGCAAGCATTTCCGTTGACACATTGGTGGTGGATGATTCCTGCATTTGCTTTTTCCTCTTGCTTATTTGAAAACATGCTGCTTTATGAAAAAATAGGATTTAAAACCAGTGTTGAAAAGTGTATGTCCTAATAGGTTGCGGTCAAGATACTCTCAAGCAGCAATGCAAATTAGGTTCCTTGAGAAAAGAGAATCGCTATGACCCACAATTTAGTCAAGGAATTGGTTCATGACTGTACATATACTGACCAATTTGGAAGTTGTATATAGTACATTGGGGAATGTGAGACTGCACTTGGCATATGATGGCAGGAGCTGGACTGTGGGGCTATATATACCCTATGGACACTTTGCAAGACCTAAAACAACAATGTAACTGGGGCTTTTGAGGCTGTACTTCACATGTGTCAGCCAAAACATTAGCTTTGCCCTTGCTTATGTTATAAATTGATCATTGCCCTATAAGTTCATGATACGTTCCCATCTGATGAGCAAATTCCACATTATTTTAGGTGGCTGCCTAATTAATCGTGGCAAATGAAGCACACGATTGGTGTGGAAGATGTGAAAGGTTATCACATCTTATTCGGGATTAGGAACTTGGTACAGCATGTGAAATATTGCTCAAATAAAGTAAATGAACTGCCCCCAGCATGCTAGACCTGTAACTCAATATGAGGAGAGATCATGAGAAACACAAACACACATTTATAAAACATGGATTAGTCACTAACCCCACTCCAGTAACAAGGCCCTATTATTAATGTTAGTAACCTAATGTGCATATAACTTGGTGGGATTAATCAAGATTAGGTTACTTTCCCAAGAGGTAATTTGTCTTACACAACGGAAGTACATTATTATGCAGTGAGATAAGGTCCATTTCAGGGTAAAATAAAATAGTGTATGTAAAGAACACAGTGAGTGAAACGTCCGAAGCACGAATGGACCACAGCAATTTCACACATTATGGGAACACATGTGCCTTATCTTTTTGGAAGGCCAGAAACACTTCCATCTGATTTAAATATCATAGCAAACATATCGCTATTCATTTACTTGGTCGCTCGCAGATTTACACTGGCAGGTCATTCGAGCACAACTACATCTTGTAGCTGGTTTGGCTTCGGTGGAAATGGGATATTTCTTTGTAAAAGACTGGGAAGGCACAAACAAGAGGGCACTTGGGACTCAAGGATGAAAAGCAGTAATATATTTCTATACGTGTTCCCCAACGACTCATGCTGATTTCTCATATTCAGTGAAAAAACTTTAGTTAAGGGAAAGTTAAGGTGAATATGTTCAGTGCAAAAACAACCCTTGAAATTCACTGAAAAAGCTTTAGTAGATGCACCGTTAGGGTGAGACAATCTGATGTAAACGAAACCCTTGAAATACAATGAAAAAACGTTAGTTGAAGCGAGGTTAAGTTTTCGATTTACTGCTATAGCACCCCTGAAATTCAGCAGGTGTTGCAAGCTAATGTCCACATTGCGCAGCCCATAGGCACCCTGATGACATCACAAATAACATAACCCATAATATCGCATATGACATCACTTATGGCATCATGAGTGACTTCACTGGTACAGCAGATCATGCTTTAAAAAAACGAGAGATGCAAGTGTTTTTTGCATTAAATCAGCACATTAACGCCACTTCAATTAAAGTGTTTTCACTGCTTTTCAAGGGTTTTGTTACACTGAACCTATTCACTTTCACTTTCTCTTAAATACATTTTTCACTGAATATGAGAAATGAGAATGAGTTGTTGGGGAACATTTATAGAAATATATGAATGTGTGTCACCCATGAGTCAAACGTTCCCTCTTATTTATATCTGCCTAATCTTTTACAAAGGAAACATCCTTATTAATGTTCTCCCAGCACTGAAACACCAAAGGTAATTTCCAATATAAGGCAATTATATTTTGGGTTACTGCCCACAGCCAGTCCATCACACATGCTAAATATGCTCACTCAACTAGGTTTCATAAGATGATGGATGATAAATTACTCTTGAAGTCCCTCATCTGTAGCAGCTCGCTGGGTTCATGGGTTTCAGCCACACCAGCAGATGCACCATTGGCACCGGAATCTTCTCCACATGCTCTGGGCATCAGCTCCACAAACATATTGATTGAGCTTTGCCTTTTCCCTGTGCTTTTTGGCATTGAGTTGTTGGCATTGAACACTGACATGTGAATCAGTACTTTGACTGCTTGACACATGATGATACTGGCATTGACCACAATCTATGAGACTGTACAAAAGGGGTTCCTATGACTAACACTTTTCAGCTCATATTATATTTCTTCATTCACTTTCCTGCTCTGACCATGTGTCTATAGAAACCAACCAGCATTGGGAGGCCAAACTGTCCAGGAGCTTGTCACGTTTCTAATGTAATGTAGTCCCAACTAAAGGGTTAATAGCAAACTATGGCTGGTTTGATTAGAGCTGGTAATCTAACAAATGTGATGTGAGTAAATAGGTACAGACTACTAAAAGTGTCTGGCCTGTGAAACTATCTTTGGTAGATTTGAGAAGGCTTAAAGGAGATATATAAGCCTTATATAACCTTTAATAAAAGAGAAGGCCAAAAAGAGATTTGGCTGAAGGCTTCTGCAAACATAAAGTCAAAAAACATTCAGGACAGGCATAAAAAATAATGGTAGTAAAGCCACTCTTTCAGGAAATTCCATGATCGGGAGCAATGCCTGATAGGAGCAATTCAGCCGTATGTTTGGATTTTATGTAGAGTACCTCTGATAAAGGGTCTGCAGGCTATATAAGGGCTAACCCAATGGGACACATTTATCCAGACATCATATGCCATAAAAACCTTCAGACAAGAATGTAGACAGACAGAAGGGTAGAGGAAAGGGAGTACATGCAGCATCAAGTATTAGGAAATTACCAGCCATCCTTAAGCAAGATTGCAATGGGAAATTCCAGTACCTAGATACAGTGCCTAGAAGGGGAGAGGGTTTCAGGTCTTTGTTTCCAGCTGGTTTGATGTCCTGCTGAGTTCCAGCTGGAGCGAGAAATAGCCAAACGGTATTCCCGGATAAATAAATCCCCAAACACCCTTCATTAGGCACTGAGTTTCCCTGCACTATTTTTAATAACAGTCTTTCAAAAGTAAGTTGAACTGATAATTTCCCAGTGTATTTAAATTCCACATACCTTTTTAAAAATGAATAACTTATTCCCCATAAAAGTGCAAAAGCACAGGATCTAACCCAGCCCGCAAGTTATGTCTGCAGATTTTGCTAGAGCTTTTTTGCTCTGCATGAACCTTAGCCAAGTTAACCACAAGTTCCTAACGAGCATCTCTTATTCATAATGTAGGAAGACATTAGAGAGAGTGGTATGAAGAAGAAACAGTATCAAGGGTACCTATTTCTTTGTAGAAAATACTGTATAGATATATTATTGTGAGAACTATATATTACAAAGCACAGTAACAATATTCACTAACCTGTTTGGTAAAATACCAACATTTGGAGTGCCCACTATTTCATAACTGCACATGAAACAATTACATTTTGCATAGCATACAACTCTGAAAAACATGCCAATCAAATATAAAAGCAAACAAATATGAACATCACTACAAAGCCTGGTGCATGCAGAGTTCATTAAGATGATCCATGTTGAAAATTCAGTCTGTCCATTACATGGTGAGTTAACAATATAATTACAGCAACAAGACTGCATAATGAAACGACACGCCCAAAACTCTACAATTATTAAATGATGGGGGCTCAGTATCACACCACAGTAAAATGATGATCAAGCAGCCTTTTCACCCATCTCAAACTAATTGATGACTACCTTTCACACAATGTAGACTCATAGGAAATTGATAGGAACTTAGATATTTATTGTGAAGAAAAGAGTTGGAGAATGTAGAGGTTGACACAGAGGAAAAAGAAGAGGAGGCCCAGAGGAAGGAAATGGGTATGTGATAATGGAGGCTCGCCTATAGCATAAGTCATTGATATATGTGTCTCTCTATGGCAAGGTTGGTTAATTGATGAGTTAACTTCCTGAGTAAACTTGTTCCAAATTATTCTTTCAATCTAAGAATCACCCCAAGGTTGACTGTTCTCAGGTGAAACAGGCTCAGGCCAAACGTTGCAGAGATTTGGATGGTCAAACCCATCACAATTTCATGTTGATGAAATGTTGCTGCAAACATTGGCTTGAAGAGGTCAGATCTTTTCATGCCTGGACATGTTTATAGAAAACAAAGCATACATTTACTAAAATATGTCAGACCTACCAGTGACGTTCAAAGAAAGCAAAAAGTCTAAATTTCAAATGTCTTGCACCTGGTTGCTTCTTCAATACATGAACCAAAATTAACCCTTTGATTTCAACTGGCAACTAATTGTGATCTTTAAAAAAAAAAAAACATGTAGTGCCAAATTCCCAAAAGGTGGTCCAAATAATAAAATTACAGTGGACACATGTTTTGATTTGCATTACTTTGGGAAATTGACATGTCATCTCATTCACACATTTACTAGCACATTTAATTCCTTGTGCTAACACTAGTTTTGTAAATAGGCCTCCTACTTAAACTATATGTAATGTTTTTCCCCAGATACAAAACGCATAGCATTGGAATGCTAACTGACTACATATTATTCCTTTATGGAAGGTCAGAGTCTACATCATGAATGCTAGACATGCGACTGACTCTTTCCCAACACTATTGGCCTTACTAAGATCACTGATCTGCAGCCATGGACTTCCCCTGTCATAACATAAATAACCCCAGTAGTCCCAGTGGAAGTAAACTCAGAATAATGAAACTTTATGCACCCCTAATGCATTACTGACTCTTCGTAAGTCCTATACACTTTTCAGAGGTCGATGTCTGTTATGAATTCCCTATATTTGTATACCATAAACCTCTATTATGGTCAATGTGTGAACCTCTAAAAGATGAAAAGCAGAGACAGGCATGCCTGACATGTGACTGGCTCTGCTGGTCTGATATGCAATCTTAACATTCTCCACTTCAAATGTACTAACTTGATTACATTCAGAAGAATTAATGGCTAACTTCTTCCTACCAAGATTCAAACTTGGGACATGTAGGTTCACAAAGATTGCTAAAGCAAGTGCATTAATTTACTGAGATATCTTACTGCAGATTGTAATGTGCTCTCCTACTTGAATAACATTCACAAATACACAGAACCGCCTTTCCTCTTTCTCCCTTCCCATACTGCCATGTCCAACAGCTCCCTATCCCCTAATTTTTCTCTCTCTTGCTGATGCCTTTTAAGGTTTTTCGTGTATGTTTTTTTTTCTCCAAGAACCAGCCCAACCCTGTCCGATCTCCAAGCAGCTTCCCAAAAGGTTAATGGCTCTTAGAGGACATTCTGACACATTCTGGCCAGAAGAAAGATTCACGAGAGCTGTGAACCTACCCAAATCTCACCAGCAGCAAAGACTATCAAAATTGTGTTTTTAGTAGGACACACTTATGTACAAGCAGGGGGCTCAGTGTTTATGGGTGACAAGGCAAATACACTTTATGGGTTAGACTCCTCATGCAAGATATTTACCTGTTGCCCAAGAACTAAGAGGACAAAATGTCAGATAGTTGCTCTGAGGCTTAGTAGTCGACATCTTCTAAAGAATTTCAAATGCCTTTTGCAAATTCTATTATTGTGTATATCAAAAGGACGTTTTCCCATATTTGCACCATGATCAAGAATTTCCAGGTGAGTGCCACCTGACCAGACTCACATAGCCACTGTGTTCAGACCTCAAACTCCCCATGAAATTAAAGAAGGAGAAATAGCAGTGCAGCAGATGATGTAGAAAGATGCTCGAGGACTCGATGGGCTCCTTGAAGCATTTATTCAGGCTTATTTCAACATTCTGGGCCTGCACTTAACACCCACTCCTTACCTCCTTCCAGGCATCCATCTTCGGCATAGGCACCTTGAGGGATGCACTAATATTTGTTACATTCAATCTCATTAAGGAGCATGCAATCATAGTAATTCACATATCAATCACAATGGTACGATCTCTTTTAGGGTTCTAGCCAACTTATAAATTAATATTTTGGGCTGACAAGGTCAGCCACGGGTGAACAAACACATTACCCAGATCAAGTTTGGGGTGTGAACCAGCCACTCCACAACCCCAGACTGCTCCCATGTCCTTGCTCCCTTCCACCTCGAGCACTCCCTAGTTTGCTCCCCAAATGATCAATTAGTAATATTTGTTTTCTATTTTAAGTGCAAGCATGACCCAATCACATGCTAATGCTTGTATGTTTAGACGGATGTTTCACCTACTCACTCTTCCGTCAGCCACCTCCTATCTTGGAGGTGGAGTACACCCATCCACTGCTGTTTGTATGTTTGGTGTTTTTTCCACCGGCTCCATTTATAGCCTTCCACTCTTTTTCCTTTCAGTATGGATTCCAAAACCTCTCTACCTGCTAACCCCATGCCTCCTTTTCCACAGACTGAAAACTCGGATTTTCTCTACTTTCAAAGTGGCAAATTAATTGTTAGTACTGTGTGGCGCTTATAAAATGTCTATTGATGTATTATTGATATTAGTTTCAGTGCAAAATTCAATTCAATTACGTTTTCTAACTAAAAAGGCTGCTTAGAAAGCACATTCTTGACTGCATTGTTCCAATATAAGTGGAATAGCAACACTGTGAGGGTTGTTAAATGATGTTTGAAGTGAGACTAAAAGGACTGGATCGTGAGCAAGGTCTTTCCTGGACAGTATCTCTAAGGCTACCATTGAATGTCATTATTTAGTGCACGGATGTTCCCTGAATACATGTGCCCACTATAAAATAATGATGATATGAATCAAATGCCTAGAATTACCTACTATTATTCAGCATTTTTGCTGCTTTACCATTGAGCTGAGCACATTTTAAGAATTCCCTTCTCTCAAAGTATATGTGAGCTTTAGCTATCCTTTTAGCCTGCTTATATTTGTCAAAGCTAGAATCAAAATCGAGAAATGTTTTACTATAACAATTTCCTCAGCTCCTCTTTAGTTGAATTGCAGCTCTACATCAAATCAGCCATACAATGCCTGACCTGCTTAAATGGGGCTAGGATATGTGAGAACAGTACAGAAGTCCTACACAGCTAAGCCTCTCAATATAGGCAGTTTTCTATCAATAAACAATGGTAGTCAGAATTAGACCCAAGAATCTGATTCATAACTTCTATCAAATTAGTTGCAGGGAGGTATATCAGACTGTGCAATTCATTATTTTATTGTCTTTCCCGTGGTTTGGGGATTTTAGTTCTAATATTAGGGACCACTGAGAGTAGGCTCATAGATTTTGGCACAGTAGAGAATCTCTCTCATCAAATATCAAATGTCCCAGGTCTGAATTTAACTTCAGTTTTCAATGTTATTAAATGTATGGTTGACAGTCCTTCACCTTCTAAAACCGATGTGGGCATATCTGTCAGGTCACACATTTGCTGGATCATTGTCCCAATGACGTCTTCCACTTGATCATTAACAATCGTTCTGAGGGACTGTCTCAGAGTGACAGAACCATGCAGCAATCTTGAATTATTTATTATATCTCACAAATAGATCTTATGAGCCCAGAAGTAAGAAGTATGTCCCATAAGGAGGGTGCGAGAATCCTAAAATCCCTTACTGCCTGTCGGCTGTTGAATTTACTGTTATTAGCAAGAATCCATTTGGCTGCCCGATGAAGGAAATATGCTATATTGATGTAAAAGTGCTACTCAGCAGCATGCAGGCCCTATACCTTCTTTATTTTTACCAGCATGGGGTGGGTGACTTGGAGGAAGAAAGCAAAAGGAGTGAGAGAATGTAGTCAGTGGGTGACAGAAAGCACCATTAGCAGGGACTTGGCAGGGGTAGCTAGCACCATGACAGGTGAGAATAGTAATTTGGAAGCAAAGCAGAACAGTTCATGGAGCCGGGTTGGCTGAATGGAGTAGTACAAAGGGGGACCCCTTTCTTTAATGTTGCATTTTGACAGGTGACACGCCCCTATCTCTGGTCTTAGCCTGCCCATTTTCCCATGCCTCACCTCTATGATATCAAATTGATTCTTTGATACCAAATTGACATAAAGTGGATATACATTTTATATACAATTGATAAGAACCCCACTATTTTTGATTGACCCCAACATTATGTCATTTTTATATATATCTATATATATAAAAATGAATATAACTTTTGTATATATTTTTAATATATAACATTTTAATATGAATTGAATATACAATACAAAGTATCATTACATCATTATAAATAAAAAAACATATTACCAACACATCAAGTTAAAAGTACACACTCATGTCTTAAGACATATTCAATTACTTTCACCAATAGGGTACTAAGAAAAAAAAAAAAAAGAAAAGGACATTTAATTTATGTTTTGTCCATTAGTTATTAAGATTCAAACAGAATACAATCTTGCAGTCCAAACATTCTATTAGGTGACAAATATCATCGGATGCAACTTTAAAATCTTCTGCCAGAAATAAAAGGTTGCGTAGTTCCATTTCTGGCAATAACCTGAAAAAATGTAGGATCAAAATTGGTCTTTTTGTATGTTCCTGATATTTTTGACAAAATGATGATAGCCTCTGGCGTTTATTTCACTTGAGCTAGGAATTAGGTGAGCGCATTTCGAGTAGTTTCAATTTTGTTATGGCAAATCTGACATAGCCTAGCCTTATGAAGAACGTTAGTCCATGCACCTCAGCGTGACAAGATTCCTCTGTCTTGTTTGGACTCTGTTGGGAGAGCCGTCCTTTCCAAGCCCTCTGCCAGAGGTGAAGACAGGTGTTCTAAGGTAAAGGCAAAGGAGGTTGAAGACTCCTGCAGGTGCTGTGTAGCCTTCACAAGGTGAAATTGAAAAGGGAAAGCACCCATCTTGCCCATTAGCCTCCGGATTTGGACTCAAAGCCAAGAAGTAGCCACACAACTGGATTCCTCTATTTTGCTACTTCAAACCATCCTCACATATGAGGTGACAGTATGGAATAATTCAAACCATCAGGACCTGCAGTGCTGCAGTGCTGCCTTTAGCACATCTTCGAACCTCAAACTGGTGTCTTGTTGCATCAGACCAGATGGGAATAGTTTCTTACCTGTAACTCCATTTCTCCAGCATTGGTATCTTTCATGGATTCACATGCTTTGAATATTCCCCGTCGTCAGGCTGGGAATCCCCGGTACATTATATAGACCCTTTCCCGTAGGAAAACTTTTTCGACGCTTATGCGTCCTATCCACCTCGTTTTGTATCATGCGTGCCCGTGCCGTCAGGACGTCATGATATAAATACAGGCCCCGCCCCCGCGCTCCCTCAGATTTCGGCCCCCAAAGTAGTGGGGGAACCGGTTTGCATGATCAGGGGAGGCAGGTGGGCGCATGTGAATCCATGAAAGATACCAATGCTGGAGAAATGGAGTTACAGGTAAGAAACTATTCCCTTCTCCAGCATTGGATCTTTCATGGATTCACATGCTTTGAATAGATTACATAGCAGTACTACCCCCAAGAGGAGGTGTGCATGCAAACCCCTATACATTCTTCGCAAAAGGCCGTTCCCTAAGATTATGTATACATCAGTAATAGTTTACATAGGGAAAAAACGGACCACATACAGTCATAAATTCCACAGGATGCCACCCCGCAGCCGGGGCTTACCTTACTGGAATAGGTGTCGAAGCACCGCCTGTCCCATCCGGGTGTCTTCGGCATGTTGCTGCGACAGGCAGTAATGGCGGGTAAAGGTGTGTGTAGTCGCCCAGGTAGCCGCCATGCAGATGTCCCCTAGAGGGACTCCGGCCCACAGTGCCGTCGACGATGCCGCTGCTCTAGTTGAATGAGCTCTTGGCCGTCGTAGAAGAGGCTTCCCTGCCTTGGAATGGCAGTACGAGATGGTAGATGACACCCATCTTGAAAGTCCTTGCTTTGAAATGGCTTTTCCTCTAGCACCCAACCCATAGGCCACAAACAGCTGTCTCGTTTCTCTGAACGGTTGCGTACGATGAAGATAAAACTTGAGAGCCCTTTTTACATCCAATGTGTGTAGCATGCGCTCCGCTCCCGAGCATGGCTCCGGAAAAAACGTAGGCAACACGATAGAAGAGTGTTTATGAAACACCGAAGGAGCTTTTGGTATGAACTGTGGGTTAGTGGCTAGGACTACCTTGGTCTTGAAAAATCGTAAGTATGGTGGGTCCACCATTAGAGCCTGAACTTCTGAGATACGTCGGGCTGAAGTGATGGCCACCAGGAAGGCCAATTTCCACGACAGAAACTTCAGAGACGATGATGACATTGGCTCAAACGGAGGTTTCATAAGAGACGTTAAGATCAGATTGAGGCTCCACTCCGGTGGAAATTTCTTCTCTGGAGGGAAACTCCGAAAGAGGCCTTTAAGGAAGTGCTTAATCAGGCGGTCGCTGAACAATGGTGCCGAGTGCCGTCGACGAGTAAACCTGGAAATGGCTGCTAGGTGTACTTTTATTGACGACACCGACAGGCCCATTTGAGCTAATAACAGCAAGTATGGAAGGAGCTGTTCCGGCCTAATCGATTGCGGGGCCAAACCTGGTTGATCCTCACACCATTGACAGAACCTTTTCCATTTGTACGCGTATGAGGCGTTTGTGGAAGGTGCTCTTGCCGCTTGCAGGATACGTCGACAGTCCTCCGGAATCGTTAGCCGACCAAATTCGGCGAAGTCAGGAGCCAGGCCGTCAACTTGAGGCTGTCCGGGTCGTGATGCCAAACGACACCCTCCTGTCGAGACAGAAGGTCGGGGGTCTTCTGGAATCTCATCGGTTCCGCCGCCGCTAAGTGTAGTAGGTCTGAAAACCACACTTGTCTGGCCCAGTATGGGGCCACCAGAATTACCCGACATGGGTACCTGAGGATCCATTGCAACGTCCTCCTGACAAGGGGAAAAGGAGGAAATGCGTACAGGAATTTGTTCGTCCATGGGAATGAGAACGCATCCCCCAGTGAGCCCTGCTGAGGCCATCTGCTTGCGTACTGATGGCATTTCTTGTTGTTCTTCGTTGCAAACAGGTCTATGGAAGGGTGTCCCCATTCCTTGAATACTTGTTGAAGTTGTTGGTCGTTCAGCACCCATTCGTGAACTTCGTTCATTTCTCTGCTGAGGGCATCGGCTTCCACGTTTTTCACTCCTGGTAGGTGAAATGCTAAGATTTGTATGTTGTGTTGAAGGGCCCAATGCCAGATTTTCTGTGCCTCTGTCGATAGGGACCTGGAACGTGTCCCTCCTTGTTTCCTCAAGTAGAACATCGTAGTGGTGTTGTCCGTCATGACACGCACCACCGAGTCCCTCAGTTGCGGAAGAAAAGACTTCAGAGCCCATCGCACTGCTCTCAGTTCTAGCAGGTTGATATGCAGGGAGGACTCCTGCAAAGACCACTGGCCTTGTACCTGTAACATATCCAGATGAGCTCCCCATCCGCTCAGCGATGCATCCGTCACCACCGTCTTTTGGAACTCTGGTTCCAGTAGAGGCATCCCTCTCGTTAGGTGAGTAGACACTTTCCACCAGCCGAGTGCTTGAACTAGTTGTTCGTCGACGACCAGTCTGTCGGACCAGCGACCTCTGCTCTGTGCCCAACGGTCCGCTAGAAATTCCTGGCAAGGCCTCATAAACAGACGGCAGTTGTTTATTAACGGAATGCAGGACGACATGGTCCCTAGCAGGGACATGTACTTGCGCACAGAGACTCTGGTACCGCCGCTCCATTCCGACGCCTTGTTTTGAAGTTTCTGAATTCTTTCGCTGGATGGTTTCACCAGGCTTGTGTGCGTATGAAACTCCGCTCCTAGAAAGACCAAGGTCCTCGAAGGCTCTACTGAGGACTTGTTGAAGTTTATTGCGAAGCCCAGTTCCTGTAAGATGGACATTGTGGCTCGTAGACTGTCTCGTGTTTGTTCCTTGGATGACCCTCTGATTAGCCAGTCGTCTAGATATGGATAGACATGATGACCATCCTTCCTTAAATGGGCCGCTATAGGGGCCAAGCACTTGGTGAACGTCCTGGGGGAGGACTTGAGCCCGAACGGGAGGACCTTGAACTGAAAATGCTTTCTCCCGACGACGAATCTTAAATATCTCCTGTGTCGTGGGCGTATTGGGATGTGAAAATAAGCATCCTGAAGGTCTAGTGAAGAGAGATAGTCCATGGGTTGCACCGATCTGATAACCTCTTGGAGTTTTAGCATTTTGAATTTTTGGCTCTTTAGCCACTTGTTGAGTACCCTCAGGTCGAGAATGGGCCTCCATTTGCCGTTTGGCTTTTTGACAACAAAGAACCTGGAATAAACTCCTTGGCCTTCCTGTGCCACAGGAACTCTCTCTACCGCCCCTTTTCGCAACATAAGCTCCGCCTCTTGTCGTAGGATTTGGAGGTGGGGCTGTGTCGAGAATAAAGGAGGAAGACGCGGAGGCTTGTCTTTGAATTGCAGCGCATGACCCATGCGAATCGTGTCTAGGACCCATCGATCTTTGGTGATGCATTTCCATCGGTCGAAGTGATGAGAGACTCGACCCCCCAGGACGTTCCGAAGGCCGTCATTGGTTGCTGGTTTGCTTGTTCTTCGTTGACGACGGACCTGAGCCTCGCCGCCTGGAGGCTTGATAGTCCCTGCTTCCACGTGCCGACTGGGACGCTCGTCTGAACCCTTGTGAAGAGTACGAGGGCCTGTTAAATCCACGGTCCCTCGAGGCTCCAAAGCGGGAGTTTCCAGAAGCACCTCTGAAAGGGCGAAAAGAGCGAAAATTTCTACCCGTTTGAAGGGCGCCGAGGGACCTAGCAGTATCCGTGTCTTCTTTCATCCCTTTCAGCGCTTCATCAACCTTTTCGCCAAACAGGTGCACCCCTTCGCATGGCATGTCCAGGACTTTGTACTGTACTTCAGGACGGAAAGTAGTACATTTGAGCCACGCTTGTCGACGAAGCACTACTCCATGGTTGATTTGTTTGAAACCAGACTCTGCTAGGTCCACTGCGATATTAATAGCGTGGTTCGAGGCCTCCTCGCCGTCCCGCACCAGTAACATAGCTGCTTTTCGGTGTTCGTCTGGCAGGTGTTCTAGGATAGGGGCTAATTTGTGCCACATTTCCCTATCATATCGTGACACGATCGCTAAGGAATTGGCTGCTCTTACTGTCGTCGCTCCGACCGAGAGCACCTTCTTTCCAAATGCGTCCTGCCTCCTAGCCTCGCTTTCCGGTGGCGTTGAACATTTTTGCTGGACCCTGGCCTTCCTAGCTGCTGCCGCCGACACCACCGAGTCAGACAAAGGCTGTGATGTTAGACATTTTGGAGTGGACTCCGGAGCTTTAAACTTTTTCTCGATCCGTCCCTTTATGGCTGGTTCCGAGAACGGATGGCGCATCGTTTTGAGACCTTCTTGCCACACGTGGTCAAGGATTGGGATGGCAAATACCGATTTTCTCCTTTGACCCATATGGTCAAAAAGGAAACAGTCTTTCCTCTGCTCCTCAGGAATCAAGCCGAATTCGGAACACGCTTTCCCCATCATTGCATGGAAGGCTCCCACATCATCAGGGGGAGATGGCTGTGTCTGGCTCCTCGTAGACTCCAATTCTACATCCGAATTCCATGTCGGGTCCCTCGACGGTGACAGGGAGATGTCTGACCCAGAGTCATCATGTATAGAGTCGGACTCCGACAACTCACCCTCCTCCTGAGCTCGAGGACGATCTTTTACCGCCTGGGGAGCCGATGGGTGATTCGTCGACGAGCGAGCCGTACAAGTTTGCTCGTCGACGGAAGGTACAGACAGAAGTGACGATGACGTCCCAGGTTGAGGGAACTGGGTATCCAGCCGCTGTAGTAGCTTCTGAAGAGTATTAAGCACATCCAGAGACAAAACTGTCTGGGGGTTCAGCAACGTGGATGATATAGGTACCATACCCCCGCTCGCACTCGTCGCCGTCGTCGTCGACGTGGAAGGCCGTAAGCCTAAATCCAATGGCTGCAGAACCATGTCACCTTCCCCTTCCGCCGAGCAGGCCGTGTCTGGCTGCAGTAAGACCTCAGGGGGGATCGGGTCATAGACCTCAGGCAGCCAAGCCATAGACTGAGTTTCCGTCGACGAAGGAATCCCAACCGCTGCTGCTTGAACGGTAATAGGCATCGTCAATGACACCGAGGTCGACGAGGAAGTCGTCGTCGTCGAGCCTTTAGACTTCGTTGTCGATTTTGATGCCGACTTCCCGGCTGAAGCTTCTCGACTCACGGAAGACCTGGGACGGTCCCCTGAGGAGGATTTAGACAGCGCCAGCCTCTCCGTCTTAGATGATGAGGAGGAGGAGGGCTTTTTATGAGATGAGGAGGATCCAGCATGTTTCCCCTTATGCTTGTCCTCAGGGCGAATTTCTGCTGGCCGCACCTTCTTCGATGGAGGCTCCGACTTGCTCCTGGAGGCCGTGGAGCCAACTTCCGAAGCCGGGTAGGCACCCGCTCCGTCATTAAGCCAGTCGACCAGCCTTCTTTTACGGTCCTTAAGGGTTTTTTGGGAGAAACCCTGGCATATCTCACATGTATCCGCCGTGTGGTGCGGGTGGAGACAGTAGATACAGTCCATGTGGCCGTCTCCTTCATAAACCTTTTTGAGGCCACAGGTTGCACATGGGCGAAATAACGCCTTTCCAGACATAATTCTCCAGATTTGAACTTCGCTTACGCGAAACAGACAAAAAAACAATCTAGTTATCACTAGTAGTAACACGAAGATCCCACTGCTTTGAAAGACGGTTGAAATCTGAGGGAGCGCGGGGGCGGGGCCTGTATTTATATCATGACGTCCTGACGGCACGGGCACGCATGATACAAAACGAGGTGGATAGGACGCATAAGCGTCGAAAAAGTTTTCCTACGGGAAAGGGTCTATATAATGTACCGGGGATTCCCAGCCTGACGACGGGGAATATTCAAAGCATGTGAATCCATGAAAGATCCAATGCTGGAGAAGGCTTGAACACAAAGGTCCCCACTATGTAAGACTTTGAAGCGCCATTTCTCAAACAGTGCAGCAATTCACCAACACCTTCATTTCAATCCAAGTGCAACTGCTGAACTGACCATGGTGGCCTCAAACGCTGCATCAAACTGCACAATGCTTCATTGTGAACCTGGCTTGATGTCATCGATTCCTGGATGGCCAAGCCTCATTGCATTCAAACCCAGTTCTATCCACAGACACATCACTGAGAAGTACTGTGAAACCTCCTAAGAACTGATTCAGTTATCTTTGTGAGGTTCATTCCACACTGTCCAGTTGTGGGACTGTAACGACTGATAAAGTGCACATTCAAACCTATTTCTACCAAGATATATCCTTCAAAGTGCCATTGTTGAAATGTATTGCCTTTCACCCATGCCACATTACTCAGAGTGCTTGCCACATCTACATTCTGCATATTCTGTGTTCATTCTATTGTGGCGCATTTTTGTTAGTGTTTTTCAAGTACAGTTATAGGAGGATAGCACAGGTGCAGCACGTTGGTCTTGGAAGCAAGTCAATGCACAACAATACAGCTTTGAATCCCAGTCCCACACTTAGCAACTGGTCTCTGTATTAAGTTTGCTATAAAATATGAATGAAGCTAATTAAAGTACAGATCAGGTTATATATCTTTGATTGGACCTTCCTTTATTTTAGACTGTTGTACTATTGCTGTATGGGCTGGTAGCACTATCACATTCACACTCCTCTTAGATGTATAGCCTGCCATTGACCCACGCTACCACAAAAGGCGGAGGAAGTATTTCCCTTGACGGTGCCTCTATCATCTTTTGAATTGGGATTTGGTTTGTAGTATTGTGACAACTGAGAAGACGGTTTAGCCACTATGTATCCTTGTACTCCCGCATGGCAGTAGTCATTTTGTCATGAGAGGAGCATGGTGTTTGAGCCTGTTACAAGACTTTAAGGTGCAAATGTCCAGAACACAGAAAATAGCTATAGTGGCACGTGACATGGTTGCACTTGAGCACCCACACATCTAATAGCAAGCCGGTTGTTTTAGCCTTTGTGTGAGTGGAGCTTTGCAAGAAAGACGATTTATCCAGCTCATTTTCAAACTTTCTCCAGTCAGCCTGCATGAATTTATAAATGCAGCAGAGATGCTTGGCAGACACGCTCCGTGCCACTTCACGTTCTTTACTTTAACAAGATGGAGTGCGTATCTAAGGATCAACTACCATCTATCTACAAGCGTCAAAACATTTCAAACGGAAGGGAGTACAGCTGCACGTTAGCCCCACGGAGGTTTCTAAAAAACACAGAGGATCGCGATAATAATAACCAGGAAGCTGTATACAAAGCCGTGCACTCAACTCAAAGATACAGCTTGTAAATCAAGTTGCTTCTCTGCAACACACCCATGAGTATACAATTCTGAGCATACAAGGAAAATGCACGTTCTACACATGCATGCCAAACTGCCAGGTGCCAGAGACGATCCGTTCAACGCATGCATGCAACACTGCCATGTGCCAGAGATGGCACGATATTCATATGCATGCCAATTTGCCAGGTGCCAGAAACAGCCTGTTCTACTCATGCATGCCTACCCGCCAGGTGCCAGGACGGCACGTTCTTCACATGCATGCAAAACTGCCTTATTACGCGAGGAAGCGACAAAAAGGTTAATGCGATATGCGTGCTAATTAGTGCCAAACGAGTACCTCTAAAACCTTAAGCAAAACTAATATATGACGTGCACTTTAGGTGCGATTTTACCTAGTGCTGAAAACACGGGCGCCAATAGAAAGCCCTTAATACATTTCCAACTAATGGAATGCTCAGATAAAATGAGGTATCCATAATCACGCAGATTGGTTACTTATTTGCAGCAAATGCCCTCCAACAGTGAGAGACTGTTGAGAAGCAGGATGCAAGCAGCCATTCGCAATCCCTCAGTGTTGGAGATCCAACAACCCACTAACCCTATAGGAAAATAGATTAGTAACCCTTTATTTTCGCTAATGAAATATAACATAATCCAAGGCACTCTAGGGAAAAGCTCTACGATGACGTCCCAGATCATACGCCGCAGGTAACTCTGTGTGGGAGCAGGGCAGCCTGAAAGAGGGCCTTCTTAACAGCATGTGTAACAACCATGCGCTGTCTTTGTAGTATTCCAATAAACAAGGGAAGGGGCCCGGGCAGTACATGGACCCCAGGGTAAAGACAGACATGCCAATCTGATGCAAGCAGACCCTACCCCTGAATTAATTGGTAATTGGCTTGACTGTGACAGAGCCGGTAGGAAAGATGAGTGCCCATGTACGTGTGACTGGTGATCCAGTCAAGTAAGCATCACTTTATTTTTGTACTTGGAGAAAATTGAATGTAATGGCGAAACTGTGAACTTAACCCACGCCAGCACAGGAGTGATTCCGATAAAGCGGCGTATATGTCTACCCTGTTGTTACTGGATGCAAACACGTGTGCATGCAGTTGGACTGTGTCTGTGTTTTAGGATTACTAATCCTAAATACTACAGTAGCCCAGTTTATCGTATGTGTTTGTGCACACATGCACGTGCATGTCTGTCTGTGTTGAGTTTGCACAAGTGCACGTGTGTGTGTGTGTCTGGGCTGAATGTGTGTTTGCACAAGTCCGTGTGTATGTGTGGGTGTGTGTGTGTGTTTGTTTGTATGTATAGTGAGAGCGAGTAAACATTGTTTTAAACGTGAGATGTCATTTTACAGGGCCTTTTGACACCTGGGAAACGAAGGGTGTATGTACGACAAGCCAAAATACCATAGTACATAGATGTTGAGCAAGCACTGCCTTCCAAAGGAACCTTCACAATTTTGGAAGATTTGTAAACAGCAAATCATTGGTGATCAGACACATATTAACATCAAGTTAGTCCTTGTTTGCAGTAACTGGCATCTGGTAGCATTGCCAGAGAATATAAGGGCCTAGCATGTCATATCAGTGGTTGGCCATATAATGGCACTGCATGAGACATAAGGGCAGTATGTGTCAATATCTTGTACTTCAACATACCCCTTGACTGCATGAAAACTGTAGATTCATCGAAAACAAACATTGTAAACCTCTTTGAAGTGAGTACCTGGGCATGTGGCACCATTCTTATGCTGCATCAACGGTACACTGCAGTTCACAATACTTTAGTCATGCATACACCTTACTATTCAATTACTGACGTGTAAACCCTTGTCACAAACATTCATGCAAACTCGGCAAACGAAATTGTACCCAACACTATTCATTCCTCACCCCCTGCTAATGCACCCATCTATGGAATACAATAGATGTTTAATTCAGAACAAGCCAGTAGAGGTGGACTTGGAATTGTGCAAATCCAGATGGAGAGAAGTATTATGTTTCCACATATTTATATTCACTTCGGGTTGCTGTTAAACATCAAGAAGCACAGAGAAGCAATCTACTTTAAGAATATGCAAAATAAAATCTACATTGTTCAAAACCACTATTTGGCACAGAGAGTTGTGGGGGAGTGGCAGAAGCATGGCGATGATTTTAGGGAAGGCTGTTGAGATTAGTAACATGTGTTCCATTAAAGTCACACATCAACCTTATATTCGGGGTTGGCATCGATACGGTTTGGGGAACCAAACCAACATGGCCCTATTTCTTAACGAGGACAGAAACAAGGAATCATATCAGGTGCAATGTACACAATTGATAATGAAGAGTGGTTGTGATTTTATTCATTGCTGTGATGTCCTGGGTGAAGTCAAGGAAGGAGTCACGTGGGAAGGGAGGACGTCTTCGGGCACAGGGTGAACGGTGGGCAGAATGAGCGGGACAGCAAGAGGAGGGGCAGTTAAGAGTTGGGTTGTAAGGAATAAAGACATGTTACGTGACCCAGTTTGTGTTCACCTTTTTCCTCTAATACGTAGGCAGGGCATTGTGGGAGAACGGTACACTTGCTTTTATATACCATGCATTGGATCCCAAATATCGAGAGATGGCGCTGATGGAAAATTCCAGAATTGAGTCAACACAATCTGTGTTACAACCAGGAGATTTTAGATAAGCATGCAACTCAGTGATATAAATGGAAAAGAAGCAGCGTTTCCTCTCCCAAAACCTTACTTCTAGTCGCCATGGTAAACTAAAGTCCTATTATATCCTCAATGTGTGTCAGGATTTTCAAAAATAAGGATTGGATTTCAGTTCCAGCAGATGTGGTGCATACCTCCTACGTAAGCGCACCTCCTCCAATATTGAGTCAGATGTAATTTTGGTAGGTGAGAGAGAGCACCTGGAGCATATCGTCTGGGCCCTTCTTTCTGAATGGAAGGCTACATGAAGAACTGATAGCTCAACACAAAATGTTTACCTCTGATGATGGATGTCCTTTCCTTGCCTGTGCTCTCAATTTCAAATGTAGTTCTTGTCTGCCATACCCATCTTAAAATTGTGAAAATGTTAAATGTTAAATGTTAAACGTTAAAGGTATTTGTACCGCCCACCGTCATCAACGGAATTGGTCCCCGGGCGCTCTGGCGGATCTACAAAGGATAAGGTGGGAAGGGTTAGTAAGGTGAAGAGGGGGTAGGATAGTGAGAGGAGTGGTGTTCTGTTGGCAGCTTCAGCTCGGTATACACCAGATACTGAGCTTTGGTGCGAGTCTTGGATCGATGTCAGTCCCCGTGTGCTGTTGCTCCGGCTTATGTGTTGTTGCAGTGTTGTGAAGTGCCTGCGGCTTGTTGTGCGAGAGATGGTTGTGTGAGTTTTTTGAGTGAAAAAAGTATGCAGAGATTGAGTTTATATTGGTTAGTGGGTTACCTGACCTTGACCTTTAGCATGCTAACATTCACAGTTTTTCTAAACGTGGCACTTGTTTGCATTCCTAATCTTATCTAGATGCGGCGCAGGCCGATGTTCAGAAATCTGTCTAGGTGTGGGCATGCCAACATTCACAATCTCATCTGGATGCTACGTAGGCTGGTGTTGACAATTCTGAGTGTGGCACATGCTAACTTTCAAGTTTCATCTAGGCGCGGGATTGCTATCCTTCAAACAAAGCTGTTTAGATGCGATGCAGACCGACATTCGCAATTCTATCTAAGTGTGGGTATGCTAACATTCAAAGTATCATCTAGATGCGATGCAGACCAATGTTCACAATTCTAAGTGTGGCACATGCTAGTCATTCAGGTTTCGCCTAGGTGCGAGCATGCTAACATTCACAACTTTATCCAAGCATGAACATGGCAATATTCCCATTCTATCTAAGTGTGGGCATGCTAACATTCAAAGTCCCATCTAGATGCGACACAGGCTAATATTCACAAATCTATCTAAGTATGGGCATGCTACTATTCACAGTTCTATCTAAGTGTGGACATGCTAATGTTCCCATTCTATCTAAGTGTGGGCATGCTAACATTCAAAGTCCCATCTAGATGCGACGCAGGCTAATATTCTCAATTCTATCTAAGTGTGGACATGCTAATATTCACAGTTCTATCTAAGTGTGGACGTGCTAATATTCACAGTTCTATCTAAGTGTGGACGTGCTAATATTCACAATTCTATCTCATGCTAATATTATGGCAGTCTATGTTATTGGGAGGTAAGATAGAGTGGCAGGGCTTTCTGGAGTAGAGTGATTGCTCTACTCCCCACCCATACCACACTCACAGTTTTGTTGGTGTCTGTTAGCTGCTGGCTTCAATGGCTCCCCCTGCGGACACCTGCAGACACATCTTGGGGCCGCCAATGTAGGAGCCGCCCTTGGCCTTGGGGCCCATCGCCACAGGGGCTGCCGGGGAGAGGGCTGCCCTAGGATGTCCTTGATATGGGGCGTGTGGACCAATCTGGATGCAGTGGGCGGGTTGGGAGGTGGGCAGAAGGGAAACCAGGAAGCGGGTGGGCCCAGGGACCGAGAACGCACGCCGAGTGCGCAATGGTGCTTTTAAGCGCCATATATTTCTATTAAGTTGCCCTTTTGGGTGAGGGTCAGGAGACTCCTTACCTTGCTGCAGAGGGGGCCGCTGGTGATGGCGGCAAGCATCCAGTGCCAGGCCTCGCTGCGGCCTCTGTTTTGCTTTGTTTTTTTACATTTTTTTAAATGACCCAAACAGGAAGGGGAGGCAGGCAGAAAGGAAACCAGGAAGCAGGCGGGCCCAGGGACCGAGAACACGCGCCAAGTGCGCAATGGTGCTTTTAAGCGCCATATATTTCTATTAAGTTGCCTTTTTAGGTGAGGGTCCTTAACTTGCTGCAGAGGGGGCCGCTGGTGTTGGCGGCGAGCATCCAGTGCCGAGCCTCGCTGCGGCCTCTGTTTTGCTTCGTTTTTTTTTTTTTAAATGACCCAATCAGGAAGGGGAGGCGGGCAGAAGGGAAACCAGGAAGCGGGCGGGCCCAGGGACTGAGAACACGCGCCAAGTGCGCAATGGTGCTTTTAAGCGCCATATATTTCTATTAAGTTGCCCTTTTGGGTGAGGGTCAGGAGACTCCTTACCTTGCTGCAGAGGGGGCCGCTGGTGATGGTGGCGAGCATCCAGTGCCGAGCCTCGCTGTGGCCTCTGTTTTGCTTCATTTTTTTTTTTTGTAAAATTGGGCGTAATTAACCCAAAGTCAATGCTCGTTATACTGAAATCTGTCCTTTTCTCACCGATAAGGTGTGGCTTCACATGTTTTCCAAAAGCGAGAGGTATCTTGTTATTGAACAGGTGCTACATCCTAGACAGTCCTCCAACACACCACTTATCGATCTTTCTAGAGAAGAGGCATGAGGAAAGTCAGTGCTTTGGAAGGTCGGTGCACGAGGAGAGGTGTATATGATGATATGAAAGCATCTAACTGCTCTGTCCCAATATTATAAGATAATGATTGTGGCTGCAAACTTACATACGTAAGTCACTGCATGACAACTAATTTTGTTGAATAGTGCAGAGGCTCAGAAGTAATGGGATTTCTACAAGATGGTTTCCGGCCCTGACAACATATGTTGCTATTGGAATACCAAACCAAATCGTGGGCATGTAGAGGAGAGCCTTATGCAAAACACAAATCACGGTATCCGCCTAAAACACAAGATGGTGAACACTTCATAAATGCAGGCCATCAATCTGGATATGGTTTCAAACTCTCTTGCCTATTGATTCCACAATTAGCACCACATTAAGAAGGGATATTGGGTATTTATGGAGGGTATTTTGTAATAGTTTAATTTGTGCGGATTAGAACCCATTAACCAAGTGTAAGGTGTAAAGAGCTTGAACATGTACCTAAACAAAATTTCATGAAATGTGAACCACAGCTGAAACGCTTGAGCAATTTAGATACAAATCACCAGCTAGTGTGTTCAACTGCCATCATGGCAACCAAGGACAATAACCCAAACGTGGACCTCGGCTTGACTGCTAGATCTGTCAAATTGATTTTTGGCACACATCCTCAGCTTGCCATAATGTTATGTTATGTTCTGTTATGTTCATTTATATGGCACATAACCCAGACTGTACTGTGCAGACATTGCTTGTAGCTGGGCTCAGGGGCCAAAAAAGTGCAACAATATCCTAGGGTGTGTTGATGGAAATAACATGTTGGTTGAAAAATGACACCACAAACAAAATTTTAGGAAAAGGTTGTGTTTCTAGCTTTTCCTTGAAGGATATCAGAGAGTTCAGAAAGTGGAGTTGCAAGGTGAGGTTGTTCCTAAAACGAGGACTCAAAATATACATACTCCTATACCCTGTGGTTGAACGTTGTGAAGGAGGAAGAGGGACAGGAGCACGCTGTAAAATATGGTTTGATTTTCGAGCACAGATACTTAGGTGGCAATCCATGGATGCACTTAATAAAAAGGCTCAGAATTGTGAAAATTATCCATCGGGAAATGCAAAGCATGAAAATGCAAAGCCTGTCTAGCAGAAGAAACAGGAAAGGTCTTAAGAACTTTACAAATAAGTCTTACAGTCGCATTGTGTGGCTCTTCAAATAGCTCAGCAGTATGCCATACAGGGTATTGGCGTAATCAAGCCAGCAATTTACCATAGAGCCCACCACCACTGCATGGGTAGCATGCAGAAGAAAAAAAGAATCCACCTCAACCTGTGTAAAGAATAAAAGGAGAATCTGTCAACGTCATTGACTTGCTTAGTTAATTTAATTTCAGTATCCCCGATGACTCCTAGATTCTTGATCGTCAAAGTAAACCTGGTAGGCATATCAAACATGATAGGTGAACCAGGGCATCTCAAAGGCCTTTTAAGAGGTGGAAATGGGCCAGTAGCATAGTCTCAGTCTTGGATGGATTGAGTTGCAGTTTGTTATTACTCAATCAAAGTTTAACTTCAGACAGGCAGGACTGGAGATGGAAGAAATTCTCCTTGGAATACGATTGAAAATAAATAACACAAATTTACAAATGATGGTCAACAGTGGGAAACATAAATATTGAATAGAAGGGAGATATACAGGAACTCTGAGGGACTCTGCATGTAAAGAGAGAGGAGGCTGTTGTGAATCAGCTGATCGTGACAGACTGGTACCTGTTAGAAACGAACTTTGACATGAGTCCAGTGTGGAGCCTGAAATCCCCATATACTAGAAAGTCGAGATAAAAGGATATGGTGGTCCAGTGGCAAAGGTGGCTGATACATCTCACAACACCAACACAGACAAATGGCCCTGATCAAAATTGAGCAATAATTCATCCCATATTGAGACCAAGCAGTTTGAGTTCCATCTCCCAGATGGAACTCTGATTGCAGGGCCTCTAGGAGCTGGGTGTTCTCATGAAAAGCACTTAGTTGTTGAGTCGGCATATTTTTTTGAGGATCTTTGCGATCCAAGGAAGCCCTGCAACCAGTACTTAGTTCCCCACTTCCTCATGGTCTAATGTTTTTTTTTTTCAGGAGGGGTGTAATAAGGGTGGTTTTTAAACCCTGGGGGACAATTCTCTGTTGGAGAGATACATTGACTGAATCGGAAAGACATTTGGTCAAACCTGAGGAATGAAGTTGTGCTACGAGGGCAGGATGTGCATCCAAACTAGTTTGGGTAGTCTTGAGCTTATGTAGTAGAGGAAGGATGTCTTCCTCAGGCACACGTTTTAAATCAAAGGCAAATCTAGCCTGTGTACCGGTGGCTGGATCTGTTGATAGGGAAGGTGACTCATCACTCACCCTGGAAGCTTTCATAGATCTTATAGACCTTCCCAAGAGAGAAGACATTGAATTTGTTACCCAAGTGAGTTGAGAGTACAACATTCTGACATAAGCAGGTGGCACTAGTAAGATTCCTAACAATGGAGAAGAGTTTGCCATGATTATTGATGTCCAAGTAAATCTGGTTGTGAGGAAAAGAAGATTTAACTTTCTTAATGTCTGGTTTATACATGAGAAGTGCTTCTCGTGCTTCTTTTAAATGAGAAGACCCTCTACACACTAAAGTTACCTTTTTCCTGTGACAAATTTGTTTAAGTGACTTGAGTCTTGACGAAAACCACAGATGTGAGATTGTTATCCTTGGCTGAGAGAAATGGAGCAGCCTAATTGATTACCATTTGAAAGGTGGCTTGCCATTGATTGAACAACTTGTCAGCAAGGGATTCAGGACAGCACTGCTGCAGTATTGATAAAGGGAAATCAGCCTTGATTTGTATAAGGACCTTTTAGACTGTTGTGCCTCACAGGTGGAACAGCCTCTGATAGTGGGGGAACGGTGAAGCTTAAGGGGAAGATTTCTGATGTATTGGTCACTCCAAGAAAATGGTAAGCTCGCAACAAGAGAGAGATATATTCCTGGATAAATCAGGTCCAGGCAATGACCACTGTAATGGGAACAGGAAAGGGCATGGGACATGATGACAAAGCAGTATATAAATTGTGCGCGTTTTACAGAATCACCATCTGATGGACAATCATGCCAGATATTAAAATCCCCTAGCATAAGGCGTTTATTGCTTAGTGGGTGGATGAGAAGAAATCTTCCAAGCCAGATAAGAAGAAATGAGTAGGGCCAGGGGGGCATAAGACACAAGTGGCCCTTATCAAGCCTGAATGTGGAGTTTTAAATGAAAGAGAGCAAGTCGGGAACAACCCATTCCAAGTCAAATCTTCAACATTAGACACATGAAGAGAATTAAATGTTACTGCTACCCCTACACACCAACATTTTTTTTTGTTGGCTCAATTTATCAAATCAACATCCGGGGCTAAAACTTGGAGAGGAGTAGCCGATACCTACATTGCATCAGTAATTATTTTAACATTAAGCTTACAAGCTCATGAGCTCCCCATGCTAAACTTTGACAAATTATCAGGAGAACATTGCTCAATAATAGATGATCAAGCCCCACAAAGGTCACATGCATGGAACATGCAGAAATCATTGGTCATACGGGTGATGACATCGGATCAGGGTGAGGGTTTGTAAGTAACACAAATGTGTGTGTGAGCTGTAACTGAGGAATGTATCTCTGAATATCATTATTAACCCTACAGAAAATGAGGGTTTTTAGGCCACATAGAGCTGCAAAAGACAATGGGGGTGTTTTATTGCTGTATTGGTAACCATTTGGAAACATGTCCCTTGCATTGGTTTAATAACATCTATCTTTCAAATGAACAAAAAGATGATTTTTTCAATATGCCATAGTACACAACAGTTTAATATTTCTCATTGTATCATTTGTCGTGACATTTACTTGTGCTTTATAGTTCTTGCCCAAGGGCCATACTAAAAGTTAAGGACCCTCAAGACCGAATTAAAGGCCTGAGTGCAGTGAGCGCATTTAGCGAGGTTTACAGGCGCATAACTCTAGGTACAGCCAGAGGCTGTGGTCTGTAAAGCTATTATAACCCTTTCTGGGTGAAGGTGGATAAAAGGAAAGCAATCTGCCTTGAGTGCTTGACTACGAATTGGCTAGTTCCCAGCAACCATGTATATTATGGTAGGGAGGGAGTGGGCAGGGCTAATATTGCACCCGAGTTACATCTGCTAGGTGTGGCCCAAAAAGGTGAGTGAGTCGTGTTTGGGCAGTGGGGATGGAAAAAGTGTGTTGTGTATGCCAGCTGTGGCACGGCATACATTCTATAAAGGGGTGAAGCCTTCAGCCCTTCCTAAGCTAAGGAGGCGGGAGCAGGGGCAGGGTATTCGCTGTGCCTGGGCTGCGTTTGTCAGGAGTGGCCAAGGCAGACTTAATGATGTGAGCAGTAGGAGGGGCTCTCAGTGTATTTCTCCCATTGTGAGGTGTGCGCGCTGCCGGTGGTGGGGCTGTCAGCGCAGTGGCCCCTCTCAATATAGGATGGCCCTGCTGACAGCATTACCGGCAGTGGTGACTGGGTGAGTTACACTGTTCCCCTTCTCATTAACCAATTTCCAGTCCTTGTATTGCTTTTGTGAGCCATACGGCTCATATGGCCTGCAGAGTGCAATATGTCACAAACTATGTTTCTTCATGCAAATATGTGTTTTACCCTTTATGAGCTTTTCAAGGCAAAACACAGAAAAAGCCGGGATTATGACTATTTTGATGGGTTTTACCCCTGATCCTCCTGAGAGCAGATCCCCCACATTCATGAATTGAGGGGTTTAGGCTATAAATCCCATGTCGGCCCCCTACCCTCTCCCTTCATCCACAACATTCATTGTACCCAGACTCACCCTGACACACACACACATACACACGTACGTATGCACACGCAGACACGCATACAAATAATACATTTACTTGGTCCCTAAATCCCTCTTCTGGCCCTGCCACATCTGTCAGCCTCTGCGCACACTTGTGTGTGGCAAGGGGCATGGCTCGGGGTGAAAGGCGGGCTTGCGGTTTAGTATTTATTGTTTCTTACCCACAATACATACATCCTGGGAAAAAACCTAATACAACAAGATCAGTCTCATTCAGGCTGGACTCTCCTACTCTTGAATTTGCAGATATGCTTAGCCTTTAGGGAAATAGGGCAATATCAGAAAAAACAACCTAACATACTAGTGCGGGCCAGTTCTTTTGGTAAATATTGGCCAGTCTTTTGGGCAAGGTGGACGGGTTTGATGAGTTACTGACTGCTCTGTGTAGTTGGCACTTTTGACCAATGTTAATGGACAAATATGGTTGGTTGCAACACATTTTACAAGAAAATGTGCCTTGGGTAGTACTGGAAAAGTATGTGATGGAAAGTATTGTTTCTTCTGTTAATGATTGCAAATCTAATTTTGTATCTAGTGTTGTAAAAGTTCTTTATGGACTAAAATACAACAATACATAAATAAATAATATGTGTGACTGTTGGCCACTTTTTTATTGATGACTTGATCAATATTATGTCCCAGTCTGACCATTTCCCCAGAACATTAAGACCATTGGTTGAGGACAACTTCACTTAAATCTAAAGCTTGGATTTAAAAAACAGTGCGTAACTCCTACTGTTCAATTTAGTACTAACATTCTGTAAGAAAGGTCCACACTAATCCCAAAACCTAGCTTCTCCCCAACTAACTGATTCACCTCTAAATCGCCTAGCACTTTACAATACACAGAAAAACATCTCCGCATTCAAAAACATCATGGCTAACAATTCCAATGTGCACTCTTTACAAATACGAAAACTATATATAAGCATGACGTCTGAACGCTACCCATCCGATATGGATAAAGAGGATGAAGTATGCGGAATTCCAGAATTGCACTCAGAAGTGTCTTTAAGCCGTCACCCTTTTGCACATCATCTAGCAGATATTTTCAGTACACCTGGCCCGATAGCCTGTAATGGTAGAATTAAGGATGATTGTGCCCCCAACCAACATATAAAACGAATTTAATGCAGAGCTTCCTAGTTGAACGCCTGGAATCATGAATTATTATTGGTTTGTTTACAGTTAGTAAACTGTGAGAGTGTTCATGATCGACTAACATCAACCCGTGCAGCACCTTGTTCTTCTTTGATTGGTCCACTCCAATACCAAAATCCATGTAACCAAATACCATCTCGATGATTGTCCTCTTTAAATAGGGATGTGGTTTTACGTGCACTCTACTTTGTGCTGCTGACGACTTGGGCACAAAAACTACAGTCACTCCTTAGGCATTTTACTGCAAGTTGGTATCAATTACCAAGACATTTTTCTCCCAATCCTCCGCAAGATCAATTATGAAAATATCCGATAGTCCGAAGTGGTCTGATAAGCAGTGTAGGTATGCAAAGCCAGCACTACCCAAAGAACTACAAAACAAGAGAGCAAAATCTGGAGAATTGTCTCACATGACAATTGTCTGAAGATTACATCTTGCTCAATAGCTGAATCAGAATGGTTTGACAAATTTAGTTCTCTAAATCTTGCTAAAGCCTCAACCATTTCACGTATTGACACATCTCGGTGCCATTACACTGTGCCTGGTTATACTCCTAGTGACTTGAGGCTAATACTATCTGAAACCATGTTGTTCTGTCTAATAGAGGTTTAGGCCTCGCTTAACCTGCAAAATCCTAATAAATCAAGTGGTTTCGATTATTTACACATCCGTGTGTTTAAAGATGGGGGGTATCTGGGTTCCCATTTTAACTATTTTTGTTAATGAATTGAACACCACTAACACGATCATAGGAGTTGGCAAGGGGCAATCACAGTCCCAAACAAACCCCTAAATAATCAGCCAATCTCACTCCTAGACTCCCCATTAAAGCTGTAGGCTAGGCTTATATTATTGAAGCTTGACGAATGGGGTGAGCCAAACAATACCTAATCTCCAGTCCAAGCAGGCTTCAGGAAGACAATATCTAAAAGATATTAGACATTTGGATGAACAATGCTTATATACAAATGTGTCCTTTTGAACAAGACACCTTTGCTTGTAACCTTTGTTGATGTACAAATGGCGTTTGACTCTGTCCGAAGATGTCAACGTTGGGCCCCTTTAGCTGATCTGTCAATCTATGGGTGGCTAATTGATACAATCCATTTATGATATGCTAGCAAGTTTGCAGTGGTCTGTTGGGGTGCCTCATGGGAATGTCCAAACCTTTTAACATCAATAGAGAAATCTGACAGGGAATGTGTGATGGCCCCTCTTTTGTTTTCTTTATATACCCATTACACTGCATTATCTGAACAACGGTGAAGCAGATGACCCCAAACTAGGGAATACAAAATGGTCGATGCATCTTTGCACATACTATGTGATTTAAATATCAAAAAACCAATCTGGATTACAGTAACTATTGAATGGCTTTTTGGCCAAGTGTCATGATAAAGGGCTGACAATTAATTAAGCAATATGACCCGAGCGGCGGGGGCATTACCGACTCAGGTAATGCCCTGGGGCCCATAGTTATAGGCCCGAGCGAAGCGGGGCCTTAATGAAGGCCCCGGGGCATTACCAGACTCGGTAATGCCCCCGCCGCTCGGGTCATATTGCTATTAGTATCCCGGCCCGCAATATTTGCGTGACTGGGGTACTAAAAGCAATTTTTTTCTGTCCCGAAACGCTGCTGCGTTTCGGGACAGAAAAAAAGAAACGGCCAAGAAAATGGCCGCCGTCATGGAAAGGGAAAACGGAGTCCGTTTTCCCTTTCCATGGCGGTCATCGGGAGCAGACGCGCTGGGAACACATGTGTTCCCAGCGCGTCCGCTCCCAAAAAAGGATCAAGAAAAAGGTAAGTGGGGTTGGGAGGGAAGAAAAAAAAATAAAAAAGCCTACCTGCGTCCCCGGCGGGGGACGAGGAAAGCCCAAGCCGTGTGGAGGCGCTGAGCGTGGATGGCCCCGCTCTGAGTCTGCACACGGCTGGAGACTTCCCTCGTCCCCCGCTGGGGACGCAAAAAAGGATCAAGAAAAAGGTAAGTGGGGTTTGGAGGGCGGGAGTGGGAGGAAAAAAAAAAGTACCTGCGTCCCCAGCGGTGGACGAGGAAAGCCCCCAGCCGTGTGGAGGCGGGGGGCGGGGATGGCCCCGCTCCGAGTCTCCACACGGCTGGAGACTTCCCTCGTCCCCCGCCGGGGATGCAGAAACAAGAGGGTAAGTTGGGGGGGGGCGGGAGGGAGAAAAAAAATACTTACCCGAGTCCCCGGCGGGGGGCGAAGGCAGCCTCTCAGCCGCGGGGAGGCCCCGATTCGAGCCTCCCCATGGGCTGAGGGGTTGCCATGCCCCTCGCCGGGGAAAAAGGCCGTGGAATCCTGACGGAGGGATTCCCGGCCGGGTATGGACCTGGCAAGAGCCAATCAGAATGCTTGTTTCATTCTGATTGTCTCTCGCCGGGGTACTAATATCACTAAAACCAAACGATGTCCTATTCAGATAACAATCTTTCTAGACGATGCCAATGAGGTTGACAGCTACGACTATTTAGGGATGCACCTGGTAAGTGGTCAGGTAAAATCAGCAGCAAAGGTTTAGGGGCACTATAGTTGGCAATTCTACTAGATGGTGTGGTGGGCGAACCCTGTGACATGCAATGGAGTATATAACATGCAGGTCATCTCTGGCAAGAAGCCTCAACAATGCCATTTCTTTTTTTATATAAAGGAAATGCTTGGACAATTGGGCTTACTTTGACTTTTTAAAAAAGCCTTTCACATATGTAATACAATATGAAACCGATTACTGTGGTGCATTTGAAGAATGTTTTTTTTAGGGAGCTGTGGGACTCACCAAAAACGCTAATCTGCAGACTACCTGAGGTTTAAACCTATTTCTACTTTAAGTATCTAGATATTCTATGTCAGACATTTACAAAAACAAAAGTGCGACTTGGTATATTACTGTCATGCAGTTTTACTACACAATGGAACAGAGAGGAGACAGATGTGCAAACACTGTTGCATTTGGAAAGAAGACATATGACATTTTATATTCATATTGTGACTGTACGGATGCCCCAAAACGTCATATTTGAGGCCATTATTAAACGTATATGAGATTAGAACTATAAACAATGCACTTTATTTGATCACAATATTGAGTGATGATACTGAACTTTTACAGTTCCTTGAGAAAGTTTGGCACTTCAGGACAACATTATGTACAGAATTATAGCTAACTGGTACACCGTGGATATTATGAATCATCGTTTGACTGGATGTGAATCCATTTTTACATTTAAACATTTTTTCTGGAGATTGTAACATTTTTATTCAGGGTTTATTATGAAGAATGGTGGCTTTTGTCTCTCCTATTTTAAATGTGTGCAGTGAATAATGTTTGTGCCAAATATTGTCTCTCTGTAAATATTATTGTCATTGGCTGGTCGCACTTCTGTGTTTTGAATACAACACACTTGTGTTGATGTTTTTATGGCTATCAGAAGAAATAAAGCATAATTAAAATGAAGAAAACATAAAGAGAACACAGGTGTGATAACAATAGCAACAAGGAAGGAGTTCATGTGTTTAATGTGCCACTTCTTGACGATGGGATTGCAAACCACACCATGCTTGACTGTTAGACTATAGATGTATAATTGGATATTTAACTGGTATAATCAACGGGTATAGTCAACTGTGACACAGTAAGCACAACTTTAATGTATACAAGCTGTAACAGATAACAACAATACATTATAATGCCCACTGTTACTTGATGCATACCTGATAAGTCTGGAGTAAGAATAACTGGAGAAGATAGAAGAGCACAATATTTAGTACGAGAAACAAGGGGATAGAAAATAGAAAAGCAACTAAAATAATAAGTGGCATGGTGAATATAAGTCAAAGTTAGAAAGGGAGAGTTTCAGGTCTGGAGCATGGCTACTAATGCCCCAGTGGACACCAACCCGGAAAAGAAAGAAACACATGATCAAGGTAGTTGGGCTCCCATTGAGCTAATCTTGAAGTTCCACCTTGTTTGTTTGTTTTAATATTTGTAATGCGCACCAGACCCGAGAGTATCAGGGCACAAAATGCATCAAGAGGGTTGTTCAGATTTGGTTACATTGATGTGTGATATCAGGCATTATGTACATTTATACAGTAAATTGAGTGCAGGCAGTATGTACAGCATATAGGCAAAGAAAGGTAAGTAGGTTGCGCACTAGAGCATAGACATTGGAGTCAGTATATGCAGTATGTACAATTGAAACAAGTATGGCATTGTTGAAGTAGTGACAGGTCATGGGTCATTTTCCTTAATCCAGTGGATAGGGTTGGTCCTGAAGCGTGGGAACGGTAGGTCTTCCCTTAAGGGCGGAGGGAGGGTGTTCCAATATTGGACGGCTTTGATCGGGAAGCTGCTACCACCAGTCTTAATGTGTTTAATCTGCGCACCGTTAGAAGGTTGGCATTAGCAGTTCTCGTGGGACGGTTGGAGAGTTGTCTTGTGAACCTCGCTATGAGGTAATCAGGGGCAGCATTATGGAGACATGCATGTGTCAGGGAGGCTGTTTTCAGAAGGATTTTATCTTTCCTGGAAAGCCAGTTATTGGATCTTCTGAGGTTGGAAATGCAGGCTTTCTTCGGCAAGCTTAGGGCTGCTCCTAATGTATTGTTTTGTAAAAATCTGGCTCTTGTTAGTGATGCATTTGTTGCTCCCTACTTATAAGGCATTGCAATAATCCAATTTGGATAAGACGAGGGCTCTTGCTGGGGTGATACAGCGGTTAGCAGAAATGAAGGGCTTAGCTGCCCTGATTAACATACAGGTGTAAGCAGTAGAAGAGGCCATGGAGTTTACTTGCTTTTTAAAGATTAGTGTGGAGTCTAAGTAGAATCCAAGGGTTTTGACCTCCTTGGCTACTGTTATGATGCTGCCATCTATTTTGAGAGTGGAGTAGTTGTGGTGTATTTTGTTAAGGTTTGCGGTGGTGCCGAGAATGAGAAGTTCTGTTTTGTCATCATTCAGGCATAGACCATGAGAAGCCATCCATGCCTGGATGATGAGGTACACTCTATTCACAAAGAACAAATCCCTGTTGTAATCGCCCATCAATGGAATGAGGATCTGTGTATCATCGGCATAATTCGTGTAGGTGATACCCAGGCCATCTAGATCATCAAAAAGGGGCTTTGTGAAGATGTTGTACAAAATAGGGGACACACAGGAGCCCTGGGGCACACCGCAGGTGATGGGTATGGGGTCACCGGCTGCTGAGGGTGAGAAGACGTGCATTGTTCTATTGTCTAAGAAGGATTGGATCCATCCAATTGCTTCCTGTGAGAAATGGGCAGCAGAGTCTAAGTGGTTGCATAGGGTTTTATGGTCCACTAAGTCGAACGCCGCTGAAAGATCGAGCAGCAGCAGTAGTGCTGTCTTGCCATTGTCTCTCAGTGTGTCTATTTGTACCTTAAGGTTGATGAGCGCAGTTTCAGTTCCGTGTTGTGGTATAAAACCTGACTGACATACTCCTAGGAGGTGGTTGCATTCCAAGTATTGTTGGATTTGGATGTAAGCCACCTTGTCTAGAATTCTTAGCAGAAACGGGACATTGGTGATGGGGCAGTAGTTTGTAGGTATTGACAGGTCAAGTGTTTGTTTTTTCAGTAGAGGGAGGACCCAAGACTGTTTTAAGTTATTAGGTATGCTGCCAGTAGAGAAGGAGGCATTGATAAGTTTGGAGATGAAAGGGGAGAGGTCGCGAGCAGCATCTTTTATGATCTGGGCTGGGCAGGGGTCGCTGTGGCAGTTGAACGGTTTGAGGGTGAGGATGACTTTTTCAGCATCTAGGATGGAGACTTTTTTTGAAATTGAAGCAGGGTGGAGGTAGATTAGGAGGTAACGGGTTAGTCTGGGGTTGAGGCATTGGAATTTTGATGGGTGTAGCGGCAGGAATGAGTGTTTCTTTTTTATTGTTGATCTTAGCTTGGAGGGTTGTTACCTTGTTAGATAGGGCATTCTGGATGCTAGTACACCATGTTTTATCCTTGAGACAAGTGTCTGGGGCTTGGATAGGCGCTTCTAGCTCTTTAAGGATGGTAAAGAGTTCTTTAATGTTTGAGTTAGCTTGAGTGATGCAGAGGTTGTATGACAGTTGTTTGGTGTGGATAATTACTTTTTTGTAAAGGGTGGCTATTTTACTAAGGTTATTTTTGTTGATGTCAGAGGGATTGTGTCTCCAAGTTTGTTCGCTTTTGCATTTCTCTAGTCTGATTGCTTTCAGGTGGGGAGAGAACAAGGTGTTCACTTTTTTTTTGTTTTGTTCTTTCTAGTTTTCAATGGTGCTATGACGTCTAATGAGGATAGCATTATTTTGTTATATTCCTCAACTATAGTGAAGGGATCTGTATGGGCAGGCAACGAGTTCAGACTGGGAAGAATCAAATGAATGAGTTTATCAGCTGTAATATTTCTTTTGTTTCTGGTGGGGATGGCAGGAGCTATGCTATTGGCCTTTAAGGGGGGAGAGGGGTTGTAACTTCTAAAGAGAAGGAAATCAGGTTCTGATCAGACCAGGGCTGTGGTGTTATGGAGGTAATGGATGTTTGACAATTATACTCTACTATCCAATCGAGGCCCCTACCTTTAGTGTGGGTAGCACCTGTCACTTGTTGGGTAAATCATAATTCCTCAAGTGAGGCGTTGAGATGCATGGCATTTTGATCTAGTTGGTCGTTGAAACCTAGGTTGAGATCTCCTAGGAGAAGGCATTGTGAGGAATTTTTAAGGTTGTCAGATAAAATATTGGTTACATCTTCTTCTAAAGAGCCTAACGGGCTGGGGGGTCTGTGTATGAGGTATATAGACAAGGTCTGGGTGTCAGATACGAGTCTACATTTAATGGCGTGGTGAGTCTTAGAGTTAGACTGGTTTTGGCAATTATGGCAAGGCCCCCGCCTCGGGATGTAGTGCGATCTATTCTAAGGAGGGTGTAATCCCCGGGAATGGCTAGCATGATCGCTGGGCCTGCTGCTGGATGAAGCCAGGATTCAGTCATGGTGAGGAAGTCCATTTTTTCTATCTGGATTAGGTCAGCTATTTCAGTGGTGTGGGCCACTATAGAGCAGGCATTTAACCTTTTATACTGGTCTGTGTAGGTTGGTGGCTGATGGTACTGGTGAATTCTGGGTATTATAGTGGAGCTTCAGGCGGGTATTAGAGTCTCGGATGAGCCGGCTGTTAAGCTGGAGTGGGTGCTGGGATTTTTTTGTATTGGGCTGTGGGCCGCTCGGGTCTGCTGGTGTTAGTATTTAAGAGAAGGTGTGGTGTTTTAGCTGAGTGTTTGTGTATTTTAGGGAATCTAGCACAGAGTTTGCGCTTTCTCTGGAGGAGATTGCAATGTCAGGTATCTTGGAGAGCCTGACTCGTTGGAATATTGTAATGGGTCGTAGGAACCGCTAACGGCACGGAATGTGCCATGATAGGGCTTGGTGTACTAATTCACTTTTGGATGATCCTTAGTGAGATAGTGTAGATCATAGGCAGATGCATGGTTTGGGCGTGTGAAGGCTGTATGATGGCAGGAATGACAATGAGAACAGGGATGGGTGTCCCTGTGTAAAGGTTCAGGGATAGGGTAACCGTAGGTGGAGCATAGTGAAGTGGATAGAATGCACAGTTCAGAATGTCAGTGAAGGCTGACTCAGGTGCGGTAGTATGATAGATTCTGGTGCAAATAGGAACAATCTACTGTGGTGTTTAGGTAGAGGGCGATCTGTCTTGGGCAGTGTGATGTTGCAAGTACATGTGCAATTGTGCAGGATTAGAGCAATAAGGCAGTAGACGTCGCAAAGAGGGGTATGGCGGCAAGCAGTAAACAAAGACAACCGACTGAGGCAGTGGCAATGGTTGGGGCAATATGCATAAACGGTACAATCAGGTGTTTTAGCAACATGCAGTAGGCAGAAGTTGCAGTCAGTAATTGGCAGTAGGCAATAGACACAATCAAAATAACTAACAGCAGGCAATGGCAAAGTCGATACCTAGGGCAATTGGCAGTAGGCTCAATCAGGTATTTAGCAGTATGCAGTAGGCAGAAGTTGCAATGGGCAGTAGGCAGAGTCAGTTATTGGCAGTAGGCAATAGACACAATCAAATCATTAGCAGCAGGCAATAGGCAACCTCAGTATCTGAGGCAATAGGCTATAAAACCAATATGCACGATCACGTATTAGGGGTTATGGGCAGGACAACAATCTGGGGCAGCAGGTGGAGAGCACGATCAACTGCAGCTGAACGGGATCAGGAGATTTGGGAGGGGAAGATTAGGGAGTAAATTAGTGGCAAAAAGTGGCCAGTGCTAGGCAGGCGGTGTACCGCAGGATGACTGGGCAGGGTGGGGTGTAGATATCACATGCTAGTCCGCTGAAGACATACCGGGGTGAGGGGCAGGTAGTGAGGTGAACAGGGCGTTGGTAGGCAGGCCAAACAGCATACTAGGTTGGGTGGGTGATAGTACTTTATAGCACAGTATAATAACAGAAGTAAATCAAATTAGTGCGAGGATACAATTACAAGGTGCGCCAATTTGGAGAAATGCAGTACATGCCGTGTATCGACAAACATGGCTTAGGTATTGCATTAGTGTCTGCAGGCGTGGGGTGCCAATGGGAAGTGCAAGTGTTCAGTGGTACGCTACAAGCAACTTGTAGCTAGGTACCTGAATTCGGTGATCTTAATGTTCCATCATAGAGGCCGCAAGGAACGTGGTGGAAGATGCGCGTGAGCTGTAGACCAAACGCCGGCTGCACATGGTCAGCTCAGTCAGCTGGCCTTCTTCCTAGGCCTTACTCCACCGGCCGGCTTCCGCCTGCCGGTGATTGGACTGCAGCTAAGAGGAAAGGCTGAACCAATTTGCTGGCTCCTGGAGGCCTGGTTCCTGCAGGACAGGGTCAGGCAAATCAATAGACCAAGGCGGCGGCCATCTTGGAAATGGGACACATCTCTGGATTTCGAATTCGGTCGTAGACTGTGCAAGAAAGCAGCATGGGTTGGCAAGTTGGTGACAAAGGTAGGGCAGGGCACAAAAAACGTTCAATTCTGGAAGCTGGTGGGAGGGTAGGCAGTGGGCTTTGGAGGGGCTGCTTGGCTACAGTTAATGTGCCTGAACTTACCTCTACACCCTATGCTGGATACTTGATGCTGCTGGGCGTGCTCCTGCAGCACGAGGCAGGGCTAGGAGCTCCTGCTCCGGCGAATGCGATGGTGGACCTTAGTTCTCTCCACACTGTTGAGGCATATCCTTTCTCATTGACTGCCCTTGGGGCTGTGAGTACAAATACATTTGACAGCATCCGTAGTGATGTCTTCCAATGAGAGAGTTGAGGTTTGTAAAATCCACAGTCACAAAATCTCATTGCATTGCAAACGCCCAAAATTACGTGATCCCCCATACGGCAACCACATGAACTCAACAAAGTATACTAGAAAGAAGGCCCCAACAACAATGACTCTGAGCCACAGAGAGGCCAGCACCTTCCCTGCGGCTGCCGCGAGCATGAATATTCACATAATCATTCGTTTTACATGTATGTTCCTCCAACTGGTACGAAGGTGTCCTCCTTAAAATGATTCCTCAGCTTGTCCTTCAAACCACTCTGGAGTAACACCTGTCTTCACACCTTGGAAAATAAGAAATCCAACTGTTTCCCCTGGGAGCCACAGGAATTGCTATGAGGATCTCATTTGCATGATCCACTAACATACGTGCTCTTCGGAAAATGATCTAGTAATGTACGTTCTACTGACTCTTGCATGATGGCAAGCGTTTCACTAAGCACAGTAGTCCCTCGTTGATGCTCGTACTGCAACTTTGTGTGTTACTGACATTAATATAACATGTCAACAGTTCTCTCTTGGAATTCATGCCCGCCAGCAGCCATCCAAATCTCTGGACTGGGAAGCTTCTAGGCCACAACTATTGCTAATGGTGAAGGATTGTTTTCCATACACAACCGTGACCCATACTCCTTCTGGCTCTGCCACAATTCAAGTTGCTTGAGAAGTCTGCCTTCATGTTGCTACAGCCATAACTCTGATCACTATACTTTGATAGCCGACCCCCAAATAAGGCAACAACCAACGTATGTTACTGTGAACTAAAATAAAGCATCACATGACAGGACATCTTAATTATTACCTTCTTGACATCAATTTTGACATCAAGGTCCCAGGTTTTTATTTTTTCAATTAAACGGTACTAGAGTGACCACTCCATTTCCTTACCATCTGCTACCAGCATCATTCACCTTTGTACACAGTCTATTCTTCACAATTCCACTCGGACACATTTTGGAGCTTGAACTGGGTTATAAAGTGCAGGGATGGCTGGACATATAAGCATATAAGCTACCAGACTAAGTGCCTGATTTAAAACTGTATTTTTTACATGGGAACGTCCCATCGAAAACATTGTCGCAAAGTAGGTACTTTATTTTATGCATTTCTAAGGTCGGAGGAGCCGTTACAGGAATCCGACTTAGTTGCGTATTTATAACGCACCCAGGTTTCTAAGCGTGACCCGGTGTTCGAACCTGTGTTGCTCCGTGTCATCCAATGCAAGCACGCTGCCGCTGAGCTATCCTCCCGGGATATTTACTCTCAGTATTGCTTGAGCACCCTCTTGAGCCCTTCATGCATAAAACAAGACATTGTTTACTGACCTAGAATTCTCCAAATGTGCCGTGGAAACATAGCCCAGTTATCACCACACATTAGGACAAATCCATCGTCTCCGTTTATCAGAACAATGGTCCAGCTAACTGGACTGAAATCCACCCACGTTATCACAAAACCTTCTTCCACACTACAACCCTCCCTCACTTTTCCCTCCTTGAGTCTGAGGCCTCTGTCTCCTGCTACCCCATCCTATTTCCTCCAGGACACGTATTAATAAGTTCTGGGTACCCTTGGTGGGGCACAGTAGGACGCTCCATGGACACACCGTTGCCGTCTGAAATGACTACAGTGGCGTTATGGTGCAGTATAACACTTAAAAGCGTAACGTAGCATACTGCCATCACTTATGCGACCCACCACCACGGAGTTGCAGCAATGGGAAACAAGCAAATCACCTCAGGAGGCTGGTATGTGCCCACACCTCGTGGGGGAGTGGGCATTCAGTCAGGGGACGTTGCACAGGTGGTACGGCTTCCAATATTTTGAAGACAGAACATACCTATGCAAGTTAACTGCAGGGTTCATTCGCATTCAGTGATTTCGGTTTAATGGTCAGAGCCACACCGATGTTTTCTTCGACAAATAAAATGCCCTTGTTACTGTTCAAAATATATTTAGCTAAAAAGCAGCAATAGCTGTGCTTTCAAAATATGTTCATACATAACAGGCACAAACATAACCAGCTGTGCTGACAAGCAAAGCAATGACCTCACTGCTGCCTCCTTCCTGTTGCATGCTACACCTGTTTCTTGCTGCTGTCCTTGAGAGATAAGCATTCCGGGCAGTAATTATGGCAGGGTTTGATGTGTTTTTGGAGGCCAAGGAGTTACAGTTCCTGTCTTATGAAGGGAGTGATGGCCTAAAATGGTGTAGGAGTTTATTATGAACAGCTGCAGAGAACGGCCATAACACCCTGTTTTGGTTGAACATGGAAACGAAAAATCAATATGGCTGTTTTCCATTTGAAGCGGTCAGGGATGTAAGTTGTTAATGCATCACTCCTAAAAGGTACCTCATACCGTACGTTTAGCAGCATGTCAGCGGTCCATGAGCTGGCATTATTCCATTGAGATCTGGGGCCAGATTACAGAAACTTTGCACCGGTGAAAGTGCAAAGTTGCACGGTATTAGCACTAGAGCACAGTTTGCCCTATTTTTAAAAACAGTGGCACACAATAGAATACTACTGCACCATGACAAGGGCAATTTGGCATATTAAAAGCACCAGGGCAAAAATTGCAATTGTCCTGCTCTCATCTCGCACAACGGTTCCCCTCGTGTTGTTGACTGAGTCTAATTTATAAAGTGCTACATGACTGAAGCTGAAAGTGTCTCTTTGACCTAGGTGACAATGCAGCATTGTTTTTGGAAACGTGTAATGACGGCTCAACATATTGGAACGCTCAAGGATTACAACTAGCATCCTCGCGGCAGATCGCAATAGCATCCTTTTGCCTCACTCTGAGGACCCAATCCCCTATGGTCTCCATCATCTCCCCAGCACCTAAACAATAATGCATCAATCATTGCTATTTCAAGTAATAGACTGTTGGAACTAAAATAACAACTAAAATAATGAATTAAAGTGTCCCACTGCTCGGCAAAGGCCTGACATCGGGGAGGGCAGTGAGGTATGTTATAAGCCCCTGTGGATGGTGGCAGTTGCCTTCCCTTCTTTGAAGGGGGGCCCCATTTTACATCACTGGTTGCCCTCAATCTTCCACAGATGAATGTCCAGAAAAGTCTTGTAATGTCACAGGATCAAAACCACCCAATTCGTAGGTGATTGAGTGACACACTAAACATGTTCACCCCGCATTTAGAGGGGGCGAAAGGGGCCTTTTTTAATGATCAGGAATAACACGTCAGGATACTTTAAAGTGTCCTGCTGAGGCTGCAAACCTGCTGCCTAGCTGCTGTTGACAAGTACATTCCATTCCTGTCAATGAATCATGCAGTGGTTACTGCGTTCATTCGAGTGTGCACGTTGTGTGTGTTTGGTTTGTTACAATCCCTTTAGCGTTGTCATGCGTTGGTGGGCAATATAATGATCACTTGGAAAACCAAAGTTGAAATGCATATTGGTAAATTTGAGTGCCACTATGGTTAAGAAGATAGGACACTGTGTTTAGCACTTGTTACAGAGATGTGTGTTCATTTGCCAGATCATAGTGCCACATTCTGGCAAGGCGGACTCTGCTATTCCCATGTCTGAGGTTGATACACTTGCACCTACTGTGTTACAAAACAAGGTACCTACACTAGATCAAACTAGCTAAATACAAGTGTGTAGTATCAGTATGGTGCATTTCTAAAGCGTGCTCCCTCCTGAAGAGCGCTGTGAGCATTTAGTGGCAACTCCATTGAAAAGCGAAAAGCCTTAGGGCCTGATTCACATAGTGTTTTCCAATGGGATTGCTCCATTATAAAGCGCTTCTGTGAATGGGCATCATTACGAACCTGGTGGTACAGGGTAAACATCGGCGTAAAAGGTGCCGGCGCCGTTTACCCCGTACTGCCTCATTACGAGGTCCCCTTGCGGGACCCAGGAAGCAACGCCTGGTCAAACCAGGCGTGCTTACCGGGTTCCGCGAGGGGAAGAGAGAGCAAACAACGGGCCAACTCGTAATGGCCTGTTGTTTGCACTCTCTCCCATTCAGCCCTATGGGGGCTGAAATGGGAATGGGGAAGGACCGGGCCCGGGTCCTTGGAGGAAGGAATTACTGGGCCTTCCGAACTCGGAATGGCCCGGTTATTCCTCATTCTGAGGACCCGACCCGGACGCGATTTCGGCGGCAGCCATGCCGCCAATAGCGGCATGGCTACCGCCGAGGTTGTAATGAGGCCCAATGTGTCTCTTAGTACGGAGAGGCAATTAGGTATCCAAATTCAAGACTCTGCAGCCAAAGTGTTGAGGCTCATGTTCTGGCTTTCCTACCAAATTGTACAGTGATGCTGGACAATCATCTGATATCACTGTAGTACAGCGCTGCCTTCTGTAGAAATGTTTGCTCTCTCACATTCTTGTGAAATTGGATACACCATTTTTTGCACTTTATTGTTATGTAGGCCATTTTATTGGAAGGGAGTCTAGAGAGAAAAGAGCCAATCCAATATCTCAGGCCTGTGGCAACCTTATTTTCAGATATGCGCCTTGTTATTAAAGAAAGTTTGCTTTGTTGCACAATTTCCAATGTTCTTCTGCACATAATTAATAGCAAACGAAAAGTTTGTAGTTTGCATGTATTTAAAGTTTTAAAATACAGTACGATGGAAAAACCTCTGTTGAGATCTTTAGGCGTACATCAATTAGTTGCATAAGTTGCTTGAAAAGCTAAAATCATTCACCTTTATTATAACATGCTTCCGTTTGTTTATGTTCAGTTATTATGTGTTTTATGTATGTTAAGGTCACGTCCACAAAACGGGGTATTATTTTTCGAAATGACAGTGAAACAGTGACATATATGTGCACGTTAAACTGAGTTTCGTTAAGTGCAGGGATTTAACTCTGGGCTCAAATGTCAGCTTCACCACTTAATTAAAGTGTGTGATCCTGGTCAACACAATTAACCTACAAGTCCCTAATTAATTCCAAATTGTCTGCCCCTAACATTGATTTCGTTCTCAGCATACTCTTCAGAAAACCTAATGTTTCTTCTTATATACTATTCGAACACCCTAGTGGTGTTTCTAGAAACCTTATTGGTCAATCTGTGGGCTATACGCACTTGTACAGCCCGCAGATTGATTAAAGCCTGCAAATATTTAATTAGTGCTTACCTCCAATGCAGCGCCAGTATTGTAGGCCAGAATTCTATTAATCCTGATTACCACCACATACGCCCATTAAAAGACACTCCCTGCATTAACTTCAATGAAACATGGCAAACGGAACTGAGACAGTTAAAGTTCTGTGTGTCCTGTTGCAGTAGAAGCGTGCCTGTCATGGGCATGCCCCCTCAAGGAAGTAAAATTCCTTTCATCTTCACTCTGTAGCAATGTCCTGACACAACATCTGTGCACGACACAACTTAATCCCCCATTTATGCCGCTACAATAGCTTGCATGTAAAACATTAACTGGACCCTCACACCACTTCTTGAGATGGTTTCCCAAGCTTCATAATGTGCGTGCTGTGGAAACCTGCAGGCTAATTCATAGAATCCAGCGCACAAGTAGCGCACGCGGCTGGCGCACAGCGTGCGCCTGCGATAGTCTGCGCCAGGCACGTGCGCTAAAACAGATTTCCGCGCACAGCGTATTCATGGATTTCAAGCTCCCAAAACAGCCGTGGCGCAGAGAATCGCAGCGAGCCTGCAGCAGCGCCAGTAACGCCCCCAAGAACGCCCTCGCGCACGGAAAAGCCATCAAAAGCGCTAAATCATCGCTAAGGGCTGCGCTAACCCCGGACCACTTCACAGGGCAGGCAAACAAGGAAAGCAAAGCGGGCAATCTCCAAATCAGGAGTACGCGGGAAGTACTACACGCGACTAGGCAGGGAACGTGAATCACAGGGGTACGCAGGAATCATCACACGCGAACAGCCAGGGTGCGTGTATTACAGGGGTAGCGGGAAGTCCAACACGCGATGGGCCAGGGAACGTGTATTACAGGGGGACGCGTGAAGTAGAACACGCGATAGGCCAGGGAACGTGCATCACAGGGGTACGCGGGAATCATCACACGCGAACAGCCAGGATGCGTGTATTACAGGGGTAGCGGGAAGTTCAACACGCGATGGGCCAGGGAACGTGTATTACAGGGGGACGCGTGAAGTAGAACACGCGATAGGCCAGGGAACGTGTATTACAGGGGTACGCGGGAATCATCACACGCGAACAGGCAGGGTGCGTGTATTACAGGGGTAGCGGGAAGTTCAACACGCGATTGGCCAGGGTACGTGTATCACAGGGGTGCGTGGGAATTATCACATGCGAATAGGCTGGGTGGGCCCCCACAGGTGTACCCTGTACACCCTCCCCGGCCCCTGCAGGCAGCCCACAAAACAGTGGACTACCCTGCACACCTGATCATGTCCCCCTGCACCCCCATCCACCCGGGGCACCCTCCACCAGGCCCCCACCCATGTCTCCCACCACCCCCACCCCCCAGCAGTGCAGGGGCACCTGCCATCAGGCCCCCAGCCATGTCTCCCACCACCCCAACCCCCATCCACCAGGGGCACCCTCCACCAGGCCCCCACCCATGTCTCCCACCACCCCCACCCACCAGCACTGTGGGGCACGTGGCCAGCAGGCAGTCAGGCAGCAGCCGATGGCAGGTGGGAGCGTGCTCAGGGTTCTTGGGGACTTAAATTCGGCCTCCTGGCCAGGAGCGTGGTCTTTCGTGTTAGAACGCGTGGACAGCCTGATAGGGAGTGATTTTGCACCAGAAAACCCCACACTCATCGCGCGAAAACCCGCATCGCGCGAAAACCCGTCACCAGCATATGTGCGTCAATAGTTACCTGCACGTGCAGTGTCAAAGCGTGTGATTGGTGAAAAGTGAGCGACACGCAGGAGTGTCGAAGCGCGTGATTGGTGAAAAAGGATCCACATGCAGGAGTGACAAAGCATGTGATTGGTGAAAAGTGAGCTACACGCAGGAGTGTCGAAGCGCGTGATTGGTGAAAAAGGATCCACATGCAGGAGTGACAAAGCGTGTGATTGGTGAAAAGATACCTACACGCAGGAGTGCCAAAGCGTGTGATTGGTGAAAATGGGCCAAGCACGTACACGCCGTAAGTGACGATGTACGTGTGGGCCTGTATAAAAGGTAGTGTTGAACACAATTTCCTTGTACGTGCTTTTCGTGGCGAGCGAGTGGGTGAATTCGGTACTTCTTGTCGTTTCACACGCGATTTACTTCACGGCGTTTCCAGTTCGTACTCCCTGTTACCTCTGACAGCTCTTTTCTCTTTTTCCTCTTGTACTGGTTTTCCTGGGCCTGTTCCCTCAAACAGTGTCCCCTTCTACAGTTGTCCTGTCTCCTCAGACAGCGTACACCTCTTCTTTTGGCGGGGGTGTTGCCAACCAAAAGTGCTATTTTTTCACGCTCTTTTACCTGGCAGACGGTGAGTCACGCACGTATCTAACATCTGTGCTTGCCCCGTGTGTAGCCTACCCCTTCAGAGGTCAATCTAGGCCGCGTGTGACACGCATACGTTCATTGTGTTACTGGATGCCACAGCGTAGTGCAGGGTTTTCCATCAGCACACGTGGTCTAGGAGGGGTATTGTGCACGTTCCTTAACTTTTTTGGGGTGCCTGTGCGTTGCGTGACCCGTCATCTTTCCCCAGGGGTGTCATATAGCCTTGCCACTGCACTAGGGTACGAATACCATCTGGTACCCAACCCCTTTGACACCCAATTGCCCAGGACAATTGTGCACACCCACTCCCATACGCACAATACCATCAGTGCCATGGTTGGGAGGCGTGCAAGCCGTAAGGGTGGCAAAGGTGGCCGAGCCACACGTGGTGGCCGTGGAGGATCCAACAGGGGACGTGGTTGTGACTTGCAGGGCGCCCCTGTTCCCCCCAGTCTGGAGGAACAGTCAGGGACACCCATGCCCCCCCCCCCCCCCCCAGTTGAGAGTCATGTGGCTGATACCAACCCTGATCAGCCCATGTCGGACCAGGCCATTGTGGCACCAGACCTGTCCGAGGGTGATTCCATCGCTGACATCCAGGTCAGCAGGTCCACTGTACGTGCACCGGTGCACATTGGTGTCATCAGGGCACGCGCATCTATGCCAGATAGGTCATCTGCTGGCCCCCGTAGCCAGGGTGTGGCTCAATCCACCCCACCTCTCATACACCCTGCCAAGACTGTGTCGGTCCTAGTTCATGCACCTCAGATCAGGCCTGACCCCATCCCACTACCCCCAATGCCTGCACCTACTCCCATGCTGAGTGGGCAATCACACACACCCAGTACAGAGTCCACCACGGCTCCTGCCCCTAGTGTCCACAGCGGCGTAGGACACTCTGGATCCCCACCCCCTTCCAAGCGCAAGAGGAAGAGTGCACGTCCGGCACAGGCTGATGCCCCAGACACGGCTGCACAGTCCGGCCCATCAAGGAAGCCAAGCTTCACAGACGCCGAACTTAATGCACTTGTTCAGTATGTGTCAGATCATGATAGGGACATGGTCATCGTTGCAGGGTCCAAGACCACACATGCCAGACGCCAGGCACACTGGCAGACCATTGCTGACAGAATAAGTGCCCTTGGAGTAGTGAGGCGCACAGCTAGTGATTGCCAGAAGCGCTGGAATGACCTTAAGCGCAGGGCAAAGGATAAGCTGGCCTCAAGTCATGCCGCAACCTTGGTGACTGGAGGTGGGTCCCCAGCACAGGAAATAGAACTCACACCACACGAGTCCGTAGCTGGATCCTACGTCACCGAGGGACAACTCCAAGGTGTGGGAGACCTCCCTGATTACGAGGCATCATCCGGTGAGTGCACATGCATGTGTGTATCATCCATGTGCATGGTGTGTGTGTGAAGCATTCATGTTGGGTGCCTGTCAAGGGGGTGTGTGGCAGAGTTGACAGTGGCACCCATGTGCCTCATCCAGTATGTTCAGTGCAACACCATCTGGCCACAGCACTATCCCTACTGGCAACAGTGCACATATGGGCCAACACCATGGAAGTTGCCCTTGATTAGTAATTTTGTCACTACATTGTTGCTCATACTCCCCTGTCTATTCATCTGATGTCTTACATACCATTCCTCTCCTTTCCCCCAGCCATTAAAGTTTCATCTTCACATGCCTGACATGCAATGATACCACATGCTAATGCGTCCTCTGTATATTAATGCCTACCAACATGCAGTCATAATGTGGATGTAGCCTTGACATCCACCTCCTTCCTGGGTCCTTTGGTACCGTCTGGTTTCGAGCCCCATTCCCTCACACTCCATGCTGCTCTTCATGGTCTATCTTCCATGACTTCTACAGTTCAGACCATCGTGCCCTACGCACGACACCTGCTTGCCAAAAGTCAAATGAGGGCAGCCTGCCCTCCAATGCGACCCACCCTATTGCTGACCAGTGCATCTGAGCCTACTCTAAGCTAACTCTCACTGACATCTGCTCATACATGCCTTTGCCTGTCCCATAGACCCTTCACATGGTCCCTGTCCTCTCTCCTTGCTCCTCTTCCACCATCATAGGTGGGACCCGTTGGGGTGTACTCCTGGCCTCCTTCCAATCCTCAGATACCACTAATGATGTGCATGGTAATGGGAGCGTCTCAGTCCAAGGCCCTTAGGCCAACCTCAATCTCCTTGAGAAATGCTACCCACATCTCATCAACTTCCTTACCTCTCCTGCTGTCCCCCCTCCTCTCTCCTCATCAATCCTGCACTGCCTCCCTGCACCCTCCCATGAACCTTCTCCGCCTCCCACTCCAACTCCTACACATGCGGCACCTCTGATCTCTAGCACTCCCCGTAAGTCCTACAAGGCTGTCAACCTCCTCCACAATTACACTCCTTTCACTGCGGCTGCATCAGGCATTCCTCCGATAACTGTCACTTACATGAGGTTATGCACCTTGACATCCTTGGTCTCATGGAAACATGTCTGACGGCCAGCTCTGTCTGCATCCTTGACCCTCTCCTTGGCCCGCCACTACTGTGCAGGGGGGGTGTGCCCTTGGCTTCCCTGAGGGTATTCCTGCCACTGTCACACCTACTTAGACCTACTCCACTCTGGAATGGCTTGTGTGAGGTTTCTGTCCACCACACCTTGACATTCCAAACAGTGCGTACTGTGTCTGGGAAAACTGGTCAAATGTACTACTTCCTTTCTGAGTGTCCTCACCTCTCCTCCTCACTCATGTCCCCAGACACAGAATTCCTCATCCTTGGTGCGGTACGCATCCACCTGCATGCCTGTTGACGCCCCCACGTGACCTTTCTGTGACCTCAGCAACTCCCTCTCACCCTCTAGACTCCCGTCTGTCCCTACTCATTCTGCAGGGCACACTCTTGATGCTCTGATCTCATCTGACTTTCCCCTCTCCGTCCATCTCTGCACTCCTCTCTCCTGGAGTGATCACATTCTCCTCTCCTCCCAGCTCACCCTCAACACCCCACAGGCAAAGCCACCCTCACCACTGTCACACACCTTCTTGGTATTCCGACCCATGAAGTGTGTGTCAGTCGAGGCTCATGCTGCCAAAATGTCCCCCCCATCCAGCTCCCCCTTAGGCTCACTCCCATCCTGACAGGGCCCACTCCATGCTCCACTCCATGTCAGGTACACTGGATGTCTTAGCCACGGTCATGACCACCTGTCTGAAGCCCCATGCCAATGCAGAGTCCTGGCATGACTCGGATCTTGGGAACCCAAACCACAGGTGCCGGGTGGCAGAGAGGGAATGTCCTGCATCATGGCCATCCTCTGGCAAACTGGCCTGCCACATGCTCCAAAGGCAATAGCGCCTCACCCTTCTCACCAAGATGAGATCCTCAATCCAAGGGCACATATCTGCGGCATGTGACAACTCTGCAGGACACATAGAAATCTGAAAGGACCTTGCCGAGCCAGAGGCAGTGTGTACCTCCCCTGTCCCCTCCGAGCCCACAGCACAGCATGATTGTCTCTGTACCCCTATAGGCCACCCCCCCAGCACTTGTCTGCGCCTAACACCATCTGCCCTTGACGTCAAGTCCTACTTACCTTGTACAGCACTTCCAGCCGCCACTCCCCCTTGCACTTCATTGTGCCACCCACCCCTGCACTTGCGTGACATGAATGACACCAGCACCAGTAGTATTGTTGACTGGCATCCCCTTCTGCCCCACCACCCCTCAGTGCTCCGCTGCACCTACAAACATTACTTGACCGGTGCTTCACGAATGCAAAATTATTCCGTTACAGGTGTTGGGGAGGTGGAATCACAAAGTTTACTGCATTATGTTGATCTAGACAAGGCACTGTGCATCGTTGCCAATTTGGACTAGCAGATCCATGTACAACATGTATACTAATTGATGTGACGATGCAATGTCAGGACCAGAGTGGTAGAAATCCAAAAAAGTAGCCCTCCTCTCCCTCTTCACTTGGTGGCTATGTCACATGCCATGTGTGTGATGGCATGTGCCTTTGACATGGCAATCACCGCCCAATGTGTGATGGCAGTGCTAGGCATCAAGGTGAGCAGGCGTTGCTCTCCAATCAGTACATAGTATGCCCTGAGCCTCCCCTACAGACCCAGTGATGGTGAATGCATAGGAGGACTCCCAGTCATGTAGGACATGTGTCGTAGGACTACTGCCTATGTTGTTCATCAGCCCTTGTTGCATGCCATGGTGCTAATGCCTGTTTCCATTTTTCTCTTTCATGTCTTTGCAGGGGACGAAGCACTTGTTGATGCTGGGGATGTGGTGGTGGAGCCGTCCCAGGAGGGCAACCCGGGCCGACCTACCACAAGTGAGGGACGTGGTGTGTTTGTGGGTGAAAACCCACAAGTGCTGCAGGCCGTGCTGTCGAGGGGTGTCTCTGGGGGTTCCTCCCCCGAGCAGTATTCAGGTGTAGACTCGGAGGATGACACCTATGTGCAGTCGCAGGTGAGTGTTCTTGGGAGAGAATCTCCTCTGTCCGACCCACCTGCAGCCAGGCCATTGGCCTCAATGGGGATGTCAGTGTCGGCAGATCAGCCTCAGGTGGTTACGGATGCAGGGCCACACCACCCAATCTCTGATCCTGTTCCTGGGGCTGCAGATCAGAGAGGGAATGCAGTCCTGCAGCCTGAGGCCTTGCCGGCACAGCAAGGCGCAGTCCGCCTTGCCCCAGGCAGGTGTGGTGCCCGTCAACGTGGTGGCCGTATGCCACCTGGCAATACCGTATGGGAGCAATCCATCTACGGTAAGGCCACCCAACAGGCAGCATCATCCGAGATGATTGCACAGGCCATGGATAGGGTGGCCACTTCCATTGTCCCCCCAGAAAGGCTGATGGAGCGACTGGAGCAGGCTACAGAGTCCATCTGCCAGGCACACAGGGAGGATATGTTGGCGTCCAACATGGACAGGCGGGCGGCACTGGCGACTCTGGGGGAATCACTTTCCATGGAGTCCCAGCGCCACAGGGAAGCCCTGAGGGAAGAACTCCGTCACCTCAGGTCGACCCTGTTAGAGCTTGAGGCTTCATCCCATAGAAGGACAGAGGAGCAGCTGGAGCGTCTGACACGGACGCTCTCGGCCGAGATGCAGGCAACTCGTGCGGAGGTCAGGTCATCCCGGGAGTTACTGCATGGGGACCTCCGCATGATTATAACCCAGAACCAGAACTACCAGACCCGCCTGCTTGCAGCCATGGAGGAGCAAACTCGTGCTTTGCGTGGGCTGCCTCCCATTGTCACACCATCTTCTGAGGCAGCTCCCCCACCTCCAGAGTCAGCTGCAGGGTCTGGGCAGAGCCATAGCGACTCATCTCCCACAACAGAGTAGCCGTGTGGGCCACGAGCCTATGGGGTGTTTTCCTTTCCCATGATCCACACAGGTGGATTGTGGCGTGCATCCTGTCCTCGGACCTCATAGGTGGCCCCCCCCCCCCCCGCCGGCCCTTTCATGGCCATTTTTTCTCTTTTTCATTTTTATTTTGCAAGAGTGTTGCCTTGTGTGGGTACCTGGGCATACACTGTATTGTGGCTGGGCACATGCAGGCTTGTCCTGAGTTTGGTTTCGATGCTTGGGTAGCAGACATCCACACCCCTCCTGCTTCCCTTTCCATGGGCTTGCAAAGGGTGTGCCCAAGTGACAGCAAATTACACGGTGACATTGGACTCCCATGAGCTGTTGGCCAGTCCATAGTCAATACTGTGTAGACATTCATAGTGTTCATTGTTGTTGCACCTAACTATGCATGATGGTATGATATGTGCCTCTACTTACATATGTTGCTCATGTTTTGCAGGTATTTCACACAGATCTTCACAAGGGCATACTCTCTGGAGTCACACTACATGTCGGTAGATGTGCACTGACACTTTTGCATGGCGCCATCACTGTACATCTGGACGGTGAGGACATACCAGCTGAATCAGGTAATGAGACTACCATTGATTACATGCAATGTGTCTTGTTTGGGTGGGCTTCAGGGTGGGTTGGTGTGTAATTTGATAGAAATTACTCTTACACAGGTGTGTAGTAGTGGCTCCAGGGCGGTTAGCTGCTCAAGTGCGGCTATGTTCCATTTGGGGCACTGCTATTTGTGACACTGGTGTCATGTTGTGATGGCCAGTTTGTTTGCTGTCACATACCATGACATGGTGTCCTCAGTGGCGGGACTGTGAAGGGAGTGGGTGACATGGCAATGTTGTCATGTAGTGAATCGCCTGTGGCAATGCATTTTAGAATGATGGAGTTGTGTCTTTGCGTTGTGATGCATAGCTGGTGTATGTGTAGCTAGGGGTGCACACATATTGACACTTCCATGTTAACAATCTCAGGCTGATGTGTATCTGACAGTTCATTGTCAAGTACTTTTCAGACATTGTCAGGTAGAGTCATCATTGATTGTCAGATGGTATGTGCCAGAGCAGTGTGCACTAGCCAGCACTGTGATTCCTAGGTGAAGAAGTTGGCCACCAGTTGCGTACGGGCTGCCTCCCCCCGTGCCCTTTCCCCTCCCATGCGCAGCGGGCGTGCATGTGGTTGTGGATGTGGGGGCACCACCATGTCCACGGGCAGGCCCCGGCGTGTTGCAACGTTGTGCAGGACACATGCTGCCACTATGATCCTGCACACTATTCGGGGAGCATATAACAGCTGCCCGCCAGAACGGTCAAGGGAGCGAAAGCGTGACTTGAGCACTCCGAATGTGCGCTCCACTATGCCCCGTGTAGCAATGTGGGCTGTGTTGTACCTTACCTTGGGTGGCGTGGTGGGGTTCCGGATTGGGGTCATCATGTGGGGGCTGATAGGGTAGGCACTGTCCCCTGCGGAGGTGGTGATGGGTATCATTAGTGGTGTTGTGTCATGACCCAGTATCTGACATGCATGCATGTGGAGTGGCATTCATGCTCACCAAGCAGCCATGTATCTCCATGCTGGCCAGCCTCTAGGTCCCGGCATAGGGTAGACATTCTGTAGATGAAGCTGTCGTGGGTGGACCCTGGATAGTTGGCATATACTGATGTGATGATTCCCTTGGCATTGCATACAACTTGGACGTTGATGGAATGCCAGTGCTTGCGGTTTCTATAGATGTGCTCTGTTGCCCTGGGTGGACGTAGAGCCACATGTGTGCAGTCAATTGCACCAAGCACTTTGGGGAATTGAGCCACACCATAGAATTCCTGGATGCACGTCCGCCTTTCTGCATGAGTCCTGGGGAGATATATGTGCCTGCGGACTGAAGGCCGTGCAGTGATGATGTTCAAGACCTGGTGTAGGCAGCGTGACTGCGTGGCCTGTGACACACCACCCACTATGGCACTTGTCCGCTGAAAGGATCCAGTGGCCAAGAAGTGCAGTACATCCAGGACCTTCTGCAGGGGGCTGAGTGCTTGGGAGCACAGGGTGGGTGATGTGAGGTCATCCTCCCACTCACTGACCAGGTCCAGTATGATGTGTGCTGGAAACCTGTACCTCCCATACACCTGGTCATCAGGCATCCCGAATAGGCTGGTTCTGGGTGTGAATATTCTGGCCCTGACTCTCCTCCTCATCCTCCTTTGGTAGCCCACTGCCACTGCTGCTAGGAACGGTATGTTCATCCTGGCATCTGGCTTGTTTATTGAAAAGTGCGCAAATTAATGCCTTGCGCGTGTAGTAGGCAGCGTGTGAGCCTCGCACCCCTGGAATCGGGTTCCCACTCCAATCGCGTGTGGAAATTCCCAGGCTGCAGGCATACAGGTGCGCTGACGTACTTGGCTGTGTAAGTGGCCGCGCGCCCCTGAAATACACGTATATAGGCCAATGGCGTGTAAGCGCACTTTTGGCCAATTACACGCGATGAAATACACGTACATAGGCCAATGGCGTGTACGCGCACTTTTGGCCAATTACACGCGATGACACTCTGACGTGCAGGATTTCCACGTGTGCTCGTCTTCACGTGCTGAGTGGGGAACGCCCGTGCGGATCACGTCAGACGCGCTTACGCGATGAGGGACTCTGGTCCAATAGAATCGCGTATGCGTGCTGACGCACTTACGCGCTAAGGGCCTTTCCTCGGATTTCACGCTGACGTGCAGGAATTTCACGTGCCAAATCACTCCGTATCAAGCTGGCCACCCGAAAACACACGGAACACCACGCTCCTGCCCCGAAGGCCGAGTTACTGCCCCCCAAGTGCCCTGAGCAGCCTCCCACGTGCTATCTGCTGCTGCCTGCCTGCCTGCCTGCCTGCTGCCACCGTGCCCTGCCATTTGGTGCCTGCACATCAGCCATCTGCAGGGGTCCAGTTGCTGTGTCCACCCCTGCTGGAACTGAAGACTCCCAACTGGGATTACATCGCTCCACAGCCCAGCCCCAGGACCCAGTTGCCCACCCACACCTGCCTCTGGGGTTGCCATGTCGGGCACTTCTACATCTGGCACCAGTGGCAACCCCAGGCCAGAGGGGCAGAGGGGCACCAGCTTCACTGCCACCGAAGTTGGTGTCCTGGTGGAGCATGTCCTGGGGCAGTATGATGCCCTCTTTGGATCGTCCCGCGCCAGCAAGGAAGGACGGGAGAGGATCTGGGCCGACTGTGTGGTTGCCATCAACGCGGAGGGGGTGGCAACCCGCAACGTCTTGAAGATCAAGAAGCGCTGGGAGGACTTGAGGTCCAGGACCCTTGTGAAGGCCCGGCGCCTCGTGGAGGGGGGCCGGGGCCACATGAGTTCCATCCAGAAGAGGGTCCTGGAACGCGTACGCCCAGCGCTCCACGCCCAGATCCTTGAGAGGGAGACCCGTCTGGAGTTGAGCGGTAAGTGTCCAAGCATCACTGTGTGAGACAGGGCATGTTGCGGTGTGCTGGTTCTATGATACTTGCCTGTATGTGTGCCATGTGCCATGTATGCATGTATGTGTGCTGGGACATCATGGTAATGCATGTGCGACCAGTGATGTGTGACCCACATGGTTGTTGCATGTGTAGAAATGCGGCATGGGGAGCACTATGCAGATTTGGGACATGAGAGCATGCCAGTCTCTGTACCTGGACATGGATGGGGGTGAGGATGGGTGCTGATGCCAGGTACATATATGGTAGCCATGTCTGTGTGCCTGACCTGCATGTCTGTGACTTGTGCATGCCATGGATGCATGACTCATGTGTGTGACAATGCACAGATTCAGTGACGCACCCACCTTACCCTTGTTTTGCCTGTGTTTGGTGTGATTGTGGCCAGATGGATGTGACTGAGGTGTAGTGTGTGCATGTGATATGCATGAGCCATGATGCATGTGAGTTACATTTCATTGAATGTTTCAAGAGTCAATTGGACATGCATGGAAATGTGCATGGCATGCACCATGCCTGTTACTGTGTGTGTTTTGCCAGGACTGACCCATGTGTTGTGGAGGGACATGATGGAAGTGTACTTTGACAGGGGTGCTCATCTGCTATTGCTTCCTGTCTAGGGGACCATTGTACAGTAGCCTGATGCTTGTGTTCTTTGTCTCCCTCTACGCAGCGGCTAGTGAAGAAGAGGGCGGAGACGGCGCTGTGGAGCAAGGCGGCGGGGATGCCCCCACGGCTGCAGCGGAAGGGGTGGGTGAGCCCCCACAGGGGCCTGCTACGGCGGGAGACGGTGAGGAGCCATCCAGGTTGGTGGTTTGCACAGAGGAGGAGGAGGCCGACACTGGTGCACACATGGGCCCTGGTGGGAGCATCCCTGCTGGTGCAAGTGGTGCAGTCCAGGGCCAGGGGCAGGAGGCAGCACAGGTCACCGTGGAGGGGCCTGTGCATGTCGCTGTCCCTGACCCTGTGAGTGCACCACCATGCACCAGCAGGGATGCCCCGTCCCAGGCCCGTCCGCAGGTAGAGGGGATGTCCATGTCAACTGACTCCCCTCCACCTGCGGCCGTGGGAACCCCTGGCCGCGTGGAGCAGGTCCTGATTGGGGTCGCGATGCGCACGGCTGTGATTCGTGATGCCGTGCGTGCTTCCCGGGAGGAGCACGCACGTCATCACGAAGTGCACCGTGCCGACGTGGCCCAATTGGGATCGGCCATGTTCGGGGGGTTCCTGCATGTGTTGGCCAATCTGACGGCCCTCTCCTCCTCTGTGCAGGCTATCCACCAGTCGTTCTCCTTGCCGTCTTCCGGCCCAGATGCCACCATGGCCCCCTGTGGACCTGCCCCGACCAATGCAGCCAGCTCGGTGGGGATCCCATCCCTGCCACAGTTGGGAGTCGGAGGTCCAGCAGGGGTGGACGACACAGCAAGTGGACCCCAGCAGATGGAAGATGTGCCGGCATCATCGGGCAGGGCACGTGCACGACGGCGTCGGTGGTTACCATCAGCCTGGATGCCGTCGTGCTGGCAGAGGCAGTGGCGTCGCAGGCAGCAGCGGGCTCGACGTGGGAGGCATCATGGCTCAGGGCCATCAAGATCGGAGGGGCAGGCATCGGCCGGAGGGCAGGGCAACCCTGGCATGGCGGTGTGTTCCGTGTGGGAGGAGTTTGGCCAGCGGATAGGTGCGGAGCGGCAGCGGGCGGAAGAGGAGCGGCTCGCCATGGCCAGGGCGGAGATCTCCATGCATCAGGCATTGAGGCGGGCTGAGTGCCTCGAGGAGGCTCGCAGGGAATTTGGAGAGCACATGGGGTTGTCCATGCGAGACCTCGGGGCCAGGACTGAGTCCCGCCTCCAGGACATTGACGTGGAGTTCGAGGATGCCCTGGCCAGCATCACCAAGTGAGCCGCAGGACTAGCCCGCTGCCTTTGTATATAGTTTTTTAGTTAGTTAGTGCTAGGTTTCCTTTATTTAATTTTTTTTTTTTGGACCGCTTGGACAATGGCCACTTCTTTGTACATATTTTTTTAAATAGTTAGTATTAGGTTTAATTTGTGGTGTTGGGCTCATGGACCCTTGAACAATCCTGTAAATATAGTTATTTTTTGTGAGAATAATTTTTTAACTTTCATATTGGTCACACCATGTCGTAATGGTTTATCTTTCATTTCATTCTACATGTGTTTACTTTGGACAAAATCTATTCATTTTTCTATCCTTTGTTTTTTGGTTTCTAATTTTTGTTCCCGGACATGGACCTTTTATTTGCTTTACCAGATAGTTGTCAGAGTTTACTTTATTTTTATTTTTAATACATTTTGATATTATCTTACACTTGTGTCATTTTTTCTTTGGTTTCTTACATGCCATGATATGGGTTTTGACATTGACTTGCACCCATTGTGTATGTGTGTGTGGCGGACATGTGTTCTTTTGCTTACTTGCCTTTGGGGTTGTGTCATGTGATTGCATTCACTATGTGGGTGCATGCAATCCTTGCCTGGGTGTTTGTGCTGGGTATGCTGGTCATTACTGCCATTATTGTGTATCGTCAGGACCAGGGGCCAGGGGGACATGGGTGGGGGCCTGGTGGAGGGTGCCCCAGGTGGATGGGGGGTTGGGGGTGGTGGGAGACATGGGTTGGCCATGGGTGGGGGCCTGCTGGCAGGTTGCCCACAGTGCTGGGGGTGGGGGTGGTGGGAGACATGGGTTGGCCATGGGTGGGGGCCTGCTGGCTGGTTGCCCACAGTGCTGGGGGTGGGGGTGGTGGGAGACATGGGTTGGCCATGGGTGGGGGCCTGCTGGCAGGTTCCCCACAGTGCTGGGGGTGGGGGTGGTGGGAGACATGGGTTGGCCATGGGTGGGGGCCTGCTGGCAGGTTCCCCACAGTGCTGGGGGTGGGGGTGGTGGGAGACATGGGTTGGCCATGGGTGGGGGCCTGCTGGCAGGTTGCCCACAGTGCTGGGGGTGGGGGTGGTGGGAGACATGGGTTGGCCATGGGTGGGGGCCTGCTGGCTGGTTGCCCACAGTGCTGGGGGTGGGGGTGGTGGGAGACATGGGTTGGCCATGGGTGGGGGCCTGCTGGCAGGTTCCCCACAGTGCTGGGGGTGGGGGTGGTGGGAGACATGGGTTGGCCATGGGTGGGGGCCTGCTGGCAGGTTCCCCACAGTGCTGGGGGTGGGGGTGGTGGGAGACATGGGTTGGCCATGGGTGGGGGCCTGCTGGCAGGTTCCCCACAGTGCTGGGGGTGGGGGTGGTGGGAGACATGGGTTGGCCATGGGTGGGGGCCTGCTGGCAGGTTGCCCACAGTGCTGGGGGTGGGGGTGGTGGGAGACATGGGTTGGCCATGGGTGGGGGCCTGCTGGCAGGTTCCCCACAGTGCTGGGGGTGGGGGTGGTGGGAGACATGGGTTGGCCATGGGTGGGGGCCTGCTGGCAGGTTGCCCACAGTGCTGGGGGTGGGGGTGGTGGGAGACATGAGCAGGTGTGCAGGGTAGTTCCCTGTGGTGTGTGCTGCCTGCAGGGGCCGTGGAGGGTGTACAGGTAATGCCTGGGAGCTCACAGCCAAATCGCGTGTGCAACTTCCCGCGCACCCCTCAAATCCACGTTCCCTGCCATATCGCGTGTGGAACTTCCCGCGCGCCCCAGTAATCCACGTACCCGGCCATTTCGCGTGTGGAACTTCCCGCGCACTCCTGCAATCCACGTACCCGGCCATATCGCGTGTGGAACTTCCCGCGCGCCCCTGATAACCACGTACCCGGCCATTTCGCGTGTGCAACTTCCCGCGCACCCCTCGAATCCACGTACCCGGCCATTTCGCGTGTGCAACTTCCCGCGCACCCCTCGAATCCACGTACCCCGCCATTTCGCGTGTGGAACTTCCCGCGCGCCCCTGAAAACCACGTACCCGGCCATATCGCGTGTGCAACTTCCCGCGCACTCCTGCAATCCACGTACCCGGCCATTTCGCGTGTGCAACTTCCCGCGCACCCCTCGAATCCACGTTCCCTGCCATATCGCGTGTGGGACTTCCCGCGCGCCCCTGAAAGCCACGTACCCGGCCATTTCGCGTGTGCAACTTCCCGCGCACCCCTCGAATCCACGTTCCCTGCCATATCGCGTGTGCAACTTCCCGCGCACTCCTGCAATCCACGTACCCGGCCATTTCGCGTGTGCAACTTCCCGCGCACCCCTCGAATCCACGTTCCCTGCCATATCGCGTGTGGAACTTCCCGCGCGCCCCAGAAATCCACGTACCCGGCCATGTCGCGTGTGGAACTTCCCGCGCGCCCCTGAAAACCACGTACCCGGCCATATCGCGTGTGCAACTTCCCGCGCACTCCTGCAATCCACGTACCCGGCCATTTCGCGTGTGCAACTTCCCGCGCACCCCTCGAATCCACGTTCCCTGCCATATCGCGTGTGGGACTTCCCGCGCGCCCCTGAAAGCCACGTACCCGGCCATTTCGCGTGTGCAACTTCCCGCGCACCCCTCGAATCCACGTTCCCTGCCATATCGCGTGTGCAACTTCCCGCGCACTCCTGCAATCCACGTACCCGGCCATTTCGCGTGTGCAACTTCCCGCGCACCCCTCGAATCCACGTTCCCTGCCATATCGCGTGTGGAACTTCCCGCGCGCCCCAGAAATCCACGTACCCGGCCATGTCGCGTGTGCAACTTCCCGCGCACCCCTCGAATCCACGTTCCCTGCCATATCGCGTGTGCAACTTCCCGCGCACTCCTGCAATCCACGTACCCGCCCAGCCCATATCGCGTGTGGAACTTACCGCGCACCCCGGTATGCACGCACACGTTTATTTTTTCTCTCTGCGCGTGTCTGTGTTTGTGGGTACCCCTTTGTACGTCATTTGTCCAGGAGGGCAACAGTATTGTACATTGGTCATGTCTGTATATAGGTGCTATTTGTTGGCGCGCCTTCTAGCGCACATTTCTTGCAGGCGCAGACACGCTACCGCCTGCTTTCTTGTGGCGGTCGTGTTTGTGCCTGTTTGTGCCTGTGCGCTGCTTTGAGCGTGCGCTTTTTTGCCCTATTCTATTCCATGAATACGTGTTGTATGCGAGCGTGTGGGCGTTCCGCGCACTTGCCTCCTGAACTTTCCCCGTGCCGCCCACATTCTTCCCCATTCCGAGTGTTGTGCCCCATTTTATTCCCCATTCCGAGTGTCCCGCCCTGTGTTCCGCCTACTTTAGAGCTGTGCGCTGCGCTCGGAGTGATGGCGCAGTGGCCGTGGCGCACGACGTTGGTTGACCTGTGCGCCGGCCTGCGCCGCGCGCTTTTTCGGCGCACGTCCTCTGCTTTTCTTGCGCACGGACTTCCATGAATCGACGTGCGCTGGTTTCCCTGCGCTTTGCGCTGATTTTCGGCGCAGCGCACGTATTGGCCCCTCTGCGCCGGGATTTTCGGCGCACATTTATTCCATGAATCGGCCTGCTGAAGTTCAGGAAATCAACATGTTGGGCTTCAATAGAAAGATACTAAGACACAGCAAAAATGTAAGTAGCAAACAGTTTATAATGAAAGTAAAAGCTACATAATCAATATGGTTAGAAAGCAATATTGGGCAGTTATTATTTTTACATGTCATGTGACTAAATTTGTAAGTAGTTTAGACCTACAATTGTATACATACAAAATCACACACCTGCAACATGTCTGCTAATTAACTACTCCACTGCTAATTACCTCCCACAAACACATAAAAACGCCAGAACCAGAAACACATCAGTAGGAAAGTACCTTGTGTAGAGGAGGTCCCAGACATGACCTGTACCCCTGCCCCTCATTTCGATCTGCCAGCAAGGTACTCGCCAAGGGGCGTGACGTATGAAGAGCAAGTGAACCAACAGAGAGACACACTGGGACTCTGCCCAGTGTACAATGGGAGATCCTTGCCTGTTGAAGTGCCCATAACCAGACAACCCTGGGCAGCACGGTACCCTATCAGACAGCCATATCAGCCGCTGATACTAAATGAGGAGTGCCTACATGCAGTCCACGAAGAGACCCAACGAGCCGTAATGGAAGGCCAGTAGAAATGACAAGGGCCTGAATAGCGTCGGGCATGAACAAGACGGCTAACGAAGATAACACGCCAGCACGAGCAGTTGTGAAAACAGATGTAATGGACACAGGGGAGAGATGATGCTAAAACATAGGGAAATGTGTTACAAGACAGAATGGAAGTAACCAACCAGTCAAACGTGTGTAAATAGGCTTGGAACTCAAGAAGCAAAGAAAATGATACTGCTTGCTATGCTTAGTAGAATAATAGAAGCGGCATGCACCAACCTTATATCTACCTCAAGGAGTACATTATACAAGTGCTACTCCATTTTGTAAGGCAGAAGTATGCCCAGGCTGCCGAGGCCTAATAGACAAAGTTTCATAACCCAGACTGAACAGAGAGGGAGAGCGGAATCGAAACTCAAGAGAGCGGCTGATGCTTGGAAGATCGAGGTCACCCAGAGAAGAGAGGAGAGCGTCAACGCGCAAGAATCAGGCTCTGGAGCGTACCAGGTGGCCCGTGAAGGTCAAGATAAGAGAGGCCCAGGCAGGTGGCTGAGGCAAAGCAGAATTAAATACAATAAATGCTGGAAACTGAAGCAGGTTCACGGTGAACTGACACGTGACCCGTCAGGCGCAAAGAGCTACCATCGCCTGATGTCATCCAGAACCTGAGGATGCCATAACTTCTCCACATAAGAGGCTACAGTTTCGAGGCCATACCCAGCCAACTAATTGACACATAGCCCTAAAGCTCTGATTGATGGAAAGAAGGCAGGGTGAATCTTGGGGCACTAGGCACCTGGGTGTACAGTCTGCATGCTGCTAAATAAAGTGGAGATTTATGCCTACGGGTGTAACCTACCCAATCACAATAGACCAAGTAATCTAGGGTCCTATGGCTAGTAGAACCAATAGGACGTCATACTTGTAGTGACGTCTATCACGAGTGATGTAGAAGGGTGGGCGTAGATGCCCACCCGATAAGAGTTATCCAATCTGCATGCTCTGTTACCATATGCAGATATAGCACCTATACTTAAGTTACCTCTCCTAACCAATTATATTGCATTATAATTTTATAGAGTTAGGCGTCAATGATGATGAGTTTTATGTATAAAGTTGCTGTTCAACTGAAGTTCGAGGAAGTCGGGGCGAGAGAGATGATCGCAATGCTGCTGATTCCATTTGTTTCCCTGTTTGATGTACTTGTCATTAAACGGACTTCCCTTTGCCAATTTACTGAGTTCTCATTATTGAGTTGTGCTGGAGTATGTGAATCCTGCACCCCCTGTCCTCACATGGTGCAGCTATCTTGTCTTACAAGCTCTGGAGGGTGAGTACTGACCTATGGGCCTGTCAGTAACTTCCTTCCCTCCTGAACACTTGGTAGCGTGAGGATGGTTTCGGCCATCGATTATTGATTATTGATTGATAGTCATAAGACACCATCAGACTGACGGCTGAGTAGACGGAGAAGCTCCCCGTGGACAATGATAGAGTAAAAGTTTCAAAAAACCGCAGTGGGTCTGAAGGAACCCGCCTTTCCAAGCATAACCCTTCTCATTCCCACGGGCAGCAGATTGGACAAAAACCTTAAAAGCAGGAAGAGGTAGGGAAGAGGTGATCCCAAAGTCCCAGAGAGGAAAAGATGCGATCGGTGAGTGAAACAACAAAGTTGTTACTTTGGCAAATGTCTCAAAGGCATTAGAGTAAGTAAGGGAAAGGTAACGGAGGGTGGTGGAGAAAAAAATAAAGTAGGTAGAGTAGAGAAGACTGTATATATATAGGGGATTAATGACTCGAGTATAAGCAATAAAGAGTGGATACCGGGGGGGGGCACCCGGGAAAAAACGTAAGGAATACCAGGGGGGCAGCTGAGGAAAAACGTAAGGATTCGCCTTGTTCCTTTGCTTTAAAGAATGGTCAGAAGGAACGTGAACCCAGAGCCCACAGTGGGGGGACAATTTAGGCTACAGTGACGATTAAAGACATCACAAAAGGGGTTCGTTCACATCCCATGGTGGGGTATTGATTAGAAGGCAGGTATATGTGTGACCAGCTGGCGTCCGTCTATTCTGTCAAGCATCTGTCATATATGTCCTGTGTATGTCAAATGTGAAATTACTGTATTGATGATTGATTGAAATGCATTTTGGCTTTATGCGATTTCGTAACTAAGAGGGAATCGCCTTTGAATTGATGAGTTTTGAGTAAATTGTTGGTACAAATGTTGGTGAGAAAAATTGGATTAGAGCTTGCATATGTGGTGCTCACTCATACTAGTGGAAAGATTAAAGAACTGTGTAAATATTGTTGGTGACGAAATTAAGAATGGAGGAAGTTACCCCACTTGCGCATTTATGCAAGCAACTGCCCAAGCATGCAATAAAATGGAAGACATATAGCCAGGAGTGGGTTAAGGGTACCACCAATAAGATGTTTATGCCCTAGCCCCAGAACTGGTCGCTCTCTAAGGCTGTTTTACAGCACATGACCACCTTCCTACACGCCACATATACAGGCAAGAAGCTAGAGAAACGTCTTGCTGTTCTTGAGTTATGGAAAATGTTTGAAGAAACAAAGGGGGAAGAACCACCCACAGACTGGATACTAAATTTATGTACGGCGGGGGGTGAGACGCCTACCGCGCCACCAGCCCCACCTGGGCCAGTCATCGAAGGGAGCAAGACAGAAGGGCTTTACCCGCTAAAAGAACTCAAGGCAGCTACGGGGTATAGTAACCCTGCATATGAGTCACCTACGTGCAGTAGTGACGAGATCAAGGAGAGTAATCTTGCCTCCGCAGTCCCGAGGGACAAGGAGAGACGCGATGGTGGGAAAAGTATCAGGCACAGATTAGTGCATCTCTCGAGAAAGAGAGAGGGAAAGAAACGGAAAGGAAGTGATGAGTTAGCATTCGCAAAGGACAAATGGATGGGAGGACAGATACTATTAAAGTTAGATGGACAGGGAAGTGATGATGTAAGGCCGAGAGAAAGGCCTGATGAAGCGCAACGAAGGTAAAAGGAAAAGGAGAAAGAAGTAAGGGATGAGAAGACAAGAAGGAAAGATAGATTGAGGCGAGAACAACTATATCGCGAAGAGCAAGGAATACCGCTCAGTCGCACACAATACGCAGCCTATGAAAAGTACAGGCAGAACATGTTGAAGTTAGAGGAAGAAAGAAGGGAGCACGAAAGGAAATTAAAAAAGCGGGAAGATGAGGAGCTTAGAAGGGCAAAGGAATGTAGAAATTAATGGATGAGGGAAGTAGATAAGGCTAGAGAAGAAGCGAAGAAACGAAAGGAAATAGACGAGGAAATAGAGTGCAAGCACAGACAGAGGGCACGGGATCTTGAATACTTGGAGCGGGAAGTGATTAAACCAATCCTACAGTAGAATGGGAAGACATAGAAGAATTCTTTCCTGCAAGCGATATGGTACCGGGTGCAAGCGAGACTAATATTGAAGATGACATCGACACCAGAAGCATCGGGGAAACGATTGATAAAATCTATGACGAGATGGGACTGGAACTAGTTTACCAAGGGGGAAGGAAAGATGAGCACTTAGAGAGCACTCAGCTATATGACACTGAAGATGTCACCCAAAGCAGTGGGATCAGGGGGTTGTCACTTGATAGGCTGGAAATCAAGCAGAAGAAAGAGGATGCAAGGAGTTGTGTGAGCTGGGATCGCTCAGAAACCGACTGTGGTGGGGAAACAGAGGATGAGCACATGAGGAATGGAGACAGTGCGAAACACGGTTTCCGAAGGGCCAGGGGGTACGTTGGTCCGATGCTATCAAATCTGAGCCCAGCACATTGAAGCCGGCCACAGTGCATAGCCAACATGAGGGAACTCCCCACGAACAGAGGGGGGAGGCAGCATCTACCTACACAGGCAGATTAAGGGCACTGCCAGGTAGACGGCAAGACGGGAATACTGCCCCACCAATAGAGAGTGGTGAGAAAAGAGAGGAAGATTGTGCGTTCCAGTTCCCACTGCTAGAAAAAAAGGGAGCAAGACCACAATATATTCCATGGCCTCATGTGGACCGAGAAAACCTGAAAAATAAGCTTCCAATGCTGACATTGGGAGCTGGGAAATGGATACACGAATTAGAGAAAATGACGGGGGAGTCGCCTTAGCCATTGGGGAGATTAAGGGCCTCCTAATTTCTATACTTGATGAAAGAGCATATGATGTACGGAAGCGGGCAGGCTACCCTATGGTAACATTAACCAACACCTCCCATGACAGAGCGCCATTTAATAACTGCAGAGCAGCAGTGTGGAAAGCGCTTCGAACGCTATACACAGACATGTCCGATATGGGAGCTATAATGACTCGGAAAATGAAAGATTCTGAGGATCCGTTGATTTATATCAAGAATTTTCAAGACGCGTAAGTGCTCGAAACGCATGAATCTTGGACGAAGTCCATCCCTGTATTCTACCATATATTGTGCCAAGGGTTACCAGAACCGGTGCAAAAACATCTCAAGAGGTTGGTAGGAATAGAAGCTAAACCATGGGCCGAAATACAATTGACAATTGCACACTATTGTAGATTGTTGCAAGAAAAGAATCAGAAAAAGGAGGCAACGCGTAAGGGAGAGGAGGCAAAGCTAGTGCAAAAGAAACTCTCAAAATATGCTCTCGAGGGAGCCATGCTCACCAGCCCAGCTGAGCCAAGCGCAACAAGCGACCAACGCATCGCAGAATAATCAGGGTGACGCAGGGTTCTACCTGAGAGGAAGGGGCTTTGTAGGAAGAGGATGGCAGATTAACCAGGGAGGGTTTCGAGATAACCAAGGAGGGTTACAGAATGTCCAGATGGGTAGTCCAGCTGCACCAGATCGACAGATGGCCCGACCACCGCCAGTGTGTTGGCTGTGTGGAATGACTGGACACTTGGCAAGTATGTGCAGAAGCCAAGGCATGTGGCGAAATAGCCAAGGCATGGGGACAGGAATGGTAAATCAACCTGCCGTCCCGCAACAGGATGGTGCACAAAATTAAACCGCGCAACAGCAGGCACCAGGCTTGCAGCAAGGTGCACAGCAAATGATTCAACCACCGAACATGGGGAATATGACGCAGGCACCACCCCAGATGACACAGGCTATTAACCCCGGAGGGGGAAGCGATCCTGGAAATGGGGGAAATCCACAAGTATGCAGTGGGCCGAACCTATATATGAAATAGGACATCTCACGGGGAACTCTGATGTGCTCTATCCTATCAGTGACACCAGACCCTAACAGGGAACCCAGGGTAAATGTCACCATAGGGGGTAAAGAATATTCCTTCCTAGTTGACACGGGTGCAATGGGCTCATGCATACGAGAAGGCAAGTTTTCCTTGTGAGGCGAGGCTATAGATACTCAGAGTTTCACTGGAGCTCATAGTAGCATTCCCTTTACAGATGCACTCCCAGTCTCAGTGGGAGAGCGCGAAATGAACGTGCCCTTATTATATTCTCGTCAGACCCCAGTAAATATTCTGGGTCGGGACCTGATGACCAAATTAAACATGACCATCTTGTTTACCGAGAATGGTATAATGTGCTCCACCCCAGGAATGCATTATTCAAACGTGTGCCAAATGATCAGAACATACTCTGGACGTGCAGCAATGAGGACTATACCGCTAGAACCAGAGGTTTTCACATATGGCGTGCGGGTGTTTATGGCGGGATTGCCAGGCCTCGCGGACAGACCTATGAGAACCCCGGATGAGTTTCTATTCAGACCAAGAATACCCATGCACGAAGAGGAGGGACAAGTATTTCCTTTAAGGGTGCAATCTGCCGCAGTATGAGGGAAAGTGGTATTGGTCCAAGGATGTGACGATGAAGGCAGACAATGGGGTGCGATTATCGCCATTGAAGAAGGGTACCGAGTGACTGACATCACCGATGACGATCTGTTCGAAGAACACCCTGACCTAGAAGAGACAAGGGTGGAAGTGAGTCTCATATTTTGGGTCAAAATGATGAAACGAGAGGTGCCACAGAGAATGATGTTGGCACTAGTACGTCCAGAATACTTTGATGATGACATGGCCCAAGTGCCTGCCGCAGTATGGACAACAGGACCCTACGATGTAGGACTCCTGAAGGGGGCAGGTGAAGTGAAAATTAAACTGAATCCAGGAGCAATTTTACCGCCAGCACGACAGTATCCTATGTCCAGAGAGGCAGATGAAGGGATCGCGAAGACAATCTCTGCCATGATGGAGCAGGGCATCCTTGTGACGTCACAATCGCTGTGTAACACAGTGATTTACCCTGTCAAGAAATCAAAAGGAGGGTCTTAGCGTTTAATCCAAGATTTAAGGGACTTAAACAATATTGTTGACGCCGAGTTCTCTCTAGTCCCAAACCCCTCTACAATTCCTATGCAACATACCCACTGAGGCAAAATATTTCACGTGATCGATTTGAAGAATGCGTTTTTCTCGATTCCGTTGCACTGTGACTCACAAGACCTGACGTCATTCACTTTCAGGCAAATGCGCCTGAAAAGTATGAGGTTGCCACAGGGGTACTGCGAGTCCCCATCTATTTTCAACAGAGTCCTGCAAAAGGACCTAAGCAATATTGCGGTAAACAGTGTTGTTTTGCAGTATGCAGATGACATTCTGATCTGCAGCACCACTGAAGAGCAATGCAGACACAATTCCCTCCAGCTACTAACTATTCTGGCTGAGAAGGGATACAAAGTTGATAAGGAGAAGTTGCAGTACTGTCAACAAGAAGTGTTGTACATAGGGCAAATAATCTCTCATGAAGGGAAAAAGGTAACCCCAGAAAGGGCTGAAGCTATCATGAACACGGCCAAGCCGCGCACGATAAAACAAATGCAAAGCTTCTTAGGCCTGTGCAATTATGTCAGAGCATGGGCCTTCAACTGCAGCTCATGCACCAAGCCCTTGCTTCAGGCCCTGAAAAAATCCCAGGCGACAAGGGAATATATCGAATGGACTGAGGCAATGGAAAAGGGGTTTGCAGAACTCAAGGGGGCAATTTGTAAGGCCCCAGTTCTCGGGATTCCTAATTATGCAGAGGAATTCTATCTGTTCTCACATACCGATGGTAATTTCATGACGGCAGTGCTCGCGCAGCGAACCTCGCTGGGGTACAAGACCCTAGCATATTACAGCGGGAATTTGGGCCCAGTCATGAAGGGCCACTTCCCATTCGCACAAAATCTAGCTGCTGCCGCAATCACTATCGAGAAGGCGTCATCCATTGTGATGGGGTGCTCCATGACACTGTATGTTGAGCACTCACTGTGCGCCATACTAGAGAAGCCAAAGGGCACACTGACGTCTCAAAGAGCATCCGCCTATGAGGTGATCATCTTTAATCCATCGATCAAAATAGTGCGATGTAAAACTGTAAACTATTCTATTGATGAGATCCCCAGGGTAAAGGAAAATGCCCTGGCGAGTGGAGAGATTGTCTTCATTGACGGGTCTTCGAGAATAGACCAAGAAGACGGACATAGGTATCCAGGCGTGGCTGTGGTAAAACGCCTAGCGAATGGGGAGTTTCGAGTACTCGTTAGTGCCCGAATACCATCTCACTATTCAGCACAGGCTGCAGAACTATTGGCACTGATACTCGCCATTGAGAATCATGCAGACCAGGAAGTAATGGTGTACAGTGACTCTGCCTATGTGACGTCCACAGTGCATGCAGGCTTAGCACGTTGGAAGAGGAGGGGCTACCTCTGAGCAGACGGCATGCCAGTGCAGCATGCAGCCCTATTGGACAGGCTGATAAAAGCACTCCAGCTCCCAGTGGGCATAGCGGTCGTGAAATGCGCTGCTCACACCAAGGGGATAGAATTCGTGTCACGTGGAAATCATGAAGCGGACACGGAAGCCAAGCATATGGCATCTAGGAATTAAAGAATCATGGACATGGAGGTGGCACGTAACCATGAGCGAATGATGCTAGCGCAAGCCACACCAGAAGCCTATAGTAATATGGGTCAGACTCAGCTAATGGAGCTCCAGGGGGAGGCACCTCAGGAGGAGAAAAATCTGTGGAAGCATCGAGGGTGTTCTTTAAACCCCTCTGACAGATTGTGGAGGCAAGAGAGCGCTGGTAAACCAGTAATGCCTGTCACCCTTCTAAAGGTAGCACTAGAACAACTTCACTACCCCATTCACATGTCAAAAGAAAACATAGCTGCAACGCTTGCAGAAGACTGGTTCACACCGAATTTGGCAGAGCATGCAGCAATTTTTATGGTGAACTGCATAGTCTGCCACCAATTCACCGCTGGGCACACATTAAAAGTAGTGAGAGGAATCATTCCCAGACCAAATGGGCCGTTTCAGCACTTGCATATCGATTATGTCGATATGATTCAGGTATGCAATGGATACAGGTATTTCATTGTGGTGGTGTGTCCATTCTCTAGATGGATAGAAGCAGGTCCCTGCACACACCCCGACGCTACCTGTGCTGCCAAGTTCCTGGTGAGGGAAGTGTTCCCTAGTTGGTGGGTGTGCGAGTTATTGAAATCAGACAATGGGGCTCATTTTATTAACACAGTTTTTGAGCAGATTAACTTGTTGCTTGGTATAAAGCACAAGTTCTCATTGACGTATCATCCAGAGGGAAATGGCATATGTGAGCGGCTCAACGGCCTATTGAAGGAAAGGATAGCCAAATTGAAGCTCACATTAAAGAAGGGATGGCTGCACTGTCTACCACTGGCATTGTATGCTCTTCGGAACCAACCCGGCTCCGACCATCATGAGAGTTACAGGTAGAAGGATGAGGACCCCTCTTACCCCCCGAGAGAGAGCCAGATGTGATGCCCAGCCAACTAGGGAGGTCCTGGGAACAGAGATGAAAGACTATCTTGACTGTATGACATCCAGTGCCTCTGTCATTACAGACCAGCTGCAGCGACGGTGAAAAGGGGACAGCACAACACAAAACGCAACAGAAAGTGCTGATGGAGGTGCAGCTCAAATCCTTTGTGCGCCCCTGGTGATACAGTATTGGTGAGGAACCACACAAGAAAGAGGAGGGACGAGCCAAGATTCAATGGTCCCTTCAATATAGAGGACTGCACCCCGTCCCCTGTCAAGCTCAAGGGCAGAAGAGCCTGGATCTTCCTAAATGACATTAAACCCTACATAGGAGAAAGCCCTCCAGCTGCATCCAGCTGTGAAGAAGCTACAGATAGTGGGAAAGAACCTCAGCACGTGCAGACAAGATCCATGACGAGGAAGAAGGACGCATGAGCAGAAAAGACAAGACGAAAAGAGCTCTTGTGAAAATCCTGGCCTTACACTGAACTTCTCCTCTAAGCACTGAAAGGGATAAAAGCAACAAGACGAACACTCTGTGCAGCCAAAGATACACAGTAAAGAAGAGAATTGCGCACCCAGAGCCACAGTAATGCTACTCATATGAATCTTTAGAGCCACATTGAGCATAGAAAATACCCTAAGACTCTGATAAGTGGAAAGTAAAACATTCCTGAGAACCAAAAACAATATCCTAAAGCAACCAGTACCAAGACTTTGTCACAAAACTCATGGTCTCCCCCAGTAGAAATATTACAAAGGATGTGCTTTTCTGTTTCTGATTAGTATTAGAGACACATCCATCACTTGTAGGGAGAAACACAAGTATCCCAGATTTCATCCAAAATCCAGCTAACAGGAAGATAATACGGCAACTACTGACTGTCCTAGCAGAGGCTTTTGCCGAAGTGCCAGAGTACTGGGAATAAGGACAAATGCTTCCACCTCAAGTGATCATCGATGAACTGACTTACACCTTATTTTTCCGAATCATAGAGGAGTGCCCAGGAGCTGTTGGGAGAACCACAGATACCCTAACCTTCATCAGATACCCAAGAAACAACAAATTCCTAAACCAAGTGTGCTACAAACTGAATTATGTGGTTGCAATCCACGCAGCAGGAAAGTGTAAAAACTGTTCAAGTCAAAAGAAAGGATTGTGATCAGGACCCAGCAAAACAAGACAGATGTCCCTGTCTCCCACAGATACCCAGCTGGTCCACAATGTCATGCTCAGACTAGTCACAGACTATCCGGAGAAGGTGGAAAGGCCTGCCGATGTTGACGTTGTCACATTCCTCAGAGATCCAGTCAATTTTCTACATATGAGGACTCTTCTCCACGGTATCATGCTCCAAGTGGAACTGTCCAACTTCGAGCGCAAATTTCTAAGGAGATTCCAGTGAGACCTTTCGCCAAGGGACAGATCAAGGAGAAGAAGGCTGTTCACGGTGCAAGAAAGGCCTGTGATCTAGAGACTAGAAAACAAGAGTGAATGTCGTTGACACCAGAAGACAGCAGATACGCATACCAAGTCTTCTTCCACCTCATTGAGAACTTTCCAGAACTAGTGGGTAGACCCAACAATGTTGACGTATCCACATTCCTCAGAGACCCAGTAAAGAACGCACAATTGAACAGGCTCCTGAGAGCCATCATAGCGCAACTAAGAAGCAATTATGGACATCCACTGCTGAGGAGAGCCTTAGAAGGAGGAGATCCAAAATAGAACCTTTCGTTGTGGAGCAGACAGAGGAAAGAGACGCTGTTCTTCAACGTGTCGCCGAGAGACCGAACAAAAGGAGCAGACACTAGAACTTCACCATCTTAGTTTTCTTTTTCTTCACCCTTCCCATTTTTTCTATTTGTTCATATGGTCACTTTTGTTTTTATGTTTTGTTCCTATTTTTGCATCTTATTTCTGTGATTTTAACTCGTGTTTTATTTTTTTTTCCATATGTTCATGTTTATTTTATTTTTGTTCCTATTTTTACAACTCTATTTTTGTGAGTTTAGCTCAGTTTTTCCTATTTTGCCACACGTTCACTTTCAGTTTTTATTTTCTGTTTTTACTTCAGCACTCCATTTTGTGTGATTTATGTAGTAGTTCCATCGTTTTATTTCTTTCTCATTGAACTGTTTCCAGCATGTCCTCAGGATCAAGGCAAATTCGAGGCCTTCATTGGGGCCTCACCTACTATAGATATGCATAAATAAATGCGATGTACCAGAGTTCATAGCCTAACCTTTTGCATAGTCTAGCGAACTGAACTGTGCTGCATACCCAGAGACTATCATCATCACCCACTAGAGGGGGGACACTTAAAAGTAATAATAGGTCTTTAGAACTGTGAGATCAAAGCACGAAAAGAATAAATAATTAACTATGGACTTTATCGAAATGGGGGCCCAGAACAGTAACATAGTTCTACCCCCAGCAGAAGGGCGCCTCCACATCCCTGGAAGAAAATGCTGCAAACTATCGTTCTGAACGATAATGTGCATATGTACAGTGATTATTGTTGTTTTTCTATTATTAACAATTGGAACTGCTTTCTTTATTGGTGAACGAAGTGTCCCACTGTCAGTACGACCACAGGATAATGAACATCAGGGTCCCACAAAAGCACGCAGACCCTATATAGTGATTCCAGTTCCAAGGAAAGCTAATGATGAAGCAAATTATCTGAAATTGAATGTAATTAGCAGTGATACGTGTATACATGAGATAATGAATGGGGAGAAAAGCATGAGACAAGGACAGCACGAAATGAATGATAATGTAGCACTGACCACGGCACGCACACACACACAGAGTGCACACAAACAAGGGCAAGTGTCAATGACTAAAAGGCCTCCGGCGAAGGCAGCAGAAAAGGAGGGACTGCCTGCCAAACAATCGATTCTAGAAAACAAGGGAAATGCCCAGGAAAAGCCAAGTGAAATACTAAAGACTGAGGGAATAGCAAAATCCCTCAAAAGAACAGAAATGGCCACTAAAGAATTCACAGAGAAGACACAAATGCTAATAAAGTATTTGTTCCCATTCATAGCCCAAGCAAAGAAACTGCACGAGGAGCTGAAGAACAGGACTATAGAAACTATGACAGCAGGCACACCTGCTCCAACACAAGGAAAAAGCCGCAAGCCTACAACACAGCCTCACGTTGGGAAGTTTGTGAACAAATGGTGGTCAGGGGAAACAGACGACAGACTACAAAAGGGGGGGAAAGGAAACACAAAACCTTCTCCTACCATAGCGATACAATCGAGACAGCCTGCCCCACCGAGATACCCGAAGTGGAAAAGCAGCACAGATGCATTTAGAGACATAAGAAAGGAAACACAAAACCTTCTCCTACCATAGCGATACAGTCGAGACAGCCTGCCCCACCGAGATATCCGAAGTGGAAAAGCAGCACAGATGCATTCAGAGACATAGTCATAGCTAACTACAGAAGCACGCTAAGAATCAAGAGAAGCCCTCACGAAGATTCCAATGAACTTAATGACTACCTGGATAGCACAGCCCATCTTGGAAACAACATATGGCACCAGCACATGAAGGAAGTAGGATGTAGGAAGTCAGAAGGAGAATGCTTCGTCTGTGCACTCCTGCCATACAGTATTGGAAAATCCAAGATCTTTGTGGCTGTAGAAATTTATGTCCAGACGGCGCACTGTATGTCACACGTAGCAATGTGCAAGACCAGAGGCCAGTTCATGGGCAGTGATGCCTCCCTGAAATGGGCAACCGAAGCAACTGACCCTGATGAGGATGATTATGTTCAAGACATAAAGACAAGAAACAGAGCCCACACTAAGAATCATGTAATCAGATACGAGAACCCTGGAGTAAAGGGGGCTGGAATTAGATGGGAAGTGAATCTGAAGTTAAACGTTCAAGGAAAAACTCCAGAGGAGGCTCGAAGTTGGAAGCACAGAGGCCAAATGCAGATCTGGGGAACAGTGCTTTCACCAGACGGATGGGAGAAAGGAGTGGTGATCTGCAGAGCCTGGATGGTCATTGGTCAATTCGAACCTACTATCAACATAGTGCGAAACGGATGCAAGCCATTGTGGCCAAAACTCGCAAAATTACTCACATGGTTCGAAGACAGAGGAGGACCCCTGCAGATAGTACCACTGGAAAGCCCAAAGTTCTGCTTCAGAAACAATGGTACGAGGAAGATGGGAGAGAACCAGAACTGTGGATGAGTCTTTGACACCCCAGGAATGGTATATGGTACAGCAGTAATTATGGATCATTACTGGGCGGGTGGATCCAAAGCATATATAAGACTTCCGAAGAACTGGGAGGCATATGCACGATAGTAAACGTCCACGTTCCTTCGCTAGTGATTTCAAAAAGTGACTTGACTATTGACAGTTTCCAGAAAGCAGATGCTCACCTGAGGAAAAGGAGATCTGCGGACCTGGTATCCCGAATGAAGAGAGAGAATTACTTTTCTGCCAAATCGGAAGAAGCATTTTATGCAATCCCATACGAACACAGGCAGTTTAGCCTCACCTCATCAGTATTCACAACAATACTCTTGCCACACATCCAAGTTGGAGCAAATACTAAATAGTTGCAGTTAACCAGATGGGAATTACTGCAGCAAAACAAAAGAGTTGATGGCTGGAAGGTTTAGAATAAATCTTGACCTCTGGCATTGCTCTGGGCAACCCTCCAGACCATCGTTCTTCGCCTGCCAAGCCATTTCAAAAGTGGAAAAACCATATGCAAATCAGGCTTGGTCCCACCCCCAAAGGGGTAGTCCAGCCCGAACTGCTAGGTCACATCCCTTTTGCCCGAGACCACAAGCATCCCCAGACATGTTTCAGCCTTGTTGGGCGTCATCAGTGAGGAGTAGCTTGGGTCTCTAGGCCCAGCAGGCAAGGGACCCACGTCTGGGCATACCCTTCCCACTCGGGGTGACAATAGCAAAACAAAAGAGTTGATGGCTGGAAGGTTTAGAATAAATCTTGACCTCTGGCATTGCTCTGGGCAACCCTCCAGACCATCGTTCTTTGCCTGCCAAGCCATTACAAAAGTGGAAAAACCATATGCAAATCAGGCTTGGTCCCACCCCCAAAGGGGTAGTCCAGCCCGCACTGCTAGGTCACATCCCTTTTGCACGAGACCACAAGCATCCCCAGACATGTTTCAGCCTTGTTGGGCGTCATCAGTGTGGAGTAGCTTGGGTCTCTAGGCCCAGCAGGCAAGGGACCCACGTCTGGGCATACCCTTCCCACTCGGGGTGACAATAGCAAAACAAAAGAGTTGATGGCTGGAAGGTTTAGAATAAATCTTGACCTCTGGCATTGCTCTGGGCAACCCTCCAGACCATCGTTCTTCGCCTGCCAAGCCATTACAAAAGTGGAAAAACCATATGCAAATCAGGCTTGGTCCCACCCCCAAAGGGGTAGTCCAGCCCGAACTGCTAGGTCACATCCCTTTTGCACGAGACCACAAGCATCCCCAGACATGTTTCAGCCTTGTTGGGCGTCATCAGTGAGGAGTAGCTTGGGTCTCTAGGCCCAGCAGGCAAGGGACCCACGTCTGGGCATACCCTTCCCACTCGGGGTGACAATAGCAAAACAAAAGAGTTGATGGCTGGAAGGTTTAGAATAAATCTTGACCTCTGGCATTGCTCTGGGCAACCCTCCAGACCATCGTTCTTTGCCTGCCAAGCCATTACAAAAGTGGAAAAACCATATGCAAATCAGGCTTGGTCCCACCCCCAAAGGGGTAGTCCAGCCCGCACTGCTAGGTCACATCCCTTTTGCACGAGACCACAAGCATCCCCAGACATGTTTCAGCCTTGTTGGGCGTCATCAGTGTGGAGTAGCTTGGGTCTCTAGGCCCAGCAGGCAAGGGACCCACGTCTGGGCATACCCTTCCCACTCGGGGTGACAATAGCAAAACAAAAGAGTTGATGGCTGGAAGGTTTAGAATAAATCTTGACCTCTGGCATTGCTCTGGGCAACCCTCCAGACCATCGTTCTTCGCCTGCCAAGCCATTACAAAAGTGGAAAAACCATATGCAAATCAGGCTTGGTCCCACCCCCAAAGGGGTAGTCCAGCCCGAACTGCTAGGTCACATCCCTTTTGCACGAGACCACAAGCATCCCCAGACATGTTTCAGCCTTGTTGGGCGTCATCAGTGAGGAGTAGCTTGGGTCTCTAGGCCCAGCAGGCAAGGGACCCACGTCTGGGCATACCCTTCCCACTCGGGGTGACAATAGCAAAACAAAAGAGTTGATGGCTGGAAGGTTTAGAATAAATCTTGACCTCTGGCATTGCTCTGGGCAACCCTCCAGACCATCGTTCTTCGCCTGCCAAGCCATTACAAAAGTGGAAAAACCATATGCAAATCAGGCTTGGTCCCACCCCCAAAGGGGTAGTCCAGCCCGAACTGCTAGGTCACATCCCTTTTGCACGAGACCACAAGCATCCCCAGACATGTTTCAGCCTTGTTGGGCGTCATCAGTGAGGAGTAGCTTGGGTCTCTAGGCCCAGCAGGCAAAGGACCCACGTCTGGGCATACCCTTCCCACTCGGGGTGACAATAGCAAAACAAAAGAGTTGATGGCTGGAAGGTTTAGAATAAATCTTGACCTCTGGCATTGCTCTGGGCAACCCTCCAGACCATCGTTCTTCGCCTGCCAAGCCATTACAAAAGTGGAAAAACCATATGCGAATCAGGCTTGGTCCCACCCCCAAAGGGGTAGTCCAGCCCGAACTGCTAGGTCACATCCCTTTTGCACGAGACCACAAGCATCCCCAGACATGTTTCAGCCTTGTTGGGCGTCATCAGTGAGGAGTAGCTTGGGTCTCTAGGCCCAGCAGGCAAGGGACCCACATCTGGGCATACCCTTCCCACTCGGGGTGACAATAGCAAAACAAAAGAGTTGATGGCTGGAAGGTTTAGAATAAATCTTGACCTCTGGCATTGCTCTGGGCAACCCTCCAGACCATCGTTCTTCGCCTGCCAAGCCGTTACAAAAGTGGAAAAACCATATGCAAATCAGGCTTGGTCCCACCCCCAAAGGGGTAGTCCAGCCTGAACTGCTAGGTCACATCCCTTTTGCACGAGACCACAAGCATCCCCAGACATGTTTCAGCCTTGTTGGGCGTCATCAGTGAGGAGTAGCTTGGGTCTCTAGGCCCAGCAGGCAAGGGACCCACGTCTGGGCATACCCTTCCCACTCGGGGTGACAATAGCAAAACAAAAGAGTTGATGGATGGAAGGTTTAGAATAAATCTTGACCTCTGGCATTGCTCTGGGCAACCCTCCAGACCATCGTTCTTCGCCTGCAGGCCATCAGCACCACTGTAAAAGGACTCAATGCGATCAAAGAAGAACTGAGAGCAATCAGACTGATGACCCTCCAAAACAGATATGTGCTTGACATGATTACTGCAATGGATGGAGGTGTTTGCGCAAAAATTGGAGAATCATGTTGCACATTCATACCATCTCACGATGAAGAGAATGGCACCCTCACAGAGGCCATAAGCATGTTGACAAATCTAAAGAATCAAATGATTGATGAAACGGATGAAGTGGATGATGACAGCTGGTTTGGGAACCTGTTCTCATCGGTCCCACAATGGATGGCTGATATACTCAAGTTTCTGGGAGCCCTGCTAGTAATGATACTACTAGGTTTCTTTGTGATCAAAATAATCATCACACAGTGCCAGAAAACAGCAAAGAAAGCCATTGGGATGAAGATTATGGTCGATGTCGAGCCAGGGTGGAAGCCCAGAGACCTGACTGAAGAAGAGATAAAGGACTCCAAAGACGCATATGTTCACGCCATCATGTACCAACCCTGAAGATGATGAACAAAACACTGAAGAATCAAGAGAAATGGAGATGAAAATTGAAGCAGCAGTGGTCGATGAACCGACCAGAGGGGGGAGTGGAGAGGAGGTCCCAGACATGATCTGCACCCCTGCCCCTCCTTTCGATCTGCCAGGAAGGTACTCGCCAAGGGGCGTGACGTATAAAGAGCAAATGAACCAACAGAGAGCTGCACTGGGATTCTGCCCAGTGTACAATGGGAGATCCTTGCCTGTTGAAGTGCCCATATCCAGACAACCCTGGGCAGCACGGTACCCTATCAGACAGCCATACCAGCTGCTGATACTAAATGAGGAGTGCCTACATGCAGTCCACGAAGAGACCCAACGAGCCATAATGGAAGGCCAGTAGAAATGACAAGGGCCTGAATAGCGTTGCGCACGAACAAGATGGCTAACGAAGATAACACGCCAGCACGAGCAGTTGTGAAAACAGATGTAATGGACACAGGGGAGAGATGATGCTTAAACATAGGGAAATGTGTTACAAGACAGAATGGAAGTAACCGACCAGTCAAACGTGTGTAAATAGGCTTGGAACTCAAGAAGCAAAGAAAACGATACTGCTTGCTATGCTTAGTAGAATAATAGAAGTGGCATGCGCCAACCTTATATCTACCTCAAGGAGTACATTATACAAGTGTGACTCCATTTTGTAAGGCAGAAGTATGCCCAGGCTGCCCGAGGCCTAACGGACAAAGTTTCATAACCCAGCCTGAACAGAGAGGGAGAGCGGAATCGAAAATCAAGAGAGCGGCTGACGCTTGGAAGATCAAGGTCACCCAGAGAAGGGAGGAGAGCGTCAACGCGCAAGAATCAGGCTCTGGAGTGTATCAGCTCGCCCGTGAAGGTCAAGATAAGAGAGGCCCAGGCAGGTGGCTGAGCCAAAGCAGAATTAGATACGATAAAAGCTGGAAACTGAAGCAGGTTCACGGTGAACTGACACGTGACCAGCCAGGCGTAAAGAGCTACCATCGCCTGATGTCATCCAGAACCCGAGGATGCCATAACTTCTCCAGATAAGAGGCTACAGTTTCGAGGCCATACCCAGCCAACTAATTGACACATAGCCCTAAAGCACTAATTGATGGAAAGAAGGCAGGGTGAATCTGGGGGCACTAGGCACGTGGGTGTCCACTCTGCATGCTTCTAATTAAAGTGGAGATTTATGCCTGGGGGTGTAACCTACCCAATCACAATAGACCAAGTAATCTAGGGTAGAACCAATAGGATGTCGTACTTGTAGTGATGTCTATCACGAGTGATGTAGAAGGGTGGGCGTAGACGCCCACCCGATAAGAGTTATCCAATCTGCATGCTCTTTTACCATATACAGATATAGCACCTATACTTAAGTTACCTCTCCTAACCAATTATATTGCATGACGATTTTGTAGAGTTAGAAGTCAATGATGATGAGTTTTATGTATAAAAGTTGCTGTTCAACTGAAGTTCGAGGAAGTCGGGCGAGAGAGGTGATCGCAATGCTGCTGATTTCCATTTGTTTCCCTGTTTGATGTCATTAAACGGACTTCCCTTTGCCAATTTACTGAGTCCTCATTATTGAGTTGTGCTGGAGTATGTGAATCCTGCACCCCCTGTCCTCACATGGTGGAGGTATCTTGTCTTACAAGCTCTGGAGGGTGAACACTTGTACTTTCTGCTCCTACACTGTGTTGATATATAATACAATGACATATGTATCATTTAACCTGTTTGGAGACCGAACCCTAGAAGGGTGGTGGAATGAAGATACAGAGGAAAAAATGTAAAATATCGGCATGCCGAAAAGACATCACTGTGTGTAAAATGCAGATTTAAATGCACTAGAAATTAACTGGTGCAAAGCCAATATCCAAAGTGTGGCATGATATCCAACTACATTTTGCACAACGAGGTAGAGGACAATGTGCCCTACCAACTGATGCCATCTGCATTCGCACAGATGAAAGCGGGCGCAAATGTGCCACATTAACATTAAATGAAGCTACCAAAAAACACCAATCTATCACTGAGAAAAACCGAGATACCCTTTGTGGGGCAATGTATGAAGTTCCAGATGAGGAGGACTGCCCCATTAAGTCGCTGGAACTATATCTACAAAACCTCCCCCAGAATTCACCATGTTTATTTGTCCTGGCCAAAAAAATGACAATTGCTGAAGCCAAACTGAACCCATTTGGTATACCTGCAGACCACGTGGGAAAATACACTGTGCGCAATGATGCAAACAATCAGCAAGAAAGCAAAACTAAGTACTATCTATCCAAACCACTCCTTGCGTGTGACAACTGTGCAGGTTTTAGCCAAGTTAGGTTTGGAAAGTCATCAAATAATGTCTGTTACTGGGCACAAAAATGAATACTTCATCAAAAGCTACCGGACCCCGCAGTACTCTGAAAAAGGGAATGGTCTGGACTTCTACATAATGTAGGAAAACCTAACAACAAATCTTCAAACTTCCATTCTACCACAACACCAAAAACAGAGACACCTACAACAAGCAAAAAATGGCAATATCCTACACTAACTCAAAACACAGAGAAACCAACTGCAATAACTTTACCAGATGAACTTCCAAGCACATCATCAAACCCCAATACTGTTAGTGACATCATATACACTCCTGCAACAACAAAAAATAAGAAACATCCTAACTGTCACAGAAAACAGACCAACCAACTGAAGACACATTTCCAGATGTACTACCACACACATCATCTGTCCATGATTCTCTGTCTACCACCTCAACCCCAAATGTGAACAAAACTGCCCAGTTTTGTTCCAAATGGCCAATTTGTCAATTGCACCCTTAATTTCTATGGCACCACAACCTTAAACCTGAAATAAAAATGTTTCTTTAGAAAACGACCATTTGCAATCTCTAACCCTTTCCCCAATAAAAACTTAAATTCTTCAACATTTATGTATCATTTGTTGTACTTTAATTAAACACAGAGGGTGTTCTAATAGCTTTATAGACCTACAGCTCGGGTGGTACCGGATGATATGATCCCCTCATATCTCATTAAGGCCCGGTATGGCCCTCACTGCCGGTCTACAAAGCTAATGTTACAATGCCCTCTCTAAAGGGCTCTAAAACGTAGCAGTCAATGCTTCACCATTATGCCCTAGAAGGTTAAAACATAGTTTCCCCATAGCCAGTTCTGCTATCATGACAGCTGATTGTTATTAAAGCTTGTTAAAGTGTAGCTTCATTCTGCTTATGAAAAATGTTTAATGCATTGTCACAATATAAGACCTACATCTGGTGCCAAAGATCAATTCACTCTACATGCAAAATTGCATGTTGTCCATGCTGTGCTCAGGCAAAAGTAAACTGGAGGGAAAGCCCTATGTATTGGGAAGGTCAGATTAAGGGCATCAAAAATGCTGTTATACAAACAAGGAACTGACCTTATACCATCAAAAATATTTATCTTGTTACACACACTGTTTTTTCCGTGTGGTGCTCTACGAACAGAAGGCTTAAGACTAGTACGCCTATGAAACAATAAATGTTCAACCCAAATACTCTGGATATCTAATTAATTTGATATCTCAGGCTACCCCGGAGCATCGAGTGTTGCTGCCTTGGTGCAAAAGAAAATATATAGAGAAAATTACTGTGATAGCTTAGTGGCTATTTATTAATTGTACTTTTATTGTTTAGCAAATAGACATGATCTCCCAAAGGAGCATTTACAAAAAATGGTATTTTCAGAAATAGAAACCATGATCATTAAAGTGCACAGTGATTTGCATCGAATAGTATGGAACATACATTCTGGTATTTGACAAGAAATAAACATTTTCAAACAAAAAGCCATCCACACAATGTGTAACTGAATCCACAGTCTATATAATGAGTTAAAAAGACAAAGTGAAGAGAAGAAAACAACAAAAAGCAAAATCCCAACACGTCCTGGTTGTGTGTGATAGGGCAAAGCAACCAAATTGGACCCCCACCAGAGTCTGATGTATTAGTGGCCACGGCCAAAGAACCAAATGTCAAGTCCTAGGGTTTGGAGCCCAGGGCATGTGTGGTTCCAAACCAATGCCAGAGGTCAGGTCCTCCTGGTGACTTGGAGGATCAGCTGGTGGGAGTTTATCAAGCGACCAATCCTAGGTCAACGTCGGTGGTTATATTCCTGCTGATTTTGAAAAATGGGCCGTATAGCAATTACGTGTCCAATGAGACGTTTCGGCGGGCAGTGAAGGCTACCTTCATCTGGACCTGCGGATGTCGCTCTACGTGGGAAAACAGAGCAAAGAAAAGGAATCAGAAGGGGGGAGAGGGTAAGAACAAATCACCCCCAGCATCCCACCAATCTGTACATGCCTAACAATGGTAGAACACGTGAAGCACTAGTATTAAAAAGGGGAGGGTTCGAAAAAGAAGGAGACATGAAGCTGGAAAGGTTGCCAAAAGGAGAGAACATTTGGCACCTGTAGGCTGGCACTACCCACCTGAACAGAGAAGAGGGGGGTTGTAGAAAAGAAGCTCCAATGATCAACGTGACCAAGGAGAGGGCCAGTGCAGAATTTGCACAGGTACTGTGTGGAACCGTGGTTGCAAGAAGCAGGTTCCTCCGTGGGGGCCCAGAGCCAGTCGAGCAGAGGGTGAGTTAGAGACCCGATGTGTCAAAACTGGAAGGCCTATCAAGGGGATACAAGAAACAGGAGAGAAAAGGATCAGAAAGAAAAGAAACATCTCTATGCTGCATCAGTGCAGGTCAAAGAACATGTAACACCGAAAGGTAGCAGAAAGGCAACACTTACTACAGACACGCTGTAAATCATGTCAGGAGCCGGCGTGCGCGTCAATCAGTCAAACCCAGGGATGGGTGTGCAGTTGATGTGGAGCTTGCAGGTAAGTGGATCATTCCAGAGAAGAAATCAGAGTGTGGCTGGAGATCCTACAACAGGAGCAGACCAAAATATTGATGTGAATATGGGGCTGCTAATGATTACTATATGAATGCCAACATGATTGGGAAGAAAACTGGAGCAAGTAGTGGCTCAAACGATGTGTGGACCGAAGGATTCAGATGGCAGAAAGAAGTGCCCATCACAAAAAATGAGAGTACATTCCCATGCCCAAGACGGCGAATGAAGGATGCCGTGCCCAGATGGGTAATTAGAAAATAACATGCAGGACAACTCCGAGGAGTGGGCTCCCCAAATCGCATAGATAAAAAACATGGCAGGGACGGTGCCCGACCGGTTGAAGCACACAAAGTGTGTCATGCAGAAGCCATACATCGTGAAAAGATGTGGCAGGGGGCATGCAGTGAGGAGAAATAGGGTCGCGGTCCAATCTGTGTGCCATGGAGGGGAAAAGGGCTATGGTCCCAGGGGCTATGGTTGATTAAGGAGAAGAGGGGCATAGTGACTCAATTTGGAGGAAGCAGAGTAACCCCATTAAAGAGAAGAGTGCTGGAGCCCCAGGGGTAAGGTACCTACCCGTCTCCAAACGGCGTGTAGAATGAAGCCGTCGCTGTGAAGAGATTTCGAAGATGCGTGCCGGTCCGCATCCGCATCCCGTGTCAGTGAGCAGTGCACAGTGAGAGACACTGCTAAAATGCTAGAGCGGGCGTGATTCGGTTGAATGTAAGAGGAGATCGCGCATGCACGGGTGTGAAGACACTGGTCCCGTAAGAGCGGGCACCGCGCATGTGCGGAAACAGAAACACTGATCCTGAGAGGGCATGAGCACAGGGGCGGGCTCCTGTACCGAGTAAGCGGGCGCAAGCGCATGGCATAGGAACGTAGTGTCCTAGTCGAGCGAATGCGTCCCAGGAGGCAGCGCCCATAGTGTCATACGAGTCGAGCCCGAAAAGAAGTGGCGGTAGGGGGGAAGAAAGAGGGGGGGGAACTAAAAGGGCTGGCACAAATTGGCCAGTAGAGCAGGAGGTAGCTCCAGTATGAAGCCAAGGGAGATCGCTGAGTACAGGAATAAGATGTGCACTCAGCTGGGTGCATGAAGCTGGTGAGTGCCCAATGTGAAAAACTTGTCAGGGGGCTGAGTATGTACAAGCAGAACAGCAATGTAGTGGAAAATCCACTTTCTTAAAATACAAACATCATGAATTAAAACGCTTCTAGTAGTTTAACATGGTTTGTGTCAGAAGTAATCAACATTGTAATGCAAATTAGAGATTACAAAAGAGTCTCACGTTGTCAGATCACAGTTGGTACACATGTTGATGAATTCAATCATACAATAAGTAACAGTGAACAAATCTATGAAGTGTGTAACATATGCCAGCGATCCCATGATTAATGTGCAGGTGGCTATTTGAAATACATTTTCCATTGTAAAGATGCAAATGATTTGCAATATTGAATTTTACATCTGCTCATACTGTCAGGAGCAAGTGAGTTTTAATGTGAAAATGTGGTCTAGGGAAGAACATTGGGACAGCCAGTGTGTGTGATAATTTGACGTAAAGTGCTATTTGAAATGGTTTAAGGATTTGAAAGTAATCTAGAGCTGGTTGAATTGATAGGTGATGTATTGTTTTAACAGCAGCAAAAGACTATTGAAAATGGAACAGGATGTGAGTACGTGTTCCCTATCTTTCAAGCTTCAGTGCCAGTTTAGAACATTTCATTACGTTCACAGGCAATTTACTGTGCTTTTCATCATTGTCATCTTTGGTTGGCCTCAGATGTTTCTCCCCCTAAATCCTACTACTATACATCAATATCATTGGATCATAAATAGCAGGAAAGCCCAGCCAGCCGTCAAATTCCCAGATCCTGAAGACTTCTGTCCCTCTGCATTTAAGTACCACCTAACTCACCTTTAAAAGAACAAGGGAACACCCATTGTCTACTTTAGTTCTAGGGACCAGACATAACATATGCACATTATTAACTCTGTCTAGTCCACCTCCCCCCCCTTATTTCCAACCAAATATAACTCCCACACATCCTACCTTTGGATTAGGGCAGAATTTTGGAGTTTGGCATGGCAGTCCCATAATAATTATTCAGGAAATCAGAATTGAAAGGAAGCAGTGAGCTTCTTACAATAGGGTGTGTTTGAGTGATATTCCAACTAGGTTGTGGAGGGGACTAAGTGGAACTGTCACTGGGGACATAGGTGGACTTACTTAAGTGCATGTAGGTGGTTCAGCAAGCTGTGTTAAGGATGTGACCACAAGGGATGAAGTGCAAGAGTGGAGGCAGAGAAAGTGAGGGACAGAGTCAGGCTAGAGGCGAGGGAAAATTGTTAGAAGGCAGATGAGAGGTCAGATAAGAGGGTAACTCTGCATGTTATTTGGATGTCTGGGGGAGAGAATTCTTTGCAATTGGAGCAAGAATAGAGAAAGAGCAGATGCGAGTGGAAGCACAAAGAGGGGGAGGAGCCACAAGGGTAGTCAAGGAGATGAAACAGAGATTATGAGGTGGCTTTTAGTGTTTTATAGAGGAGGATAGATTTGATGTATCCTTACTGTGGATAGATTTGTGAATCAGGAGACAAAATGTAAATTTGGCCTTGTCTTGCATTGTCAGCATCCAGCCTGGTGACTGTAAGAGGAAGTAGGTGTGAATTGAGGGAGTTCAAAGAGAGTCCTGGTAGTGAAATTCATGATTGCGTTGAGAGGACAGAAAGCATAGTTGGGGAGACCAAAGAGGATGCTGGTACAGTAGTACAGTGTAGTTAAGAGATGCATGGCAGTGTTGAAAGAAAGGGGTAGTCTGATTTTCCAAATATTTAGAGGGTTGAGGCAAGCAGCCATTGCAATTTTGGAAATGAAAGTAGAGAATGGTCAAAGATGCTGCTGAGGTTTCTAGCTGAAGAAGAGTAGCAGAGAGTGTCAGGTGGGAACTTTGATATGCAGACACATACATTCTATAATCTTGTAAGGATACATATTCATTAGGATAGCCCAAGCATACTCTCGAGCCCCTAATGCACCCAACGCTACTCAATCGCTCATATGTTATTTCAGCACATAGTTTACATCATCATCTCTCACTAGAAAATTATGCATTTCCCCTCTTGGAGCATGACATCGGATGCATGGAATCAAATGAGGGTTCAATGGTCATCTTTGGAAAACATGTCTCTTTGACTTATGTTCCAGACCCTACTGACTGGTTTTGTGAACATCTGTCTTTTGAGAGTCAGACATGTGTCTATTTGCATGGTTACCTGTCTGTGTTGTATGTAAGCCATCATATAGAATGCACACCGATGTTAATGTAAACTGATTGCAGAATCCCAAATGGGAATATCCACTTAAAAGAGCAAAGAAAAGGCCAGATGTGTAAGACATGGTTAGAACAGAAACCTGTCTTGAGAATTCACATTTCTGTATGTGGGTAATTAACCCAGCATGGTGTAAAACAAGTCCCAAATTCAATAATAAAAATCAACACAGCCTAGGCCGGGGAATTATCAAAAAGACATTCAACATGGTGGAAATAGGCTGTTTTTATAGCAAATAACAGAGGATAAATGACAACAAATTTTACAGGTTTTTCACACTTTCCCAGCCTCTGATTTGGCATCGTCTTTTCCACTATAGATTAATCTATACAGTATCCAGCCCTATTGGAATATACTATCATCATGACAAAAGCAAGACCTCAGTTTATTAGTTAATTAACATTGAGATAATTCCCTTTCCCATGGTGCTGATTGGATGCTGTTCTTTTATTTTGTATCGGCTAGACTTGATAATTGATTGGCTGTACCAGGATGAGTATGTGTAGAGTGAGTGACTGAATAGACTTCAACCAATCCTTGTGTGAGATGTGACAGTGTGAGAAACAAAATAATAACTTTTGCGTCCTTTTCCTAAATGACCTCAACAGTTGGAACCATCTTACCATTCCCATCATTGTGAATTGTTCTTGCTTTCCCTTCCTTCCTCATGATTCCATTTGCCCTGCCTCTAACCTTATGTGCCAGGGGCTTAGAGACGTTCAATTTCATTTCCTTACAATGACATGAATATATACCTGATTAATTCTATTCTATATGTGATGGTGTTTTGAATGGTTCCTACCTTAGCAATTGAAACTCTTTCTGTGAGATTTTTCCTACAGAGGGCAGTGTTACTCCTTGATCATTCATTCTTGACAGGCATTCTCTTTACTGCTCATTGTTCGGTTCCTACCAGTTTGTGACCTGTATTTTGATACATTTTCATGCACTGACTAGGAACATGAGTTGTTATATTCCCTTTGAACATAATCTTGGGAACTCAGTCAAGCTAATGTGTTTTGATCAATCCTTTCCTGGGGTCTGATATTTCTTTGTTGATCTTTCATGACCTCACTACTGCAGTTCAGGGCATGGGAATGTGTTCGCCCCCTTGCCCTAACCAAGCATTCCGTCTTGCTGTGGAAAGTTGCAGCTTGGTATGTTTGGGGCTCTTTGCCAGAACCTGGCTGACATGCTCTTGTAGAGGAAGATCCAAATATCCCCAACAGAAGCTCTGCCCCATGTTACCTATATTTTGGTAACTGAACATTGTGACACGTGCAGTACCAGTGAGGATGCCTATAGCACAACAAATCCATGAGAAAAGATATCCATTGAGAATTGACATGCATTCATGAGGAATAATGGTCTTCTGGACAGAGTCCCAGAAGATGTATGAAAATTAATGAGAAAGAGGATTGGTGACATCATGAAAAGCAGAACTGACACACCTAGAAAAAGACACAAATGAAGGAGGAACATAAGCAGATATAAGATCTGAAAAGGAGGTGTCCAAGTTAAGCACCATTTTGGGATCGAAATGAAGATGTTTGTGTGAAGAAACACTGAAGAAAATGGAAAAGTCACTTTACACTTTTACAGATGTTGTAACACAAGTAGAACTAATCATGAGGCTGGCTATGCAGTGAATAGATTGTGGCCAGGCGGAAATGTATATACATAGGAATATATAGATTCTGGATGTTCCACAGTGCACCTTAGCAAAACTTGAACCCCGTGAATTGAAAGGGCTTGAGTGTGGCGCAGTTGGAAAACAGCTGATGGCGAAGGAGAATTTGCGAAAGGCTGGCTGGCCCAGCACCAAGAGTCGAGGCCACCGTGAGCCTGGTTGTCTGTCAAGAAGATACATGAACGTGAGAAAGAAAGAAACTTCTGTTTGAGGTGGAACGGTAAAACACTGAAGGAGTCAAGAGTTCATCATTTAATATTATTATATGCAACAAAGAGCTTGAAAACGTGGTCTCCAGTCACATGGTCAGATAGAAATAGACTTTGGGTTGAGCTACACCGAAACCAGTTGACAAGACCATGCCACACTCCCTTTTATTCTCAGGCACAGTGAGCTTCTACAAGGCCAAGTTCAAAGCCTAATTGAATAACAGACCACAGGAGTGATGATAGATGTTGGGCTAATTGGGTGGGGAGGCATAACCTGGCCAACCCTCCCAGCAACTGGGATAGCCAACTTGCGAGTTGCTAGCAAGTAGAATATTCAAGAAGGGTACAAGTGTGCCAACCAATTATAGGGTGCTACGTATCCTACCGAGCCATCCTACCCATTGCCTGAACACCCCTAGACATGCCCCGCCTCTGGGTACATGCTTGTATATATTCGTGTATATATCTGCTTTATGCAGCTGTGTTTTATATGCTTATGATTGTATATAATTTCACATATATTTGCTCTCTTTTGCCACTGTGTTGTATATACTATGCCAAACATTGTAACAAGCTTAAGTATTCATGTAAACTGTTGTGCCTGGCTACCCATGGGTTTGGCGTGCATTAACAAATAAATAAACAAAAAACAACAACCCTATAGTTTGTGTAACCAATAGACTGTCGAATATTAGTATGACACGGAAGATGACTTGCACTTGGGATGGGTTTAGTTGTCCACCTGATCTTAGAGACCAATCACATCCCCCTGTCAGTATGGAACGTATACCTAGATCTTCCTGTTAAGCCTGTCACATCCCCAAGTAGGTTTTCTTATTTTGCTATGTAGTATGACGTCAATGATGATGAATTGTTAGTATAAGAATCTTGCTTTTTATTAAATGCTTCAAGATTGTACTGTGCGATGTCCGTTGATGTCCATTGTAACTCCCTATTTTAGATAATTGTTAATGAAACAGTACAAAGTTTTGCCAACTTCCTGAGTCTGTTCGGTCATTAATGTATGAGTAAGTTCTGCATCCCCATCCATCTAAGTATTGCTACCTCATCTTAAAGGGCCCCAGCTCCCAGGGTTCATTCTATTGAGGGGTGTGGGTTTTCATGCTTCAGAGATGGATAACTGGGTATTGAGGCCTACATGTGTTGTTCATTCGATTAGTGGGAAGGTTCAGTGTCATTTGCTATTGTTATGAGTGCCCCGTAATGATTCCCTGACTTCTGTTAAGTGCTGTTAGACTTGTTAAGATTATGTGGTTATATTCAAGAGCAAGGTCTGTTCCTACACAGGGAAGTCTATATGTGTGTGGCTGCTTTCTTTAAGCTGTGTGCATTTTCACAGTGACTTTCAGAGCTTGTATTTTTGTTCACATTGGGGGCGTTGGATGTACTCCCCAACATTCCCCCTTTCGTCCCATGAGGACACATCTCTCCATGTACATTTTATCTTTTTGATCTTGTTCCTTTTGCCATTCACAAATTGTTTTTGGCATCCATATCTTATATACATTCCTTAAATCCCCTCCCCACCTAGCTTAATAACATGGGTCACATCTTAAAGATTTGAATTCTCCATCTGCAGTGAGGTCTTCATAGCACTCTATGTAGTTCTCTGGATCGGGGTTAGTGACCAAATGGTGCCATCTGGGCCTATGTGGTGATCTATCGGGTACATTCGTATTTCTCCTACCTTTTTTCTGGGTCAGTTTGACAGCTTTTGCCTTTCCAAAAAGGAGCGGCACTAAACGTCATAACTGCAAGGAGGATAGGTTTATTTCCACACAACACACACACAACAGGATATTATTATTTGGTAGATACACCAGATTATTATCAATATGATAAGGATAGGAAACAGAACTCGGCAGACATTGATAAATCACTGGGGCATCCACGAGTTGAGGACTGATAACCAATTTTCATCTTTACTAACTCCCCCTGTTGTTTCCAGGTCTGTTAGAAACCTGGCACTTTGTTTAATTGCAAGAGTCAACATGCCATTATCTGCATCCTTAGGAGGCATGTAGGTGTAGCAAGTGCTTCCAATCTTCCTGAAGACACCACCCTCCATTCCTGTGATTAGGTTGCAGCACGATTCGATTGTGTATTGAAATAAGACTGAGCTCACAAAGCTCCTTTTGGATTGCGTAAAGACAATGTTCTGTGGCATTCAAAAGTTTCATCAGGTTCCAGCAAATGATTTGGATCCATTTTGCATTTGCAGCAGTTTGTATTCGATGAGCTAACAGTGATGTAAAGAATGTATCCATTCTTTTAAAAAGCCTATATTGCCCTAGTATCTTCTCCAAGGCCTCGTCTGTTTCCTTTGAGAAGTTGCTTGACCTTTTCCCATTCTGCTTACTGTTTGTGAGTTTATTTGTCCTACAACCATTGGGGAGATGCTGTAGACGGGGACTATCTTTTGGGCAAATTTACATGACTTTCTGGGAACACCAGTACAGGGGCATTTAAGGTTACTAAAGAACAAAGGCCATTCCACGAGGGAGGTAAATGAAATATGCCTTGGTGCCACATTGCCACAGGAAGTCCATGATGGTGGCCGTTCCCCCATTTATTTCTGGCATCACATATGTTTGATAACAGGTATTATTGGTCCCCACTGGCATGCTTCCTTTGCGGCTGAAACAAACAAAAAATAGTTTGTACTTTTACAGGTTATTCATGTTAGGCTGGTCAATTTATTTACATGCAATGCCCATATATTTCTACAGCTTCTGTAAATCCCTTGCCCCCTCTGCATTAAACACTGCCTGGCCCTTCACCCATTTCTTGTTCCAAAATATCACTCCGTCTATGACCATATGTGGTTTTGCAGGAAACTCTGCTTCTTCATATTAACCCATCCGTTCCCATTCACTTGTGGATCTCTTTTCCATATTTACTCGTACTGTGTGTCCCTGAAACTGCCCTTGCATTCTACAAATTATCAAATCTGCCAAGCACTATGCCTCTTAAGTCAGCACTTCCTTACATAAGAACAGTCTGGTGGTGCCAATCGCATGTTGGATAAGCCCACATATGTAACATGACTCATTTACTTGGGCCCTACTGATGGCTTTCATTACATCATATCACACATGTGGACCATCTGAAAGATGTTCCTCTGGCAAGCTCAAATTTGCTTCTGCATTCAATTGTCTTTTGTGTCTGGTCACAAGGTTATCTCTAAGCATGACTACTTCATATCATTATGCCTACTACCACTAATACCTAATCTCAATAATTCCATTAATGCAAAAGAAAGAAGAAGATAGAAAAATAAAAAACACATCCTAATAAACACATTCTTGACATTTCTACGATTGTTCATTTTGGCTTTGTGAATACTGGTTGCTGCATATGTTCTGCTGTGCCTCACAGGTTTCATACTCTTAATGTACTTTCTCATAGTCTTTTAAAATTATTCAACTGTGGCTGCCGATTCTTTTTCAAGTCCCAACATCTGTTTCTCAACAGAACTGAGGTGCTGTGCTGGTTTCAGCGCAGATTGGTTAAATGCACCCAGACACGACAATTCTTTAGCTTGGCTGCAGTTGGTGTGGCTCTTTCCACTTCATATTGTCCTGTGAACTTTGGCTGATTCCAAAGGTGTATATTTCCTGTCTGGCGTAGACTCTGTCGCCGGGTTGTAGTTGAAGAGGTTCTTCTGTTGATGTGTCTTGTTGGTCATAATCTTGAAATATATGTGAAAAACCAGAGGGTGTTTCACACCTCGGTGCCTGGGGATTCCGTATTGTGGTGGCCAGGGAAGAGCCATCACCTTTGGAACACCTGGGTAAGGGGTACTCAGGTAGTGGGCTGGAGCACCTGATGGTGAGACATGGTACCCCCTCTTCCAGTAATCCATCCAACCCCTATCCCTGTTTGTCTTATGCAAAACTACAATGCCCATAAGTCCTCCCTACTGCACATTAACACTAGTACTGAGTTGAGGAAGTTGAGGAATGTGGCTAGAAGGATTACCTCTACTGACTTACAATGGCTCTGTCCCTCTAATGAGTCAGGCACATAGTACAAATCACATACACCTCCACCGTGTTATCACTCCCTGTCAGGATAAAAGATGGTGTAAACAAGCACACTCCAAGCGAGGCTGGTGGTGAAAAGGAACAGCTCTTGTGGGGCTGAAGCGAACCAGGCTGTGGAACGGCAAGGGGCAGATCGACTACTATGGAGAGCGAGCGATACTCAAAAAGAAATCCCATCCTTCCTGGAAGCCGTAAACCTTAGGCTGCTAAACAGTGGGGAGTGGAAACGACAGACCTTCAAAGCACTTCCAGTGGCTCTCTACCCTCCCAGGTGAGTGGCAGAGTTGGGCAGTAAATAAGGAGGGATTAGTGGCAGCCTTGACTACTATGCAAAAGTCCTTGAAGAGTAACAACCCAATTAACACTGCCAGTGAGTGATGGCAAGCAACAAAAGGCTGGTTGTGTGTTAATCAATGTGTATCAAGAATGCGAAGGTTACACATTTGGCGATGAGCCACGTATGACAGTGAACAATGATTTAAATGCTGGGAAAAGATATACAAAGTAACAGAGTGATTTTTTTTCTTTGATAAATGAAATGTGGGAAATTAAGGCAAGAAAGTAACCATGTGAAATGATTGAAGTTTGATAAATGAAAAGTGGGAAATTAAAGATACTTGAATTTTAAAGAAATATGAATATTGAAAACTGCAGAGAGAACAAAGTGAAAATCACATGAACACTGAAAGAAGCCAAGAGGGCCAAAGCAAAAGTTATAAGTACCAAGAAGCTGTGGTACTACGTCCGAACTTTAAAAACAGCCTAGATAGCCAACGTAAAGACTACATGCATTTAGGAATATTGGAAGTGTGAATATTTTAAGTACCAAGAAGCATTGGTGTTATATGTGAAACTGTGAAAGACGCCATGAGGGCAGAAGTGAAGCTACAAGTACCAAGAAGTATTGGTGCCATGTGTGAACTTTTAAAAGGCAAAGTAAAACAAGTATCAAGGGGCATTGCTTTTGTGAATATTGTGGAATGTGAAAGTGCTGGAAGGAAGTCGAAAATGGTAATGTATTGGTAAAATCTTTGCAGTCTCAAAAGTCTTCGACAATAAAAAGTGTTCAACATGAAGGATAAAACATGGGGAAAGGAGCCTCCGCCCAAAAGGAAAGTCACCATGGAGCTCTTTGAAGGGCCCTACGGGGTGGGGCAATGTTGCCGTTATTGTCTTAAGTGTGTGTCCAGGATGAAACATGTGGCATGTGGTACAGTTTGCACAATTTTGTAGACTTGTTCAGCCACATTAGGCACAAACCAGTCCTCACTAATGTCAGCAGCAATGTGATGCTTAGGTCCATGCATTGGAAAGTGAAGTTGTTCCAAGGCAATGTTTAAGAACTCTATGGGATTTACTACTTTATCTGTGCTTTGTTGTCTCCATCTGATGTCAGTGGGTGACAGGGAACATCCCCTTTTTTCCCATAATACCTTTTCTTCTAGTGGGGCACTTTCTTGGAACTCAATGATGTGCTCTTTTGATAATGCACTCTAAACCTCTTGTAGTCACTCTTGTACTGCTGTGACAGTCGTTTGACTTTCCAATGGAAAGGGCATATAAGCTGCCTTGAGTTGTGTCCGCTACCGTGTTTCTGCAAAATATCAAGTCTTTAGCTTTGGAGTGCATTGTTTACTTTCCAATAGCTACATGAAGGGGGCCTTTCAATTCTTCTATTAGTCTAGCTAACAAGATTGCATGTTGGACTGGTGACCTGCCTGCCCTTCTGTAACATTTTCTTTTCCACCTTGATAATCCTGAATGTACTGTAGATTTCATGAGTCTGTATAAATGAAGACATCATCATATGCGGATGTTTCTAGTGCTTCTATGAGTGTTACAAGTTCTGCTGCTTGTGCTGAATAGTGTCAAGGTAATCTCTGTTGCACCAATATTTGAAATTCTTCTTCTTGGTCCTTTACATATCTTATTACCGCTGCTCCTGTGTGCCTCTGGCCACTCTGTTATCTATACTCGATGACCCTTCTACAAAGAGCGCTTCTCCTGTTTCAAGGGGAATCTCACTCACCCTGCTGTATTTGTCAGATTCTCCTTCATATATTGCACAGTTATGAACCTCATCTTGTGGTCCCACTGGTTTGGCTATAAATGTTGCTGGGTTGACTGTGTGGCATTTCAATATGGTGATGGCTCAGTTAGTCACTTGCTCTCTGGGTACTGAGTGTTGATTTGTTTCTCTCTAAGAAGGAAAAGACTACATGCTCAACATATAAAGTGACTGGACATCCCATAACTACTGTGGCAGATGTTTGTACAGCAAGTTCTGCAGCAGCTAATGCTTGCTTGCATGGGATGTGGTCTTGCATTACTGAGTCTAAAAGAACAATGTCTCTGTAATGATCGCTGTGTGAGTACTGCTGTCATGACCTGTCCATTTGGCTGCGAGAATAGAAAGCACTGTTGTAGTCTGGGGTTGCTAGTACTGGTGCAATGTTGTTATCTATTTTGAGACCCTGAAAGCATTCTGCCATCTCTTCTGTCTATTCCAGTGTACCTTTCTTTAATCTTTTGTGCTTCCTTGATTGCCTATAATAGAGGTTGACATGTGTTTAAAAATCAAATACCCATATTCTGCAATAATTGCACAGGCCTAGGAATTGCTGCATTTCTCTGACTGTTTTAGTCTGTGGTGTGTTTCTCACTGCTATGGTTCTGTCTGGGCTTAACCTTCTTCATGCTGAGAATATGATCTGTTCCAAATATACTACTTCCTTTTGACAGTACTGCAAATTGTCTTTGTCCACCTTGTATGCTTTGTCTGCAAGTATCATCAGGAGTTGTATTGTGTATTTTCTGCACTGTTCCGCTGTGGTGCCGCACATTAATAGATCATCTAGATATTCTAGCACTGTCTGACCATTTGTATTTTTCTCAAGTCCATCTGAAGGACCCTGCTGAAAACACTAGGGGATTCACAGTACCCCTGGTGCAAATGAGTTTACTGGAATCTGTTTACACGGTATGAAAACACAGTCAAGTATTGGGAGTCTGGTTATAATGGTATTGTAAAGAATGCATTCTTAAGGTCAATTCTTTGCTTAAGGGCAAAAGAGACTGCATCAGAAGGTATGTTACATAATATGGATGCACGGTTTGGCACTAGTGAGTATTCTGCTTCCACTGTGTCATTCAGAGCGCAGAGATTCTGAATAAATCTCCATGATGATCCCTTTGTTTTTTTCAGGGGGTATATTGCCATTTTGCATGGTGAGGCTGAAGGCACTACAATGCCTTGATCAAGTAAGGCTTTGATTGTGTCATAAACTCCCTCACCTGCTCCTTTGGACAATGGATATTGTTTAACTCTGGGGACTATGGCTCATGATTTGAGTTTTGTTTCCACTGCCCCAATGCTGGTTAGCCGACCTTATGTCATGAGGGTTGCATGTCCATTGTCAACTGGGCAAGTGTGCTAGGTCTTCTTGTAGCAGTGAGAATGCTGCTGTGGCTGTCGCTATTGTCTGTGGTTCTTCTCTGTGCTGCACTACCATGTGGCAAGGTAAGCTGCTTTCAAATACTATTTCTCCATCTGTTTCCATGTTTGCAAATAACTGGTTGTCTGTGACATCTCTTAGTGGCTGCATGTGATCTATGCATAGTACTGTTCTACACTCCATTCATTCCTTACCCGCGCTTTGATGATGATTGTGTCTTTTCTCATGAACACTGCCTCAATGTGTGATGTGAAAACTGTTCCTAGGGCTTCCTCATGTTGTACTGCTGGTCTGAATAGAAAATCTGCTGGCAGGTGAAATATTACATCTTGTACACCTGGTAACCAGCCAATTGAAATAGTGTATGTAAATAGAGTCTCATGCAATGGTAATGCTCGAATTGTGTGGGTGTTGCAAAGTGCTTGAATTACCCTAGCTATTCTGTTGTAATGCATGCCTGGTGTGGAACACACAATTCATTTGTCAGTAAATTAAATGGTCATGTTTAACTTCTGAAGGAGATCCCTACTGAGTACATTCACAGGTGTCTCTGTGCTGTAAAGTAATGGTACGACTATCTCTTGAGTTCCTATAGTGAGGGCTAATTCTTCTGTAAAAGGAACCCTTACAATTGCCTCAGTGAATCCCTGCGTTTCCAACTTTGTTATTTGTCAATGGAAACCATGTACCATCCCTCCATCTCTCAGCTCCCTTTGAAGCCATCAACCATTCAATCCTCCTTGACTTGCTCCACACCCTTGGAATCCAAGGCATGGCACTGAAATGGATTGCCTTGTTCCTTGTGAACAGGAGACAAATCACTATATTGCCCCCTGTTACCTCCTCAGCATGCCCAGTGTCTCTCCTCGCTCCTTTTTAACCTCTACCCATCCCTGCTGCCGGGGATCATCCACTCGCACAATCTCACCTGCTACATGCTTATGCTGATGACACCCAAATTATCCTGAAAATTGCCAAGATGAGCTCTGATTATCCCCCCGACCTAGCAGCTTGCCTCAGTGATATAGACCAATGGATGACGAGAAACCACCTCCTTCTCAACCGAGGGAAAACAGAGATCATGGTATGTAGCAACACTGCTATGCTCCCTCAACCACTCCCGTGGCCTCCCTCCCTCAGCACTATGCCCATCACCTCAAACACAGTCAAATATCTTGGCTCCACATTGGACTCAGGCCTAACCCTGTCACACCACATCAATAATGTATCTAAATCGGGGAGTGGCCAGCGAGCACCTGATGAGGACGTGATCCCCTAGTGCTCCCGGGGCTGCCAGCAATATCCAGAGAAATCCTGGGAAATTGGGTTGCGAAACCCACGAAAAGGACACTGAAATGTGAAGGAAAGCTACCAGAATGATATGCTGAAACCGGGATATAAACCAGAGTACGGACCTGAATATATCCGCTATGAAAGAAGGAGGCAGCCGGTGCCAAAATCAAAAGCAAGATGGCTGACAGCAACGAAAAATTGAGCAATGAGGACGCTGCCAGCCAGACAGCCACTGGGAAGAAAAAGACCGGAGTGCGGGAGACAGAAGCCAGAATATCCAGGAAAATTGGGCTGCCCCTGCCTGAAACGCTAAGGAGAACCCGACTCCGAAACTGCCAGTCGTGGACCACGAAGGGTTAATAACATCACCCCCACCTCCATCGATCTCCCCATCGGCAAAGCGGTCTCCCTGCTGTAAGCCCTGACGGGCCGACCGTCGCATAACTGCATCCGAAAAGAAGTACCCCCACCCCAACAAAAGCCCCAACTGAGCAGCATTAGGCTCCACAACTTGGCACAGAACAGGAAAGGAGGTCGCGGGCGCTCCGTGATAAGTAGAGCACCCGCTGACCCACCGAAGCAGCCTGTTGCACCGGGAGGCCACGGAGCACGGTAAGGAGGCGGAGTATCGGGTGGCAGAAAACACTGCTCTGAGTATAAACCATCCTACGCTGTGGAGCAAATGATTGCCCGCCTAACCGCCCCCAACCCGCCAGGGCCAGGGACCTCGTGTAAACAAACTCCTGAACACACAAGAAGGCCCGCGGTAAACTGAGGTCCAACAAAACACCACGAGCGGGGAACCTCTGGCCGGCAAAGCACAACTACAAACCCAAGCGCAATTAACATCAGGGGACTAAGTGGGGGGACTATAACGGTCGCCTAAATATCGATGGGAGAAGGTGCACGGACATTCTGCACAGACCCGCAGTATAACTGGAGAATCCAGAGACCTGAATAGCCAAACCAAGACTCCTGGGGGAAGAGACCGAATCACCCAAGCCAAGTAAATATAACAATCTGTGGCTAAAGCAAGAAAGCAGAAACCCATAGATTGGTATGAATGGTAATACAGGGGAGCTGAAGCAGCCATAAAGTGCATTACCAGTGAAAGACATAAGCACCCATAATCAGGCTATGAACGCTGCCCCACACGAGAACCTGAACAAAATACACTCCAAAGGTGCATAATCTGGGGGCACCACAACACACAAAGAGATACTACAGGCATGCAAGGGTGTGCCCCCACTATTTCCACACAGCACCGCCTGCCTCCAAGGGCACTGCTGAGGAGTCAAGACAACCTCGCTGGTCACAGCCACTCAGAGTGTGAAACACACGCAAACAAAAAACACGTGAAACTAGATACCCCCTGTGAATAGTGGCCACCGCTGCAACTCCACTATAAAATATCTGTCCCTGGGACCCATAAACTATAATCATTAGACCTAATGAGTTGGAGGGGAAACCCCCACTTAAAGATGGGACAGATTATATAAAACAATAACACGCAACATCATAATCCGCCAAACTGTCAGGAAGCAGTAAGCAGGGAGAAGACGTGAGAGAAGTCCAAGAGCAGAGGGAACCGGCAGTAATATGTCCCCTCCATGAAATAGTGAGGTCGACTAACTCATGCTGCAATGCCAAAGCAATGAACCAGTTGTGCGCCAAACTACAATGCAGAGGAGGCGGAACCCACAGCCTGATACCATGTCAACCGTGGGACTGTGCAACTACAGGAACGATTGAGCGAGGCAGGGAACTCTCCCCCAAATACTATGCTTGTCAAAGAGGCTGGTATGGGCAAAGACAAAGGGAAAACGACTGCAACACAAAGCAGAATGGAACAATACACAGTACCCACACTGACGCTGGTGTTAGAGCAGGGCACGACCGATGCCGCAGATGATGATGAAAGCAATCTCTCTCTCAAAGACGTGATGAATGCAATAGCCAGCTTCAGGTCCTCAATGGAGAAAAAAATGGACGGCATTACTATGGAAGTATCCCTCCTACGCCACAACATGCAAAAACTCACCTCACACACAGGAGAAGCTGAAACCCGCATATCCAAAGCAGAAGACGGCCTGCGATCCATGGGACACCAGATGACCAGAGTGCTGCACCGCATGAAGACGCTGGAGGAACGAATAGAGGAAGGTCACTCGAGGCGTAATAATGTCTGAATCCTAGGACTGCCCAAGAAGAGAAAAGGCCGCTCAACAGAATTATTCCTTGAGCAGTGGTTAGCCGACTTGTATGCGCCAAAGACATTCTCAAAGTTCTTTTCCATTGAACGCGCCCACCGGGTGCCAACGGGCAGACCAACACCTGGAGCACTGCCGCGCACTATAATTGCTAAGATTCTGAATTATAGGGATCGAGATACAGTGCTACAGATGGTAAGAACCAAAGGGACAATAACATATAACGGGTCCAAAATTGCCTTCTTTCTGGACTTCACCAGAGAAGTGCAAAAAGCATGTCAATCCTTCGATCAGTTTAAAAAACATTACAGGGGCATAACATCAAATATGGACTACTGTTCCCAGCGCAACTGAAAATCTATCACAATGGCACGACCATACACTTCACAGATCCCAAAGAAGCATGGAGCTGGGCAGAGCATAACCTAGATGGTGACTGGGGCCCACCAAACAGAAGGGAACGTGAACGAAACAGGCCAAGACCAGATAGATCGCCAAATGCACAGCCAATGCAACAAGAAGAAGAAATACCTCAGAGAGAGGCAGATTGAAGTGAGCAAGAGCATTCAGAAAATGACTGGCCACCCACAAGCGCAACAAAACGAGAAGAATGGAGCCCACCTGAAGTGCTACACTAAGTTTCCCTCCAAAACAACAAGTTGGCGGGCCAAAGCAGGGCCCCCACTAAAGAACGCAATCAGATAAGACACTAAGAAATACAGATCCACAAGTTCCCACTGCAGAATTCCTAATGCTGCGCTGACGGGTGGCACTGAACGTTTGACTAATTGTTAAAAAGATGGTTGAATGGGTGACAGATGCTTCAGTTGGGGAGGGAGTATGGGGAGGGAGGTTGGGATTTAAACATGTCATTTATTTATAGTAAAACATGCACGGCTCGACGACTCACACTGAACACAAAAGGCATCAAGGTACTCCAAATCGAAATAATACACAAGACCTCCTATGGAAGCGGTGGCTGCCTACACACAGAACCTTGCAAGAAGAACAATTACTCCAACCGGTACTAATACCAAAAAACTCTGCATTATAACATGGAATGTGAATGGCCCAGGAAACAGTTTCAAGAGGAGACTGGTCACACAATACCTAAATCGCCATAATCCAGACATAGCACTTCTCACAGAAACTCATCTGGCAGGAACAACGTGCCAACTCTTCAAGAGAACTAAATACCACACAGCAATACATGCAGGTTTCTCCATGGGCTCGAGAGGGGTTCTTATATTGATCAACAAGAAAATTCATATTGAAATATCCAATATAATCCAAGACACGGGGGATAGATTTGTTTTCATACAAGGCTCACTATGGAATCAGACCTTTGCTTTATTAACGGTGTACTCAACCCCGGAGTTTATGACTGTTTTGCTGGAAGATATCACACCGATAATAGCCAACAACACAGCAGAGGGGAAGGAACCCAGCAATACCAACCAAACTGGCCACCTTCGCAACACACTGGGGCTAAGGAACGCATGGAGGGATCTTCACCCGACGGAACGGCAATACTCGTTCCACTCAGGTGCACATGCGTCACTATCCGGGCTGGACTACTTCTTTCTCCCTGCCGAAAATATACACAAGGTAACGGAAGCAATTCTACACCCCCGAGGGATATCAGATCACTCCCCGTTAATGATATCACTTGAAACAGAAAAGCCCCAGCCCCCGCCAACCTGGCAACTAAACGCCTATTATCTAGGCTTTCCAGAACTGGTAAAGAAGATCCGAGAAGCTACATCCTCATATTTTGAATTAAATCAGAACTCAATAGATGACGGCGGGATAATATGGGAAGCATATAAGGCAACCCTGAGAGGTGAGATCCTGAGCTGTACAGTAACACACAAAAAAAAGCACAGGAAAGATGTGGAAGACGCAGAGACCGAAGTGCACAGAACTATGCGCGTTAGGTTATATAAGACTGGAGACAAAGCCAGCAAGATGTTGGCATGGTTGGAGAAGAGAGAGTAGGGACACCACCAAGTTCGAAATATAAATGCTGCAAATACAGAGTGGACCTCAACCGACTCAGGCATTGCAGAGTGCTTTGCATCTTATTACGAGGCACTATACGCAGCACCAACAACTCCGACACATCCCAGCATATTAGACGAAATCGCCATTCCATCCCTAGATGACACACAAAGAACAAATTTAGAAACAGATATCACAGAAGAAGAGCTCGCAGTAGCCCTATCCCAACTCCAAAATGGGAAAACCCCAGGACCCAATGGCTTCCGAGCGGAAACATGGAAAAAGATCGGCAGCAATGAAGTAGGACCCCACATGCTTAAAATGTTTCTGCACTCCAAAGAAAAAGGAATTCTCCCCCCGGACCTGAGAAAGGCAAACATAGTGGTGATACACAAGGAAGGTAAACCACCAGACGAATGTCGCTCCTAGAGGCCTATCTCGCTCATAAACACAGAGGCCAAAATACTGGCGAAAATACTCTCCAATAGGCTACAGAAAGTAATAACCTCTCTTATCCATCCAGACCAATGCAGCTTCATGCCGCAGAGATCCACAAGAATGAACATTCACAGGATCCACTTAGCCATTGAAAAAGCACCAGCACTACAAAATACACTTGCACTCCTCACCATAGATTTTGAGAAAGCATTCGACTTGATCCATTGGGTGGCCCTGTGGATCATAATGGATAGAATGGGATTCGGCGACCAATTTATGAGATGGGTCAAACTCCTATACAATGCCCCGACAGCCAACATCAGGGTAAACGTATGGTCTTCACAAAGCATCAATCTAGGCAAAGGAACAAGGCAGGGATGTCCCCTATCCGCAATGTTATTTGCACTGGCGATTGAACCCCTCGCTATTATACTGAGAGACACACAATCATGGAAAGGATTCCACTGGGCCCCTGTACGCTGACAATCTCTTAATTTACTTGAGTGATCCATCAGAATCCTGTCCCATAGTCACACACATACCAAATAGATATGGGACCTTTTGCAGACTGAGGGTAAACTACAGTAAATCCACACTATTCCTGGTTAAAGGATTTAACAATACAGCCCTAAATAACTGCCCTTACCGAGTAGAAACCGATCAGTTCCGATATCTCTGCATACAGACCGCCCTCACAAAATATGTACCCAGAAACCTATACCCAATCATAGATAGATTTGTGAATGGCGTGAAACACTGGATGCCTCTCCCCCTCACTCTACTCGGGAGAGTGGCTCTATTTAAGATGCTAGCCCTCCCACGATTCCTGTAAATCCTGCAAAATGCATCATTATATATACCAAAGAATTTCGCAAGATAGACAGAATACTTAGAAAACTGCTGTGTGGAGGTGGGCATCCCTGAATTGCCCTGACCACCCCTCCATATGGGGGGGAGGTATTGGACTTCCCTACCTCCAAACATATTACTGGGCCTCTCAGATGGCAATAGTAAATGGCATCCTACATAACAACCCAGCATTACCACACATCTGAGCAGATAGGCAGTCGGGACAGGGGCTCTCCCCCTGGAGAGTCTCTACCAGAGCACAACACGTCCGTCCCCCACCACAATAATAGCCCACAGAACACAGATATGGGAAGACGTACACAAACATCTAGGTTTGGAGGGAAAGGTCACACCGGTGCAGCCCCTATGGAAAAACAAACATCTACTAGAGCTCAACAAACTCCCGAAGTTGGCAAGTTGGGAAACAGCTGGGATAACAAGGCTAAAGGATGTGATACAAGATGGTAAAATAGTGTCTTTTCAGAACCTAAGAGATAGGTTCAATTTACCTCCCACTGAACACTTCCATTACAGACAGATGCTACACGCATTCAAAACATGTGCGATAGACTTACCCAACATGCCAGAATGCACACCAATTGAGAGAAACATTGTAATAGACTCAATGGACAAAAAAAGAACCTCTACAATGTACAACACAATCTCCTCATTCGCCAAACCTGAACTCAACAACATAAAAGCAAAATTGGAGAGAGACGTGGGACCACTACAACCAGAGGAATGGACCGCAGCCCTCATATACCCTAGAGAAATAGCCATATCTGCCAGAATTAGACTGATTCAACTTAAAATTCTGCATAGGATATATTATCCAAGAGAGGCCCTATACCAATGGGATAGGGCAACAGACCCCAACTGTCTAAGATGTCACCAAGCATGAGGAACTTTCTTCCACATCCTATGGGAATGCCCACAAATTCAAACCTTTTGGCAGAAATGCTGTGACAGACTATCAACGGTCATTGGCCAAGCGATACCAATGGATCCCAAACTGTTATTATTGGGAATAGACAATGACATAGAGACATCCCACTTTGAGAAACTTCTACTCTCAATGACCACAGGCCTTGCAAAGAGGAATCTAGCACAGCTGTGGGGCTCAAGCTCCCTCCCACAATACAAACAATGGATAACAGATGTAGATATGTTTATAACAATGGAAACTAGGGTATACACCACCAGAGGTTGCCCTGGGAAAGCGCGTAAGATCTGGTAAAGATGGGAGGACATTTAGAGACGCCACCCAGCTGCGCGTGAGACTTACTGAACTAATGCGATCTACTCGAACTATACGTGCAACACAAAGCCACCGGCTGAATTATACAGAAGTACCCATAAAATGTCTAATTGTATGAACTGTGCACCGAGAATGTTTGTATACCTGCATGCTTAGAATGTATTGTTTAAATGTTGTTCTTTAAAAATCAATAAAACATGTTATTAAAAAAAGAATGTATCCAAATCCTGTCACTACCACCTCAGACTGCTGAAATGCATCTTTCCTTATCTTTCATTCTGCAACATATTGACTTCTATTATGTGACTTGTCATGTCCAGACTAGACTATGCAAACTCATTGTACCTAGTTACTCCAGCTCACCTGCTACAATTATGCTGATGACACCCAAATTATCCTGAAAATTCCCAAGACAAGCTCTGATTATCCCCCCAACCTAGCAGCTTGCCTCAGTGATATAGACCAATAGATGACGAGAAACCACCTCCTTCTCCACCCAGGGAAAACAGAGTGTAGCAACACTGCTATGCTCACTCAACCACCCCTGTGGCCTCCCTCCCGCAAACACTATGCCCATCACGTCGAACATAGTCAAAAATCTTGGCTGCATATTGGACTCAGGTCTAACCCTGTCCCACCAGATCAATAATGTATCCAAATCCATTATGTGACTTGTCATGTCCAGACTAGACTATGCAAACTGCTTGTACCTAGATGCTCTAGTATACAAACTTAAAAAACTCCAAAGAGTCCAAAACACAGCTGCTAAACTCCTCCTTGCTTTCAGCTAAAGAGAGCACGTCTCACCTGCTCTCTGCACTCTCCATTGGCTACCCATTGGTTAAAGGGCCACTTTCAAAATCCTGTGCCTCACCCACCGAGAAGTGAAAAAAGCTGGCCCAACATACCTCCAAGGGAAGACTCTGTGCTGCCACCCAACACACCCCCTAAGATGTAACACAGCCATCATTCTAATGATCCTAGCCTCCAATTCAGCCAGACTTGGAGGGTCAGCCTACTCGACCTTTGCACCAACTCTATGGAATTCACTACTTCCCCACATTCGACAGATCCAGGACTACATGGGCTTCCGTAAAGCGGTAAAACATGGCTCTTAACAAATCCATGAAAAGGTCCACCCAAGGCCATTAACCCATCCTCAATGACCAAAGTCCTATGAGATTCAGAACTAACCTGAAAGTCAACAGGTGTGCCATTGAAGACAGCTGATCATTTAAGTAATTACCTCTCTCTGGAAAGACATGGAACAGTCTGAGCAAGGAAGTTGGCCTATGGACCAAGGACTTCCAGCCCATGCAGCTATAAGCCTCATGCACCTAGCTCAACCACCAAAGAATAGCCGGTACTATATAATCAATAGACGGAACCCCTGCCTACCTAGAGAACAAAAAACCCACAAAATAACCACAACAGTGCACCATGACATAGAAGTAACTATGCTTGGCTAAACTCTCTGGAGAACAATACAATAACCCAGCAACCCAGTTTATAATTCCATACCAAAAAAATTGACCCTCCCTATCTGAATACAGAGCGTATGGAAAAGGGCGGACCGACGGAGACAACACTACGTACCGCACCAACCTGGCTACCTCTCTGGAATCCACTACCATGAACCACCAGGGCTGACACGTCCAGCACAATGAGCTCTGGAAACACTACAAGTAAAGAGGCCACCCACCGACATTTGCAGACATACATTAATACCAATATGCTCACTGTCCAGTTTCCATCAACAAACAATCAATCGAACACAGCTATACCCCTCAGTCAATTTGGCTTAGCCACACACATAATCTTTAATACATGCCCCACGGCAGCCAGCATGCTGACTTGGAGACCACCTTCCAAGCTTTGCACATTGCACTGATCCATCACATCCCCGCACAACACTTACGATAGAATGCAGTCAACCTGTGCAAACCATTCTGCCTACACACATACCAAGTGCACCTAAGCACTATATGCTTCACTACACTTCAATACTCTCTCAACTGATACGGACCACAGTCCCTGAGGGCAATCAACCCACAGCACTTTGAGATCATTCCAATGGTACATAAGGCACTATACAAATGCACTATAACATAACATAACATAACATAACATAACATAACATAACATAACATTATGCAGGATTCAGTGGCTCTGGTGTCTACCATAAAGGTGAACATTCAGTCCCCTATATCCATTCACTGTTTGGGTCCCTTGTCTACGTCTGGGGTGATTGAGAGAACTGGGCATGTCAGGGCTTGCTGTGGCCTGTCCTACTGTGTACCTGTTTTGGACACTGGAAGTGGGAAAGCTCCCTAGGACACTCGTAGAAGAGCATTTTGCTCCCATGCTACTGTAGTTGCTTGTGCTGGAACTGTTGGGTGACATTCTGCATAACATTTGGGGGTGGGTACTGTATGGGCTGTTGCTGTGTGATTAGCGATAATTTGTACTGGGCCCATGTTCTGGGGTTTTGCAGATCTTGGGGAATACACGGGTGCCAGGGCTGTGACTTGATTTGGAACATAGAATCCTGCTTTGGCCATTGTGCATAGTATGGAGTTGGGGGTGCTCCTGGGTGGTATTGCATAGGGGGTCTGCTTCGTCACTCCTTAGTCATGTGCCCCACCTTCCCACATGTCCAACATGCTCCTCCAAATTGTGGTTGTAATCCCCCAAATCCCCCCCTTGGCCTCTTTGTGAATTTCCTCTTGCCCCTTGGCCACCTCCCCTGTCTTATCGATTGCTATCTGTATTATTTGTCCACCCTTGTAATGGTCCTGACTGCTGTTGTGCATCCCTAGGGTTGGTTACTACTGCTCCCACCATGCTAACTGTTGGCAATACCTGCTGCCCTTTAATTCTTGTGCTTGTATTGACAAAAATGTACTTTGCATGCCTGTTTCTTACCCATTCTTTTGCTACCATACCTACTATTCTGTCTAGTTCTACGTTCACTTCTGTGGGAAGACCGTCTTGTAATACATGGTAGAAGAATGTTATGTTCTTTTCCTACATTTCCCCTGTCTCTTCTCGCCACATCTCTTGGATGGACTGTATGGGGTCAGTGTTTCATTGTGCATGGCATAATTGTACCTACATCAGGTCAGTCTAGGTATGTCCTTCTCAATGCATCCCATACCCAGTCTTGACAGTTATTCAGTGCAGCTCTATCATGTGTATCACTCCCTAACCGGACCCCAGGGGACTCTTTCCCAAATAGTGTTTGTATGTTCTTCTATTATGTTGGCTTATAGACTTGTCATGTCTCCTACTGCTAGTGTAGCCAATGCTGTGAGTTTATCTAATGCATTTATCCACTTGCCCGCCCCTGCTGTAAGAGCTGGTAGGGTCTTTAGCAAATTATTCTTGTCCATATGGGGCCATGGTATGTATTGTGATCTACCTACTCCCTTTTGTATTAGTGGCAACTGCCTCCCCCTTTTTGGGTTACAATGTGTTCTAGCCTTTTTCTTCCCTCTAATCACTACCATTGTTCTAGGGCGAGGTCTTAATCTTCTCTCCCATGGAGTCCTTTCTTTCAATCCTCTTCAATTTCCAAATTCTCCTCACTCTCTTCCTGCTGGTCTTCACTTTCAATCATCCAAGATTCGTATTCTAGATCCTGTTGCTCTGGCTCTTCAGTTTCTACATTCACATCTTTTATCACCACCTTATGCTATTTCATTCATATTTCTCCTGCTGCCCACATCGCAGAATCCACCATAGGGCAAAGCCCCTCCTTCTTTCTTGTTGCCCTTCACAATTCCTCTTCTGTTTTGTGTATCACTACTTCTAAATCCTTAAACACTGTATTTTCTAATTATACTATTGCTGGGTCTCGCCTTTAACTAGGTGCCCTTGCTCCCTCTACTAGATTCATATCTGAATAAGCTAGAGGTTTATATCGGGGTTGGTATAACCTGCTGCTGGTTTTAAGGGGTACATTCCAGTTGCAGACCAGGCTGTCTGCTTTGCAGGCACTAGAGACTGTGCCGACTGGGTGCTTTTTTTTTCGACAGCTCCCTGGGTACCGATAGAGCAGTCTTCGAAGCCTGTGCACCTCTGCAATGTTTGACAGGGACGGGGTAGATGTACCCTCAGTATTCCCCCTTTCTTTATTATTGCTCCCATCTTCTGCATACAGTTTCCACAATTCTTTAGCATTGTACCCTTGTATTTGGACAGTAAATGGGTGTACATGTGCAGGCCAAGTTGTAAACATGCTTCCATCAGTTCCCTCCACCCATTCATTGCTATCATTGATTATGTTCTTTTTACAAGTTGGTAGCTCTTTTCACATATGCTGTACTGGAGTACTCATTTTCTTCAACACAATAAAGCATGTGCACAACTGATCAGTATTACTATTCACAAAAACAGAAGTTAAAACAATATGCTCAATACCATCTGTAGGGGCTGAACCTCAATGATGCACCCTTGAGTTACTTTGTAAGCACAAAATACAAGAAAACACTTAAGGATACACACTTAAGCATCAAAAAACAACACATCTTCACGCACAACCAAAATCACAAAAACCACACACCCTCCCAAATATGTATATATATACAAATATATCCTTAACACAGGATTTCCCACTCTAATTTCTGAAGCAGTGCTCCCCTCCCTCCTCTACTGAGAGATGTGTACACTTGTCTAAAAACTAGTGTGACATCACCACTCCTCAATATGGGACCTCTCTTCAGTTTCTACTAATCCACAACCCATGTGGTTCACACCGTAAGTCACTCTATTTCCACATTTATACTGACTCTCCTATTGTAGTTCTCGGATCAGGTGCACTGGCTTGCTATGGCCTTCCGAATTCTTCCGGGGCTGCATATCCCGACGATGGCCTGCACCCGCGGACGATTTAACGCTACAAAACCCCTGAAATTCAGCTAAAGCACCGTAATGTTGTGCCCCCTGTTGCGCAGCCTATGACCACAATGATGATATCACTAATAACATTACAACAGTAACTGGCATTAAGCAAGGCCTTTAGAAATGGTCAGTGTGCATGGCCAAATACATTTTAACACATGAATGGGTACTAGTCATGGCCTTCAGTTATGGACAGGGGCAACAACCTTCACCCATGTGCACTGAATATTTTAAAAAATTAACAGGAAACCAACCATAGATGTTGGCCTTTACCAGCGCATACAGCTTTCAACCGTGTCCATTGTACAGTATATACACTGATTAGGCACTAGCCATGGACCTTAGCACAATACTTGCCTGTGGCCAGAATCTTTAGCTGTGCCCACCATATAGTTTAACATATTAATGTGCCACTAGCCATGGCCTTTGAGCTTGAGCAGTTTGTACATCTTGTGGCCATGTCCACTGTATATCTTGAATAATTAAATGCAATAAGCGATGGTCTTCGGCCGTACCCACTCTGCATTATACAACATTAACCAGCCACTAGCTATGGCCTTTGGCCGTGCCCACTGTATATTATATACACTAGCCAGCTACTAGCCACGGTCTTCAACACAATACTAGCCCGTGGCCACAGGCTTTGGCTGTGCTGACTGTATATCCTAACATATTAATGGACACTAAATACGGCCTTTAGCTATTGCCACTGACTACAGCTTTCAACGTTGCCTACTGTATATTTTAAAACAGTGATGGGCTACTAAGCATTGTTTTTAACCATGCACATTAGTATTTTTGAACACTAACCAACCACCAGTTATGGCTTTTGGTGCTGACCAATGACCACAACCTTTTTCATGACCAAGTCCATGGCCTAAATTGTTGTTAAGGTTTTCATGAGCTAACTTATAAATAATGTTATGTCTAATTCCATTATTGATGTAATCAGTTATATACAATGTAATTAGTGTGGTCACCAGTGATGGCATCAGTGATGTGATTTGTAATGTCATCAGTGTTCTCATACAACAAGTAATTAGTGATATCATCGGTGATGTGATCTGTGATGTCATCATTGTGGTCATAGGCTGCGCAACAGTGGGTGCAAAGTTAAAGTGGCTTTAGCTGAATTTCAGGGGTGTTGTTGCCTTAATTTCTCACCTTAATGTCCCTGCAACTAACGTTTTTTCCTTGAAATTAAAAAAGGTTTTGTTACAATGTATTGCTCACCTTAACGTCCCTGCAACTAATTTCTTGTCAATTGAAGATCAATGGTTTTGTTATTCCATAGATTTCTAATATGCTTCCAGACCACTAACATGGTATTTGGCCATGGTCAGTGTACAGGCTTTGGTCGTGCCACCTTTCCATTTTAAAATGCTACCAGACTACTGGCTGGTGGGCCCGGCTGAACACTACCAAACCACTAGCCATGGCCTTTGGCCTTGGCAAGTGGGCACGGTCACTCTATATTTTAAAACACTTGCAACCCATCACTCAAAGACATTTGTCAATCACAAACTGATTTTGTCCTGTTTTGACATGATATTGTTATGTATAAATGATTGCAGGCTTTGAGAACTCACAATGTTATAGTCAACATGCAGGGAGAATTAATTATTTGCCATGGACCACACACTTAATTTAAGCACCATGGTCCAAGGCCCTTGTTTTACGGCCGGTCTCTTGGTGTCTGTTGAAATACATCACATGATCCCAACTAACCACATTTAAGCAGCACGGAAATGGGTCAAAAATTATCAGCTGCAAGAAAGCAATATGCCCAGGTACCTTTGCCCCATGGCGAAAATCAAAACTTGCACCCATGAATATATGCACAGTAAGTGACCATATATTTCAAAGTGAAATATACAAATGTAGTTCAATTGTTCTTCTCCTTAGAAAAAAATGTGCAAGACAAAATAGAATTGGACTTTAAAAAAAGTAATGAACACAAGAAAAATAACCTGAGCGCAGAAATCTTCCAATAAATATGCTGGCAAAGTATAAAATGTGCTCACCTTTTAAACCCCACAATCTGTAGTGAAATATTCCATGGAAAACAAAATCCCAATATGAAACAAGTGCATGTGGACTTGTGGGTATGCGTCTGCACTGGGAACATGACAACCTGAGTAAAATTGTTGTATCCATGTACTTGAGCAGGCTTGCCAACCTCAAAAAACCACAAAGGGTTGCGTCCACTGTCTGAAAAATAGTTACGCTGTCCACCCACATGTGTGCTTTACTGGTGCCCTGAATAGCAGCCACAAAAAGGGGAAAATAACTACAACAGTGTTCAGGATTACAAACTCCCTTGCCACATCGTGAGCAAATACTCATGACTTGCTTTCCCTCCCATCATTTCCCCTCCTCACACCCATGTCTGATTTCAACAATACTCTGCTTTATAAAGCTAACTTGAAAAATGCACATGGCATAGTGTCACTCAAAAATATAAAACCTTATAGAACTATGTTAGGCAAAAGGTTTACAATGGTGGCATTATTATCCCCATCTTGGCTGTGAGACTACAAATACCAGAATGCAATTCAGCAAAAGGGAAATAAATTGTCTCTGGGTGCTAAACTTTCAAGGACTGACAGTATCACGGTTTAAACAAAAATAATGTGGATGCGATGTGTTATGAGATATTTCAAACTAAGAAAAGGCACAGCATTCAGGACTGTGGACTGTCTCCTATCCATGCAGTAACCTGGACAGACCCTTCTTAGTTTCAAAGTGAGGAAGGATCCAGCCCCCTTAGGCCATGTTTCTGTAAGTGGTCTTGTAAGGTGAGCTGATTTACTAGGCATCAGTGACTGGGAGACTACAAATAACAGAATGCAATTCAGTAAAGGCAAAACATGGTCTCTGACTGCAAATCTTTCAAGGACTGACAGTAGCATGGTTTAAAAAAAGAATAATTCAGATGCCTATTTGGTCGCCCATCCATGCAGTAACTGGGACTGACCCTGTTCAGCTTCAAACCGGGACTGACCTTGCTTAGCTTCAAAGCAAGGAAAGAGCCAGCCATTTCTCTGAGTAGTCTTGTAAATTTGGATCATTTATCAGGCAACATGGCCAGAGGAGGCTGACCCTTTCCTCGCTTTGAAGCTAATCAGAGTCTGTTCTGGTTACTGCATGGAAAGGAGACCTGGATGGCAATCCGAACCATGGCCAGTGATTGTTCACCCCTGAAATCACAATAGCTGTAAAAATATCTTTCCAAAAAATAATTTGTAACCCTGGGTTCTGAACTACACATACCCTTGGAATCCGTGGACCTATATAACTGTAAATATGGAAAACTTGGCAGAAAGTTATGGGTAAGTTGCTCAACCCGTTGGAAGATCACTTTTTATGCGGCTTGTAGCTTTACCCTCCCTGGACGAATCCTCACGACATTTTGCAAAAAAAGTATATGGCCACGTCAGATTGATCCTGTAAAGTTTGTTGAGGATTCATTCACCAACTTTGCGGTAGGAGCAGCAGGTTGGTCCCGAAAGCGTGCTTTTATAAATTTGCTGTAAATCCGTCCAGTAGTTTATTTTTTAGGCCAAAAAGTAGGTAAACAAAAAATAGTGAAATCTGTGATCAGTCCACAAACTCACTTCCCTGTGCGTTCTGTAGACGGGCCTCCAATTGGCCTAGATGGCAGTGTGAAGTCTGTGGAAACACCTTCCATGTTGGATTTGCGGACAGTGCACGGTATCCGCAGACAGCGCATTAAAAACATTTAAAAAAACACAACATTGCACTTGTCAAACTAATGAAACAATCTCTGAGGAGGTTAGGGTGATGAGGATGGGATGGGATATGGCCTTAAAAAGCGCTTTTTCAACTCCGATGTCTGTGAACAGTATGGATGTCCAGGGCAGTCCTGCTATGTTGGCGAACATCTGAGATGTTCGGGGACATCTATGTCGATTACTGCATTACAGGGTTGGTGAAAAGCAGTTTTTGGATGGCTTATAAGTTTGGCGCCACTCAATGAAACTGCATGACATTTTGGAATGTCATTCTAGACCTGTCTGTAAAGTGTGGTGCTGTTTTGCCAAGAGGGAGCAAAATTGTAGGGCGAGTCCCAAAATATTGTAAAGGGTTTTAAATGTGGTGCCATTTGACGAATCTGGACAAAAGTTTGCAGAAAGATTTTAGACCTAGATAGGAATGTTTTTGTTAAAGTTTGATGGGATTTTGTCAAGAGGGGGCAGAATTAGAGGGGAGGTCTCAACATTTTTGGATGGCTTATAACAAATTTAGGGAAAAGTTTTCAGAAAGATTACAGACTTGAATGTGTGTGCGCATTCTAAATGGATTTTGTCAAGCAGGTCCTTAGTTGTATGACTATTTTATGTGTGTACATTTTGACACTTTTCAAAAAATAAAATATGGGGGAATTTTCAGCAAACTCGTTCAAGAAGCATTGGCAAGGACCTGAAAGCATGGTTTTTCAAAATGTGTGTGTTTTATTTTTTGTAAAGTGTCATTTTGTAGGTCCAAAAAAGTGATATACCTTTGGTGACTAATGTATAGCCTCTGGCCATGGGCAGTGACCATATTGTGCAGGTCATGGCCTAAGACGATGACACGGACAATCTGGCTACTGGCCATTACCACGAGGGACTAGCAATGAGGCTAAAGGGGGCATTGCAGTGTTTTTAAATTGGGATAGGTTTGAGGTGGGAATACAAATCTTCTTGTGGGTATGGGTTGAAATGCTGGATGGGATTGCAGCAAATATGCACGAGGAGGGTCCGCAGAAATTCCAAGCATAGTTTTGCAAATATGTCCTGTATTTTATATTTTTTGAAAGTGGGAAAATGTAAGTACACAAAACAGTGATATAATATTGGTGTCTGGGCAATGGGCCTGGCTGTCAGCAAGGAGAAATGTGCACTGTAATTTGTTTATTGGGGCATGCATCATGGGCAAAGCAGTAGGTTTGAATGGGAACAAATATTCTGCTTCCGGTTAGGTAACAGCCTGCTGTTGTGGACTAGATTACAACAAATTTGCGTGTTTTTGGAAATATCTCTTGTGTTTTATTTTTCCTAAGTGTAAGAATGTAAGTAGAACAACTAGTGATATACATTTGATGTCTGGCCTGGTCCTCGGCAAATCCAAACGTGTACTCTGATTTGCTTATTATGGTGATAGCCCATGCCCCATGGAATTGGAGACTGGCCATGGCTGCAAGCCAGGAGCACTGGCCATTTGTTACGTTATTAGTTTATAGTGGACACTGAGCTGGGATGTGCTAGGATGGCTCAATTCCCAGGGTCAAGTAAGACTACTGTCTAGGTCCAGGTGCAGTGAATTATTGGGGTGGTTTGATTTGGCTGGGGTCATAGTGGAGCCTTATGTCATAGGCAATTGAACAATGATTTCCATCCCCAGCATGCGCTGCATATAACGACAGACAAAAGTATGTGTTGCAAAAAATGTGTTTCTTAAAGGAGGTTTATATTTCTTTCATATAAGTGAAAAGAGGAATTTTTGTAATTTATATACAGTGATGTCACACCATGAAACATTTGCACTTATCAAAACCCATTAAATTGAAAGAAAAAACTTAGTTAAATGGATGTTATGGTTAAGATTCATCGCACCCTTTGGATTCCTCTAATCCAGTAGTTAGCCAGTGGCATCCCACTTTGGCTTCCGAAATGCAGATGCAAATGATTTGTAGAAGATTGTTAAGAGGCAGTTGGTGTGTGGAATTTTAATATGGTCACAGGGTTATATGTACAGTTTTTGGAAGTAATTGGTGGATAGATGTGTGACGATTTGAAAGCAGGCATTGAGTGTTACAAATATAAAATTAAAAAGGGTAGAAGAGCTGCCCTGTGCTATGGTGTACATCTGCTATTCGGGTCTTTTAATGATCCATGGCCTGGAAAAGGGACTGTGGAGATCGTGGATAGTTATAAAGGTCCATCAATTATGGCCCATATTGTATGCTGGAGAAGGGTATGTGTGACAGAAAATATTTTTTGTCCTTTTATATTTTTCTCTAGTGTGCAATGTTCCATTAGCACCCTGGGAGGAGAAGCCATCCAATCAGGTGGCTAGGAGCGCAGGCTTGAACTGCATGATGGCCGGCTCTCTGTGCCACCATCCCCCTCCCCCCTGGTTCCTGCTCTCCCTGCCCCCAGCCTCAGTTCCATTTTTTTTTCACTCTCCACCCCATCTACTTATTTTGGTTGCAGCATTTGCAAATGCTGCATTCACTCCTTCTCTCCACTTCCCACAAGCTGCAATGGAAAGGGTAGAGGGGCTTCATATGGAGCCCCACCTTCCCTTTCCAGGGTTGCCATCTTGGAAAAGGATGTTCCTTCCTACAGCCAGACACCTTGTGCATCCCTCTGTAGGAAGGAAAATCCTTTTTTAGCACCCCACTTTACCGATTTGGCAACCCAGAGTGCTAATAGCCTTCATCCGCCTTTGCAGAGGCTGGAACGGGGGATATATGCCACATTATTTCCATTAGCATAACAAAAAAGGCTAATGGAAAAGTTAAAGAATCTTATTGAGTCTATTTACTTTATTGAGAAATGTAAAGTAGATGAAGTCTATAAGATTATGTTTTAGTTCTATTTTTTAACTCTGAAAGGTGGTTCCTAAAGGAATTTTTTTTTTTTGCAGGATAGGTAAGAAAGTATGGAGGGGCAGATGGACAGTGGAAGATGTTGCACGTGTGTTACATCTAAGGTAGGGCGTAGTGTTTCTCATGTGCCTTGATTAGCGCTTTAAAAGAACTTTGAAATTGCTCCCCCTTTAGAGTGGTGTGTTGCAGTATATTCAGAGTATTGTTGTTTTCGAAATATACGGATCAACAGCCTCTTTTATCACTTGCAAGGTAGCTGGTGGGATTTGGTGTCCCACAGAAGTAGGTTGCGTGGTGACAGTATTGGTTGAGGAAGATGATGTGTAGGAAAACAGGCTACTACTTGCTAAGAAATGAACAACCTTTCTGAGAGCATTGCGGTGTTTGGATTTTGTGTGGTGGTGCATTTCCCATGGTCTCGTAGGACTACTGTCCAGGAAGTCCTCTACTGAGTACAGCGTTGCACATAGTGCATTTCACTCTGGTAGCTTTTGCCTTTGGTACATTCTCAACAGTGGTAAAGAACTGCCAGATCCATGTTTTTCTCTGGGTGCTAGAGGTAGGCATTTCTCTACCTCATCTTCTTGGTCCTCTTCATTGTCTTTGTAAGTACTGTGCTTTTTCTGTTGTGAAGGTCCTCCTGCTGGTGGTTGTGGTAGCTCTTGGGCAGGAGGGATGACAATAGTGATGTCATCTTTCATGTCCTGGGTGTTAGTTTTAGCAGTGCACGGTGGTGGCGTGAGTTATGGTTGCTTAGCTTACCATAACTGGCTAATTGCCAAGGTTTTTAGGTAACATCCCCTTAACAATTTATTTTTAGAGAATATATATATATATATATATATATATATATATATATATATATATATATATATATATATATATATATATATATATATATTCTGTGAAAAAACTTTGTTAAAGGGACGTTATGGTTAAGTTGCGCTACTAAACACCTATGAAATTCAGTGAAAAAAACGTTGTTAAAGGGACGTTATGGTTAAGTTGCGCTACTAAAAACCTATGAAATTCAGTGAAAAAACTTTGTTAAAGGGACGTTATGGTTCCAAGTAAAACCGAAAAACCCTTGAAATTCGCCAGTTATGGTAAGCTAAGCAACCATAACTCGCGCCACCACCGTGCACTGCTAAGACTAACACCCAAGACATCAAAGATGACATCACAAATGTCATTGATAACATTGCGCCTTGCTTTTTCCATTTGTGGACCAAATGAAGAAGAACAAAGCCACATTTGTCTCTGCGCAATCCGTGAAAATATCACTTGAGAATTAGGAAACATGTCCATAACCTTCCTAAGTCCTTCTTTCATAGCAAATTGCAAAAAAATTCCAGTCACATGTCCTAAACTGTTCCCTCCACAATGAATTACAATTATGTCTGGATGTTGCTCTGTCTCCAAAGTAGCACAGAGAGGTAGCAAGTCCAACCACTTCATTCCACGTACTCCATGCCAGTGTACTTCCACATGTGGGAATCCAAGATCTGCAGCTACTCCACAGCTTTCTGCATGCACCTTCAACCAATCTATCCACGAATCTCCTAAAATCCAAACAATCTGTTTTCTGAAACACACAGCCATAGCTATCTTTTGTTCTCTCAGCAAAAAAAGTATCTGAGAAAATCTCTCCTGGCACAACACACCCACCAAACTTTCCTGACCAATCCCTTTCAGTGCTTATTCTCATTTGCATGACTTCTGAACCCAAAAATCCCCGGATGTAACTCCCGATGTCCGCGAACTACCGCCATGTCCGCGGACATATCGTAACATGAACAGCCCTTCTACCATTTCCACTACACTCTCTCTGCCATTCCCTCATTGGATGTACCTCAAAAATCACATGACCATGCACCAATCACATTCAAGACCTCTACATCTAACTGCATCATCATAGATCAGCACTGCAAATTTACTCTGAATCTCTCTGAGTACAAGTGTCATATCATTGGCAAGCAGCATCTACCAGAAATACTGTACAAGTCTTCAAGATTTCTACTTGCAGCTCCATGCATATCCATATGCATGAACACAAACTTCAGGTATGCATATTTTCTGTATAGTAGATGAACACATTTTCAAACAGACTTTTACCTTGTAAAATCTGTAAAATTAATTTACTGTACTTTTTTCAATTTCCTAAAATCAACTATCACTTATAAACCTTTATACTATTTACTTTCTTTATACACACACACTCAAATCATGTTAAACTAACATTTTTTAAATGAAATATATAGACTACATATATTCAAACAAAATTGCATGCAAACACAATCTATGTTTAAACCTTTATAAAAATACTTATACAATTTCATATTTTTTGTTTTTATTTATTTATTTACTTAATTACTTTAAATTAGACATGACATTGAGGCGCTATTACCTAGAACAGTTTACTTACAGAAATAGTGGTATTCACTAATATATTATAAATTTCACAAGACATAGTAAAGATATTTTTTTTTTGCTACAGTTAGTCATTCAATACAATTTGTTCATTAAGAACATATCATATGTACTGAACTGATGCAATGTATCTTATGTAAATAAATTAGTTTAATGGTTTTACAGAAGGCACTGAGGATTTCAATTAAAAAAATCAATATCTAAATTTAAAACAGTGCTATATACAAACAAAGTTACTAATTTGAAGCTTTTACAATTGCAGTGAAGACCAGTTTCCTGAAAAGAAGCAGCCGAATTCGAAGAAGAAAGAAAAACTAAGAAGTTACCTGTTAATTTAAAAAAGAAGTAAGAAAAATATCACCATAATATTTGTATTATTAATCAAATATACTATAACGTTAATACGAGCTATTTCGGTTTCTAAAAATAGAGATTTTGTACCATTTTGTCCAAAAATTTCCATGTCTTAAACAGCGATTTACAGCCAGAATGGCCAACAAATTTCTATTTTTGGACACACAAATTACCCAACTGAACCACTACAATTTTCATATTATAGAACAAACAACTATTTTAATTGTATACATTAAATTTACTATTTGTACTTTTCCACACCACTAGCTTACTTTTTTTTGTCATCTGAACCCCAGTTTAGTAACACATAAATTCAAGAATACCTATCCCTACTAGTTTTAGTTCCCAATGCACAATCACACACCATTACATACATCTTTATCATCTTACTCAAACACTCATGCATACAGCACACATACATTCCAGAACACCCCAACAACCCATATCTTCTTTATTTTTTTCAACAGACCCTAAAGAATGCCTACCAAAAGTCAAGTCCGTAGAAAGCAACGTAAAAGTAGAGCAAATGAAAATAAAGGTGTCCAACATAAGCATCCATCTCTAGCAGAATTTGTAAAAAAAAGTTGAAACAAAACAGCTAATACAATCATTTAGTGAAACACAAGAAGTTTCAAGTACAACAACTTCGCTTCCTCTATCAAAATGTAAAACAAACCAAAAAACAATTAACAGAAAATCAGCTATCAGTACAGATAAAACTACTTCTTCAAATTTTAATATAGTGCAAAGTAAGCATACCAAGAAAAGCATTTTAGCCAAAATATACTGTCACAAAGTCCTTCAAAATCTTATAAAAACAGGAGAGGAATCAGGTTCAAAGCTTAAAACCTATCGTAGGAAATTAATCTTAGAAGCATTGATGGACAGTGCAATTCTTCTCAAAAGAAATGTATTTATTTTACTGTTAAACAAAATGAAACCACTAACAAAACTAATAACTAAATTACAAAAAAGACCTCTCAATAAGCGAAATATCAATAGAAAGAACTTCTTAAGTATCAGCGGAGGTGAATGGAATCACACTACAAGCACAGAACCATATTTTAATGAAGAAGCGTACAAACAAAAGCAAATGAATACAATTTCCATACATAGCAGTGGTCGAGGTTATGAAAAAGTGAATAATACCATAATGGAACAAGAAGTACTTCTTACAAAAATATGCCCTGAAAACTTAGAATTACCCCTCCATTCAACTGAATCAGAACGTCTAGTGTACAATGTGTAACATTCCCAAACAATGTTTCAAATCTTTACGCCAATTCCTCAATAAATATGTAAAAAGCAAAGACAAAATCAATATTAAATTACTGCAAATTATAGATACCAGTCCAGTGCGCAAGTACACAGGACTACAAGGACATTCATTGGCCTGCATTACAGGACCTACTTGTAAAACCACTTTCCATGATATCAAAAGGATATCAACACATCATTCAACTATAAGAAATCTAGTCTATAAACTGTACTATGCTAAAAGTCCTGCTTTAGCACTAGCAAAGTTAAATAACATCCTTCTACATGGTACAGCAAAAGACCTACTTGAAGAAATTCACAATATCCAGAAAAAATATTTTGGAAGTGAAAGCCATTTACAGAATGAAATAGCTTTAAACCAATTAAGCAACAATTCTACACGTGGCAACCTTTTGCTAAACACATACAAAAAAGAAATACTAAAATTTTAAAGTACATCAGCTGAAGTACCAAACCATGTATGTGTATGTTGCCGTAGAATGTTTTATAAAAGTAACACAAAAACTGTGGACCTATCATACAAAATAGAAGACAATGAAGATTCTAAATGGTTTGAATTAGCTTTCTACCTTGTAGCAGAAAACAAATATGAAATAACTGAGCCCTTAATACTTTGCAGTTATTGCACTACAAAACTTGACAACAACCAAACTCCTTCACGTTCTATCACAAATAATTTGGAATTATACCCAGTACCAAAACCTCTACAACAACTTAATTTATATGAGAGCATCATAATTCAAACAGTACACCCATTTCAAGCAATAATACGCCTTCAACCAAAAACAGCAAAATTACCTCCCTCTGAATTGGTAAAAGGCATTCGTGGAAAAGTAGTTTATTTACCATTAAATCTAAAAGAAAATGTGCATACTCTAGGAGTGCAACGTCCAATGCAGCAATCTTTAATTATATTAGTAAATGGAGTACCTACAAAAGACAAAAAAATATGGCAACAGCTGGTAGATTTATATAAAGTTAGACAAGCCTTCCAATATCTTAAAGAGAATAATGAATATTACAAAGAAATTAATATTGAAGAAAACTTGAAAGATACAACTGAAATAATTCAAGAAACACAAGAAGCTGGTCAATTTGAGCTACTAGATCCTGCTACAATATCAAATACTTTAGACCATTATACAATTCATCCTTTGCACTGTCATGACACCGTACAAGATGTACTGGAAACTTACCAAATGCGTCAAACAAAAGGATCGCCAATCAGTATATGGGAAAAAAGTATAGAAGCACGTGCTTTTCCTCTACTCTTTCCTACTGGCAAAGGAGGAAGGTATGATGATAGACCTATTCAAATATCAGCTTCAGAATAACGCTCATTACGGATGTATTCTGAAGATCCCAGATTTAGACAAAATGTGGAATACATATTCCACCTACTCTTTGAAAGTGAACTAGCAACTTTATGTTACGGAGTTGCACACATATTAAAATCAGGATCACACTTTCAAAATATGACAGCTTCACAATTATTAGAGAAAGTGCAACAAAAGGTTGTGGCTTTACAATCAAATATTACAAATCTATTAGCAAATATGCGTGGTACTAAAGAGTACTGGTTTTGACGTCATGGAGATGTACGTTGTATGATCAGAAACCTTGGCCCACCCACTTGGTTTGTTACATTAAGTTGTGCAGAATATGCATGGGAAGATTTACATGATTTCCTACGCATATCAAATAAAAAAAAAACAAACATAGATATTCTAACATCTGGAGAACTTTGTTGTTTGGATCCTGTTAATGTTTCAAGATATTTTCACCATCGCTTCATTGCTATGTTACATTTTATTTGTAATAAAACTGTTCCTCCCATTGGAGAAGTGCAACACTTCTTTTGGAGAAAAGAATACCAAGCCAGAGGAGCACCACATATCCACATGCTTTTATGGATTAAAGATGCTCCTAAATTTGGTCAAGGCAGTGATGCCACTGTTTTACAGTTTATTGAAAAATATGTCACTTGTGAAATTCCATCAGAAGCCACAAATAGTGATCTTTATGCACAAATTTTACAATTTCAAAGACACAAATGTGGAAAATATTGTCGTCGCAAATACAAAAACAAAGGCAAATACTACACCAAATGCCGATTTGGTTTCCCTAGACCAGTTACAAATACAGGTCAAGTGAACAACCTCATGTCTTCAGTTAGACATAGTGTTAAAGGTAAGTCACCTAAAAATACATATTACATAAAAAGAAAAGAAGAAGAAAAATATATCAATGATTATAATGCAATCATTGCCCACTTATGGAATGCAAACATAGATGTGCAGTACATTGCAGATAATTCTACTGCAGTTGCACGATATGTCACAGCATACTTAACTAAAGCAGAAAAGACAGAGCTCCAAGACCTCTGGAATGACCTGTCATCAGATAAAACAGTATCTCAGAAATTATACAGCTTGGGCATAAAAATGCTCACCCATAGAGAATGTGGATCTTATGAAGCAGCTGATTGTTTAACTGGTACTTCATTGTATAGTAAATCTGAAAACATAGTATGGCTAAGTCTTGGTCCAGCTAAATCTAGAAAAAGAGTTCTAAAATCATATGAAGATATAGAAACAATAGCCAAACATGATCCCAACAGCCAAGACATTTTAAAAAACAATTTATTGGACACATACTACCCAAACAAAAGTAATACTTTGGAAAACATGTGTCTATACCAAATAGCCCAAAACTACACATACAAAAATAATATGAAACCTGATGAAAAACAAGGTAAATATAGAGTGACAGACTGTGAAGGCAGCTTAGTTAAACTCACTAAACCAAATTTAATTAATCATATCAAATTGTCATTGAAGACTCCTCAACATAAAGAAGTATATTACATGTCCCTGCTACAACTCTTCAAACCATGGAGAAAAGAAGAACAATTACTAGATAACTATGACTCATATGAGGATGCTTTCAAAGCAAATGAAAGCACTATAACTGATGTACACTTTACACAGTACAAAACAATGTTGCACAATGAACAGCAACATGAAGAAGAACTCCAAGCCCAACTAGATAAGGATACTCCTGACAGTAGTCAACCTTCTGTAACAGGAAGCCAAGAACCACTGGGAGAACCACTAATAATAAACGAGGCAGAATTATCTATGATAGAAGTAGAAAACACCATGTGTCAGTATGAAGATAAGGAAGACTTAACTATACTACAATCAAAACTAAACAATGAGCAAAGTAGCATTTTTCAAGAAGTAACAAAACAAATTGCACATGGTGCAAAACATGAAAATAAAGAATGTTCCTGCCATAATTATAAACCTATACTACCGTACGTCAGTGGTGAAGCTGGTTCTGGCAAAACATTCCTAATCAAAATCATTAGTAAGTTCCTTCAACAATTGGGAAACAACAAACTGTCAGCTGTTGTCACTGCCCCCACAGGTTTAGCTGCCTACAACATAGGTGGTGTTACATTACACCGATTACTACTATTACCAGTAGAACACCATAACAAATTAGACTATTACAAACTTTCTGCAGAAGCTGCAATGGAATTACGCAGAGTATTGAAACAAATAAAAATGCTACTAATAGATGAAGTGAGCATGGTCTCCAACCTGATGTTAGCTTTGATTCACCTCAGATTACAAGAAGTACTCAAAACAGACTATGAAGAGCTCTTTGCAGGAAAACACATTATTGTTTTTGGAGATCTGCTTCAATTAACACCAGTAAAAGGTGAACCTATGTTTAAAACATTAGGGCACAAACTCTGCCGTAAAACTGTTGGCAGCATTGGAAATGTCAACCTTTGGCAACATTTCCAATACAGCGAATTAACAGAAAACATGCGCCAATCTGCAGATCTAACTTATGCCAACATTTTAAAATGTTTGAGAGTTGGTATACTTTCTAAAGAAGCAGAAGCAACATTGAAAACCCGGCACATTAATGCACTTTATGGCGATAATGCATGTGCTACAGATGTTATGGAACAATTAGCCCACAAAAATGTCAATTGTATGGCCTTAATGCCAACTCTTGCAAGCTGTCTCAAATTCAATGAAATAATGTTAAGTAAAGAAATGCAACCAATAATGGAAATTAGCACCACAGACAAACTAGATGTACATGGTGTGACACTACCCATGTGTGACCAAGCCACAACAAGACTAAATAATTTAGAAAAATCAATCTCAAACACAGCAGGCTTAGAAAAGATGTTAAAATTATCCTTAATTTGCAGAGTAATGCTTAAGTGTAACCTTGACGTGGACCAAGGACTAGTTAATGGAGCACTGGGTACAGTTGTTGGCTTTCAAACATACCCACGTGACAACAAAATTCAGTTTGTCAATATTCTCTTTGACAAACTTTCAGAAGTAAAACGGATAGGACGCTCAACAGATAGATTCCTTCTCTTCAAAGATATGTATGTACGCAGAGAACAATTTTCTCTAACTCTTGCATACGCAGTCACGATTTATAAATCACAAGGTCTTACCCTAGACAAAGCAATGATAGATATTGGTAACACAGTCTTTAAAGAAGGCATGAGCTACGTAGCACTATCACGCTTACGTACACTTGACGGTCTATTTCTAATCAACTTTGATGCAAGTAAAGTAAACGCTGATATTCCTTGCATTTTAGAATATAATAGACTTCGCTCACTATACACTCCCCATCTAAACACATATTCTGTTCCACAAAAACTAAAAGGTTGTAAAAGAAAACTAAATCAAACAGAAATGCAACAGGACGTCACTGCAAATCCTCCAAAGAGAGTAAAAGAAACTAATACTTCATCAAGTACCACAAACAAAAAAGAATCAATTAGAGAAAGTAAACCAGGTACTTCTTTAAAGAAGGAAGACAAACTCCAAAAAAAGCAGTTAGATACAGAACTACCTGGACCATTTAAATTCTCAAATATAGTTGGTGTAAGTTGCTATGCAAATGTAGCAATGAATATTCTATTTCAATTACCACCAATTGTTGACAACATTTACTTACACAGTACAGACCCTTTGTGTTTGCAAATGTTAGTACTTCACAGAAATGCAGCAAACAATCCTGACAACACATATAGTGTTTTTGGAATAAGACGACAATTAGACTACTGTGCTGGAATGGTGAAATTCACTATAAACTCACAGGAAGATCCACAAGAATTTCTAATGTACTTACTATTAGTACTGGAAAACAAAAACATACCTATAAATGAAATCTTCCAGATTTCATACATGTGGAAACATACATGCACTCTGTGCAACAATGTGACACAAGAAGAAATTCCCAATGAACGCTTCATATATATATATCAATACCAAATTGTGAATCCATTCCATTTCAGCAACTTGTACAAAATGCAAACCATGGTAGATTATGCTCTACCTGCAATTCAGATAATCGCTCCACGTTAGTAATACAAACACATAGTAAATACGTAATACTAATGCTTCTACGTTACAATGCAGATGGTACCAAAAACAACTGCAAGCTGACTGGATTCACACATAGTCAAATATCACTTGGTAAGAAAACCTTCTCAACAATAGGTATTATCTACCACGCAGGAGCCACAACCAATTCAGGGCACTACACGGCATATATAAAAAAGAAATGTGGATGGTTTGAATGTAATGATAGTACCATTACTCTAAAGCAAAGATTACCAGCAAATCTTACAAACGCTTATTTGATGTTCTTAAAACCAAAATTTGATAAATAAACTGTATTTAAACCTTTAAGTAAATTTGTGTTAAAAAAAAACATAAACTGTTAGAATACTCCAAAAGCTATCTAACTGCTCAAAGATTCTACAACAACTAATCAGATAAATGAATACCACTAAATTAGACCTCAAAATACACCGTTAGAATACGCCAATTGGTATCTAACTGTCCCAAAATTTAACAATATCCAAATAGATAAATCAAAACCACTAAAATATATTAAAAAAAATAGACAGTTAGAATACGCCAATTGGTATCTAACTGCTCCAAAATTTTATAATATCAAAACAAATGAAGAATCTGTTACTGCTCCAAAAAAAATACAACATAGCAAAGTATAAAGCATTAGCCAGAAACAACAAGTGAACACTGAAAACAAACAAACAAATAAACTGTAGCATAACAGAAAAAGGTTTTTTTTTTTAATCCAACATGGATTTTTTTTTCTCCTACAGACCCAATGATTTTAGCAACAAATACAGAAACTGAGCAAATTGCACAGTACTCTGATTTGTACTCTACTAAATATGAGGGTCGAAAAAAAATAAAAGTATATTGCTTATACAATGTAATAAGTCATTACAAAATACTAATACTAACATGCTATTTTCTTTTATCACAGAAATGAAGAAGAAAAACATGGATTCCCATTGCTAGACCAAACAGTAAGTATACAATAATAAGGACAACCATAGCAGCATATCACATCCATAGTATCTAATACCTTTGTTCCTTATACATTTGTTTTTCACCCAAAGTTATAAGCAAATATGAATGTGATATGCTGCGGTGGTTGTTGCCAGGGCATACAGTCTTGGGTGCATGGCCAAATGGCCAAATGGCCATGCACCCAAGACTCTATGCCCTGGCAACAACCACCGCAGCATATCACATCCATAGAGTCAAACATTTTAATTATGATCTATGGGAAACTTTTAATGTCCGCAAACAATGTGAGTGTTCTTAGAACACTTTGAACTTGCCAGCGAACAATACGGACACCGTTTTCAGGACACCCCCTACGAACATTTCAGAAAAACGCAATAGTTCTTACAACACTTTCAATTTAACAACGAACAATACGGACAGCGTCCTAAGGACACTCCCTACGAACATTCCAGGACACCGGGAGTGTTCTCAAAAACGTCTTCAGAACACCCCCATTTTGTTTATTTGCGAACATTTCAGGACACCGCGGGTGTTCTTAGAACACATTCAACTTGAAAGAGAACAATACAGACAGCGTCCTCAGGACACCCCCTACGAACACTCCCCAGACACCGCAGGTGTTCTTAGAAGCGTCTTCAGAACACCACCATCTTGTTTATTTGCGAACATTTCAGGACACCGCGAGTGTTCTTAGGACACATTCAACTTGACAGAGAACAATACGGACAGCGTCCTCAGGAAACCCCCTACGAACATTCCAGGACACCGGGAGTGTTCTTAGAAGCTTCTTCAGAACACCACCATCTTGTTTATTTGCGAACATTTCAGGACACCTCGAGTGTTCTTAGGACACATTCAACTTGACAGAGAACAATACGGACAGCGTCCTCAGGACACCCCCTACGAGCACTCCCCAGACACCGCGAGTGTTCTTAGAAGCGTCTTCAGAACACCACCATCTTGTTTATTTGCAAACATTTCAGGACACCGCGAGTGTTCTTAGGACACATTCAACTTGACAGAGAACAATACTGACAGCGTCCGCAGGACACCCCCTACGAACACTCCCCGGACACCGCGAGTGTTCTTAGAAGCGTCTTCAGAATACCCACATTTTGTTTATTTGCGAACATTTCAGGACACCGCGGGTGTTCTTAGAACACATTCAACTTGACAGAGAACAATACGGACAGCGTCCTCAGGACACCCCCTACGAACATTCCAGGACACCGGGAGTGTTCTTAGAAGCGTCTTCAGAACACCACCATCTTGTTTATTTGCGAACATTTCAGGACACCGCAAGTGTTCTTAGGACACATTCAACTTGACAGAGAACAATACAGACAGCGTCCTCAGGACACCCCCTACGAACACTCCCCGGACACCGCAAGTGTTCTTAGAAGCGTCTTCAGAACACCCCCATTTTGTTAATTTGCGAACATTTCAGGACACCGCGAGTGTTCTTAGGACACATTCAACTTGACAGAGAACAATACGGACAGCGTCCTCAGGACACCCCCTACGAACACTCCCCGGACACCGCGAGTGTTTGTGAAGCGTCTTCAGAACACCCCCATTTTGTTTATTTGCGAACATTTCAGGACACCGCGGGTGTTCTTTGAACACATTCAACTTGACAGAGAACAATACAGACAGCGTCCTCAGGACACCCCCTACGAACATTTCAGGACACCGGGAGTGTTCTCAAAAACGTCTTCAGAACGCCCCCATTTTGTTTATTTGCGAACATTTCAGGACACCGCAGGTGTTCTTAGAACACATTCATCTTGACAGAGAACAATACGGACAGCGTCATCAGGACACCCCCTACGAACACTCCCCGGACACCGCGAGTGTTCTTAGAACAGTTTCACTTTGCTTGCGAACAAAACAGACACATATTGAGTCCTTAGAACACCCCCCAGTCAGTTTATTTAGAACATTTCAGAACACCCGTGATGTCCGCAAACAAATCGAACACAAAAAGAACATATAACACATAAAAAACACAACTTTTATCCTATCTCATACACTCCCACCCTCCCCAAACACTCCTACACACCAACACACTCTACAAAATACACATTTTGAACAAAGTTTCACCGCGCTGTCCACGGACGTCCGCGAATCCAAGATGGCGGGCGCTACCGAAAACTCTGACGCGCTTCACGCTCCACGCTCCACGCCATCCAATCAGCGAACACGTTGCATGTCAGCGAACATCACGCAAGACGATTGGCCAATCAGGACACTGTCCGCGGAGCGAACAGGGAAGTGTGTCCGCAAACCGAACACAGATATCACTAATTTTTTTTGACCTACTTTTTGGTCATTTTAAAAAAAACTACTGGACGGATTATCACCAAATTTGCAAAAGCACGCTTTCGGGACCAAGCCGCTGCTCCTGGTCCAAATTTGGTGGAAATCCGTCCAGCCGTTTGGGCTGTAGGCGCGAGCAAAAATTTGTTCCCATTCAGTCTATGGGAAAAAAAAAAGTTTTGGGACCCCCCCCTATAACTTTGCCCCCCCTAGACGAATCCTCACCAAACTTTGCAAAAAAATCAGAGTGACCCAAATAGTTTTTTTGCAAAGTTTGGTGAGGATCCGTCCAGGAAGAGCGAAGTTATAAGCCACCCAAAAAGTGCTCTTCCTATGGAAACAGCAACTTAACCATAACTATATGGCCACTACCGTGGCCATGTAATATATATATATATATATATATATATATATATATATATATATATATATATATATATATTCAGTAAAAAACTTTGTTAAATGGACGTTATGGTTAAGTTGCGCTACTAAAAACCTTTGAAATTCAGTAAAAAAACATTGTTAAAGTAAAATCAAAAAACCCCAGACATTTGCCAGTTATGGTAAACTAAACAACCATAACTCGCGCCACCACCGTGCACTGCTAAGACTAACACCCAGGACATCAAAGATGACATCACAAATGTCATTCATGACATCACTCATGACATAACATGTCTGGCTCCCTCTTGTTTCCTTTACTGACATATCTAGTCCAGTAACAGTCAGGAACCAAACCAAAAATTCAAAAAGTACTATATTTGATAGGTTTTTAATAGCGCAACTTAACCATAACCTCCCTTTAGCAACATTTTTTTTTTACTAAATATATATATTCATAATGTGAATTTGAAAGATGTTTACTAGGATTCCCTTACTTTATATACATGTAACATAGAATACACTGATCTCCCTGCTAGTCATTGGATGTCCGCGGACTGTGCGTATGTCCGTGGAAGGCCCTGGACAACATCACACTGCCCAAAAACTCAGGGGGTATCTTAAATTTTTCTATCATGCCATACAAACACTGAAAAAGTTCACAAAGTACCACATAAACACATTGGCCCTCATTACGACCCTGGCGGAAAGGGTTTTACGCCAGCGTAATGCATGGCGTACCTTTCCGCCTTACTACGAGTTCCCGTAGCGCCATGGTGGTTTTTTCGCCTGGTTTTTCCGGGCGGAAAAATCCATGGCGCTACGGGACCTGTTGTTAATTACGCCACCGTAATTTACGGTGGCGTAATTAACGCCTTCTCCACTCCCATTATGCCCTATGGGGCAAAAATGGGAATGGGGAAGGGTAAATGGGGATTGGGGACTTACCGCCCCGCCAAGGTCGGAATGGGGTGGTAAGTCCGCCAACCCCCATGGCGGAGTTGGCAGCTCTGCGCCATGGACCATGGTGCAAATTGCACCATGGTCCTCCGCCAGGGTCGTAATGAGGGACATTATATGTAATAATAAATGAGAAATGGAACCTATATATTTAACACATCAACTGTCCATTTAAATAGCATATGTACTAAAATGGAATATACCAACACAAAAAAGATATGCCTCCAACATAATTACCTCACAGAAACTGCACAGCAAGAAGTAACAGCAGACCTACACAACAGTAACAACAAAACCTACCAGAAACTAGTCAAATTCATTTTTCTTATTTATTTCTAAACTTTCTGTATTAGGTACAGTAAAAGTAATATACTTTTTTTTACACAGAAATGTCCAGTAGTTTGGAATTGGCTTGAAGAAAATGTTCCACGTGAGGAAATGACTGAAGACAGTGATACTAATGGTAGACACTTCTCTATATAATCAAATTAATAATCATTACTTTATGTGTACTTAACATATATATTTTCTTTTAACAGACTATACAAACATTGAAAATAATAGAGCAAAAGAAACATTAGAAAATACTCTGCAGCGCATGGAACAAAAAATGTATAGGCTTATGGAAAATTTCAAGATTTTAAAACATTTTGTGGAGCACCACATAAAAGAAAAAATTAAATATCATTGCACCACATGCACCTGTTCCCCCTCTCCATGTCCCAGTCAACTATCCCCAAACCCTCTATACCTAGAAAAACGTTATGATGAGACTTCCATCCCTTCATCCCCTCCCATCCATCCTCTCCAAACCCCTAATTCCCCTGTATTTGTGTCAGTTTCTGCTTCCCCCTCTCTTTCATAAATTTTATATCTGTATATAATAAAAAAATATTATGTGTGTTTTAATTTAGTCCTTTTTTAGGCTGTTAGGGTGTCCGCAGACTGCGCGGGTGTCCATTATGTCTGCAATTAACCAAAATGGGGGTGTCCTGAGGACACTATACCTGTCTGTACTGTCCGCAAACAAAATGGAACTGTTCTTAGAACACACTCTGTGTCCGGAATGTCCGCAATTAACCAAAATGGAGGTCTCCTAAGGACATTATACCTGTCCGTATTGTCCACAAGCACGATGGTACTGTTCTTAGAACACACTCGGTGTCCAGAATGTCCGCAATGAACCAAAATAGCAGTGTCCTAAGGAACTATAGCTGTCCGTACTGTCTACGCACATGCACACCACACCCGTAGGTCCTACAAACATTGCGCCTGTCCGTAGCTGTCCGTCTCACGTGTGTCGCACTTTTAATAAGTTTGAGGACCGGAACACTATCTGTAGAACAACCGTGCACATGCGCATGACCGTTCCTGCCCCATTCGCAGATGTGTTCGCAAAGTCATGATGTGATCGCACCCAAGCTGAGCCTGTGTCCTGATTTGCGGACACTGTCTGGGTCACCGAACATTTTAAAAGTACTTTTTTGGACAATCCAAAGTACTGTACTGTAAAATTTCACTATTGCACATGTCCCAGACAATGTCCCTAGCGTTCTACATACTTTTGGAACTTTTGGAGCCTTTTTAGGGTGTTCGATTTGGCCGCGGACAGCACGGCTGTGCGTGGAGCATGCCCATGTACCCCTATAATAACCACACCCCAGAGCTCATCTTTATTCTGTCTTTGTACTGTTGAAGATTGACCTGCTTTTGCTGCCTTTGCTGCTCTTGCTGCAATTGCTACATCATACCGGATGGCATCCATGGTTGCTGCTGTTCCAGCTGGTGTTACTTCTGCCTCAGCACCACCCCCGCCCCTCCACCACCACCTCCCCAAGGGCCTGCAGCGTGGAACAGGCATGAGGATATAGAGGAGGAGGATGAAGAGGATGAAGAGGATGAGGTATTGGAAGTCCCTACTACCAGCACTTGCCGTGAGTCTTGGGTGTGGCGGTTGTTTACCACTCTTGGTGGTGTGCCAAAAGCATGTGCGAATAAGGTTACCTGCAATCAGTGCCACATGGTGCTGAGTCATGGGAAGCCTGGTTTGTATAGCTTTGGTATGACATCAATGAAGCAACACCTAAAGTCGTTCCACGGTGGGGCTATTCGCAAGGTTGTACCTACGTAGTAGGTTGAGTTCCTCTACAAAATCCTCTGTTTCCGCTCTTGTCACCACAAGAAACACTCCTGTGGGGCAACGCATCCCTCCAGCTGCCTCACAGGCCATTCATGATGGTGTTGACCCTTACCTTTCGAGGGTCACAATATTGTGTATGTACTGTGATGCAGTACTCTGCAGGGGGGAGAATCTTCAGAGTGCTTTCGAGACTGCGGTCACGGAGCATGAGAATGTCTGCTACCTACTTAAATAAGGCCCACTCTACATCTTCCTCTCTCTACTTGCCCTTTCTTATCCCTGTGGTTGGTGTCCCTTCCTTGCCCTCCTTTCCCCTCCTTTCCTTGTGTGTTGTGTTAAAAAAAGAAAAAAATATATAAAAGAACAAAAAAAGAAAAAAAAGGCTCATTTCAGAGCCGCTTTTCACAGTTTAAAAATAGAAGTGGCAAATAAATGGAGCAGGGCGCTGTGCATTTTTTAGAAGTCTGCGGACAGTTCGCGGACATATACATTTTGGGGTGCTGCCCTATCAAAACTATTGCACTTTTCTCTGGGAGGAAGTGGTGGCTCTGAAAAGAGCCTTTTGGTGGTGTTTTATGTGTTTGAAAAACTTCAAATGGTGAACACCTACTGCAAAATGGATTGCTGTAATTCCAAAAAAGGTCGCAATGCATTTTGTAAATTTCTCAGAAAAATCTGATTGCCAGCATAAGTAATATGGACTCCATCTCTGCGAAAAATGTATGTGCTACGAAACATAATATTTTCATTATGAAAAGAGAACATGCCAACATCTCTTAAGAAGGCACAAACAGCCTCATTGACATTGTGCCTCAATTTCTCCAATTGTGGACCAAATGAAGAAGAATTTAGAAACATGTCCATGACCTTCCCAAGTCCTTCTTTCATTGCAAATTGCAAAGCAATTCCAGACACATGTCCTAAACTGTTCCCTCCACAATGAATTATAAGTATGTCTGGATGATGCGGTGTCTTCAAAGTAGCACAGAGAGGTAACAAGTCCAGCCACTTCATTCCATGCACTCCATGCCAGTGCACTTCCACATGAGGGAATCCAAGATCTGCAGCTACTCCACAGCGTTCTGCATGCACCTCCAACCAATGTATCCATGAGTCTCCCAAAATCCAGATAATCTGTTTTCTAAAACACACAGCCATAGCTATCTGTTCTTCTCTCAGGAAAAAGGCTTTATGACAAACTCGCACCTTACACAACACACCCTGTAAACTTTATTGACCAATCCCTTGCTCTACTCTTTCTCATTTGCATACCTTTCCAACCCAGAATCCCTGTATGAAATATGCGGTGTCCGCGGACTACCGGCATGTCCGCGGACATATCTGAGCGTGATGAATTTAAATTTAAATAGTGTGCCCCCTTTCCCCTTTGAGATTGGATCTGAAAAGAGACTTTTATTTGGGGTTTTTTGCATATGCTTGACCGACACCTGTTATTTCTTTTTGTTTGTTTTGTTTTTCTTACTTTACTCCTAAAATCTTCACATAACCTTCTCCAAAGCAACCCTTACATTCCAAAACAGCATGGCATGCCCCATAAAAGATAAAGAAATACCATCTTCTTTAAAATAAACAGCATTACTGCATGAAAGCACACATGCCTCGGTTACTTGAACACCTAGCAATGTTTTGCTGAGGACAAAAAACAGAACTATTGTCCCATATTGGCCTAGGTACTAATCCAGAAAAAATAACTTTGGCATTTGGAAGATTGTTCATTACTGCTTGAAGTGTTCCAAATCTGCTAACAAAGTAGGGGCACTGACATAGCCCAAATGCAAAACACCACAGTGCAAAACTACCCCATGGGGACTATTCATCCTGCCCATATCTTCACAAACTTGTACAATTCCCTGTACATTGCAATCAGGCACAGTGATCCACACCACCTCCACTCCTTTAACATCAAGATTGTTTGCCACAAACCTGCATTGAGCATATTGCTGTAAACCATGCACAAACATATCTCCAACCACCAACACCCTGCCTTTCTCCACCTCTGGTATCCTCACTACACACAGACTCTTTCAACACAAATGCACAACCTCCACACCTGATTGGCTAATCCCTACAGTCCCCTTTCCATGCTGGATTTGCTGGAAAACCCCAGATGTGGCACGCCCTGTCTGTGGACAGCCACGATGTCCGTGGACCGCGTAACTCTTAGACTGCCCTTCTATCCTTTCCACTTCACTCTCTGTGCCATTCCTTCCTTGGATACAGCTAAGCAGTCCCATAACCATCCACCAATCACATCCAAGACCTCTACATCTAACTGCATCATCAGAGTTCAGCACTTCAAATGTACTGTTGATCACTCTGAGTACAATCCTCATATCATTGGAAAGCACCTACTACAAAAACTACTGTACAAGTCTCCAAGATTTCTACTTGCAGCTGCATGCATATACACATGCATGAATACAAACTACAGGTATGCATTATTTACGCAGAGTACGTGTACAATTCTTATAAATGCATATAAACAGAATAACTGCCACTTAACCTCTATAACCTATAAAATGAACTTACTATTAATTTTCCCATCTGCTATAATCAACTGTCACTTCCAAACCTGTCTGCTATCTAAATTCTTTTTTTACACACACAACTATCTAAAAAATGATAATATTAAATTATACTGTAGATTTTTTATATAATTGTAGAAAAACACTTAGTAGTGTATTATAAAATTACACACAGCCAGGATAAGTTCATCTTTATACACTCACACAGATAGACACTATCATTGAAAATCTCCCAGCTGAAATAACACCACTGCCTGTACATCACATCCTTCTGCTTTATTACCCACACCTTTACAAATGCATAGATTCTATGCTTTTCTATACAGTTTCTGACTTTTACCCTATAAAAATAGAAAATAAGTATATGATTATTTCTTCTATCTCTTAACATCCAATAACACAGCCTTAAGAAAACAAATGAGTTTCATACGCTTAGTATTATAGTCATTTGCAAAGCATGTTGAACTAACAGATTGTAAGTAAAATATAAAGGCTGCACATAGTCAAAGGAAACTGCATGCACACACTATGTTCAGTTATCAAACAACAACAGTGCTATAAACACACACAATTACTAACTTCTTTCTTTTACAATTGTAGTGAAGACCACTCTCCTGAAAAGCAGCAGCATCTGAAGTACACACAACAACTCAGAAGAAACCTGCTCATTCTATGCATAAAAAGTAAGTACACTACTACCATAATGTTATAACTGTTACTCAAACACACTGTGTGGTTGATTCATGGAATTTGTGCACCAAAAAACTGGGATTTGTGCACCATTCTGCCCACAAATCCCCATTTGTGAAACAGGGATTTGAGGGCAGAAAGGCACACAAATCCATGTTTTCTGGCACACAAATACCATAAATCAGCCCATAGAATATTAGTATTGCAAAACAAAGAACTGTTTTAATTCTATACCATTAGATGTAGTATAAGTGCTTCTCCTCACCACTAGCTTACTGTGTATTGTCATGTGAACCCCAGTATAGTAACACACAAATACAAGAATAGCCTTCTAGTTGTAGCTGCCCATTGCACAATCACACACCTCCACATACATCCTTACCATCACACTCAGACACTCATGCACACAGCACACATACATTGCAGAACAGCCCAACCCATACTTTCTTTTTTTTTCGAACAGACCCCAAAGAATGCCTACCAAAAAGCAAGTCCGTCGAAAGCAACGCAGAAGTAGAGCAAATGAAAATAAAAGTGTTCAAAATAGGCATACATCTCTAGCGGAATTTGTACAGAACAAAAGATCTAATAGAGTCATTAAGCGAAACAAAACAAGCTTCCAGTACAAAAACTTTGCCTCCTCGTTCAAAATGTAAAACAAAACAAAAGGTGATTAACAAGAATTCAGCTACCACTACTGCTAACACTGCTCCTATAAATCTTGATGTAGTGGCAAGTAACCATACCAAAGTATTTTACAAAACATTTTCCCCTTCAGAAATCTTATAAAAACAGGACAGAAATCATGCACAACCCTTAAAACCTACCGTAGAAATGTAATCTTAGAAGCTCTCATAGACAGTGCAATCCTTCTCAAAAGGAAGTTATTTATTTTAGTGTTAAACAGAATAAAACCACTAACAAAACTAACTACTAAATTACAAAAAAGACTTCTCAATAAACGGAATGTCAACAAAAATAACTTCTTAAATATCTGTGGAGGTGAATGGAGTCACACCATGAGCAGAGAACCATATTTCAATGAAGAAGCATACAAACAAAAGCAAACAAACACAATTGCCATACATACCAGTGTACGAGGGTATGAAAAACTTAATAATACCATAATGGAACAAGAAAATGCTGCGTACAAAAATATCCCCAGAAAACTCAGTATCACCTCTCCATCCGACTGAACAAAAACGTCCAGTTTACAAATGGCCGTGCACGTTAATGTGTAACATTGCCAAAAAATCTTTCAAATCGTTACGCCAGTTCCTCAACCAATATGTAAAAGGCAAAGACAAATTCAAAATGAAACTTCAACAAAATATGGATACCTGTCCATTGCGCAAACACACACGACTACAAGGACATTCATTAGCCTGCATTTCAGGACCTAATTGCAAAAGCACCTTCCATTATATCAAAATGATATCAACACATCATTCAACTATAAGAAATCTAGTCCATAAACGGTACTATGCTAAAAGTCCAGCTTTAGCATTAGGCAATTTAAATAACAATCTTCTACATGGTACAGCCAAAGACCTACTCGAAGAAATAGAGCATATCCAGAAAAAATATTTTGGAAGTGAAAGCCACTTACAAAATGCAATAACTTTACAACAGACTAGGAACAGTTCTACAAGTGGCAGCCTTCTACTACACACATACAAAAAAGAAATACTAAAATTTAAAAGTACATCCGCTGAAGTACCAAACCATGTGTGTGTGTGTTGCCGCAGAACTTTTTATAAAAGTAGCACAAAAACTGTAGACATAACATACAAAATAGAAGACAATTAAATTCCAAATGGTTTGAATTAGCTCTCTACCTTATATCACAAAACAAATACGAAATAAATGACCCCTTAATACTTCGCAGTTATTGCACTGCAAAACTTGACAACAACCAAACTCCTTCATGTCCTATCACAAATAACTTGGAATTATTCCCACTACCAAAACCCTTGCAACAACTCAATGTATATGAGAGCATCATAATTCAAACAGTGCATCCATTTCAAGCAATAATACGCCTTCAACCAAAAACAGCAAAATTACCTCCTTCAGAATTAGTTAAAGGCATTTGTGGCAAAGTAGTTTATTTACCATTAGATCTGAAAGAAAATGTACACACTCTAGGAGTGCAACGTCCAATAGAGCAATCCTTAATTGTCTTAGTAAATGGTGTACCTACAAAAGACAAACAAAAATGGCAACTCCTAGACTTGCATAAAGTTAGACAAGCCTTGCAATATCTAAAAGACAATAATGAATACTACAAAGAAATTAGTATTGATGAAAACCTGAGGGAAACCACTGACATGCTTTTCCTCTACTCTTTCCTACTGGGAAAGGAGGAAGGTACGATGATAGACCCACTCAAATATCAGCATCAGAATACCGCTTGTTACAAATGTATTCTGAAGATCCCAGATTTAGACAAAATGTGGAATACATATTCCACCTACTCTTTGAAAGTGAACTAGCAACTCTATGCTGCGTAGTTGCACACATTGAAATCAGGTACCCAATATCAAAATATGTCAGCTACGCAATTACTACAAAAAGTGTAAGAAAAAGATGAGGTTTTACAATCAAGCATTACAAATCTGTTAGCAAACATGCGTGGTACTAAAGAGTACTGGTTCCGAAGTCACCGAGATGTATGTTTTATGATAAGAAACCTTGGCACACCCACTTGTTTTGTTACATTAAGTTGTGCAGAATATGCATACGAAGATTTACATGATTTCCTATGGATATCACACAAAAACAAAACAAACATTGATATACTTACACCTGGATAACTTTGCTCTCTAGATCCTGTTAATGTTTCAAGATATTTCCATCATTGCTTCATTGCTATGTTACACTTTATTTGTAATGAAACTGTTCCTCCCCTCGGAGAAGTACAACACTTATTTTGGAGAAAAGAATAGCAAGCCCGAGGAGCAGCACATATCCACTTGCTTTTATGGATTAAAGATGCTCCTAAAATTGGTCAAGACAGCAATGCCACTGTTTTACAGTTTATCGAAAAATATGTCACTTGTGAAATTCCTTCAGAAGAAACAAATAGTGATCTTCTTGCACAAATTTTACAGTTTCAAAGACACAAATGTGGGAAATATTGTTGCAAATACAAAAACAAAGGAAAATACTACACCAAATGCCGCTTTGGTTTCCCTAGACCAGTTACAGCAACAGGTCAAGTAAACAACTTCATGTCTTCAGTTAGACATAGTGTTAAAGGTAAATCACCTAAGAACACATATTACATAAAAAGAATAGAAGAAGCAAAATATATCAATGATTACAATGGAATCATTGCTTCCTTATGGAATGCAAACATAGATGTGCAGCATAAAGTGAGAAAGCTGGGTTCTAGATATTGAACACTCCTGTGATAAGCTCCTTGTGTAGGTATCTTCGAATCTGTTGGTTTCTGCAAGGTCACAGGTTGGAAGAGGCAAACCAAATGCCTCTTAAAGAGTACATTTACAATAGAGTGTCCTGGTTACCTTGCAAGGTAGGTATTTGGACCCTTGTTTATAGAAGGATCTCACGACAAATCTGCTTCATAGGACTCAGATCAATCAAATGCGGACCAACAGGCGGTGACAGAGTGCGGAAACTATGACAAGATGAAGCTAAACTGATCTGCCACTTCATATGCACCAAGAATGGCCTCAACTCAGATCATGATTTCAATGTCTTTCTGTAAACCCAAGTGCATTAATATTTTCTTTCTGCTCTCTACTGTCTTTCCTACTTCATTTTATCAAACCTTGACCTTTTGTATAGCTTAAAACTTGCCTGGAAGCACTAGCATACAATTTTACTGAGGACTGCACTCCCCTTGGGCCTACCAACCCTGGGTTGATCACTGAATCACGGATAAGAGGTTAAGTAAATAGTTAGGCTCAATACAGGCTAGACTTCGATCACTCATTATGCTTCCCTTAAGTCTCATTCTTGTGTACCATTTACACTACCTTAATGGCTTAGGACATCCCATGCCTTCCCTTGTCCTCAATATTTTCTGCTACTTATCATGTTAATACTGACTGTGTTTATCACACACAGAATACTAGCCCACCCATTCACCTATTTTCAGATACACCATAGGAACCCCTTTCAGTCCTTAATTGATCCAACTGAAACGAGAGCTTATGAGCGCCCTTACCCCCCTTTAACAATCCATCCATCACGTTATGGTTTGTACCATTAACTAATCAAGACACCACCATCTTTGTCTTTTATGTTTTATCCACGTTTGGCATTCTTTCCAATTGCCCTTATTCCTTCTGATCTCAACTTCCAATGTGAAGCTGTCACGCGCATGTGCAATAGCTCAGGACTCATTCATGACACATGCACACAGCGGCCACAGCCGCTTTATGCAGAATCACCATGGACACTGATCCCTACACAGGCACGCATGCACAAGGCATCAGTTCACACTCCAGGGAATTGCGCACGCAGCCCGGACACCAATGCCTTAGCCTATACCTGAGTGCTGCTCACCGTCGACATTCACGACAAATGGAGTGAGCAGCACACAACCTACAGGTTAGTCCTCACGTAACCATACGTTTCTACAGCACACGGTTTTTTGTATTAGATACCTCATTTTGAGACAAATTGCTTTCCTGAAAATTAGATTCTTCAATATGGGTGCATTAGTTAAATCCCTTTTCATGCTTACATTTTGGACCTCATTAACTATGATTTCTTATTTCCAACCCCTCATGACTTTTCAGAGTCTTTTTTAACTCTCACTTAACCTTTTTTGTATCAACACGATTTCACAATGTCAACATCCCAAGTGCCATATGACCCTCATTTCTACAATTAAGCTGGGTCATTCCCTGCTTTCTTCACCGGCACTCATTGCATTGCCTTAGTAGACTCACTTTAGCATACCTGGCCTACAACTCTTCTCACAAGCTAACTTTATTAGACGTAACTGGAACACCAGCTTAATGATGCTTTTGCAGCAGTGCCTGCACATTGCTATTGTCTGATTCCTTATTTCAGCCTAACAAACAGTCAATACCAATTGACTTTCTACCAGCCAATGGCTTTATGAACCACAGGGATTTGCCCCTAAGAAACTTACCCAACCTGGTATGATGCCTCCTTCTTCTTTCATCCAAATACAAAACAGTTTGACCCTCAAAAGCTAAGAAAACATTCATATTTATTTCCGTTCTTCTTCTTTCCACTCTTGTCTCCTCTTGTTTCTCCCCTTCCTCCTCACCGCACTGACCAACTGTTATGATATTTTGTCTGACCTATCGCTTACTTCAAAATGTTTTTAAATCTTATATGACCATTTAACCCATATCACAAACACATTGTCACAACTCACCACTTTTCACGTTTGTTTTTTTTTTGGATCTTTAACAGATGAACAAACACGGGCACCTTTTTGAAATTAAACTGTATGTATTGTATAAAAACCCAGCCTTGAGAAAGACCCTTAGGGGTCGAAACACTTGTCGCCTGACAATCACTAACAGACATGTATGTCTAAACTCTATTTTCAATGTAAATAAAGAACTCACATGTTTAAAACCTCAGCAATAACGTGTGAGATCCTTCTATAAACAAGGGTCCAAATACCTACCTTGCAAGGTAACCAGGACATTCTATTATAGATGTGCTGTACATTGCAGACAATTCCACTGCAGTTGCACGATATGTTACAGCCTACTTAACCAAAGCAGAAAAAACAGAGTTTCAAGACCTTTGGGATGACCTATCATCAGACAAAACACTATCTGAGAAATTGTACAGCTTAGGCATAAAAATGCTCTCTCATAGAGAATGTGGCTCATATGAAGCTGTAGACCATTTAACCGGTACTGCTTTGCATGGAAAATCTGAAAATATAGTCTTGGTCCTGCTAAATCTAGAAAAAGAGTTCTCAAATCATACGATGACATAGAAACAATAGCCAAAAATGATCCCAACAGCCAAGACATTTTGAGAAACAATTTACTAGACACATACTACCCAAACAGGAGTACCACTTTGGAAACCATGTGTCCATACCACATAGCCCAAAACTTCACATACAAAAATAATACAAAACCAGATGAAAACAAAGGTAGATACAGAGTGACAAATTGTGAAGGCAGCTTAGTGAAACTTAACAAACAAAGCTTAATTAATCATATCAAATTGTCATTAAACACTCCTCAACATAAAGAACTATATTACATGTCCCTGCTACAACTTTTTAAACCATGGAGAAAAGAAGAAGAGTTACTAGATATCTATGACTCCTATGAAGACACTTTCAAAGCAAATGAAAGCACTATAACCGATGTAAACTTTACACAGTACAAAACAATGTTGCACAATGAACAGCAACACAAAGAAGAACTCCAGGCCCAACTAGATAAGGACACTCCTGACAGTAGTCAACCTTCTGTAACAGGAAGCCAAGAACCACTGGGACAGCCACTAATAGCAAATGAGGCAGAATTAGCTATGACAGAAGTAGAAAACACCATGTGTCACCATGAAGAAGATACAGAAGACTTAACTTTACTGCAATCAAAACTGAACAATGAGCAGCATAGCATTTTTCAAGAAGTAACAAAAAGAAATTGCACATGGTGTACAACATGAAAATAAAGAATATACCCTGAGGAGAGAAGGGCTGAGAATCCTGCTGTTTGGCTGTGGCGAGTATTGGAGTATTTGGACTGGCTGACTCGCTTTTCTTTGAGCTGCAGTACTACGAGACAGGAGGTGCATGTGCCTTTAACTTTTCTGCTCCCTCTGAGCCTCTGACTACAAGTGGCCGCTTCCACCGCCCTTGCGTCGTCAAGCCCTGAGGAGAGAAGGGCTGAGAATGCTGCTGTTTGGCGAGTTGGGGATTTGGGGCGTCCTAAACCATCTCGGATAACATCTCATCAGCCCTAAGAACCAGGGCACAAAAAAGACGTGAAGTTGAAAGTGGAGTCGCCCCTTGTCTACTTGAGAAATGCCCCCTCCTGCCAGAAAAGTAAGCCGTTTCTTTTCATGTACATCAAATCCTGACTCTGTTGTTGATGAGCATATTACCACTTGTGATGAAGTCCCTGATCCCTTGGACTCAAAACGCATGCTTAAAAATTGAGCACTTAACGCTGATGATGTGTCGCTTGATTGTGAAATCTGTGGAATGGCACGTCCCCGCCCATATGTAAACATGATAGATGAGGATGCGAATAAAGACTTTGTACCGCTAGTCGCTCCACAGGCTGAATCGATTATCTGCTGCCATTAGTGGTTATGAGAAAAATGTATGTACAGCAGCTCAAGATGTTAGCGTGAAACTAGCTAAATCAGCGTACTTACCCGATGCTGAACTGGGTGTCGATCCGATTTTGAATGCAGTAGATGGTGACTGTGGGCGGGGTGCTTCGGCGAGGGTGTCGAGCTTCGAGATAGACGGCGCCCGCGAACACGCTGTTGGTTTTCCCATAGAGGCAAATCTGGAGGCGACGCCTGAGAATGCGTGTGCCACGGATAGGAACTGCTGTGTGCTCGTCGCCATGAGCGGGAGCGAAATGGATGGTTGGAGAGACAGAGCATCTTTGCGTCCACAGTGACGCTTGGTGTGCTGCAATCCACTAGCAGTCCTGATCAGCTTACCCCAATAAGTGGCAGTTCTCCTGTTTGTAGACACATAGTATGCATTGTGCGACTCATTTTGATGACGTGTTCGCACACGCTATGCCGTTAGCTATGTGTGCAGGTCAGGCGTTTGCTCCGTGTCAACAGGACGCTCAGCCTGACAGATCTGTGATTACACCACAACTGGATATCAACGCTTCACCCATTGAAAACAGGAGAAATTCCCTAAGTGTTGTGAATAAGGTTTTGGAAAACTTGGTCTCAATGAACAAAGAGTGTCGTGAAAACGCCACAAATGTTCTCTCTTCACCTTTGCCGAAATTAGACAAATATACCACAAAAAGGCAAATTTCGCAACTAAGCGGTTCTAACAAAGACATATGGTCCAAAGTGTGTTATAAACATTTTAAAATAAACAATCACACTCCGAGCAGCCAAGAAAAGCATGAGGTATTCGAATCTGTGCAGACCTCTCAGAAAAGATTGACAACTCAATAACACTCTAATAACTCTCACACATCTTTTACCCATACCTCACAGCTGCCTGCCACCAATGAATGCCTGTCTGACGACTTGCAAGATTCCTCGATGATGGAACGTCCATTCCCAAAAATACGCCATTTTAGAGAAAACTCTAAAATGGCTAATCGTCCTCAATCTCCAACGTCTAGCGCCGAAGAGAGACCTCCTATGCCTCATGCTGAGCTACAAACTTTAATAATTTCATCTATGGCAATCTCTATGGCCCGTATATGAAATTATATGAATGCATACATGAAGCTACCAAGGATTTGACAACTGTTGTGGCCTTAATGCATTCGGAATTGATTAAGATTGAACAAGTCTGTGACCGGTTTTATAATGAACAACATAAAGGAATTAAAAGACTAGATGGATCCTTTAACTTGTTAAATGAGCAAAGGAAAAATGATGCTCTTGGCGGAGGTAGCGAGAGAGGCCCTTGCGCTATTCAAACATGACGGAATCGTGCCAAAACCTCAAAAACATCAAGACTCTCTCATTACGGAAAATAAGTCATCAAGTCAGTGCCATAAGTTTTTAAATGAATGTGGCATATGGGAAATTAATCAAAATCCCCCAGAGCACTTAGACGTGATTGTAGTCCATGGAGGTGAGCACTCAGGCTTGTCTGGCTTGACTGGTCCTCCATTAAAAAATCTTGCGACACCGTCAACTCTAAGTGCGGTAATTCCGCCAAGCCTGACATCTATAACTGGAACGTGCCTATGCAAGCCTCAGAAACTATGCCGATAATGATGACAACTTCTGAAGATACTATGGTTAATATCTCGTTCCATACTGCATTTGAACAGGCGAGGGGGAATTCGAACCAAGCGTTACGCGACGCCCAGGTAGCATCTTCCTCTTGGGAAAATGTGTGCCCACATGCTACCAATACCATTTCCCCCACAAGATCTGCAGTGGCTTCAGTAACTAATGTGCTGATATCCAAGCCCCCACCCAAACCCCCCTTAAAACAAGTGAAGAAATCTAAAAATCAAAGGGGACTAAAAAATAAGGCACTACAGGGGGCACGGAAATTCTTGCGAAACATAAATGTGGTCCAGAATGTGGCAAGTAACTTCAACAAGTGTTTAAAGGCAGCCTCCTCAATAAACGTGAAAACTCAAAATCTACCACTAGTTACAGAAACATCTTTAACGCTCGACGCAGTGGCCGCGTCAGGATTGGGTCATGCCCTACCAAGTGAGCTGTTGAACTTATCAACGTATGACGAGGAGACATATGAAAACCAAGATGTGGAGGCTGACCCTTCTTATGAAAATCAAGATGTAGAGGCTGACCCTACTTCGAGGGATGCAGAGAAAGACAACCAAATTAATATTGATGCTCTGGCAAACAGCCTTGGAAGTGAACCTCCCGTCGTCAAAACAGATTCAACGAATACTAACTTAAGCATCTGTCCAAAGATCGTTACATAACCAACTTAAGATGTATTTTCCTCTGCCAAAAGAATTTGCCATATTATTGTTGAAAATGATGAAAATCAGGTGCATTTGAAACCGCTGGATAGCCCGGTGTTTATGACTCTACCTGAAAAAAGGATGCGCGCTACTATGGAACTACGGCTTGTAGCCCTTGAAAATATTCGGATTAATCCTCATGTCCCTGGCAAGCTGGCGGCAGCGTTGCTGCATAATGAGTCGGTAAAAACCTCAGTCAGTGGTAGGACTGACACCTGTGAATGACAAAAACAAAACTCAAAGGCTTCTCTGAATGACTTTCGAATATCTCAGTCCAGAATGCCGAGAGGTCCGATTTCGATGTGCCCTACCTATACACTTGTTATTGAAAGATTAGAATCCTCTGACAACTTAATATTGAATCGAAGTAATCAGGCTTTTACATCTCGTGCCAGCCCTACGGGCTATAAACTCAAACGATTTGAAGATCGTGGAGTTTTTTAATGAAAAAGGGAACGATAAGGTGGTGCTTCATGTTTCGTCTCCTATCATTGCATCAACAATACTGGATGCTAATGTCGCCCTGTTTTCTCTAGGATTCGATGTTTTCAAATATTCTGAAACATCTCATGAAGTATCCTATGGAGTCGACGAATCTTACAGTCCGAAAGCCCCAACTAAGGGCTCTGTTGTGAGCACGATAAGACCCAAGGACCAGACTGAATTAGACTCACAAACGTTCCCTGGTTTATCAAATCAAGTGGTGCACTTGGCTGGAAACAACCAGAAACAACTGGGAAACTTTTGGCACGAGCCGGTATTGGATGTCTCTGAGACGGAGCAACAAAAAGACAACATATGAATTACCATACATTGCAATGTCAGACAGGATGACCTTAGCTTACCCTGTAACAAATCTCTTAGTCCAAGCGGAGGAAAACACGAGTGGCAATGGTTGTCTGCAGCATTGTGTGGCAAAAATCCCCAACAATGCCGGACAGACGCATCCCAAAATTTGTGTAGATTGGCCTCCTGGAATACGCAAGGATTTTCACATTTGTTCAAATCAAACTGGCTTGCTTCCCTAGATATTGCATGTCTTCAAGAAACCTGGTTAAGTGAAACTCCAGTTGTGAATGAATTTGAGGTGGCATTAAACCCTGCATTAAAATCTTCAAAAGGACACCCAACGTCGGGTTTGGCCACCATGGTTAGAAAATCCTCAGGCTGGAGGATTACGAGATCGATCAACTACTCCCCATTTATCCAGGTAACCTCTATGAGAAAGCAAAATCACAAAAAAGTCCTTCGAGCTGCTAAGTGTAGTAAATCTGTACTGGCACCACAAAAGTGCTGGAAAACAGGACTTTATTGATCAGACTATGGAAATACTTGATCAACTGTTGGAAACGTCTGTTTGGCCGAACGTCCTCATCTGTGGCGACTTAAACATTGATCTATTTAAACCATCTGGCGCTGAAAAAACTTCCTTGGCCAAATCGTGGTCTGAAGAAATGACCCTACGTAACGTACAACTATTAAATGGGAATACTTGTGATGACATGCCTTCAGCTTCTACATGGCATCGTGATGGTCTGATGTCAACTATCGACTACATGTTTGCGTCAGAAGCCCTACATCTACGGATAACATCGCTGAAAATTATTTAAAAAATCAAAAGCGACCATAACATGTTAATAAAGGAATTTATAACTGCGTCGAAACAAGCACCGGAATTATGGCCTCATAAAACTCTTGTGGAATCTAATAGAGTGAGGCTGAGACTTGACACACACGATGTGGAACATCTTGTAAACCTTTACTGTAAGGTTAGCCCAAATGTCGAATATGACCACTTCTTGACACAATTTAAACCCAAGTGAACGGGTCTTAATCATATGGCTTTTGAACGCCAACACTGTTTCGACCTGGATTTGCTGAAACACAAGCGCCTGATGCGTCAAGATATCAGAAGTTTGAAGAGTTTGAATGGTTTAACTTGTTTGCGTGATGTAAAGGCTGTTAAGCAAAGATATAAAAATGGGTTAAAAGCTCACAAGCACGTTATGTTCCAAAATGACGCAGAACAGATGTTGATGGTCTTAAAAAATAAAAACACTAGAGATTTCTGGAAGCTTATTAACAATTTGCATGCCCCACAAAAAGCCATACAAGCTTGTATGGTGTCAGAATCAGATTGGATAACCCACTTTGAAGGTTTATACAAAGCAACTGCCTTTATCGACGGCTCAGACAAAAAAATACTTAAACCGTGGGCCCTGTTTTACCCAAAAGATGAAATAGTGACCATCATTAAGAAAGCAAAAAATGTGCGTGCACCTGGGCCTGATGGTCTGACAAACTTTACTATTAAACTACATCCAGACCTATGGGCAGAGATCTGTGTAACGCTGTTTAATCGGGTAAATTTAATTGGCCAGACTCCAAAATCTTGGAAGACCACGATCATTGTACCTGGCTTAAAATCTGGTGCGCTGACTGGGATCAAATCCGAAAAATTATCAACCAATTGCTCTATTAGATGTCCTAGGCAAGATTTATGCCACCATGCTCCAACAAAAACTGGTAGCCTGGTCTCAAACATCGAACCATGTGGATAATCGCCAATCAGGTTTTGTGAAGCAGGTGGGATGCTCGCTGAACTTACTCTTGTTAAACATCATCAAAATGGAAGCGATAAAGTCAAATACGAAGGTCTATTTAGCTTTTATAGACTTTTCACACGCATTTGACACTATCAATAAAGCGATCCTGTGGGAAAAATTGGAGCGTTGGGGATGCCCGTCTGACCTAATAGCTGCAATTATAGAACTCCATACAAATACCTCAATTCAAGTAAGGCTGGATCAAACTGGGCTATTATCCAAAGTGATCAACACCTTCAAAGGAGTGAAACAGGGGTGCCGGTTAGCTGCAGTAGTATTCTGCCTTTTTATATCGGACATAGGTGAATCAATAGTTGCAATAAAATCATTTCCACCGAAAGTGGCAAAATCACACTTAAGTTGGCTTCTATATGCTGACGACTTGATAATCCTGGATGTGACGCCCATTGGGCTACAAAGAAAACTAAATGCTGTTCAACAGTACAAAAATACAAAAAAGGTAGCAGACGCCCCTCTCTCGCAAGAACAAGGCATGATAACCTGTTCACATTGAGAGTTTGCAGCCATTGCTTTTTGCTCACTGTACCTTCACAAATGGGAAATATCCATTTGCATATCAGTCTTTGTCCCGCCCACAAGGGCAGTCCAGCACCGAAATGCTATGGCAATTCCTCTCTGAACAAGAGTACCACCAGCAACCCCATACGCGTGTTTCAGCCTTGTTGGGCATCATCAGTGAGGTGAAGCTGAGCCTCTCTAAGCACAGTGTTCACAGTACGTTACATCCAATCAATTATTGAGCAATACAAAAAAATTTGAAATATTGGTCCTGCAAAACCTGAAAGGCGGATGGGTGGCGAGTAGACGCACCCCAAACTGGACTTTAGGCCAAGAGTCCCTGCAATTATCTTCTAGCGTCAAATACCTTGGAATGCTCATAAGCTCATCAATAACGGATGGACCGTGGCAGGCAGACACAAAAAGAAAATGTAAACAACTTGCAAGCCAGGCACTCATTATCCATAAAAGATATGGTAAATTTTCGCTAAAACCTGTCTTGGCCTTTTACCATCAAAAGGTAATCCCTGTGCTTACATACGGGGCAGAACACGCCCTTGGCTGCTCCTATGAAACTTGGGACTCATTAGAGAACTGCTTTTGGTCAAAAGTCTTAGCACTCCCGAAGGGCGTGAAGACTGCATGCATAAGATATGAATTATTGATAATATCAATTCACGCCAGGATTATTTGGAGCTTGCTAAACTTATACCGCAAAACATGCACCCAAGCACAAATCCCTCAATTTGACATCTTTTATGATATCTCACCTGTCAACTCTAATGTCGTCTCAATGTGGTCGAACAGATGTGAAGCGTTATTACAGAACTATGACATTAAGGTCGATATGCTCCATGAAAATCCGGATGCGGCAAAGCTTAAAATCTGGCGCACTGACTGGGATCAAACATGTACCGAGAGATCTGCGACCAAATCAATGTGTGATGCGCCACTGGAGATACGTGCCTTTAACACTCAGCAGCGTTACATCACATTGTTTCCAGATCCACAAGCACGAAGGTTGTTTCTATTGTTCAGACTAAACTTGTTCAAAACTACTGAACGTCTCCGTCTATGAAAGAGTAATGAGCATCTAAAAACTGAATGTAGACTTTGCTTGCAAGCTAAAGAATCGCTTAAACACTTAGTGCTATTTTGCACTAAGTTAAGATCTGAAAGATCAATTCACTTGGGCCCATGGAGTGTAAATCATCCATCCTTATGCGCAGACGACTGGTGGAAACAGATGCATCAAGGAACTGACTTCAAACTGATATTTCCATTAACACGTCTTCTGGAGTCAATTGACAATCGTCTGATGATGGTATCAGTAGAGTGAATATACTAGCAAAAACTTGACATTGCACGAAATGCCTGACAATAGTGTATGTGGAGATCGTCCAAGAAATCATAATTGATGCTTGTTTGCACGTTTGCATGTTGTTTGTTATTTGAATATATCTTGTCATTTCAAAGGTTTGTAAAAACCAATAAAATAAAAAAAAATAAAAAATAAATAAAAGAAATACCTGCCAAAATTACAAACCTATGCTACTATAAGTCAGTGGTCAAGCTGATTCAGGCAAAACATTCTTAATCAAGCAAGTTCCTTCAACAAGTGAGAAACAACAAACTGTCAGCTGTTGTAACTGCCCCCACAGGTTTAGCTGCCTACAACATAGGTGATGTCACTTTACACCGATTACTACTCCTTCCAGTAGAACACCAAAACAAATTAGAAGATTGCAAACTTTCTACAGAAGCTGCAATGGAACTATGCAGAGTGTTCAAACAAATGAAAATGCTACTAATAGATGAATTGAGCATGGTCTCCAACCTAATGTTGGCTTTGATTCACCTCAGATTACAAGAAGTACTCAAAACAAACTACAAAGAGCTCTTTGGAGGAAAACACATTATTGTTTTCGGAGATCTTCTTCAATTGAGAACAGTGAAAGTTGAACCTATTTTTAAAACCTTAGGCCACAAACTCTGCTGTAAAACTGTTGGCAGCATAGGAATTGTCAACCTTTGGCAACATTTCCAATACAGAGAATTAACAGAAAACAAACACCAGTCTGCAGACATCATATACGCCAACATTTTAAAAATTATTAGAGTGTACTATCTGAAGAAGCACAAGCAATATTAAAAACCCGGCACATGCATGCACTCTATGGCCATAACTCATGTGCTACTGATGTCATGGAACAATTAGCACACACAAATGTCAATTGTATGTCCTTGATGCCAACTCTTGCAAGCTGTTCAAATTCAATGAAACAATATTGAAAAAAGAAATGCAACCAATAATTGAAATTTGCTCCACAGACAAACTGGACATACATGGTATGACACTACCCATGTGTCAACAAGCCACAACAAGACTAAATACCTTAGAAAACTCTATCTCTAACACAGCTGGTTTGGAGAAAATATAAAAATTATCTTTAAACTGTAGAGTAATGCTTAAACGTAACCTTGACATGGAACAAGGACTAGTTAATGGAGCACTTTGTACAGTTGTTGGCTTTCAAACATACCCACGTGACAACAACATTCAGTTTGTCAATATTCTCTTTGACAAACTATCAGAAGTAAAAAGGATAGGACGCTCAACAGCTCGAGTCCTTCTTTTCAAAGACATTTATGTACGCAGAGAGCAATTTTCGCTAACTGTAACATTCACAGTACCCATTCACATATCACAAGGCCTTACCCTAAATAAAGCATTGATAGATATTGGAAACACAGTCTTTAAAGAAGGCATGAGCTACGTAGCACTATCATGCTTACGTACACTTGACAGACTATTTCTAATCAACTTTGATGCAAGTAAAGTAAACACTGATATTCCTTGCATTTTAGAATACAATAGACTACGTTCACTATAAACCTCCATCTAAAAACCTATCCTCTGGCACAAAAAGCAAAAAATTGTGAAAGAAAACTACTTCAAACAGAAATGCAACAGGATCTCACTGCAAATCCTCCAAAGAGAGTAAAAGAATCCAATACTTCATCAATTACTACAACCAAAGAAGAATCTACTACTCAAAGTAACGCAGGTACTTCTTCAAAGAAACAACACACACTCTGAAGAAATGACTTGGACACAGAACTATCTGGTCCATTCACATTTTCAAATATAACTGGTGCAAATTGCTACGCAAATGTAGCAATAAATATTCTATTCCAATTGCCACCAATTGTTGACATTTACTTACACAATACAGACCAATTGTGTTTGCACATTTTAGTCCTTCATAGAAATGCAAGCAACAATCCTGACAACACATACAGTGTTCATGGACTAAGACAAGAATTGGACTTCTGTGCTGGATTGGTGAAAATCACTATAAACCCACAAGAAGATCCACAAAAATATCTAATGTACTTACTACAAGAACTGGAAAACAAATACATACCTATACCTATATACATACCTCTCATTACGGAAAATAAGTCATCAAATCAGTGCCATAAGTTTTTAAATGAATGTGGCATATGGGAAATTAATCAAAATCCCCCAGAGCACTTAGACGTGATTGTAGTCCATGGAGGTGAGCACTCAGGCTTGTCTGGCTTGACTGGTCCTCCATTAAAAAATCTTGCGACACCGTCAACTCTAAGTGCGGTAATTCCGCCAAGCCTGACATCTATAACTGGAACGTGCCTATGCAAGCCTCAGAAACTATGCCGATAATGATGACAACTTCTGAAGATACTATGGTTAATATCTCGTTCCATACTGCATTTGAACAGGCGAGGGGGAATTCGAACCAAGCGTTACGCGACGCCCAGGTAGCATCTTCCTCTTGGGAAAATGTGTGCCCACATGCTACCAATACCATTTCCCCCACAAGATCTGCAGTGGCTTCAGTAACTAATGTGCTGATATCCAAGCCCCCACCCAAACCCCCCTTAAAACAAGTGAAGAAATCTAAAAATCAAAAGGGACTAAAAAATAAGGCACTACAGGGGGCACGGAAATTCTTGCGAAACATAAATGTGGTCCAGAATGTGGCAAGTAACTTCAACAAGTGTTTAAAGGCAGCCTCCTCAATAAACGTGAAAACTCAAAATCTACCACTAGTTACAGAAACATCTTTAACGCTCGACGCAGTGGCCGCGTCAGGATTGGGTCATGCCCTACCAAGTGAGCTGTTGAACTTATCAACGTATGACGAGGAGACATATGAAAACCAAGATGTGGAGGCTGACCCTTCTTATGAAAATCAAGATGTAGAGGCTGACCCTACTTCGAGGGATGCAGAGAAAGACAACCAAATTAATATTGATGCTCTGGCAAACAGCCTTGGAAGTGAACCTCCCGTCGTCAAAACAGATTCAACGAATACTAACTTAAGCATCTGTCCAAAGATCGTTACATAACCAACTTAAGATGTATTTTCCTCTGCCAAAAGAATTTGCCATATTATTGTTGAAAATGATGAAAATCAGGTGCATTTGAAACCGCTGGATAGCCCGGTGTTTATGACTCTACCTGAAAAAAGGATGCGCGCTACTATGGAACTACGGCTTGTAGCCCTTGAAAATATTCGGATTAATCCTCATGTCCCTGGCAAGCTGGCGGCAGCGTTGCTGCATAATGAGTCGGTAAAAACCTCAGTCAGTGGTAGGACTGACACCTGTGAATGACAAAAACAAAACTCAAAGGCTTCTCTGAATGACTTTCGAATATCTCAGTCCAGAATGCCGAGAGGTCCGATTTCGATGTGCCCTACCTATACACTTGTTATTGAAAGATTAGAATCCTCTGACAACTTAATATTGAATCGAAGTAATCAGGCTTTTACATCTCGTGCCAGCCCTACGGGCTATAAACTCAAACGATTTGAAGATCGTGGAGTTTTTTAATGAAAAAGGGAACGATAAGGTGGTGCTTCATGTTTTGTCTCCTATCATTGCATCAACAATACTGGATGCTAATGTCGCCCTGTTTTCTCTAGGATTCGATGTTTTCAAATATTCTGAAACATCTCATGAAGTATCCTATGGAGTCGACGAATCTTACAGTCCGAAAGCCCCAACTAAGGGCTCTGTTGTGAGCACGATAAGACCCAAGGACCAGACTGAATTAGACTCACAAACGTTCCCTGGTTTATCAAATCAAGTGGTGCACTTGGCTGGAAACAACCAGAAACAACTGGGAAACTTTTGGCACGAGCCGGTATTGGATGTCTCTGAGACGGAGCAACAAAAAGACAACATATGAATTACCATACATTGCAATGTCAGACAGGATGACCTTAGCTTACCCTGTAACAAATCTCTTAGTCCAAGCGGAGGAAAACACGAGTGGCAATGGTTGTCTGCAGCATTGTGTGGCAAAAATCCCCAACAATGCCGGACAGACGCATCCCAAAATTTGTGTAGATTGGCCTCCTGGAATACGCAAGGATTTTCACATTTGTTCAAATCAAACTGGCTTGCTTCCCTAGATATTGCATGTCTTCAAGAAACCTGGTTAAGTGAAACTCCAGTTGTGAATGAATTTGAGGTGGCATTAAACCCTGCATTAAAATCTTCAAAAGGACACCCAACGTCGGGTTTGGCCACCATGGTTAGAAAATCCTCAGGCTGGAGGATTACGAGATCGATCAACTACTCCCCATTTATCCAGGTAACCTCTATGAGAAAGCAAAATCACAAAAAAGTCCTTCGAGCTGCTAAGTGTAGTAAATCTGTACTGGCACCACAAAAGTGCTGGAAAACAGGACTTCATTGATCAGACTATGGAAATACTTGATCAACTGTTGGAAACGTCTGTTTGGCCGAACGTCCTCATCTGTGGCGACTTAAACATTGATCTATTTAAACCATCTGGCGCTGAAAAAACTTCCTTGGCCAAATCGTGGTCTGAAGAAATGACCCTACGTAACGTACAACTATTAAATGGGAATACTTGTGATGACATGCCTTCAGCTTCTACATGGCATCGTGATGGTCTGATGTCAACTATCGACTACATGTTTGCGTCAGAAGCCCTACATCTACGGATAACATCGCTGAAAATTATTTAAAAAATCAAAAGCGACCATAACATGTTAATAAAGGAATTTATAAATGCGTCGAAACAAGCACCGGACTTATGACCTCATAAAACTCTTGTGGAATCTAATAGAGTGAGGCTGAGACTTGACACACACGATGTGGAACATCTTGTAAACCTTTACTGTAAGGTTAGCCCAAATGTCGAATATGACCACTTCTTGACACAATTTAAACCCAAGTGAACGGGTCTTAATCATATGGCTTTTGAACGCCAACACTGTTTCGACCTGGATTTGCTGAAACACAAGCGCCTGATGCGTCAAGATATCAGAAGTTTGAAGAGTTTGAATGGTTTAACTTGTTTGCGTGATGTAAAGGCTGTTAAGCAAAGATATAAAAATGGGTTAAAAGCTCACAAGCACGTTATGTTCCAAAATGACGCAGAACAGATGTTGATGGTCTTAAAAAATAAAAACACTAGAGATTTCTGGAAGCTTATTAACAATGTGCATGCCCCACAAAAAGCCATACAAGCTTGTATGGTGTCAGAATCAGATTGGATAACCCACTTTGAAGGTTTATACAAAGCAACTGCCTTTATCGACGGCTCAGACAAAAAAATACTTAAACCGTGGGCCCTGTTTTACCCAAAAGATGAAATAGTGACCATCATTAAGAAAGCAAAAAATGTGCGTGCACCTGGGACTGATGGTCTGACAAACTTTACTATTAAACTACATCCAGACCTATGGGCAGAGATCTGTGTAACGCTGTTTAATCGGGTAAATTTAATTGGCCAGACTCCAAAATCTTGGAAGACCACGATCATTGTACCTGGCTTAAAATCTGGTGCGCTGACTGGGATCAAATCCGAAAAATTATCAACCAATTGCTCTATTAGATGTCCTAGGCAAGATTTATGCCACCATGCTCCAACAAAAACTGGTAGCCTGGTCTCAAACATCGAACCATGTGGATAATCGCCAATCAGGTTTTGTGAAGCAGGTGGGATGCTCGCTGAACTTACTCTTGTTAAACATCATCAAAATGGAAGCGATAAAGTCAAATACGAAGGTCTATTTAGCTTTTATAGACTTTTCACACGCATTTGACACTATCAATAAAGCGATCCTGTGGGAAAAATTGGAGCGTTGGGGATGCCCGTCTGACCTAATAGCTGCAATTATAGAACTCCATACAAATACCTCAATTCAAGTAAGGCTGGATCAAACTGGGCTATTATCCAAAGTGATCAACACCTTCAAAGGAGTGAAACAGGGGTGCCGGTTAGCTGCAGTAGTATTCTGCCTTTTTATATCGGACATAGGTGAATCAATAGTTGCAATAAAATCATTTCCACCGAAAGTGGCAAAATCACACTTAAGTTGGCTTCTATATGCTGACGACTTGATAATCCTGGATGTGACGCCCATTGGGCTACAAAGAAAACTAAATGCTGTTCAACAGTACAAAAATACAAAAAAGGTAGCAGACGCCCCTCTCTCGCAAGAACAAGGCATGATAACCTGTTCACATTGAGAGTTTGCAGCCATTGCTTTTTGCTCACTGTACCTTCACAAATGGGAAATATCCATTTGCATATCAGTCTTTGTCCCGCCCACAAGGGCAGTCCAGCACCGAAATGCTATGGCAATTCCTCTCTGAACAAGAGTACCACCAGCAACCCCATACGCGTGTTTCAGCCTTGTTGGGCATCATCAGTGAGGTGAAGCTGAGCCTCTCTAAGCACAGTGTTCACAGTACGTTACATCCAATCAATTATTGAGCAATACAAAAAAATTTGAAATATTGGTCCTGCAAAACCTGAAAGGCGGATGGGTGGCGAGTAGACGCACCCCAAACTGGACTTTAGGCCAAGAGTCCCTGCAATTATCTTCTAGCGTCAAATACCTTGGAATGCTCATAAGCTCATCAATAACGGATGGACCGTGGCAGGCAGACACAAAAAGAAAATGTAAACAACTTGCAAGCCAGGCACTCATTATCCATAAAAGATATGGTAAATTTTCGCTAAAACCTGTCTTGGCCTTTTACCATCAAAAGGTAATCCCTGTGCTTACATACGGGGCAGAACACGCCCTTGGCTGCTCCTATGAAACTTGGGACTCATTAGAGAACTGCTTTTGGTCAAAAGTCTTAGCACTCCCGAAGGGCGTGAAGACTGCATGCATAAGATATGAATTATTGATAATATCAATTCACGCCAGGATTATTTGGAGCTTGCTAAACTTATACCGCAAAACATGCACCCAAGCACAAATCCCTCAATTTGACATCTTTTATGATATCTCACCTGTCAACTCTAATGTCGTCTCAATGTGGTCGAACAGATGTGAAGCGTTATTACAGAACTATGACATTAAGGTCGATATGCTCCATGAAAATCCGGATGCGGCAAAGCTTAAAATCTGGCGCACTGACTGGGATCAAACATGTACCGAGAGATCTGCGACCAAATCAATGTGTGATGCGCCACTGGAGATACGTGCCTTTAACACTCAGCAGCGTTACATCACATTGTTTCCAGATCCACAAGCACGAAGGTTGTTTCTATTGTTCAGACTAAACTTGTTCAAAACTACTGAACGTCTCCGTCTATGAAAGAGTAATGAGCATCTAAAAACTGAATGTAGACTTTGCTTGCAAGCTAAAGAATCGCTTAAACACTTAGTGCTATTTTGCACTAAGTTAAGATCTGAAAGATCAATTCACTTGGGCCCATGGAGTGTAAATCATCCATCCTTATGCGCAGACGACTGGTGGAAACAGATGCATCAAGGAACTGACTTCAAACTGATATTTCCATTAACACGTCTTCTGGAGTCAATTGACAATCGTCTGATGATGGTATCAGTAGAGTGAATATACTAGCAAAAACTTGACATTGCACGAAATGCCTGACAATAGTGTATGTGGAGATCGTCCAAGAAATCATAATTGATGCTTGTTTGCACGTTTGTATGTTGTTTGTTATTTGAATATATCTTGTCATTTCAAAGGTTTGTAAAAACCAATAAAATAAAAAAAAATAAAAAATAAATAAAAGAAATACCTGCCAAAATTACAAACCTATACTACTATAAGTCAGTGGTCAAGCTGATTCAGGCAAAACATTCTTAATCAAGCAAGTTCCTTCAACAAGTGAGAAACAACAAACTGTCAGCTGTTGTAACTGCCCCCACAGGTTTAGCTGCCTACAACATAGGTGATGTCACTTTACACCGATTACTACTCCTTCCAGTAGAACACCAAAACAAATTAGAAGATTGCAAACTTTCTACAGAAGCTGCAATGGAACTATGCAGAGTGTTCAAACAAATGAAAATGCTACTAATAGATGAATTGAGCATGGTCTCCAACCTAATGTTGGCTTTGATTCACCTCAGATTACAAGAAGTACTCAAAACAAACTACAAAGAGCTCTTTGGAGGAAAACACATTATTGTTTTCGGAGATCTTCTTCAATTGAGAACAGTGAAAGTTGAACCTATTTTTAAAACCTTAGGCCACAAACTCTGCTGTAAAACTGTTGGCAGCATAGGAATTGTCAACCTTTGGCAACATTTCCAATACAGAGAATTAACAGAAAACAAACACCAGTCTGCAGACATCATATACGCCAACATTTTAAAAATTATTAGAGTGTACTATCTGAAGAAGCACAAGCAATATTAAAAACCCGGCACATGCATGCACTCTATGGCCATAACTCATGTGCTACTGATGTCATGGAACAATTAGCACACACAAATGTCAATTGTATGTCCTTGATGCCAACTCTTGCAAGCTGTTCAAATTCAATGAAACAATGTTGAAAAAAGAAATGCAACCAATAATTGAAATTTGCTCCACAGACAAACTGGACATACATGGTATGACACTACCCATGTGTCAACAAGCCACAACAAGACTAAATACCTTAGAAAACTCTATCTCTAACACAGCTGGTTTGGAGAAAATATAAAAATTATCTTTAAACTGTAGAGTAATGCTTAAACGTAACCTTGACATGGAACAAGGACTAGTTAATGGAGCACTTTGTACAGTTGTTGGCTTTCAAACATACCCACGTGACAACAACATTCAGTTTGTCAATATTCTCTTTGACAAACTATCAGAAGTAAAAAGGATAGGACGCTCAACAGCTCGAGTCCTTCTTTTCAAAGACATTTATGTACGCAGAGAGCAATTTTCGCTAACTGTAACATTCACAGTACCCATTCACATATCACAAGGCCTTACCCTAAATAAAGCATTGATAGATATTGGAAACACAGTCTTTAAAGAAGGCATGAGCTACGTAGCACTATCATGCTTACGTACACTTGACAGACTATTTCTAATCAACTTTGATGCAAGTAAAGTAAACACTGATATTCCTTGCATTTTAGAATACAATAGACTACGTTCACTATAAACCTCCATCTAAAAACCTATCCTCTGGCACAAAAAGCAAAAAATTGTGAAAGAAAACTACTTCAAACAGAAATGCAACAGGATCTCACTGCAAATCCTCCAAAGAGAGTAAAAGAATCCAATACTTCATCAATTACTACAACCAAAGAAGAATCTACTACTCAAAGTAACGCAGGTACTTCTTCAAAGAAACAACACACACTCTGAAGAAATGACTTGGACACAGAACTATCTGGTCCATTCACATTTTCAAATATAACTGGTGCAAATTGCTACGCAAATGTAGCAATAAATATTCTATTCCAATTGCCACCAATTGTTGACATTTACTTACACAATACAGACCAATTGTGTTTGCACATTTTAGTCCTTCATAGAAATGCAAGCAACAATCCTGACAACACATACAGTGTTCATGGACTAAGACAAGAATTGGACTTCTGTGCTGGATTGGTGAAATTCACTATAAACCCACAAGAAGATCCACAAAAATATCTAATGTACTTACTACAAGAACTGGAAAACAAATACATACCTATAAATGAAATCTTCCAGATTTCATACATTTGGAAACATACATGCACTCTCTGCAACAATGTGGCACAGGAACAAATCCCTAATGAACGCTTTGTGTATGTATCCATACCTAACTTTGAATCTGTTCTATTTCAGCAACTTGTACAAAATGCAAACCATAGCAGATTATGTACTACCTGCAATTCAGATAATCGCTCCACCTTACAAACACAAACTCATAGTAAATAAGTAATACTAATGCTTCTATGTTACAATGCAGATGATACCAAAAACAACTGCAAGCTGACTGGATTCACACATGGTCAAGTATCACTTGGTAAGAAAACCTTCACAGCCAATGCAGGTCACTACACTGCATATATAAAACCGAATTGTGGATGGTTCGAATGTAATGATAGTACCATTACTCTAAAGCAGAGATTACCAGCAAATCTTATAAACACTTATTTAATATTCTTAAAAGCAAAATGTAATAACTAATCTGTACATAAAAATAATGAAACTTCAATTAGAAAACTAAAAACAGTTAGAATACGCCAACAGGTACCTAACTGCCCCAAGATTCTGCAACAACCAAACTGATAAATCAATACCACTAAATGATAAGAAGAAATAAACAGTTACAATACATCAACAGACATCTAACTGCCCCAATGTTTTGCAACAACCAAACAGATAAATCAATACCACTAAAATATAAGAAGAAATAAACAGTTAGAATACACCAACAGGTATCTAACTGCCCCAAAAATCTGCAACAACCCATCAGATAGATGAGTAACGTGAACATTTAAATAAAAAACTGAAACCATTTAGAATACGCCAACAGGTATCTAACAATCTGCAACAAGCCAACAGATAGATCATTAGCCAGAAACAGCAAATAAACACTGAAAAGAAAGAAAGAAATGTATTGTTTGTTTTTTTAATACAGCATGGATTTTTTTTTTCCCACAGACCCAATGATTTAAGAAACAAACACAGAAACTGAGCAAATTGCACAGTGCACTGGTTTGTAAACTACTAAATATGAGGGTCGAAATAATGCAGAAATGTATATTGTGCAATGCAATAACTCATTATAAATTACCTACACTAACATGATCTTTTCTTTTTTCACAGAAATTGAAAAAGAATATCTTTTCCAGTTACCCAAGTCATGAAAAAATATATCCAATCACAAAAAATCAAACAGTAAGTATATTATAATTCAACTCACAAATACTGCTCCATAACACAACCATTGAATCAAACATCTAACCATACACCACACTTCAAAATGTTTACTTCCATGGAGATGTTATATTGCAGTGCTTGTTACCAAGCTTTACAATCTTAATTACATGACGTAGCCAAAACTTAACATACAAACTATACAAATCAAACAGTACACAAACTGTAGATTTGTGAATATCTGTTGTATGTTTGATTTTATGGGTGTGTTATGCTGCGGTGGTTGTGGCCAGGGCCTAGAGTCTTGGGTGCATGGCCTATAGCCTACGGCCTTCGGCCATGCACCCAAGACTCTAGGCCCTGCCCACAACCACCACAGCATAACACACCAATCGAATCAAACATTTTAACTGTGCTATATGGGCATTTCTTTTTATGTCCGCGGACAGCCGCGGTGACCGCGGACATGACAAACACATCAGGGGCACCTGCCACCTAAACAAAACAGCATTTGACCCATCTTTTATTCCCCCATTCTCCCCAAGCACTCTGACACACTAACACACTCCCCAAAGAGGATTTGTCCCCCGCAATACCAATGGCAAAACAATACAACGCACCTCACGCTTCATACCAGTAAATCAGCGAACACGTTGTATGTCCGCGGACATGACGCAAGCCGATTAGCCAATCGGTGTCCTGTCCACGGAATGAACAGGGAAATGTGTCCACGGAGCGGACATAGATATCACTAATTTTTTTACACCTACTTTTGTTTGTTTTTTAAAAAAAACTATTGGACGGATTTCCACCAAATTTACAAAAGCATGCTTTCGGGACAAAGCCGCTGCACCTGCCGCAAATATGGTGCAAATCTGTCCAGCAGTTTGAGCTGTAGGTGTGAGCAAAGATTTTTCCCCATTCACTCTATGGGAAAAAAATGCATTTTGGGACCCCCCCTTATAACTTTGCACCTCCTGCACCAAACTTCACTAAACTTTGCAAAACAATTTAGAGTGGGCCATAAACTTTTTTTTGCAAAGTTTGGTGAGGATTCATCCAGGGACAGCAAAGTTATAAGCCACCCAAAAAGTGCTCTTCCTATGGGATTAGAAACTTAACCATAACTACACGGCCACTACCGTGGACCGTGTAATATATATATATGTATATATACATACATCTGGCAATAGCATAAACATACTCTTCACAAATCTTATGTATGTGCTGTGAGGGTTGTTCATACATTTTTGTGAACCCCCACTGATACCTGATTAATTCTATTCTATGCTGATGGTGTTTTGCATGGTTCCTGCATTAGCAATTGGAGCTCTTTCAGTGAGATTTTTCCTACAGAGGGCAGTGTTGCTCCTTGATCATTCTGTCTTGACATGCATACTCTTTACTGCTCATGTTCTGTTCCTACCTTCATTATGATCCATTTTGCTGCACTGACTAGGAACATACGTTGTTATAAGCTCTTGGAACACAGGCTTGGGGAATCAACTAAGCTGATGTGTTTTGACCAATCCATCTCTGGGGTCTGATTTGTCTTTGTTGCTTTCTTACCTCACTACCGCAATACAGGCCTGGGAATGTGTTCACCCCCTTGCCTTAACCAATCACTGCACAGCATTCAGTCTTGTTGTGGAACATTGCAGCTTGGCATGTGTGTGTCTCTATGCCAGAACCTGGCTGACATGTTTTATTGAGGGGGTGAGGGCTTTCATGCTTCAGAGGTGGCCAACTGGGTCTTGAAGCCTATATGTGTTGTTAATGCGATTAGTATGAAGGCTCACTGTAATTTGCTATTGCTATGAGTGCCCCCTAATTTTTCCCTGACTACTAAGTGCTATTATACATGTTAAGGATATGTGGTTACATTCAAGTGCAAGGTCTGTGAATTATAGCTTACTTGCCTCTCAGAGATATGGATTACTGAAGCATAGCTACTGGTGTCTTGTTGGGCCTACACAGGGAAGTCTATATGTGTGTGGCTGCTTTCTTTATGATGTGTGCATTTTTGTGGGCTTTTGGCAATCCTGACGGTCTAGGCTCTGAGACATTGCTACTTCCCCGAGGGGAGGAAATGTGGGCATTAAAGTTGTAGGGATGTTTTAACGTGGTTCTTTGTCACTCACCACATTTGCCCTAGTTTAATTTAATAATTTACTCTGTGGATGAAATAGGTTTTAGCACCCCTGGGGTGCTCATCTGGTGAATAAAACACTCAGGCCCTCATTACGACCCTGGCGGAAATCGAAAAACGATGGCGGAAATGCAACACCGCCATCGAATACCGCTCGGTGCGATTATGACCCGTCACCGTAAAGTACGATGCCATCAGCGACACCGTAGTGAACGCCAACGCAAACTGCACCAAGTACGCGCACGCGCGCCATGCAAAACCGTAATTACCACCATGGCGCAACGGTACGCGAATGCTGACCCTAACGGAAATTCACTTAACGCCATCAAGCATGGCGGAAAGTACCATTCCGCCATGGTGAGAATTACGGCATCGCGAACCAACCGTAAATGGCCCTACTGAGTGCCTGTACACCACTCCGTGCCCACATTGCACAACACCTCGTAGGTGCAATGAAGTTACACAATGCAACCAGTGAAATGCACAAGTCACCCATGCATGCCAACAAACAAATGAATGTAGGGGCTCCAAGTGCCTTGTGAGTGGCCATCCATATTTGGCATGGCACCATTGCCGTACTGATGCAGCACAGGCACGTGAAGGTTCAAGTACAGCAATATGAACTGAAACATGAGACAAAACAACAACAGGCCCCCATCGCTTGACACCAGTGTAAGGCAACATTCAAAGCAGTATCCTGAGGGAGACTGCACCAGCCCTGTACTCATGCCAGTAAACAAACCTACCATCAGCATAAGCATGTACCACACAAGTTGGCAGAGTGACTGAGCAGCCAGGCTCATCTCAAGAGGGGCCAATGGGAGCTGCAGGGCACAGATGGCACGAATACAGAAGCTATTCCAATGGACATGACCTCAGTCTCCCTCCAAGAAACGCACGCAAACACAGGCACCTGTGACCAGCCATAATCACATCATTCCACCAATCCACCTGGCTGACCGGCATCTGTTACACAAAAGCTAATCCCCCGCCCCTGAGCATGACATCATTAAAAAAGTCATAATGGCAGGCCCCATCCCTGACCTTACTGTGCTTCGTAGGCAAACGCGGCCAGTACAGTACCACGCAACTATACTCAGAAGCCGGAACCCAATGCAGATCTCCTCACAATACACGCTCCACAAATAGGAATATGCTACATTACTTGCAAATAATAACGCTACACGGTTGAAATCAGAATCAAATTTTAATGCACATCAAATTCACCAAGCCCATACAGCTATTAGGTCATAAACTCCAAAATATTTTTCATTACTGTGGGCTGCATCCGCAATAAATGACCAGCTTCTCCTTGTGTGACGCCCTGTTCCTTCATGGTACACAGGGGCTACATTCACGTTCGAAAAGGCAACATGGAAGCGCCGAGAACCGCAGGGCCGTCCCATTAGGTAGGCACTAGTCCAGCTGAAAGGCTGATAAGTAGCTCCTAGCCACTAGTACTGCGTAAGGGCATGTGGCCCATTGGCGATCGTCCCATAAGATCGTAATGGTGCTCCACTGATTAACTCGAAGCAGCAGGTGTCGGGAGTAAAAGCCATCTGCAGGAGTGGCATACAGATGGCAGCGGCAAAAGGGGAGGAGATACCTGTCACCCAAATGAAATGAAAAAGAATAGCATGGGCATCAGAACTTCATTTGTATTACTCACTTCAATGATCACACTAAATCCACAGCCATATGCATGCTAGCCCACTCAAAAGGATTATTTCCACCCAAAAATCACTTGCGAATCATAACTATATAAATCGAGGTGAAAACACTATTACAAACGAGTGTTTGTGTGCATGCGTCTGTTAAGACAGAATCCATTAGATGGGATTCGTAACGTGCATAGACACAAGTGTTTGAAGGCGCGTCGAGACAGGGAGGGTTCAACAAGGGCAGATAGACGATGGTCCCACTATGGCAGCTCTGCATAACATAGCGCAGGGGAAGGGGATAGATCCTGAAAAGCCATGTACATGGCAAACTCTCAATTAAATCATCTGTCCATGCATCCATACATCATTCCCTCATCCCGGTATGAAAACGCCTGATTATTTACTCACATCACATTTGAAACTTCCATTGAGTCTGTGCGTAATGCAGTCTGCAAAATCCACTGTGCTCCAGCCCGGAATCCTAGTGTTGTGAAGTAACATGTATTTGGGAACGTCCTGCCTTATCGTCCACTACGCTATTGCGCATCCCATACTATTCATATCAATCATTGCATTCTCGCCATGGCCCCTGTCCCAAGGACATTAAACAATAGAACGTTATATTTGCAGTCAGACCTGTGGGCGTCTCCTCGCCGCTAGCTGAAAACCGAAAGCGCTGTCCTTCGAATTCCTCATTTGCAACATCACGTCGATAAGGCATCTGTGACCGCTTGAAATCACAAATTCATCCATGTAGTGCGGCAGTGTGTGAAAATGGCAACTGGCCTCACTCACAAATGGGACGCCCCGCCCGTCGGTGAACCTCGGTACAGTGCTCGCCAAAGGGGATTGCAGCTGGCACAGGTGGAATGAATCACCACAGGTGGAGGCTATACAGCCTGAAAACACATAAATTGCACACCCAACCCCCTCCCACAACCACACCCACTCCAAAATGCTACCGGCAGGACTAGCGATGTTGGCCCTGGGGGACCTGATAGCACTGCAAGTACTCCAACTTCAGGAAGAAGACGAACACCAACTACTACAACAACCGGCCGCACAGAGGAGACGCAGGAGGAGGAGGAGGGCAAGGCAGGGCCAGCAAGGACCACCAGCACAGCCACTACCACCACGCAGGGAGCCCGCAATCCCACGCCTCCGAGCTCATCCGTTCCACCTCACTGCTGAGCAGATCCACACCCTCTACCGTTTGGACGGGGACACCATAACCGCCATTGTGAACATGACACACGCTGACCTTGTCAGCATGATAGATAGCCCAACCGCCATCCCACCCCTACTAAAGGTGGTGTCTGTACTCCACTTCCTGGCCACAGGCACCTACCAGCACACAGTCGGACAGTTGCATGGCATTTCACAGCCACTGTTCTCACGGACACTATCGCAATTACTCGATGCCCTCCTGAAGCATGCAGACGACTACATCTCTGTACCACGCTCGGAGCATGACATTACTAACACAAAAGTTGGATTCCATGCACTGGCCGGCATACCGGGTTGCATTGGTGCCATCGACTGCACCCATGTGGAATTGGTTGTCCCACATGCCATGGAGGCCCAGTACCGCAACCGGAAACAATATCATTCTCTTAATGTACAGATGGTGTGTGACTCCAACAGGATCTTTACACATTGTTGGGCCCGAATTTCCTGGATCGACCCATGGTCTTGAGGAACTCTACAATACCACGCTACATGGAGCGACACGCAGGGAACAGATCCTGGCTACTCGGTGAGTCTCATTTCATGCATGATAATGTGGGGTATGTGATGCGGAAATGACCTGGCAGGTAGGGGGGGGGGATGCGTACGTAGCAATGTCATTCCACAAACATCCTTTATTGTCCACATACAGGTGATGCCGGGTATCCACTGAAGAGATGGCTCCTTACACCACTCCGGAACCCACAGAACCAGCATGAGGAGGACTACAACCATGCCCACTCACGTACCCGTGTAGTCATTGAACAGGCATTCGGCCTACTGAAGGCTCGTTTCCGCTGCCTCAGCAGGTCTGGCGGGGCACTCCTGTACCGCCATGAGAAGGTTGCAAAGATGGTCATGGCATGTGTCATGCTACACAACATGTGCGTACGTAGAAATGTGCCCATGCCCCCTGACGCAGAACTACAAGCACCTGAAGATGGTCATGATGAGGGTGGGGATGTGGCAGCACCTCAAGGAGTCCGCGAGGCACAGGAGGCCCGTGAAATTCGTCAGAATATCATAGATTCATGCTTCTAGCACTCACGCCTGGTGGCTGATACATGGACACAGGACTTGTGGCACTGTGTGTGTCTGGTACATGCACAATGTGGACTGTACGCCTATAAAGGCCTCGTACACAAAGATCAATGTCCACACATCTCATTGGGTGATTATGTAATCTTTATAGCATATGTGAAATTATATTACACACCCCATGGACCCGCCACCCAAGAAAGCCCAACACCCCCCCTCCACCCTCCTACCTCCCCCCCGAACAGCAGTGTCCAAAGATGCTCATTGTCAGTGGGCAGACACTATTGCAAGCCCCCTCTCCGGGTATCAGGGGCACCCCTGCCTGTGGAGCGCAGGTTCCTCCCAGATCTACGTTGGGGGCTGCCCTGGACGGAACTTGCAACGGATGATGTCTCTGCCTGCTCACGTCCATGCATGTCCCTAAGGGTTTGTGAGAGCTCAGTGAGCACACGGCGCACAGCGGCAAGTTCACCACATACGTCTTTGGACGTCGCATGCAGTTCCCCCCTCAGGCTCTCGGTGCTTCTCTCCATTTGTACCCTCAGGCTCTCGGTGCTTCTCTCCATTTGTACCCTTAGTGTCTCTGTACTTCTCTCCATTTGTGCCCTAAGTGTCTCAGTAGATGTTTCTATGACTGCCTTAGTACCCCCACATTCATCAGCATGCTCCTTGAGGAGCGTGGCCAGTTGCTGCTGTTGCACGATCACCTGGTCGAGGGACTGTTGCCTCTGCTGGGCCATGGCCATTTGCGGTGGTGTCACAGAGGGGCTGATGACCTCATGTTGCCTTGCCACAGGGCTTGTGGGGGATGGCCAGTCGTCGTCTTGTGGGTGCCCCTGCGTGGTATCCTCATGGTGTACGGGATGAAACAAACAGGGGGATTGAGACAGGTCATGGATGGGTCCTACATCGACAGCACCGTTTTCTGTGTCGGAGCATGCTGCCATTAATGCAGTGTCACCTATGGTGCTGCTGCCACCAGAAGCAGTGCCTTCTGTGGCATCCATTGGGGGGACCTGTGGTGCTGCTGTTGTGGGCATGCTGGCTGCTGGGGTGCCTGTTGGAGTCCCCTCCTGTGTGCTGCCACTTGATTTGTGCTGCTGCCGTGTCTTGATCCGTGCAGCTGAGGTGGAGGGTCTTTGGCCGTTGGTCTTGGCCCTCTTTGCAGGTGTGCTGGTAGGGGTGTCCTGGAGCTCGTCGTTTGAATCGGACCCTGTGGTGGAGTAAAGGAGGGCGAGCGTTATTTATGGGTCTGTGGAAATTGGAATGGCAATGTATCACATGCATTGGGGTGGTACCTGAGGGTGATTTGGGTCAGGGCCTTGGAGGTGGTTTCATTTTTGTGTGGATTGAGGATGCAGTTGTTTTGCAGCCTGCAGTTAGGGTGTGCATGCTGCACGTGTAGAGTATTTTTAGGATTTTTAATTGTTTATGTATTTAATGTGACTTTTAAAGTGCGCTATCAGGCCAATGTATGTGGACGTTCTCCTGGACATGTGTTTCTGTTGCACTTTGTGGACACATGGTACTTCACATGATTGGACATTGTGGATTTAGCATTGTTTTATTTGGCCCACCTACCTGATTCTTCGGATGTCTGCACTCCTTTCTCCATCCCTCCGACTCCCTCTATACTCTCCATTCCAATGGTGGAGGCACAGATTTCTTCCCAGGGGGTCAACTTGATGGGTGATTCCGATCCTCCCCCGGTAGCTGTGGCAATGTTACGGTTGGCTGATAGTATGCTCCGTACGCGTATCCGCAAGTCGTCCCATCGCTTTCTGCATTGCTGTGGGTTGCGGGGTGCGGTCCCCACCGCACTTACCCGCTGTGCCACCAGGGCCCATATGGCCTTCTTGTTCGCAAGTGCCGTCCTTGTCATTTGCGTCGAGAAGACGACGGCAGCATTCTCCTGGAGGGTCTCTGTGAGCATGGTGAGTTCCTCATGGGAGAAGTGGACCTGCCGCTTGCGGTCGCACGCTTTTTTGGCAACTTTTCCCATTTCGATTGTTTTAACTAGGGTGGCTAACGGGTTGGGATGTGTCTCAGGGTCGGATTTTTAATGGTTGTGTTGGGATTCTGATTTTATAGGTGTACGGCGTGCTGTTTCCCGTTCCGGCCCCATGTTTTTACTTCCGTTTCCGTATATTTACGGTCACCGTATTTTGCGATTACCGCTCATTACGGTGACCGCTATGATGGGTGGCGGAATTGCACCTAGGGCGCCGTACGACGGCTGTGAGGGGCGTTTTTGGGACATTTCCGCCATCGCGGACTTTGCACTTCCGCCATGGCGTAATGCTCGTGCCCGATGGGTCGGAATTAGCCGCACTTTCCTCCATCGTGCAATGGCGGAAACGCTATTTACGCTATGGCGGTCAGGTCAGTTACTTTCCGCCAGGGTCGTAATGAGGGCCTCAGTGTCCTCATCCCGTCTCCACGCTCCCAAGAGAGGTGGATGGTTGGTAAAGTGTTGTTGGAAGTCAAGACGAGGTCTACAAACTAACACCGCCCATGGTTGCTGAGGAGAGTGCAGGGCTGTAGAACAAGCCTATTTCCAGACCTCTGGCCCCTCAATTGGGTTGTCATTGGTTCTCTCTTGCAGAAACCAGAAGTTTGTGTCTACTTGGTCCTCATGTTGGTAAATAATGGTTCCAGCTGTGACCCAAGTGCTCCTCATCAATGTCAGCAAAGCAGACATCCTGATGTCATCAGCCAAGGGGAATTGAGACAGAAATTCTGCTGCGTGCTCAGTGTACCACCACTAGGAGAGGTTCCTTGTGGATTGTTGATAAAAATGACCTCTGCACTATTACCAAAACCAAGTATTTCAAGAACATTTAGGTCAGATCCATGCCCCTCAAGAAGATGTATTGACAGGGTTTTGTAATCGCAACAGACTTTTACAACTATTTTGGTTTTCAATCTTTATTAAGCATTACTGAAGCACACTGAGAAAGAGGAATGGAGAACATGTTGCCCCCTTAAAATTCTACAATCTCGTACCATTATCCTCCATTATTATAAAACTCCCCAAACACATCCTCCATATTTCACCCTTGTGTTTGTATTTGTATTTGTATTTGTATCTATTTAGTTTATATAGCACTTTACTCCAAAGCGCTGCACATTTTAACAACAGGATACATAAAACAATTAACATTATAACAGTAACAGTAGAAGCAATTTACAATTTTGAATCAGACCAACAAAACAGTAAGTAGAGCAATTAAACTGAAGGGAAGAGGAGAGTAGTGCAGTAGAACTGAGAGGGAGGGGTGGGGGAGAGGAGGAGGAGGGAAACGGATGGGGTAAAGGGTGAGAATGGGGCTAGGGGGAGGGGAGGGAGATGATCAAGGTGATGAGGCAAGTGGGGAGGAGGGGCATGAATCTTGTAGTGCCACAAAGAAAACATTGTAGTAACTCTTCATACCCTGACCTATTTTAGGAGGATTGTGCATGTAGCAGGGGGATTCAAAGCAAGGTTTAGTACTCATAGACTGCATATCGAGCACCACATTTGTCACGTGAGTGTTTCTCTCCAGCTCCAGTCACTTAATCTTTGTTTAGTGGAATTTCATCACCTTCCCACATTGAAAAACCAGTTCTTGGATTGCGGCATCAGTAACTGTCTGAGATACATTCCTGTCCCCACCAATGGTCTCGACCTGCTTAATCTGGCTGCCATTAAGCTTATATTACTTGAATTCTCCACCTGCGAGCTCTGGACATAGCATGCTCACCTCTTATACAAATATGTTGCTTGTAGGGAAGTAACCTTGTTTAAATGACTATCCATTACATACAGCCTTCTCTGTGTCTTGGGAAAGCTCAACTGGCTGCTGCCTCTCACCACCTCTCTGTAAGACTTCACCACATACAAGGGAATGTTTGCAATCCTCCAAAAAGTTGGTGCCACACACTTTCTTCAGTGTAACATCTGAGAACCTTTTATATGTCACAAACATGAACTGTATGGAGTCGTATGGCCTCTGGTCTTTTGTGAGGGCCATGTGCTTCTGAACAAACGTGCTATCATATGGATAGGCAGAAGAATAGATTATTCTTTATGAAGCTGCTCTTTCTGCAGTGTTGACCATGGTTTGACTCCTCTATTACCACGTTGCATCCTCTTTCCTCCATCCTTATCAGATGTCGTCTCTGGTAATGGAATGCAACATGATATCCAGCAGTCTTCTAGATGATAGAAAATAAAAGTGCTCATATGGTAGCAAAATCTCAACTTTAACAAATCTTTCCTTGCCTACACAAACCAGGCAGAAGCATGTGACTAGCAGTGAACAAGTATTTATTTACACTTTAATTATTTTCTGCAAATATGTTTTTCCCAACCAGGGGTCTATGTCATGGATTGTTGGTTTAAATGCTGCTGTTCCTGCTACATGCTGTTTACTGAGTTAGACTCTTGCATTGTCTTGGCAATGTGTGTCTTCAAATACTTTGCCCTGCTGGCGAATGCATTTATGGGCTAAATAATTGAAACATTTACCCATCCTTTCATCCTGGTGAAAATGGTCAGGCTTTGGTCCTTTGTACAGTTAGTAGGTCAATGATGGTCAGATAACTGGCATGTATAGCCAGATTTCCTTTATTAAATGCATTGCATATTTTCTTAATACAATTAAGGTTTCTGTTGGATGCTGCAATGCGTTATATTTATCAGAAAAATTACTTAAGTGTCGCAATTAGTGTTGCATAGTGTCTTAGTTGACACATTATCACCAATGAATACTCTGTTCACCTGGCAGGTGGACAATGGGTACATAAGGCAAATGCATGCCAAATATTTCTAATAAAGTTCCTTCATTTTAATTGAGCCAATTAATCCATGGGGGGTGTGGCTGTGTTAACCAGGCATTTGAAGTGTTCTTTGACATAGGTTTCTGTTCGATGCCGCCATGCATTATGTGTATCAGAAAAATTACTTTAGTGACACATTTTGTGTTGCATAGTAAATGAACACCTATTAATACTCTGTCCATCTGGTAGGTGGACAATGGGTAGATAAGGTAAATGCATGTGACATTTTGAAATATTTAGAAAATGTGACTTCTATTCTAATTAAGTTCCTACATTTTAACTGAGCCAAGTCATCTATGTAGATGTGGCTCTGTTAAACAGGCATTTGAAGTGGTCTTCAAAAGCTTGGTTTTGGTCAATGTGTGCCCACATTTTTCAACAAAAAGTAACTTTTATTCCTAACCACGTTTTATCAATGTAACAGTGGATGTGGTGTGGATGTGGTGTGAGTGGCAGAGCTGTGTCTGAGCAAATGAGCAAGCAGATGCTCTGTGTGAATGTTCAGGGTGGGTTGAATGACATTTGTAATAGGAATATATAAGCTATCAAGAATTAACTGGCTGAAATTACATGTTGGTGCAGCCAGTCTAGCTATTTCTTTTGGCATGGTGTTTGTTTTTACTCTGTTCTGCTCCTGTTACAGCCTGCATGTTGTGAAATGACCTTGTTAGACTGGTGTGTTTTGGTTAGTGGAATATTTTAGTTGTTAGTCTGGCTATAATTCCTTACTGTGGCATGATGTTTTTTACTGGGCATTAAGGGTAAATTATGGGGATAAGACTGGCCTACATTTGTGCAGCCAGTTTGGACATGTTTCTGTATTGTGGGTGACAGGTCAAAAGAAGGCGGACACACTGAGGACATTCTAGATTATGTTTAATGGAATTATTGAAATAAGGGTGGTCATTCCCTATTGCTAGAGGGAGTATCCTATTTATGTAAAGTAAAGTAACTAAAAGAGCTCAGTCCAAAGTAAAAATGTCCTTTATCCAAACACTCTACCTGACCCTACCACTATATATAACTAAATTAAATTCTCTTCTGATAGTCTCTTTATATACAGGTTTCTCTATGGTACAGATATTTCTTAACAGAGTCTCTGTTGATATTCTCTGTCATTAACTCTTGTAGTTCCTCAAAAATACTCTTGGGTTAAGTGCTTTCGGTGGTCATATACTTAGAATAAATATCTTTCCTTCAAATTGTTCCTCACACTCCTGTTATCACTTATAGACTCATTCAGGCTTTCCAAAAGTGGGTTTATTTTGATCCCCTTTTAGACTTTCCTTGTCAAGGATTCTTTTAGGATGTCTCCACTTTTAACTTGTTCACTTGCCCGTTTTATTTCCTTTCTCTCGTTACCTGTTTCTAGGTTAGAGTTTGTCCAGTCCTCAACTCTGAAGATAGGTCTTTTCCCTTCACCCTAGTGTTTTTGTTTCCAGTCTCTGTTGGCTCCCCTCCTGGGTTGGTTAAATCCCTCTTTTATGTTTTTCACATCTCTTGTTAACTGGTCTCCTAATGACAAGTCTATCTCTTCATATGATACCTGTCTTCTCCAACTGGGTTATTTGTTACTTGCTTTCTCTGGTTTTAACAGTTCCAATTACACAGTATTGTATTTACTCTTTTGTCTTTGGCACTGGGATGAGTTTCTTCAAACATATAATGGCCCCCCGGTGGCCTATTGGTTCCGCTGGTACTTCTCCATAAGCAGGGGAAGGTTGCAGTAGCCGATTCTTGCTCGTATAAGGTTTCTCTCTCTTCTCATTTGTTGGTTTACTGTTCTTGGTTCCTCATCAGGTTACTGCCTTATGCAGACACTGGTGATCAGAAGCTAGTCATGCTCCCCCCCATGGAGTTTCAGCATCATTGTTTGATGCCCACAACTCTACAAGTGTGGTCATGCCACCACTAGGTACAGTGTTCCTCTTTTTCTCCTTATAAACGTTCTTTGTGCCTGTATACACTGGTCCTCCAGTGTCTCGCACTAGCCTTCTGCATCTCAATCAAAGTCTCTGCTCAACCGCCACAAGGTGTGATGTCAGGGGGATTCATCTGCACATCGCAATCACCTCCTCTCCTCTTTCTATGACTCCTTCCATTTAATTATAAGTCTCTTGTTGAAGAGACATCTTCCTTTCATTTTGCGTTTGGGTTTTATTTTGGATTGTCTTCAGGCAAATGTAAGGATGCCACACTTTTCTGCATAGCAGACAGTTTCATGCATGTGTCTATGGTAGGTGGTTTAGGGAGTTCCTCACATCTCTTGTTAATTCGTTTCCTTAATGATATCTCATCCTGCGGACTGGGATGAGTTTCTCTTGTCATATGATAACTGTAGCCAATATATTGCATTTAAATGATTTTTTGAGGGCAACCAATGTATTGCATTTAGATGACATTTGCACCTGTCAGCACCCTTTAACTACCTGCACTGCTGTAGGACACACTGCACAACACCTCTGCCATAAGAATCCTGTCATCCCCCATGATAAAATCCAGTCTAGCTGCACACAGAAGGCCCCACCTTCTTTCACACACTCTCCAGACTAACTTTTAGCACTCTTCCACTATCTGCACCACACTAAGACACACTATAATTCACCTCTATAATTAGAATGCATCTATCCCCCACATAAAAATTCGGTCTAACTGCACACATAATGACTCTCCTTCTCTCACATACTCTCCACACCACCTCTCAGCAGCCATCCACATGCCAGATCAACATGGGTGTCTAGGAGGGACTTTGCCACCCCTACCAACCTTCATATTGGCTAAAATGCACGCATGCATTCTATACCTCTCTGACCAATTTTCCATACTTGGACTTCAGTCCCCCAAGGGCGCTTAACCTACACCACGTTGCGACAATACCAATTGTGAAAGGTGCTACACAAATGGCATAAAATGATGACATACAATAAACAAACACACATCTTCACTAATACAACACTGATCATTCTGTCAAACACCCTCCCGCCACCTGCAGGTTCCTTTCCCACATCCTTGTCCTCCTTCACCCTTGCTCATTCTCTCCTCTTGGCAGACTGGACTGGGTATCGTCAGACAGGTGCAAAACACATCACATAAGCCTTCAACCGACAGGGGCATAGTACACCACATACAAGGTAACAGCACTTTAAACCTACTATTGTGGTATTTTGGGGCAGTAATATTAACATAACATTAAAAGAAATCTAGCATATATGGAGCAGAGCCAGCATGAAAATATGTTTTATTTTCTGTGACTTGGTGACATATATTGGGCACAGGCAGCATGAAAACTTTTTATAGTGTTCACATCAGCATACACTGGGCTTGAAAATGTTTTAAAAAGTGTGCAAACAAATGCTTTACAAAGGTAATACTGTTGTGGTTGGTTCCATCCAGCATTAAAATATGTCATAGGGATAAGAGTAAAAATGTGGCTCCATCAATCTCTGCTCTGAACCTAGTCTTGAGCTCTTTTGTCAGCTTGTATGAGAATATAAAAGATACCTTATCAGCAAATGTACTACAGGAAAGTGAAATAAAGGAAAATTCAAAGACCGGTCATCAAAATACAAAGTGCTGTTCCAATGTGCAAACTCAGTTAGACTGGAGGCAGTTGGAATTGAAGCTGGATGTACAGTCATGGGTTCCCATAACAACAGTGAAATGACCAGTGACGAGATGGGCCTCAACCTTCCTAATGGGGAAAAACAAGTCTGAAATAGCCAAGGGTGTGGGAGGGCCAGCGCCCCCATCTCAAGACCTCAATGAGGCTTTGCCACATAATCAACAAATTACAGTATCAAATCTGCTTACCCGTATATCAATAGCCTCATAACAGATCCCTCCGGTAAAGATTAGGGTGAATGGAGATGAACAGCAGATGGAGAAGAAAAAATTCGTTTTGGTGGATAGTGGGGAATTCTCAAAATCCTTATTTGCACGCCCACACATTTGGCTGGAGCCCATGTCGACTTATGGAGAGGGAACTTACATAAATAGGCAATCCATCCTGAGGACAGTGAAGGATGGTCCTAAGTTGTATATATTTTCCACTCACAGCATAGACTATATCCATTTTCTCTATGACAATACTACGGACATAGTAGGCATTGGTCTCTAGTCGTGCTTGGGGGTGAATGCCTTGCTGTCAGTTGGGGGGGAACATTCATGGAAATGGGTTTTAAACAATCTACTGTTAAACCAAAAGAGAGATCGATTCGGCTTTCAGAACAGCAGAGGGTCATGGTGGGATGATGGATAAAAGACCTAAGGATATGGGGCCTCATTACGAGGTGGGCGGAATGAGATTAACAGCGCCAGTAATGATGCCGGCGCCGTTAATCCCATTCCGCCCTATTACGAAGTTCCCTCGTGGGACCCGCTCTGGACGTCTGGTTTTATCAGATGTCCATAGCGGGTCCCGCGAGGGGACCAGGGAGCTAACAACGGGCCTGTTGTTAACGGACACGTTGTTAGCTACCTCCCCATTCCCATTGAGCCCTATGGGGGCTTGAATGGGAATGGGGAAGGACCGGGTCCGGGTTCCCTGAAGGAGGAAATTCCGGGCCCTCTAAAGTTGGAATGGCCCAGTATTTCCCCATTCAGGGAACTCGGACACGATTTTGGAAAGTCGTAATGAGGCCCATGGAGTTGGTGGATCCCCAGGCAAAGGGAATTGCCAGGTAGGAGATTCTCAAAGCAAAGTGAGGTTTTTATTGCCAGGGATTTTGACCCAAGCATTTCAAAAACTTGATGAAAACAATGAATTGCTTTAGTGAACGATGATTTGAACATCCTGAGCAGGAATATAAGGGGTTTTAGAAGCTTTGTTAATGGGAGTACGAGTAACAAAATATGTGGTTCCTATGATCTAATCTTGTTGCAGGAAACCTGGTTGCTTACAGATTTTTTTTTATTTTTTATTTATTGCACACTTAGTTTAATATTAAACTTAAGGCACTTAGAAAATAAAAAGAAACACATAAAAAAGAAATAACATTAAGACAATTAATAATCATGCGTGTCCTGAGAATAATTGATAGATTAATCGCAGTGTATATACAATCAAATCATAATTCATATTTTTAAAATGTCTTCAATGCGTACCTCCATATATTAAACGTTGCAGCCAATATGACAGTTGATGATGCACCAAATAGAGTAGAGCAAAATTGATCACCTGAACAGTCCTCAGTACTGTTGACAAAATCAGCATAACCATGAGAACAGAAAGTATACAATGATGTGCAATTAGTCAAGACATGGCGACAAGTCTCAATTTCAACATGGCGGAGGCGACAGAGACAGTCCTCGTGAGGGATTTTCTGCCAAGCTCTGATAAAATTCATGGTAGGTAATAAGTTGAGCCTCAGATACAAAATAAAACATTTAAGTTCGATAGGACAAAAACTAGTCAGGTGAGTGGAAGGCGAGTGGTTACTAAAATGTTGTCCTGACAAATCTTTGTACCTAGCTTTACTGTATAGCTTGTCAATGTTATTCGCCATATCCCAACATCTAGCTTTCTTTTTTATGTTTATTTCAAAATTGTGATCCATTGTTAACACATCTGCAGCAAGGCTTAGTTCAGCAATAACAGTAACTGGAGTATTCTTTAGGACAATGATAAAGCTATTTTTATCTCTATGGTCAAGGCTTCTACCCATTAATAATAGGAGGTTGTTTGTATTTTGGCTGCTGCTCAAGAATTTAGCATATAGAAAGGTTCTTTGAACATGCCATAGTGCTGTAAGTGAAGTTACCCCCAACTCAAGTCACAAGGCCTCTACAGGTATTGAGTTTGGCACATAAATTACATACCGCATGAGTGTACCGTTAAACTGTTCTAGCCAAGATATCTGCTTATATTTAAGGGCTACCATTCCATAGAGTATAGAAGGGACCATACTTACACAGTTACCTCCAAAAGACCTTTGATGTTATAACCACCACGATGCACAATATAGTATTTTATGGCAAATCTTTTTCTCCAAATTTTAGTGACTGTCTTTTCTTGCTAGTATGCAGGGCATGGATTGGAAGTTACCGGAAAACCCAGATAATTATATTCGGCAACTCTATCCAAGGGGGTGTCATTGATGTGCCATAACAACTTCCCCTTGTCTATACCCTTTTTTACTTAAGTGCAAGATTTTTGATTTGGAAGTGTTAATAACCATAGCATTTGCATTGGCATAGTCCGCCAAGGCATTTATGGAATGCTGTAGGCCTATGGGAGTGAGTTTGAAAATTATGATATCATCGGCGTAAGAAAGCCACAGGATCTGCACACCGCTGATCCTAGGTGGGACATTATTAAGTAAACGAAACACGATATTCAGATCCTCAGTGAATAGATTGTACAGGATCAGGCCCAATACACACCCTTGCTTAAGGCCGCTGTTTGCATCTTGGTATTTAGTGCAGAGACCAGCAGAAGTCAGATGAACTGTGATCGATGTGTTAGTATACAGATGCTGGATGTAATGCAGCAGGTTCTCATCAACGCACCAAACAATACATTTATTGCAGAACGATGCACATGGGATAAGGTTGAAAGCCTTGCTAAAATCCACACAGCAGCTATAAAGATATGGCCTGTTAAGTTTTTTCGTTTCGGCTGTTAAGTATTGCAAGGCATATATATTAGTGGTGGTGCTGTAGTTTTCTCTAAAACCTGTTTGAAAGGGATTGAATATTGGATTGTCGTCAGCTCGCCTGGTAAGTTTACGCAGGAGAATATAGGTGAAGATTTTTTGACTAGTATCCATCATGGCCAATAGCCGATAATTGGTAGGATTAAATCTATTGTCCCTCTTAAAAATCGGGGACAGTATGGAACTACGTCAACTGTGGCGTATGATTCCAGTTGTTTCTATGTGCTTGCATAGATCACCAAGTATCTGGGCCCAGACAGCAGGATCGGTCTTTAATCCGAAATTTGGTATGCCGTTAAGGCCTAGGGCATGAGAGATTTTTAGTTTCTTTATGATGTTACATAGGAGCTCCCCATCAATATCAACACTAGCCATATTATAAATTGCAGCATCAATTTTTGGAAAATCAAGGGCTACTTCATGTTCAAAGTATAGCTTCGATATACACCATCCATATATTTTGAGGAAGAGGGTTTAATTCAATCGGAGAGACACCCTTCCTATAATCATTAAACTTAGCCCCAAGTTGTTTAGTGTCATGCGACTTCAGCCAACCAAAAAGGAGAAGCCAAATTGACTTGCTGACTGATAATTTATGTTGTTTGTGCCAATTCCTATAATTAGTTGGCAAGTTTTTTATTCGAGACAATGTATCGTCGGAGCTCAATGCAATACTGTTTTTTATCATGGTTCTGGCTTTTTGGTAAACTTTCTTTATTTCAACCATGGTGGCGTCGTAAGGTTGATTGTTTTTTTACAGAGATGCCATTACTAACCTTGCCAACACAGGCCGTTATCTGTGTAGAACCGGTATGAATGTATATCATTCTTTCCAGGTTCCAATTTGCATTTAACAGGGCAGATTGTATACCATTCCAATCCTGCCAAAATGTGCCATTAAAGACCATTATTTTTGTTCCAGGCCAGCTCATACGATTGCCCCTTCGATTTGAACCTACATTGGCTGCCATGTATTTTTGTGTGTGAACAGAAGAAGTGGAAAATGCCATTGGAGTGCAGCATGGTTGCTCAGATTGTTGTAAGTAGTCGTAACTTCGCTGCACCTTAATTTGGTAGCTAGGTCAATAATTATGCAATCAATATGCGTTTTAGAAAAACCATTTGTCCATGTATAAAGCGTCCCAGTGTCTACAGCTGCTTTACAGAGCAAGAGAACCAACTTGTGGCGGTTCAAAAAGCTAGGCCAATAATTTGCACCATTTGTAGGCTGAGATGAAGGACGGTGTACATTTCTTACGTTCAAGTCACCTGCTATCAGAACAAGGCCTGACTGAGATGATACGAACCATTGCAAGGTGATATTTTCAACAGCAGAAATAATGGAGTGGTTTGAAGGCTCCCAGGGGGTCATACACATTAATTACTAGAATAGGGCTAGAACTGTCCTCAGAAAAATGGAGAACAACAGGCAAAACATGTGGTGAGAACCTGGAAGAAGAAAAGGTTTCGAGAGTGTGTATTAATCTAGTACCAATAGCAAAACCGCCCTGCTGTCATCTCTGAGCAGAAGGAATTGCGGTATTATGCAAATGGAAACCATTTATGAAAAAAGGCAAGGTACATCAAGATTCCTGTACAATAAAAACGTTGCTTGAAGCAATAGAGGCAACCCCCACAGGATGCAGAAGGAAATACTGATGCCCGTGATTGATTTATTAGTGATGGAATGTTAGTTTGCACCATTTCTGATCCATGTAGGTAACCATCATTCCCTTTCACAAAAATATACTGTAGCTGTATCGATGCTGGTTTGGAAAGCACCTATAGATCCTCTCTCAGTTAGATGGTATACTAGAGAGGGGAAGCCCTGCTTTTCCTCAGTTAAGTGATGGTCACGCTGAACCAGTTTTTTGCTTTTACGGCAGAGAATGAGTGATAGCCCTAATGGCGTAAAGGACGCTGCATGTGACATAAGCAGAGCAACCACCAATACCGAAGAAAATTCAATCAGTGCCCAGTTGGAGAGTCTGCCTATCTCTGGAAGCTAAACCTGCTTAATGTCGATAGAGCCTATTAGGCTGAGTTGCAGTTTTCCTGTAAGATTGCCAGTACTTGTGATCGATTTAAGAAAGCACTATAAGGGGAAGGATTATTTCCTCAATTATGGCCCAGGGCCACAAGTATTTATGAGAGCTCGTGTCAAGAATGTGATTTTCCAGTGTACATGTATTTCCGTTATTCTTGAACTGATCCAAAGGGATTGTTCCCGTAGTACTATGTGTTGGGGCACAGCCTGCCTACTGTTTGCTGATGTTAGGGATGTTTTGGTCCTTTTTGGTCATCTTTTAGGCGGAAGGCCCATTGAAAACGACTGGACGTACAGTTCCATCGGGCAGAATGGTTGTAGCCATTTTCTTCCCATAGGGGGCGTCCTGTGCTGTAGACAGAGCAGGTGTGATAGTTGAAGGTACTTGATTGCTCCGTTCCTTTTCTAGTTTTACTTCAACACGGAGAACAGGCACAAATTTAACACTTTAAGATGGTTTGGCTGGATATCCAACTTGGGTTGTTTGCAGTGCAAACACAAATGAGGGGGAGACAAATATTTCCTCATAATCCTAGTTTGGCGCAAGGGCATCAGCTTGCCATGAGTGTATAAAAGGGCAGGGTGCCAAGGTGGGAGAGACCACAGTGTCACAGACTAAGTTAGACAAGGTTGTAACAGGTTTGGTTGATTTATTTTGTAGGGTTCTTTTGGCAGGGTGCGCTAGAGAGATTACTTCATCAAACTTAACCAAGGTCTGAGTAAGTGAGGCTTTGATTTCCTGCTGATCTTTGGCCGAGGTAGGGATCAGTGTCATAAGGCTTCCACTTTGGTCATGATTGTATGGAGACCTCAAAGGATAGCCTTGTCACTGTCCTTAGGCACAGGGTCTTCCCCACGTTGCTGTCATCGTCCTTGTCACGACTTGATTCCGTCATGTCAGAGACAGACGAAAAAGGACGAAAAAGAAGCAAAGGCTGCGAGGTCAGGTGAATTGGATAGGTCAATGTCAATTATGTTGTTGTTGAGGTCCAGTGCTGACAATCCCTTAATACCACCCAAAGATATGCGCCTAAATCCCACACACGTCTTAAGTAGCGAATTATTGTTATCGATGGTGCGAGATTAGGAGTGTTCAGCTGACTCATTGGACAGCGTTGACAACGCGGTAACTTCCATTTTTGTACTTTTTGCTGGAAAGAAAGCAGAGATTTCAGGTTGCACAGAAGTTTCTTTCTTTGGTTGCATCGATTGGTTGTGCATCCGTTTCCCGATTACTGCAGACATGTTAGACCTAGCCCTGTGCTTGGCACGTACAGCAGTGCTGCACAGTGTGGCCCTCTGACTGGTTTGTGTCTTCATTTTTAAGGGCACACAGGAATGCATCAACTGTAAATCTGAACTTATTGAGAAGTCAGAAGGCAAGAAATGAGGATCAGGCGAGAAAACAAGAACACAAGACACAGGACACTCCAAGGAACTCCGGCTGCATGATGCGCACACTGACGCGCACGTTCAGGGATTTTATCTCCACTGCCTGCACCAGCCAAACGTGTTAATTGCAAATGGAAACCAACCAAGTCCAAAGCAAACAATCCTGGATTGACGAGCACCTCAGCAAAGGTTCCTGATCAAGTTCCAGGAGGATCGAAATTAGTAGCACAACACAATGACACAGGACACTCTGACGCACTACTGCGGCATGACACGCATGCAGATTTTAAAGAGGATGGTTTTACAATAATTGGACAAATGGCGACCAGGGGACAGGCTGGTCGCCCATCCGGAGGACTTACTGTTGCTTCTCGTAACTTTAAAATAACCACATTGGTGAAAATAACAGGCACTCATTGTAGAATCCTGGCAACAAGATTGGGTCTTAACATTAAGGGAGAGGTGAGGAGCATGATTGTGCTCAATTTGTATTCATATTGTTCCAAGCTGGATGTGTATCTGGAAGCAATTGTTAAAATGACGTCTAATGCTGTCAGTTTGGGAGAACCTATAAGTATACTAATAGCTGGAGATTTTAACTCACATTCCTTAAATGTAATACAAACCCAGAGGGGAACCAAACCCAGGGGAGAGAATGGTAAGAAATGGTGTAAGTTCTTTGATGGTTGGGACTTGGAGGTCTGTAATGGGAGTGTGATAGGCGACCTACATGTGGCATCTACCTGGGTTGAAAGCCACACTAAATCAGTCATTGACTACATAATGTTATCTAGGGATTCATTCCAACAGTGTACTGGGATGTGATTTATTGTGATTAAACTGAAGCTGAAATGTTCGAAGAAGAAAAGACCAAAAGTTATTTTACTGAAAATAGCTTTTGGTTTTCTGTCCCCCGAACATTTCAGACTATCCCCTTGCCCTCTCTGCCCTTACCTACCTATGGGCAGCCCACCCCCTTGTGTGCCAACATTTCCAACATCCCTCTGCGATGGCAGTTCCCTTTACGTGCGTGTATGGGAACCGGCGCCACAGGGTCCGCTTTTCCTTTTTATTTTACTTTCAGATGGGACCGGGGGACACCCGTGCAGCCTCTGCTCACATTACAGTGAACAATGGTGTGCGGGACACCTCAGGGTCCCCCACTGCCCTTCTTCACTGTAATGCAAATGAATGGGAGAATTGGTCAAAATGTTCTGCTTTACGTAATTTTCGTACCGCCGAAATTCAGTCAACACTCCCATTTGTTTTTTTTCTGGTCTTTTGGGTTCTTTCCCTGGGATGTGGTTGTGACCAACACAAAGAAGTAATCACAATGTTTTGACCGCAAGGATCACAGTTGGGGGAAATTTGGTAGTCAGGGGCCCACAGATTGATCTTGTGGTGAACTAAGTAGGTAATCACTTGGTCAAGTCTTGGAAAAATGGAAGATGCCTAAATAGAAAGCTAAAAAAGATTGTGGGAAAATAGAGCTGAGAATAAATGTACGAGAATTGATGAAAAGATACTTTGATTTGGTAACATTTTTAAGGGAGAAAAAGTCTATGTTAGCCAAATATCAAAATTAGAATAGGACAAACAGATTCCTGAAACTGAAACGACAAGGCAAGTTAATGCTGGAAACATTGGCTACTAAGAACACTCAAAACTTCTGGTCCTTAGTAAATGTGGACAAGATGTTGAGAGTGAAAAGTCAAAGTAATCGTGTGTCGAGGATAAATGGACCACACATTAAAGCTCCCTCTTTTGTGAAAGCTCTCAAAACGTAGTAGGTCTATGTTTGGAGGTACCATGGGCCAAATGTATTACCCCAGGTGTTGTGGGAAAAGTAATTTAAAAAGCATCTAGCACTAGGGCAGCTGGCCCACATGGCCTCTCCAATGCTTGTCTGAAAGCAAAGTTGGATTCTTGGATAGTAATTCTATACTCTCTTTTCAGAACATCATTGAAAAGAGACACTGTCCAGAGAGTTGGAAGTCTGCAGTGGTGATACCTATCTATAAGAAGGGCGAGCAAGCATACCTGAATAACTATCACCCAATCGCCCATCTTGATGCAGATAGCAAGATTTTTGCGTGTGCAAAGTTATTGGAGCTGGGCCGAGTCCTTTTCTGAGAGTAGCTGTATCTTGGACAGAGCCCACATTGGTTTTAGTAAAGACCTTTCAACAACCTTAAATGGGCTAGTGGTGAACATGCTGAGAAACCATGCATGGTAGGCTAGTAACACTCCTCTATATGTTGCCCTAATAGATCTTAGCAAAGCTTTTGATGCCGCGAATAGAAACTGCCTATGGGGAAAACGAGAAAAGGGTGGGGCATCGTGGTGGGATTACTAGCAATCTTGATACACTTGCACGAGTACACCTCGATTCATATTAGACTAGATACGATGGGCCACCTTACATGACTAATATGTACAGAGAAGGGAGTGAGGCAGGGTTGCATGGTTGCTCACTCTGCTTCTTAACTTATATCTGACTGATTTAGGTGAGGCTTTTAGCAAACATGCTTTTGGTCAATTTCAACCACTCAGAAAGGGCTATATATGGTCAAAAGGTCAAATGTTTTATGTCAAATAGGCTAATGCCAATAATTCACCAGCCACTACTGAGAAGGCAATTATCAAAAATCATGCTGTTTCTATATGTGCACCTATATGTGCACCTATATGTGAACCTAGATCTTAGATCTACTCATTAAATACCTGAAACACCTGAATTCATCAAAATACTATGCCTGCTTATTAACTCACTAAAAATTATAGAGTTATAGAATCATCTGTTATGAAGGGGCATTTTGTAAGTCCTGCAGGTCTGGAAAAGTGGAAGTAACCACAACTTTTTTTCCAATCTACAGGATTTTCAGTCATTTTGCAGGAATATTTCTCAAGCTGAAAATGCTTTTGCAATCCACTTGCCAAATCTGTCTGGTTTACCAACAGCATGAGATGTTCATGTTGATAGTAAACTAAAGTATTCTAATAAGACCCACCTGTTTTTTTCAGCCTGGGAAAAGCAGGCGGATTCATTGAAATCCATTGTATATGCCTCTGAGAATCGATAACTCGTAGGCAAATACACTTTTTCTGTATTTTAGGGTAAATAAAAAAGTGAAACTTGTAACTGCTAGGTTTTACTATAGTTTCAGAAATGATGAATATTTTAATTGTTTTATTGTTTTATTGAAACTTCAGTTTAACTACAAATGAAGTCAAACTTTTGTTACATCCAAACATTCCTTACTTCCAAACTCGTTTAATCAGCCAGGATCAAGAAGAAAAAAAAAGAAGGCAAGGCAAAACAAACAAAGTTATTCATCATTTATTGCTAAAACATTCATCCAGGACACCATCAGGCTCTGATTGAGATCCATTACGCAGGTCTAACCAGTGACGTTTGCCAGGATCATGTCCATGTAATCCACCATTGCACAGGATAGTTTTATGTTGTTGCCTGCGGTAGCATAGGGCCACCAAGCTGTCATATCGCTATTCACCGGAGCAAATTTTCCAAGGTGTACTAAACGCTGATCGATTGTTCCTGTACAAGCAGTTACTAGAAGTTTCAATGATTCTATGGCTGTCATTGGTTGTCATTCACAGACTTATGACGTCTTTGCCACATCATTTCTTTGTTTTTTAGAGCGTTCAATCTGAATCTCAAGAATTGGTTAAGATGGTGCAGTGACGGGCAATGTTGTAAGTATCTCGGTTGAACGTTTAGCTTGATTTCACATGGACCTACTTTTTGCACGTTTTTCTGAGTTCAGTATCCAGGTCTCAAATTTCTTTTTCACAATTTGTGGCCGTTGAAGCAGTTTTGATTTCTTTATATCAGCGGCTGACAGGATTGCTTCTAAAATGGATGTACAGGTTCTTAGTAAGCCAGATTGCTCGCCCTCCATTTCAGTTGCAAATAGCTGATATGCCGGAATTGAGGGACACAAATGCATTTTTTTCATTGCGGCCAGGGATTTCCACATTACCCACGAGTAAAGAGAATTGATAGCCAATTCATGCCTTATGGCTTTCATTGAAATGTAAGAAGGGAGACTTAGCGCTATGCGTCAAAATCTTCCTTCCAGCATTTGCCAATTTATCGCTTGGATGTTCCACCCAGCTTCGGCGCCAAATGTAATAGCTGGAACAACCTTTCACGGATAAAAGGACATGACTGTTTCCACCGTAAATGTGCAATGATCGTTATATATTTTGGCTCCCTGCATCCCGAATTTCTTTGTCCGGTTTGTAAGGTCCTGAATCCAAAGCAGCTTGCGTACTGAGTTGTTAAACATGATTCCAAGGTATGTTATTGGGTTCACCATGCTCAAATGTTCGTTGGCAATCTTCCACCGAAATGCTTTGTCTTTCTTGTTGCCACGTGGGCCGATGGTCATAATTTTTGTTTTTGTGGTGTTTATTTCATAGTCATTTTCGCCAAGGTATTTGTGCAATTTATTTAGCAGGCGCTGCAAGCCTATCTGGGTAGAATCTATCAGGACAAGATCATCCGCATATGTAATGCATTTTATTGGAGTGTTATTTATCCTCAGTGGAAAACAGGGAACTTCATCGAGCTGTCTAGGTAAGTCAGATATAAACAGCTTGAACAGCTCCGCCGCCAAGGGGCAACCTTTTTTTACTCCCTTCTCGGTTTATATTTTGTTTGAAAGGTCACCCTTGTTGTTCACTCTTATTTGTATTGATGTCTTCATGTGTAAGGCCATTACTGGATCCAACAGGTTAACAGGGCAATTCCAGACTTGCACTTTCAGCCAAAGCTTTCCCTGATAGATGCTGTCAAATGCCTGTCTCATGTCAATGAAGGCAAGATAGATTTTTTTTTTTTGCCTTTAAGGCTTCTAATTTTAATATGTTCAGGAAAAAGAGATTTATCTCAACTCCCACTCCAGCATTAAAACCAGTTTGACGAATGTCTAAGATCCCAACATTCATGGCCCATGATGCCAACTTTTGTCGCAAGAAAGAACCAAAGATTTTCCAATGGTGTCAAGAAGGGCAATCGGGCGATAGTTTTCAGGATCGTCCCAACTGCCCTTCTTGTATATTGGAACCACCACGGCCTCCAACCATGATTCCGGAATTTTTTTTATTGATGCGAGTCAACAAAACAAAGTTTCAATGAACTGAGCCCATTGGGTTATGTGTTTTTTCAACATCACATTCGTGATTAAGTCGGGACCGGCTGCTCTTGAGTTTTTAAATCCTTTAATTGCTGTTTCAATTTCCTTCAGATTGGTTGTCACATCTCACGGGATACCAATGTTTATCGTCACCAATGGTTTGAGTTCTGGTTTCTTGTATACTTCAGCAAAATGTTTTTTCCCATACGGGACCAGCAATTTCATTTAACACGGCGGGGTGACATTGTGTGTGGCCTGTGTTCAAAATCGCTCATATTTCTTGTGAGTTTTTTGTGATGAATAACTTCATCATTGTTTCTGCTCAATCTTGTTCGATGATTAGCAAATGGGATTTAACCCAGTTTCCATAACCCTGTCGTCTACATTTCACTGCAGCTCTGACTTCGATTTTAGGCAATTTTCTTTTGAGCTTGTTCACATCGCTCCTCATGGATTTCATTGCGCATTGTAGTGCATTGCTATACAGATGCTTATGAGCAAAGCCCATAGGTTTGGAAGCCCCTCGGGTGACAGTGAACTCTATCAAAAGAGGCGCATAGTCCACAATTTGACGATTGTCATTTTTGTTGAGGTTATGTCTCAATTGTTGAATTTGGCAACCATTAATGCGCAGTGAGTTTCCACCGGCATTTACAGTAATTTCATCTTCAAGACCTTTGGGAGCAGATGACCATTCCATTTTATAACTTAGTCGCAATAGATCATGGTCGCTGCTTTCCATCGGGAGTACCTGTAGGTCAACAACTTTTTCGACCACATTTCTATGCGCCCATATATAATCTAATGTTTTATGGGTCCCAGCACAGTACCATGTTTACTTTGAAGGCTGGTCGCCACTCACATTTCCGTTTAGCATATAACAGTTCCTAGTTGCCATTGCCTTTTGCCATAGCTGGCCTCTGAAGATAACGTTGTGGTCATGCAAACATTTATTTAACTTGCAGTCTGTGTCGTATTCAAACCATGAGCAGTTTAAGTCGCCACAGCAGATTATTGACAAGATGTTATATATCAAAGTTCTTTGTGCTTATTTTTGCTGGATTCCAATAGCCATTTATTATCACACGATGTTTTTGTTTTGATAAGTCCACTTCTGCATGATGGTCCCTTGAACAAAAGGATTTGGATTGAACGATTTCACAGGGCACCACCACTGAGTTATTTTTATCAAAGTTAAGTGGCCAGAGTAAGGTCGGCCTCTTTGATTATTTTCAGCTGGGTTTAAGAAGATACTGAAGCCGTCCCTGGCCGGTGGATCACACAGCCATGTTTCTTGCAGGCAAATCACAAGGACCTTATCTAGAGGAACATCAAAGGCATTGAATAAGTGCACAAAGCAGTGTGTGTTCCAGGATAGAGTTTCACACGTGTGCTCATGCACATCAGATCATGGCTATTGGTGATGGTGAAGCTTCCCAAGAATTGTGGGCTGTTGGCTTGTCTTAGCACACTGGAAATCCCCGTTCTGTGCACCTGACAAAGAATTTTGCAGCTCTTCATGACGTTGCTCGAAGGTCAAGCTATCTATTGCTTTCTTTTTTTATTTGATCTCCGTCTTTATGGCTCTCTTATTCTGGTTCGAGGGATATGTCAAAGCCAAAAGAGAGGATCTCTTTGTTGGCTTTCAAGATTGTGTTCCGGACAACAGCCGACACAATGTGTAGCAAGACTTGTTCCGAACATTTCTCAGTGGCATATTCCACGATCTTGATGTCGTCTGAGTCGATAGTTCTTAGTGAGGTTACACATTTGAATAGCTTCATCACGTTCGAGCGGTTTAAGTTGACTTTTGACTCGTCAGCCTGGATGTTTTGCAGTCTCAATCACCAAATTGTCTTGACTGTGTATAATTGTTGGACAGATGAACGCTAGAGCTATAGTGAACTCGCTGGTTCCTTTGGTTTGTTGTTAGTTTTGGGTTTAATGTCGAGTCTGCAATTGATTTTTGTTCTTGGGGAGGGCTCTTTTTTTTCTCTCTGCATTATTAGTTTGAGTCTTGGCTCGTTTGTGGTTTGGCACATAACTGGGGAGTCGTGTTAGTGAAGTAGAAGGTGCCAGATTTAGCTCACGTTCATCAAGGCCTGTGACACTTGCACTCTCTGAGTCTTCCTGATAAGAATAAGTTGATAAAACACACCGGTTGATTGCAGAGGATATGTGCGATGAGGAAGTGCTGGCTTCGCCAGATGCAGTTCTTCTCCGTTTGGAAGCTTGTGATTTTGCTGCGGCATGACAGCAGCCGCCTAGATCCTTGTTTAGCTCTGTTTTTGATTTTGATGATTTTGTTGTACTTTGACGATTGAAGAGACCGAGTTTGGGTGGAGAGGACAAATTCCTGATGAATTTCTTGGCATTTGCACGTGTTTGCTTTTGTCGAGTTGAAATTGGTCTTATGTTCATTCACTTTTCATTAGCCACTGCTTCACTAGCAACAGCAGGCGCCACCACTACCGAAGTGTTCTGTGCCAATTTTTAACCCCCTGAAAAGATACCAAACAAGGCATGCAATAGGACAGCAGATCCAGAAACATAATGGTTGCGGTTAAGTGTGACAGCATTGTCACAGCTCAGTGTCGCACGTGGAACCGCCCCGCCTTCATTTGCCAATTTATCTTGCATGATTCCAAATGAAGTGGCATTCTCATTCATATTTGCTGCTTTTGACAAACCAAGTTTTGGAATGGGTTGTGTTGGTTGTCCAGAGCAGCGTCCACTTCCTTTTGATTGTGACAATATTGCCACAAAAGGTACATTGCCAATCAATATTTGTGCTATTTCTAGCAACGTTGGATCAGCTTGAGATTGAACAAATGGGCATGTTTAATCTTCAAAAGGAGCCTTGGCATCTTGCCTCTTCTGAGTGCTCCTAGGGGGATTAGTTGTGACACCGCCGTTATGTCGCATCCATTTGACTGCTTCCAACAGACCTTCAGATAAAGTATGATTTTGGCAGTGATGACGGGCTGCTAGGTCAGTGAGCCGCTGCTGCCAAAGGACTGTCAGATCTGCTTCTCTTTCCATCTGTTTTTGCAGGAAGGCATTAAAGCAATCCATTTTGTCCATTTTATTAGTTAAGTTCTTTAACATGGCAGCCTGATCACTGATTGCTTTGTGAAGTGATTCATAAAGTTTCACAAAGGGAATCATGGCAAGTCAAGAAGCTGCTAGAATGTTATTATGTATTTGGGTTGAGGCTGTGGCTGAGAGGCTAGACTTGGAGCCCCCATCTATTGGTTTATCTGGAGTGGCCAGTAAACTGTTTGTGGATTCTCTACTTTGGTTCCCGATGCCATATGGGGACCCAATCAAGTGATTTGCACTGTTTCCTTCCAGTGTGACAGTCTTGTGGTTTTCTTTTGAGCCTCTCATGTCTTTGATGGGCGACGAGTTTGGAACAAAATGTATGTTCTCATGCTTCTTTGCCATTAGGTCATTCGCAATGCAAGGCCTTGAATTTGAGTTTGATTGATACCCATCGGTCACATTTTTTGTCTTCCCAGCATCATTATTAGTTTGTTCCTTGATTCTTGCATCATAAGACTCGTTTTTCTTTTGTTCAATATTGATTGATGGTGATAGGTGAGCGGGCGACAACTTCTTTTGTGTCAACAGGAAGTCTGCATGCAGGCGCTCTATCAAACGAGCCTCGCAGTCTGCGAGATTGAGGCACCGCTTCTGGGTATAAGTTGAAGATGACTGCTCATTGTTAGAGTCCACTTGTGTTAGGACTACTTGTTGTGAATTTATAGTTGTATTGTCTGTTCCATCGCTTGTCAGTGGTGATACTCTGATGCATGGTGTATCTGAGTTTGCAATTGTTGTCGTTGACTTTAGTTGTATATCAACAACGACTTCTTCGGCTCCCACTGCCCCCATTGCCAGGGCATTCATTATTGGCTAAATGTAATTGTAAATTGCCTAGGAAACAATGCATACGTTGTTAACTTTTGTCAAAATCAGCACTGTTTGAGCCTTGCAAGGAAGAATTGGGGCTGATTGGCAGCTCAGTGATATCCGTGCTACTAATTGCTGCGCTATAGTGCACAGAGCAATTAGGAACTTCAGTAATTGGCAGTTTCATAAGTTTGGTGTTGGTGATGTCAAATGGCGAGTAGAACTCGTCTACACCTTCGGGACTGAGAGGGGCGAAGGCCGCTGGACTTGCTGGAAGTAAGTCGGCTAGGGTTAACAGGGCAGTTGTTTTAAGCCCTGTTATCGGAACGGGTGCAGACAAAGACCCGGGCTTGTCACTTGCAAGCAAGCACTCTGGCCCGCTCACTGAAGGTGGAATAGGGATGCATGGGGCCGGTGCTTCATTTTCAATTTCAGGTTCGGGTAACATCAAAGATATTGATTTGCTTACCTTGGCAAGCCCGGAAATAGGCACTTTCAAGGCAGTCCAGTGGTTCAGCATTCGCCGATGTTGAAATGTCTTTCGCCTGGTCACCGGGCCGGCATTTGCATTTGCAGTCATTTTGTTGGTTCTTCCCGTGGCGGACTGTGGCAGACTGGGACTCAGTGCCAGACTCTGCACCGCGCTCCACATGAGAGTTTGGTTTATGTAGAGCATCTGACTCTGTTAAAGGGCAGCACCAAGCTTCCTCCACACGTTGCTGCAGCTCCTCGCGCCAAAGAGAACAGGGTAGACTGTGGCAGACTGGGACTCAGTGCCGGACTCCGCGCCACGCTTCTCATGAGTGTTCGGTTTATGTAGAGCAGCTGACTCTGTTAAAGGGACAGCACCAAGCTTCCTCCACACGCCGCTGCAGCTCCTCATGCCAAAGAGAACAGGGAAGACTGTGGCAAACTGGGACTCAGTTCCGGACTCCCCACTATACTGTCAATCAGTGCATCTTTCTCATGCTCGGAGCTGGTGAATATTGTAAATGAGCACGGTCTCATCTGAATAATATCCACTTTGGGGAAAAAGATCCCAGTATTGTTGGTGCATTGCAGTGAGTATGAAGCTAAGGAAACAAAAATCTATTCTCTGGTATTTTCAAAAGTGATTGCTCCAAAAATATGTTGTAAAATATTTTAGAAACAAATGCGGGCTCATGTGTTGCCCTTTCTTCCATCTTATTGCATCCATTTTCACTGGAATGTATCTTCACATCTGGTAGTGGTGGCCTACTTTATCCAGAGCTGGTTGATGATGTGCAGGGGGACCTTTTAAAATGTTTGGGGAGTGGGACCTCCCGCATGTTAGCAGCAAATATGCATTGATGTGGTATATTATAAGGTCTTCAGAAGCAAAAGGGCAGTGAAAAATCTTATATTTATAAATTTATATGTATTTGTTTTGGTCACAAGTAGTTTCAGTCAGTACAGTTGTGTTCCTCCAGTGTACTTACCTGATCACACAATCAATATAATTATAAGGTCTTCGAGGAATACTTGGAACATTATCTTGTACCTCATGCTGAACTTTAAAACCTTTTAACATTTTTAAAATCTTCCTCGCAGGACTATAGGTCTCAGCAACAGGGATGTCATTTCACCAAAATGCCAGGGGTAGTGGAAGTGTGATCACATGATCCTTGACCCCTGATAACATCACAGGAAGTAATGTCATTTGACCCGCCCCAAGTGACATCACAGGAAGTTATGGCAAATGACCTTTATTTTTTTCAGATGCGTCTAGCACTCGTGTTTCCATGTGCTCTCCTTTCAGCAAGATATAAGAACCGAGGCATAGAGGGAGGCATAATTTGTCCACATTCACACATTGGAGGTATGTAATTTTCCAGATTCGACATGGGGTCTACATGTAAAACATACATAATGCTGTATTTGTAACAGGGTAACTGAAATCTCTAACACAGGCTACTGCTAGTGTATAAAACATCTATAGATAAATGGACGCAGAACTATGTGTTATCTAAACAAACCAAAAAAGCACTGACTTGGAAGGTGTGCCCTGCTGTTTACCCAGGAGAAAAATGCTGCACGAGCAAGGCCTGAGAATTAAATCATTGACCAGGATTTGGTATCAACAACATTCCCTGGTTATAAATGTATCTATGAGTCAACTAACATTAGGATAGAAGAAACCTATTAGACTGGTCTGCATGGACACGGAGGAGTGCACCTGATAATGTTATCTTTGCTGGAGTATAATACCTGGGAAAGGTTCTTTCAATATACCCAAGACCGCCCCCCGCCCATAGTTTTTATTATCTAAGCGTGATACTGGATGGGTGTCCGGACATTTGGTCGAAAAAAAAAGGTCGACAGGACAAATGGTCGACACCATTTGGTCGAAAGCTAAATGGTTGAATTTTTTTTTAATTTATATATATATATATTTTTTAGGTTTTCATTTAGGGTAAAAAAGGGTTTTTTAGAAAAAAAAGGGGGTTGGGCGAGGACCCCCCAAAAAATAAAAAAAAGTGAAAATACAAAAAAAAAAAATTCAACCATTTGGTTTTCGACCAAATGGTGTCGACCATTTGTCATGTCAACCTTTTTTTTCGACCAAATGTCTGGTAACCTACTAGATGCAAGAGGACTTAAACAAAAAAACACCATTTAATGTAATATTGTTGCTGCACACATAGATCCATGGCACCACACAGTTATTTTAAATTCAAAACATCCGCAAGTTGTTTCTCCCTGGGGACTCACCGGCAGACTCCAAGGTGTGCACTGGACAGTACCCCTTTTTTCAGACCCAGTGGTGCCCAATGGTGTAGCACAAAATGTGGCAGCTCGGCTCCGTGCCATGCTGTGCCCCGCACCAAGTTCCTTAACAAAGCACAGGGCACCACAGGTGTGCAATATCCATGATGAATATGCCACTGCAGGGGCATGCACTACTGCAAGTGAAATAAATAAATATGATTTTCAATCGAAGCTTAAATGTTTAACATAACGTAGAAAGAAAGGGGCGGTGCCTGGTCCACAAATGTACCAGCTGGTGAGTTGTTTTTTGGGAGGGTGTAAATATTTGCCAAAAGTATGTGATTGCGACCGAGCGTTTCGAGGGAACACAAACTAATGAAAATGGGTTTGGGGCGGTCAGGGGGGATTCTTCTCACTCTGCCGAGAAAATGTTTTGAATAATGGTGCACTACACAGCACACTTGCTGTGAAGATTTGGGTAAAAGGCCAACAATTGTTTTTGTACGGTGTAGGTTCAATCATGAAAACAGTACAACAGATGAAAGTCACCAAAACTGCACAGGGCATTTTCCAATGCATTATCATGCAGGTCCCTGCAATATATTCCAGTATAAAAGAAATGTTCATGCTGGCTTTCCCCATATATTTCCATGCGGGCTCCACCAACGTATGTTAGTATTCCCATATAAGACCATACTCATGTTCGCTTTAAGATTTTTTTTATCATATCATTACTGACACTGGAAACAAAACTGGCTCTGGCAACATATGCCAGTACTCCTATGTAAGAACATACTCCTGTCGGTTTGGCCATTAAAATGTGCATGTCACAATACGAAAACCTGCCCAAACTGGTTCCAATGCAAGCCAGTCTACACCCATAAACACACTTATTATGCTTGATTCATCATAGATGCTCAGTTAATAAAATGTCATGCTACAGTAAAATATATACAGGTCCTACACCAAAACATCAGTCTAGCGAGGTGACACTACTTATCATGATTGTTACTTTCAAGATGCTGAGTAATAAATGTCATGCCACAGTAGGCAATGGCTAGACTGCATCAAAATGCCAGTCTAGCCAGGTAATAACACATATGAACTTGTTTCTGAACATAAATACCAGTAAAACATGCAAAGTCAATAAAGGATGTGGCAAAAATGCTCCAGTGACCTCCAGTCTCCCAGGGCCTTACACACATGCATCCCTTCAGCCACCTGTCACTCACCCATGCATCCACTCTCAGATTCACTCACACTGGATTTACCACACAGGTACACACCAAACCCCATGCAGAATATTAAAACACAAACTACCACATTCATACTCATTCACCCACCAGTCACTCATTCACACCTTCTCTTACATCCACTCATTGCATTCTCTACACAGGCACACACCCTCTCACCAACAACATTCAAAAACACACCATTACATCCAGACTCATTCATCCACCAGTCACTAACTCATACACCTTTTCTTACCTCCACCCATTGCATTCTCTACACACCCACACACCCACCGAGAACATTCAAAAACACACCATCACATTCATACTCATTCACCCACCAGTCACTCACTGACACATTCTCTTACATCCACTAATTGCATTCTCTACACAGGCACACACCCATCCACTCATTGCATTCTCTACAAAGGCACGCACCCACCCACCCAGAACATTCAAAAACACACATCACATCAGTTCTCATTAACACACCAGTCACTCACACCTTCTCTTGTATCCACTCATTGAATTCTCTACACAGGCACACACCCACCTACCTAGACATTCATAAACACACATCACATCATTTCTCATTCACCCACCAGTCACTCACACCTTCTCGTACATCCACTTATTGTATTTTCTAGAGAGGCACACGCCAGAGAACATTCAAAAACAGGCATCACAACATTTCTCATTCACCCACCAGACACTCACACCTTCTCTTAAATCCACTCATTTCCTTCTCTACACAGGCAAATACCGCCCACCCAGAACATTCAAAAACACATATCACATCACATCACTTCTCATTCACCCACCAGTCACTCACACCTTCTCTTACATCCACTCATTGCATTCCCTACACAGGCACACACCCACTGACCCAGAACTTTAAAAAATAAAAACACACATCACATCACTTCTCATTCACCCACCAGTCACTCACACCTTCTCTTGTATCCACTCATTGAATTCTCTAGACAGGCACGCACCCACCTACCCAGACAGTAAAAAACTCACATCACATCACTTCTCATTCACCCACCAGACACTCACACCTTCTCTTACATCCACTCATTACACTCCCTACACAGGCACACACCTACTGACCCAGAACTTAAAAAAATAAAAACACACATCACATCATTTCTCATTCACCCACCAGTCACTCACACCTTCTCTTACATCATGTATTGCATTCTCTATACAGGCACACTATCATACACCTACCCTGAACATTTAAAAATACACATCACATCACCACTTCTCATTCATCCACCATTCACTCACATCTTCTCTTACATCCACTCATTGCATTCTCTACACAGGCACACTCCCACCCACCCAGAACATTTAGAAACACACATCACGTCACTTCTCATTCATCCACCAGTCACTCAAACCTTCTATTACATCCACTCATTGCATTCTCTACACAGGCACACTCCCACCCACCCAGAACATTCAGAAACACACATCACGTCACTTCTCATTCATCCACCAGTCACTCAAACCTTCTATTACATCCACTCATTGCATTCTCTATACAGGCACACATCCACCCACCCAGAACATTCAAAAAGACACATCACATCACTTATCATTCACATACATACATCTGACTCGCACTTCACACATGCAAAATACACATCATATTTATTTTTTTCAAAAAGCTGTCTTACCTTTTTCTTGCAGATTTGGCCTGTCCTTCCAAGCCACCCTTGACTACTCTGTGCTGCTCACAAACAGGAACCAGAAAGCTGCAACAGCTTCCTGGTTCCTGCATTTGAGCTGCGAGGAAGCAGAGGGAGAAGGGGTTGGATCTGAAATTGGCATGCGACAACCTGATGGGTGAGGACTGGGCCGGGAACCTACCAGACCTGATGTGGCGACCCCCAAATGACGTCACTGCTCTGCAATTGCCATTAAGTTAAGAATGTGGCTTCCCTAGTGTATGTGAGCATTGTCAGAGCCTCCACTGTGCCAGGATTCAGTGACACAATTCTAGCTGAGGCTAACCCAAAATTGTGTGGCTACAGATTAACATGGGGTGTTTATTGTCCTCTGTGCAGCAGAGCAAAGCCACACTACAACTTAGAGAGACTGGAGGTACTTATTTACCGACCTCTTATAAACAACCCTCCATTAGACTTTAGTTTGAGCAAAAAACATTATGTTTAAAGGGTCACTTGCTTCCCCACTATCCCTTCTTGGTTGTACCTCTTATATATGCTTTCTAAACATTATATTATCATATATCACACCAGTTTGTATCAAAGCAAAACAGCTGGCAGGGGAGCTGAGTCCATAAGGGGTCTATTAAGCTGTCTCTTTTTGAGTCACAGAGGGACTGCAAAAGTGTGTGTGGCGGCGCATTAGTAGAAAAGGTTGAATGCCCGGAAGCCGGTACTGACTTTCTCAGGGAGATGAGAACTCCCGAGATTGCCTGGTACCGCTGAAAGACCCACCTTACGGGTGGGGGGGTGCAATGCGACGCGTCTATCACAGTGCAGGCTGTTTGACTTGTTACTGGCTCTGCCCTCAACACACAAGTGGTTTGAAGGCCCAAGGCGGCCGAGAGAGATACCCTTTTCCCTTCAAACAAATCCACTTCCGCTCTGTGTCTCATTTCCTCAACACCCAATATGCGTTTCCTCCTGAAGCCCACCATTACCTGTGGTGTCCTGGGCAATTACTTTTGAATAGGATTTCCACTGTTGGGGAGCTCCCATTCAGTGAACTAACTGTTCAATGGCAAGGCTGTGCTGAGCACCACATGAGAACAGCATGAGTTCGCCTGCTTTCTCTCACCAGGGCATATGGATGCGAGTTCGTTTGAAATGCATATTCCCCAGTTCATTTCGAGCTAATGTGATGTGTCTGTCATCAATTAAAATACATCCCCAGGATAAGAATAGTTATGGTCATGTTTGCATGTTAATGAGACAAATATGTCTGACTGGGTGATTTTCGAGAATTGAAAGCTACTGAAATTCAACGGTAAAAAAAAAAATGTTTTAGCTCACGCAGGCCCTCTTTATGCAAAATAGGGCACGATTTGCTGATGCTAAATGGGAAGATCTGGGACCTTCACACTTTACAGCATCGTATACATTCCCAAAAATATGAATAATGCATTATTGAGTTTACATAAGGTCACTAGGTGACCTCTGGCCTTTATCTTTCCTCGTTTAGCCAATTATTAGATGAAATGACAGATTTGATCTCTTTTCAAATTCTATTAGAAAAGGGCCTTTTATTTTGCCCTCTAGCAGCAATCGCTGACGCAACTGGCCAAGTGCGTTAATTATGATTGATTTAGTGGGTCTACCAGGTGATTATTTCTCAAATTTTACTCCTGAGCTGAAACCTCTTGACCCGGCTCCGGCCACACTACAAATGAAATTCATAAGCAGATTTGAGGGAGAAGTACAATGCTTTTCTTGTGTTGAAAATGGTTTGGGAAATGCAGCCAAGCCGAGTGATTTAATAAATGGGCGATTACAGACTTAAATAGCTTAGACTATTTACCCATAATAAGCACATACAACTGTTCTACATATTTGAGTATATTACACAGAATGCACAAATACATGTATTTCAATAAACACTTCAATATCACACATTTCATGTACAAATTATCGTTGACGTGATTTAAGATGTGTATTTTACATTTCATGTTAGCGAACACTGCATAAAGAGCATAACTGCCCGAGAAAAAAGTGTGTTTAATAAAAAAGTCCTGCATCAAACATAATAACTGCAGCACTGTATTAAGCACACTGGAAACTGCTCAGTCAATCAGAAGTGTCAGTGTGCATACACTAATGACCGCTTAAGCCGTTTAAACCTTCATGGGAGTGGAAAGTGTGGGGCAGGGAGTTAACGTGTTTTCTTGTAGCGCAGGTTGGGAAGTGAACACGGGACAGTTGAGTGCAAGAGAAGAGAGGCCCTAGAAACAATTTTAAAAGTGGTCCCATACTACACATTTCCAGCAAGCCCAACCATTTTCCTGTGTGAAAATTTGAAAATAAAATACAGAAGCAGCCCAGTGTGCAGAGGCCCACCAGGAAATCTCCAGAGTACACTGTAGGCCAGCCCAGCCAGATGAGGGCAAGCAGCTGGTGTGGGTAGGGTGAGACGATCTGGACAGGAAGGACATAGGGGCAAGGGGCATGAGTGGGGCGACCAACCAGTGTGCAGTGGGCAGGCTACGGGAAAAAGTGGGAGGCGGTGTAAGTGGCGGGAAAGACTGTGGTAGTATATTGCAAGTAGGAGTTATGTTCCATTGTCTGGTGCAAATTCAAACAGAGCTCTTCCATGAACTAATTACAACATACAAGCTGTTTTTTTTCGGGTATTGAAATTGAAACATGCATGAAAAATCTTAGCATGTATTAATTTTCACTAGAGTTTATTTTAATGTTGTGCTAGTCATTACAACGAAAATGGATGGTGCTGTTTGGTGGGTTGATAATGACAACCCTTATACTAATAACCTCAGGCAATGAGTAAATGCTGCTACACCGCCAGTACGTTCTGTCCCCTACTGTGAAGGCCACAATATATGGCTCGACCGTTAGCAGTTTGTAATGCTCTCGGCATCTGGAAATACGCATATGCAAACATAGGGCCTAATTCACAGAAGCGTTTTATAATGGAAAAACCCCATTGGAAAACGCATTGTGAATAAGGGCCTGAATCTACTATGATGGGTATATTCAGGGCTAAAACAAGCCCTTTGTTTCTTATAATCTGGATACAGTTTCAGTAGTATTCTAGCTTCTTCTCCCTACAGGGTTGATGTGGAAAGTTGGGGTGTGTGTGTGTGAATGCACCGGTGCGTGCGTGCGTCAGTGCGTGTGTGCCCGCGTCAGTGCGTGTGTGTGTCTGAGGGTGTTCCAAAAGTGTCATTTGGTGCAGATGGGAGGGATAATGATGGGGTTTCCTACCTATGCCTGTCTCCGAGTAAGGGCTGCCTATAAGACAAACTCATTTTCTACTTCTATGGAGTTCTTCCTGGTCCCTGACCTGCCTCGCCGACTTGCCACCAGTCTGGAGACTTCAGTAACCTAATAACAATGGAACGGTGTTCAGATTTCAGAGAAAGGTGGTCCTTTCTAAAGATTGCAATATGAGGCAGCATTCCTTTATTTGATGTAAATAATTCGCCATTGAGAGAATCACACATGTGAAAAGTAAGGAGGGAACACTGTACACATCTTCCCTTCATGGAATATGATAGAGTGTGCACAATCACGAAAAAGGTGGAGAAACAACAAAAGAAACACTGCTCTTTTTCCAGCAAAATCCTAAAAAAAATATTAGTACTGCTGAAATACGCAGTGCATTGACATAAACCTCGTGTTTCCACTAGCAATGGCCAGCAATAATATCTGTCATAAATTCACAATACAAAATACGATATTGATCATTGAACCCAGATAAGAACTATTAAATGCACCAGAAACTCTATTTATTTCTTGGCATTCTCCAATTGTCACAATATGCTGTAACAAATAGTAAGAGACAGTGTTGTATATCAGCAGCCTCATAGTGGTCCGTGCAAGCAGAGGCAAAGGTTGTATCAACAGCCTCATAGTGGTCCTAGTGCAAGCAGAGGCAAAGGTTGTATCAACAGCCTCATAGGGGTCCTAGGGCAAGCAGAGGCAAAGGTTTTATCAGAAGCCTCAGAGTGGTCCTAGGGCAAGCAGAGGCAAAGGTTTTATCAGAAGCCTCAGAGTGGTCCTAGGGCAAGCAGAGACACGTTTTATCAACAGCCTCACAGTGGCTCTAGTGCAAGCAAACATGAAGGTTGTGTTAGCAACCTCATGGTGTTTCCATTGCAAACATAGGCACATGTTTCATCAACAGCCTCATAGCGGTCCTAGTGCAAGCAGAGGCAAAGGTTGTATCAACAGCCTCTAAGGGGTCCTAGTGCAAGCAGAGGCAAAGGTTGTATCAACAGCCTCATAGTGGTCCGTGCAAGCAGAGGCAAAGGTTGTATCAACAGCCTCATAGTGGTCCTAGTGCAAGCAGAGGCAACGGTTGTATCAACAGCCTCATAGGGGTCCTAGGGCAAGCAGAGGCAAAGGTTTTATCAGAAGCCTCAGAGCGGTCCTAGTGCAAGCAGAGGCACAAGTTGTATCACCAGCCGCCTCACAGTGGCTCTAGTGCAAGCTGAGACACGTTTTATCAACAGCCTCACAGTGGCTCTAGTGCAAGCAAACATTAAGGTTTTGTTAGCAACCTCATGGTGTTTCCATTGCAAACATAGGCACATGTTTCATCAGCAGCCTCCTAGTAGCTCTAGTGCAAGCACAGGCAAAGTTTTTATCAGCAGCCTCATAGTGGGCCTAGTGCAAGCAGAGGCAAACGTTTTATCAGCAGTCTCACAGTAGCTCTAGTGCAAGCAGAGGCAAATGTTTTATGAAGAAATGCACAGTGGCTCTCGTGCAAGCAGAAATGAAGGTTTTGTCAGCAGCCTCAGGGTGGTTCTATTGCAAACATAGGCACAGGTTTCATCAGCAGACTCATAGTAGTTCTAATGCAAACATGGCCACAGGCTTTATTAGAAGGGTCATAGTAGTTCTAGTACAAGCATAGGCACAGGTTTTATCAGTAGCTTCATATTGGATCTAGTGCAAGCATAGGCACATGTTTTGTCAGCAGCCTCATAGTAGTATTAGTGCAAGCATAGGCACATGTTTTGTCAGCAGCCTCACAGTAGTTTTAGTGCAAGCACAAGCAAAGGTTTTGACAGCAACCGTATAGTGCTTCTATTGAAAGCATAGGGACAGGTTTTATCAGAAGCCTCAAAGTGGCTCTAGTGCAAGCAGAAACGAAGGTTTTGTCAGCAGCCTCTTGGTGGTTCTATTGCAAACATAGTCACAGGTTTCATCAGAAGCCTCATATTGGTCCTAGTGCAAGCATACAAACAGGTTCTATCAGAAGCCTCACAGTGGTCCTAGTGCAAGCATACGCAATGGTTTTATCAGCAGCCAAAAAAGTGGTCCTAGTGCAAGTATAGGCAAAGGTTTTGCCAGAAGCCTGTAAGGATATTTGGCGTAGCAAACAGCACAGAGTACAGCACTACTGCACAAGTAGCACATTTTTCTTTTGCATTACCACCACAAGGGTGCGGTGCATTGCTATATGGGTTAGCAGATTAACAAGGAAAGACAGGCTATTCAGTCAAAAACGATTTTAACATATAAGATGCAAATCTATTTTTACAGTTAAAAGCACACGTGCTCATTTAAAAATGCACACTATTTTTCACCTGAAATGCCTATGGTGCGAGAGACACATTTGAAAATTAACAGCTAACCTATTAACCATTAACCTGACTAATAAAACCTTATTTAATATAACCCACTAATAAAATGTGTTCTCCACTGCAGAATTAGGCATACTCTGAAAACCATTTAAATGTGTGTGCAGATTTTTTTTCTTCTCTTCTCTGCCTGATTCTCCGTGTTTTTGTGCACAGTAACTGCAGGAAGAAGGAAGTCAGATTTGCAACAATTGCAAATGTATAAGCGAAGCTATTGTTGAAGAGTAGGAGGATGAGAGATGATGGATTTCATTGGGACACGTCATACAGAGGGCTGAGAGGAAAGTTTTAGTGGGCAGTAACGGGGAAAATTCCAAGGAGACATTTTTCTGCACTACTGGGGAGAAGACCTGGCTGTGGGGCTCCTGACTGAATGCAGATTCCTGTGTCCTGCTGCAGTCGAGATTGGGGAGAGCTGAAAGAAAAACCTTTCCACTGGCTGAGGCATTCCTATCTGAAAAAGCTGAGAATTCCAGGCAATGACCCCGGTTTGAGAAGGAAAGGCGATCCTTTTACTGGGGTTAATCTTCAAGGGAGCTACATTCAGAAAGAGAACAGCTGAAGAAAACTCAGATAAGGTAATTACATAAGCGTGGGAGCCGTGTGTGTGCACGAAAATATGCAGTCAGTGTAGGATTCCTGTGCGTGTCTTAATCAAATACCAATGTTGCAATTTGAGTTCTGTTCTCCGCCACGCTCTTTGCAGTGTGTCATAGACAATGCTTTTACTGTACCATTTTATTTATTTCTGTAAAGAATGAGATCGTGTCTAAATGCAACTTTTATAATACAGAAAATATTTGAAAACAGACGGGTGGTTTATTTTCTATTTACCATTACAATGCCGATGATGTGGGGAGATTTTTAAACAGTGCAATGGTCATTTTAAGACAGATGTGTGCATGTCAGAATCAGTATGAATAATTGTGAGTGACTGTAGCATAGCTTGTTGGAGGTACATGAGCCAACGGGAAGAGAGACTCTCTGAACATAGCTCCCTACCGTATATAAGGTAGTGGAAATTACCACAAGACTACCACATATAGCTCTCTGTCGTAAATAAGTCAGTGAGTTCGCCCATGGTGGCACACCAACACTATCACTGGAAATGTGGTATTCCTAGAATGCAGGTCTGAGGTCTCTCTAGTGATCACACGAAAAATCTAAGCAAAGATAAGGGATTCTGGACATTGGGGCCACAAATAAAACAAGGGAATTATGCTCACCAAAAATACCACCAACCACGTATACCAAATATGCAGGTCTGGGTGCTGAAATAATGCATGTCCATTGTATTATTGTTGCACATGGCCAAATCTGAATACAAAGAGTGATTATTGCTAAGTTATTTTCGGCGGTAATAAAATACCGTCAGGCCCCAAATCTCCACAAAATACCCTACATATTTATGGTGCGTTGCAGGCCGGGAAAGTGATCATAGAGTACCTACTGGGCGTGGCAAGCGTGTCTCACACTGCCATTTGCAAGGGAACCCATTTTATAATAGCAGTGTGCCACTAAAAACGAAATTCAGAATGTCACAAAGGGAAACCACATTCTCAGATCTAGTGCAATATTTAGAGGCAAAGTTATTTGCACATGGGAATTGGTCTTCGAATAGTACGTTAGAATGGAGTAACCGCATTCAGGGTGAGGTGCAGAAAGAAAAACTAGACAATATTTTTGCAGAATGCAGCATAATTCAGGTCTGCCTTACAAGGTTATTGAATGCAGCCGATAAAAGTGCAGAGAAAGACTGTTTAATACGGCTATGCGGCAAAATATGGTTTATTTTAAACAAATCCCTGCGAATGCAAGAGAATGATACTCAGCTAATTAACAGGTTAAAGACTGAATTAGAGGGGGCAAGTAAAAATCAGGAAATGTTGAGAGCAGAATTGGATGTATGCCAAAAAGACATGCAATTAAAATGCAGAGACTTTGATACTCAGTTATCCAAAAGCAAGAAACAATTTGAAGATAGTGAGCAAGAATTGGCACACTTAAAAGCCTTCGTGGATCACATTAGGCAGGATAAAGATGAGGTTGTTTCAGAAATGCAGATTTTACAAAAAGAACATTGCGAAAAAGAAGGTGATCTCCAGAGTGCAGAACAAGAAATGATTAAAATGATTCAAGAAAGAGACAAAAGAAATAAAGAGTTCAATGAATGCCAAATGCAAATGTGCGACATGCAGGAGGCGATTAATAAAATGAGCGATGAAAATAATTATTTGCAGAATGAAGCAACCAGACTCCTTAAAAAGTGTAAGGACTTAGAACAACAAATGTGCATTCCCAGGTCCCAAGAGAGTCGGCAGGGTACCACATTCAATGGAGTGGAGGTGAAGTCTAGCTCTGCCCAAAGAGCTAGTGCCCCAGTGACTGGGCCGGTGACTGAACTTGGTTGCAGCGCCCTTGGGGGATTTGATACTCCCATTGGGGGCAGTCACCAATCTCATACACCTGAAAACAGGATTGACTCACAAAATAATGCAATTCCATGCATTGCAACAAGTAGCCCCATAAAAATAATGAAATCCATTAAAGCCCTGATCAAACCATTTAAAAAGGGAGGTGAATGCTGCATTGAGGATCACTTAGAAGCGGTGCATGACATTTTTAAAGCACTCCAGATACCTAGGGAACAGTACAGACAATATTTTCATTTAACTTTAGATGCCCCGACGGCCAGCATCATAAGGGGATTAAATGAACAGCAGAATATGACATGGCTGGAGTTTGAAAAAGAAATTAGGCGTCATTTTTCTCCTTTTCAGTCATTGCAGGAGGCAAAGAAAGTCGCGTACACAATTACTGCTGGACCTAATACATCCCCTCGCCAATTTTTACAAGACTTAAAAAGAGCATTCTCTCGCTTTGATGTATCTTTTGACTCAAATTCCAATGAGTTTAAAACTGCATACTTATATGGGCTACAGAAAGACATCATATCCCAATTGGTCCGTGAATTTGACCGTGACAAGTCCCTTGAATGGATTGTACATCAAAGCACAAAGCTATATGAGGTACTCTATTGTCAGGGTAGAGAAAGTGATAAAATGAAAGATACCAGGCCTAAATCTAAAGAACCCTCAACCACAGTAATGGAAATCAGGTCAGCCAAAATGTCCCTTGAGTCTGCTCAAAGCCAAGGTAAAAATAATGTGACACCTGAACAAAGGGGTAATCAACAAAGATCGCCATTTCCTGTACCAATGTTCCAAACACATGATCCTAGTAATAGAGAGAGCTACATCAGCCCTAGATATTTAGGGGATAGACCCCGGGTAAGATATCGGCCTGATATGGCAGGTATGAACAATAACCAGAGACAAAATCAAGATCAAAGAAATGATGGTCCCTACCAGTCATTGGGGACACAGAGCAGATTTGATCCCAGCACCATGATATATGGTAATCAGGATAGGACCCGATACGTGGATCGATTTACTGATAATGGAAATCAACATAGGGGCCAGTACCCACAATCTGAGAGACAGGACATGAGGCAAAACGTGAACTACAATCCACGCCAGTACAATGATTCCCCACCAGGGGACTATAATCAAAGAATGGGTGCAACCCGCTCCCCTCCACAAATGAATCAAGAGTTCAGAAACCATCCCAACCGCCATCAATCACCTGAGAGGTATCAGAATAGATCCAATCAGGGGGAAAACAACCAATATCGACCTAGGCCACAGAAAGAGGATCCTAGAGAGATGGAAAGGTTCCAGTGCCTTGAGGCCCAAGTGAAAATGTTAGCTGAGCAAATAGGAAAGCTCTATACAGCGCAAAAACAACCTTCCAAAGAGGGGGCTGATGGCCATAGCAATGACCGGGGGGCTTCCGAAAAGTGACTAAGCACTCATGATAATCGCAGTGCCAAAATGACAGATTGCTCTGATATAATTTTGCATAACAACTCTGAGGTGACTAATGGATTAAAAATGAAAGTACCAGTAAATGAAATTGTGATAGAAAGTGCAAATACTTCTAAAAAAGAGGTACGGTTTAACTTAGAGCTAAATAAAACAGTAAAGATTTGCACAAATGAAAAAGAAACATTAGGAATTCCAAAAGAACAAAGGGACAGATTTAAGAAAAATGACTCATGCATGGGGAATACCAGTGAACAGGGAGTAAGTGGGGATGCCATAGCTCCTTCCCTGGGCAAGCAAAACAATGACCAAACACAGACAGAAAAAGGAAATACTCACAAGGAGGGTACAAGTCAATCACCTGAAGAATTCTTTGAGCCACATATTTTTGAAGAGGCTGAAAGGGCTGGTATCACACTAAATGATCACAAATGCACAGAATTAAAAAATGACAAATTGATGAATGATGTTGTTACACATGTTCAGTTGGAAGGTTGTAATGTGGTCTCTGATGTTACCCAGATGGATGGGCGAACAGTGGCCACACTCCAAAAAACCTCTGAACATGGAGAAATGAATAAAATATCTCGCACAGAAATGGGTAAAAAGGAGGGAAAAATGTCTTTTCATTTACCAATGTGCTTAGCCAAAAGTGAAAAAGACCTGAGAAAGGTGAGCCCTGAAATCAGTAAGAATTCACATTTCTTATGTGTATTAGAGGAAGTTGAGGACAGATATTATGCACCCATCACTGTAGAAGAAAAATGCCACACCTTCGCTATGATTGACACTGGCGCACAGGCCACAATTATGTCCAAGGAGCTGGTAAAGAGTATCAATGAAGGGAGGCCTCCACAGAGTCAGATCACAGTGAAGGCAAATCAAGGCCCAGTGCATAACTTTAATGGGGAGGAGGTGCCCATCATAGGTGTAACTGAGGTTGACATAAAAATAGGAAAGCACAGAATGAAACAAGAGGTATTGATCACATCTATTTGTGAAATTCCATTTCTGATGGGGACAGATTGCCTGAAAAGATTGTCTCCTCTCATAGATGGGGTGAATGGAGTGCTGTGGTCCTTAACCAAAAAACCATTGAGGCCTAAGAAGCTAAAATCACAAAACAGCAATATAAAAGAATGTCACACCGTTGCCAAAACAAATTATGCCGTGGAGGTATATCTCCAGAATAGCTGCATACCTAGTGTCACTGTTATATTAATGTGTCAAGACAAAATGCAGAGCGACAATGAAAAACTACCTGTACAAATATACTTGGACCCAAGGAAAGATTGGCAGACTGCCATAGATGAGCACACATTACGTTTCTATTTAAAAGAGAAAACATGCAAACAGAATATTGTTCCTAAAACAGATTCAGAAAAACACATTACCACTCTGGCAGAAATACACATGGAAGATGAGCAACCATGGGTTCATGTTGGTATAAATGATTATCTTAAAACAATAAAAGCCACTTTAGCACTTGAACATGAAAGGAGTTTCATTAATGAGAGATTGTTGCAAAAAATTATGGAGAGGGAAGAAATCCCGAAATTTAGGATTAAAAACCAATATGTTTCTGGGTTGGACAGTCCAGACTTTGAAAACCGAATTGCAGGCAGATGCATGCTTAAAATTAGCATTGGGCAGAAAATAATTTACCATAATGTATGGATAGTGAGTGGAGCACAAAATGAATTTTACATGGGCAATGACATCATGCACAGAATGTGTATGGTGTTAGATTTCCTTAATCAAAAAATATGGTCACGCCTAGGTGGTCCGGCACCTGAATTTGAAGACAAAAGAAGGGCTTATCATTGTGCACAACTAGTTCCTTATGCAGTCGAATTACAAATGAGGAAAAATACTATTATTCCTGCATTTACAAAACAGTTTGCAATAACACTGAAATGCAAAAATGGACAGCAGATGAAAGGCTCTGATGCATTTGTATGCCTGAATGAATCCATAAAACAGCAAGGCCTGGATTATGAATACATTCCATTGGTAGACATTGGTGAGGGATCTGTAAAAATCATGGTAAATAATAAAGGTTGTCAGGATATTCATTTAGAGGAAAACTCCCCATTAGGAATGGCCATACAAAAATCACATTATACGGCAGATTTAAATAACATGGTGATTGGGAATATTCCTGAAAAATATGTAGATGCCAAGGGCGAGTTGCCAGAACACCTGGACTCTCAGCCCAAAGGAATATTTAAAATTCATTCTGTGTATCCTTATGATTCAAATGAGACAGTGTGCTGCCATCAAGAGGATTGCATAATATTTAATTTAAATGAAAATGAAACAGGAAATCAGCCCATTGAAGTGGAAGCTGATATGCCAAAATATTTAAAAGTGGCAGCTCTACAAAAAGATACAGCCACACAGTTAGAGGAAAGCGCTGAGATTCCTTTACCAGAAGAGTTTCCAGAATTTTCCAGAATGGTAGAAGAGCAGATCTCCTTAGCGGATGCATGTGACAGCGATGAGGATCGAGACGACCTGAGGGAAATATTTATGGAGTTTAAGGATGTATTTGCAAAAGATGCTTATGATTGTGGTTTAACTGATTTACATGTGGCCACACTACCAGAAGGTTGTAGCAGAAATCCAGTGTTTGTACGCCAGTATAGACTACCGCTGGCATGTTTAGAATCATTGGCAGAGATTATTAAAAATTTGGAATCACGGGGAATAATCAGGCCCATTCATAGCACATCCAATACGCCTATTTTAGGTGTGTTAAAGCCAAATGGTCAATGGCGGCTGTGTGCAGACTGAAGAGAGTTAAATAAAAGAGTACCAGTATCTAGATGGCCACTACCATTCATTGATCAGGGCCTAGCTCAGATACATGGTTCAAAGGTATTTACCACATTAGATCTCACCTCTGGATATTGGTGTGTGCCATTGGCAGAGGAGATACAACACTTATTTTCCTTTACATTTGACAGGACTCAATATGCCTGGCTTAGAGCTCCGTTCGGGTACATCAATAGTGGGAGTGAATTTGGCATATTTTTGAGAAAGGCCATGCCGGATGCAGCGGAAAGAGGAACAATAGTTTATGTGGATGATGTCCTGATAAAAAATGAAAGCCTTAAAAGCCATTTTGATGAAATAAGACATATACTTGGCCAATTGCAGAAAGCAGGCGCCAAAGTATCTTTGCAAAAAGCACAATGGTGCAAGAAAAAAGTGAACTTTCTAGGGCATGAAGTGACTGAACGTGGGCTAAATCCACAAAGGAAGAAAATAGAGGCCATACAAAGATTAAAAGATCCTAAAGATGTGAAAGGAGTAAAAAGTTTATTAGGGATGACAGGCTATAATAGAAAGTTCATTGAGAATTATGCAGAAATCACTCAACCATTAACTAAACTGCTTAAACTAAATACTCCCTGGAGATGGGAAAGAGAGCAGTCTGATGCAGTGGCTAGATTGAAGGAATGTCTTGTAAAGGCACCATGTTTAGCATACCCCATAAAGGACAGGGATTTCTTTATAGAAATAGGTTTTTCTGAACATTGTATGTCAGCAGTATTATCACAAAAACACGATTTGAATCACAAAACCATTGCATATGCAAGTAAGGCATTTTCCCAAGTTGAAATGAAATTTAATGAATGTGAAAAGGCCCTATTAACCACTGTGTGGGCGCTACAACATTTCCGCCCCATTGTTCAGGGAGAAAAGGTGATTATTGAAACAAATCATCAACCTTTGCAATTTTTAGGGAGTAAAAGGATTAGATCAGGCAATCTAGCGCAATCCAGAATCACTTCATGGACGCTGGCATTACAAGGTTTTCCCGTAGAAGTGAGATATGGACAAAATAAAAAGAGCCCAATTGCTCAAGGGTTAGCTGACTTACATGACTGTGCAGCTGAACAAATACCAAATGAAATGGAAGTGGAAACTAGTTTGCAGGAATTTGAACAATCATCACACAAAGCTTTTGATGAAAAAACATGCAAGGATTTGCGAACTGTATATGTGGATGGTTGTGCTTTTCACATTGAAAATGACAGTAATAAACAGTTAGTGGCAGGAATAGGAAATGTCTGGTTGAAATGTGAAGGCGTCCCCAGTATAGGGATGAGGATTGGAGATAGGAGCAGTCAGGTGGCGGAATTGGCAGCCATTTATAAAGCAATTGCTACTGCAGTTGATAAAAAGTTCAGTGAAATTGTCCTGGTGACTGATTCTGACTATGCACGGAATAGCTTTGTGGAGTATTTGCCTGGTTGGAAAGCAAGAGGCATGGTTACATACAACAAAAAGCCACTTAAACATGGAAAAATGATACAAGCCATAGACAAATTGGTGTCAGAAAATAATTTAACAATATACTGGAGAAAAATTCGTGGGCATTTAAAAACACCAGGAGAGGATAAGGAGGGAAATGATAAGGCAGACCATCTGGCTAAGATTGGGGCTGTGATGGGAGAATTGCTACCTATTGATTATTTAATGGGTGAAATACAAATTGATGCAGTCACACGTTCTAAAGCACCAAAGGAGGTAGATCAACCGGTGGTGCAGTGGAGTCATGACACGCCAGACCAAGATTTGATTGAGGCACAAAAGAATGATCAAATTTTGGGAATCTATTATAATCATTTGATAGATCCTGAACAAAATCCTGTAACAGAAAAAGATTGTATGGGAAAAGAAGAGTTGAGGGTGTTATTAAAGAACAAAACACGAATTAGATTACAGGATGGGCTCATGATTAGAGAGTCCATAACAGGGCAAATACAGTGGGTAGTACCCCTTTCATTCAGAGGACTAATGCTACACCATGCACATGATGCCATAACTGCAGGCCATAGAGGTTCACAAAAGACATTAGAAATACTAAAAGATTATGCTTACTGGCCTCATATGTCCCAAGATGTGGAATTATATACTAGAGGATGTCTAGTATGCGCCCAATTTAAACCTGCTTCACCAATGCATAGAGCACCATTGATGAAAAGAGGCCTAACTCTCCCATGGTCAGATTTGCAAATAGACTATGTAGGTCCTTTAAAAAGGTCGAGCAGGGGACACCGTTATATTTTGAGTGTGGTATGTTTGATGTCAAAGTGGATTGAGTGCATTCCTGCACCAGATTGTAGTGCGCAAACAGCAGCCACATTGCTGGTGAACCATGTGTTCTCAAGGTTTGGGTTGCCACAAAGAATTGAGTCAGACAGAGGAAGTCATTTCACAAGTACTCTAATGAGTAAGGTATGGCAAATACTAGGTGTAAAAAGGAAACTACATATCGCATATCGGGCGGCGTCTTCAGGTACAGTTGAAAGAAGCAATAGGTCTGTTGTGGATATTTTAAAGAAATTTGTGGCAGAAGCAGGTTCCAGCTGGGATTTACGTTTACCGTTGGTTCTGATGGCAATCAGGTCGACTCCTGCCAAAGCAACAGGTGTTAGCCCCCATGAGGTCTTAACAGGTAGGAAAATGGTGTTACCACAACACCTACTATACAGGACACATGAGCAAACCCTTGTGAGTGCATCCACAGTTCATGAATATATTGATGAACTGAGGAGACATTTGCAACATGCATTTGCTTTTGTGCAGAGAAATCTGGAAAGAGCTGCTGACAGTGCAAAGTCATATTATGATAAAAAGACATCAGTAAAGGAATACAGTGTAGGGGATCAGGTGTACAAGTTTCATTTTGGAAAAAGTAAACAGAAAAATTCTAAATTTCTAGCAGCCTGGCAGGGGCCATTTTGAATTATAGATAAGGTCTCTCCTGTAGTGTATAAAATTTTGAAAAATGAAGGTGAAACAGCAATAGAGCAGTTTGTCCATGTAAATCAAATCAAACCATGCCATCCCAGACATGAGATCAGGCGGCTTGAGCATGTAGAAACAGATAAAATCCCTTGAACACAAAAAGAGAAAATAAATGGGTACAATCAGGAGGCAGTGACAAAGAAGTTAAAAAGTTGATTGTTATGATGGCACATAAACACTGTAGTATATGTAAAATATAATATAAAAAAAATATAAATAAATAAATAAATAAATAAATGCACATATAATGGAAGTTCATGGTTGGTGTGCAGAGAGAAAGTGTGTTAAATATTGAATATCTGCTTGTTTTCTTTTAACTTGTGTTTAATTTCAGAAAAAAAAAAAAATGAAATATTTTTACCAAGCATGTTTTATTTTTGGCAAAAGGATGAAGTTAGTATTGTGCTATGTACTTAATCTGTTTATTTTCTATTTTGATTTAGACAATTAACATTATTTGATCGGAGGTTCCGAGATCAGAGCCCACGGGAGAGACGATGGAGTCCTGGAGTCCCCTGGATGAAGACCAAAAGATGCCTGCCTCCAGGTGGAGGTGAAGACAAAATAACCGGAATGCCAAAAGAGATGACTGCTGTGGATTCAAGATTGCCAAGATGAAAGAATACTCGAATGAACCGAATAACATCGCTGGTCGGGACATACCAAAAGAGACAAAACAGAAGTTCCGGCATATGAAGTTCCACGTATTTATTATTTTAATTATTTATTTTAATTTGTTATATTAATTATTTGTTTTAGTTAGTTGTTTTATTTCGTCGTTTTTAATTGACTTGGAAAATTTAAACTTAAAGTAATGCCACTTCCACTGAGAAGACAAATGTGGAACATTTTATGGACTGATGGACTCAGATGAAATATTGATTGCAAATTTTCATTGATGCACATGAATATTCATTTTGTTGGATTGCTATATTGTAAAAAAAAAAAAAAAGAACAAGTTGTTTTTAGGAATTGGCTTGGATTATAGCCAAGTTCTAAAAACAAAAGGAGGGTATATGTAAGGATATTTGGCGTAGCAAACAGCACAGAGTACAGCACTACTGCACAAGTAGCACATTTTTCTTTTGCATTACCACCACAAGGGTGCGGTGCATTGCTATATGGGTTAGCAGATTAACAAGGAAAGACAGGCTATTCAGTCAAAAACGATTTTAACATATAAGATGCAAATCTATTTTTACAGTTAAAAGCACACGTGCTCATTTAAAAATGCACACTATTTTTCACCTGAAATGCCTATGGTGCGAGAGACACATTTGAAAATTAACAGCTAACCTATTAACCATTAACCTGACTAATAAAACCTTATTTAATATAACCCACTAATAAAATGTGTTCTCCACTGCAGAATTAGGCATACTCTGAAAACCATTTAAATGTGTGTGCAGATTTTTTTTCTTCTCTTCTCTGCCTGATTCTCCGTGTTTTTGTGCACAGTAACGGCAGGAAGAAGGAAGTCAGATTTGCAACAATTGCAAATGTATAAGCGAAGCTATTGTTGAAGAGTAGGAGGATGAGAGATGATGGATTTCATTGGGACACGTCATACAGAGGGCTGAGAGGAAAGTTTTAGTGGGCAGTAACGGGGAAAATTCCAAGGAGACATTTTTCTGCACTACTGGGGAGAAGACCTGGCTGTGGGGCTCCTGACTGAATGCAGATTCCTGTGTCCTGCTGCAGTCGAGATTGGGGAGAGCTGAAAGAAAAACCTTTCCACTGGCTGAGGCATTCCTATCTGAAAAAGCTGAGAATTCCAGGCAATGACCCCGGTTTGAGAAGGAAAGGCGATCCTTTTACTGGGGTTAATCTTCAAGGGAGCTACATTCAGAAAGAGAACAGCTGAAGAAAACTCAGATAAGGTAATTGCATAAGCGTGGGAGCCGTGTGTGTGCACGAAAATATGCAGTCAGTGTAGGATTCCTGTGCGTGTCTTAATCAAATACCAATGTTGCAATTTGAGTTCTGTTCTCCGCCACGCTCTTTGCAGTGTGTCATAGACAATGCTTTTACTGTACCATTTTATTTATTTCTGTAAAGAATGAGATCGTGTCTAAATGCAACTTTTATAATACAGAAAATATTTGAAAACAGACGGGTGGTTTATTTTCTATTTACCATTACAATGCCGATGATGTGGGGAGATTTTTAAACAGTGCAATGGTCATTTTAAGACAGATGTGTGCATGTCAGAATCAGTATGAATAATTGTGAGTGACTGTAGCATAGCTTGTTGGAGGTACATGAGCCAACGGGAAGAGAGACTCTCTGAACATAGCTCCCTACCGTATATAAGGTAGTGGAAATTACCACAAGACTACCACATATAGCTCTCTGTCGTAAATAAGTCAGTGAGTTCGCCCATGGTGGCACACCAACACTATCACTGGAAATGTGGTATTCCTAGAATGCAGGTCTGAGGTCTCTCTAGTGATCACACGAAAAATCTAAGCAAAGATAAGGGATTCTGGACATTGGGGCCACAAATAAAACAAGGGAATTATGCTCACCAAAAATACCACCAACCACGTATACCAAATATGCAGGTCTGGGTGCTGAAATAATGCATGTCCATTGTATTATTGTTGCACATGGCCAAATCTGAATACAAAGAGTGATTATTGCTAAGTTATTTTCGGCGGTAATAAAATACCGTCAGGCCCCAAATCTCCACAAAATACCCTACAAGCCTTATAGTGGTTCTAGTGCAAGCATAGGCACAGGTTGTGTAAGCAGCCTCATAGTAGTTCTACAGCAAGCATAGGCAACGTTTTTATCAGAAGCTTCATTTTGGTTCTAGTGCAAGCACAATGAAATAAAGAGGCACAAAGTATGGGAGAAGAGAAGAGCTTTATTTGAGGACCCCAGGTAGCTGCAGTGGAAGCATCAACTGGCGAGGCACTCTCAAATGGAATCTACATGCACAAGGTTCTAAGGAGACCTGTGCATGTATTACCATAACATCTCCCCCACGTGAGGCAAAAGAAAAGGGAAAAACAGGTGGGGGAAAAGCGGGAAAGTGAAAGGGAAAAAAAAGGTGTCAAGTGGGAGAGGCAGAGGGAAGATGGGTAAACTGGGGTACATTAGTAATAAACATAGTCATTGTTGAAGTTTTGGATGATTTTGCGGTTCCTTCTGGACATTCTTCCAGTGGGGCTCCTTGATGCATGGAGTGAGGTCTGTCATTGTCCACATGTTCACAGAGGGATTCTCTTGGGGAATGTGAGGTGTGTTGTGATGGTTTGTCAGGACTGTTGTCCTTAGATATGCTGGTCTCTTGGATGTCTTTTGTTACTTTTATGAGATAATCTCCAGACCATCTCTTTCCATCATCGAGGATGACAGACTTCCCATGACAACTCACAACTCTCTGTGGAGGTCTGAAGATGGATTCACCCTTGAGAGTTTTCTTCGGTTCTTTGACACGTACCCAGTCTCCTTCACAAACCATCATCTCTTTTACTCCATGTCTGGAGTCGTATTGTCTTTTGTATTTTGCTTGTTTTTCTCTTACTCTCTTTTGAAGTAGATCCATGTTCACCCTTGCTTCTCCCGTGTATAAGAACATCCACGCCGGTCTAAATCGGTTAGTTGCAACCCTACCTCGCATGAGGGTGAAGGGCTCTATGTTCGTGGTGGTGTGTGGGGTAGTTCTATACGCATGCAAAGCTTCTTTGAGGGTTTCTCTCCATGGGAGGTTGTTGGCCGTGGCCAGTTGGACTACGCTCTTCACGAGCCTGTTCATGCGTTCCACAAGTCCGTTGGAAATTGGATGGTACAAAGATGTTGTTATGTGGCTGATGGACCTTTTCTTGAGGAAATCAGCAGATTCCATAGATATGAACTGAGACCTGTTGTCCGAAACCAATTCCTTGGAGTCTCCCTCCCTGCTGAAGATCTCTGTCAGGAAATCTATGACTTTCTTTGAGGTCACATTGTCCTCAGCTATTCCCCATTCTGTCCATTTAGAGGTGTAATCGACAAGTACTATGATATATACTTTGACTGTTTTGAGGTTCTCGAATGGACCCATGATGTCGATTGCCAGTTTAGACCACACATGTTTGGGAGGTTCAATAGGCTGCAAGGGGGTCTTTCTTAAGATCTTGGACTTGTCACTCAAGGCACACGTGGAGCAATTTTTGACCAGTTCTTCTGCTTCTTTCCACATTCCTGGCCACCAATAGTTGTTTCTCAACTTGTTTTTCGTCAAGCTTCTTCCTAGGTGACCTTCGTGTGCCAGTTGGAGTACTTTTTTTCTGAGTTGGGTGGGTGGGATTACTCGATCGCCTCTGAAGATATGCTCATCGTCCATCGATAATTCTTCCTTGAAGGGAATGAAGGTTGTTAAAGCCTCTCCGTTTCCACCCAGTCATTAGCTATCGCTTCCCTGATTTCTCGCTGTTCCTGATCAGCATTGGCATTAATTTTCCATTCATCTCTCGAGATGGCAGGGTTTATGACAGCTATGATGTCCTCATCTGGAGATGCAATCTCAGTGTCGATGTTGGTCGATAATCTGGAAAGACAATCTGCTACTTGGTTTTGTGGACCAGGAATATAGCATAGTTGGAGGTTGTATTGCATGATGTCGAGGAACCAACGTCTTATTCTCGGTGATATAAGGTGAGGAGTTTTGGACTGAAGGACATTTACTAGAGGTTTATGGTCTGTTTTCAGTATGACGGGTAAGCCCCAAATTAGGTTCCTGAAATGCTGAAGAATCCACCGCAGACCCAGAGCTTCTCTCTCAATGGTGGAATAGTTTAGTTCGGCTCCCCTCAGTACTCTCAATGCGAATGCGATCGTCACAATGTCCTTATCTTGTTGCTGTTCTAGGACACCACCCAGTCCGGTTTACTTGCATCTACAGATATGATGGTTTTAGCTTTACAATCGAACATTCCTAAGGCTGGGGCTTGGTTAATTTGAAATTTGATTTCTTCAAATTCGTTCTTGCATTCAGTGGACCATATGAATTTGGTTGCCTTCTTCAAGATGTTTCTCATGTTTTTGGTCTTATCAGCATAGTTGCTTATAAACTTGGAGTAGTATTCTGTCATCCCGAGGAAACTCCTTAATTGGTCTTTATTTTGAGGCTCGGCGATATTCATTATGGTGTCCATGAGTTTCCTCTTGGGGCTGATGCCGTTGGCGTCAATGGAATGGCCCAGGTATGAAACTCGGTCGCACTTTATGTTGCATTTCTCTAATTTGAGTGTGAGCCCACTTTTTTGAATGACCTGTAGGACACCCACAAGTTTTGCGTTGTGCTCTTCTTCTGTACTGGCTGATATGAGGATATCATCTCGGAAGCAGTGTATGCCATCTAGTCCTCCAAATAGATGTGACATGAGTCTCTGAAAGACTGCTGCGGCTGAAGCGAGTCCGAATGGCATTCTGTTAAACATGAATGCACCGAGAGGTGTGACAAAAGATGTTAGGTTCTTTGAGCTCTCTTCCAAAGCAATCTGGTGATAGGCTGAGGAGAGGTCCAGAGTTGTAAAGTATTTTGCAGGTTTCATGGTCGATAGGAGTTCAGATATATTGGGAAGTGGGTGTCTGTCAACCCATATGTTTTTGTTTAGGTCTCTCAAGTCGACGCACATTCTTATGGAATCGTCCGTTTTTTTTACTAAGACAATTGGGGCAAGCCATTCTGAATTTTCGATGGGCTGTATGATATTTTCATCGCAGAGGCGCTTAAGTTCTTTCTTCAACGCCTCTTTTGTTCCAAAGGGAATACTGCGGACTCGGTGGGCCACTGGGACAGCACCTCTTTTGAGGATTATTCTGTGTTGGAAACCTTTCAGGAGTCCAATCTTGTCGCAGAACACCTTGGGGAATTGTTTTGCTAAATTAGATTTGATGTCCATATCATTATTGAGCACACTCAGCACGGGGATTTCTTCTCCAGGGTGTATTCTTACTCGAAGAGCGGCTTGTTCTTCCCATCCCACAACGGAGGAGCCATCTTTGGCTACAAAGAGTTTGCAATATGTTTCTCTGTCATGGAACTTGAGGTTCACCCACACATATCCCATTATCTCGATGGGCGTTTTTCCATAACCGGTAGCTCTTACACAAGTGCTTCGCAGGTCATGTATCTTGCCAGAGAGTACACTCAAAAAGGTCTTGAGATCCACGATGGTGTAAGGGGAGCCAGTGTCTACCATTACAGGTAATGATATGCCGTTGATTTGCATTTTGACCCAGGGACCGTTGCTCTGTTGTTGGGATGTTACAGTGAGTATTTGTACCTTTTGTTGCATTGGACTGATAGATAACCTGTCATTGTGCTCTTGGTTGCTTTCGATTACTCTCACAGAGGACGGTCTGATGAAAGGTCACCTGGTGAGATTGCCATATCTGGTTGTCTTTCCCCGTGTGTTCTTGCAGACTTTGGCAAAGTGTCCAATCTGGCTGCACTTATAACACTCCACAGCGATGGCGGGGCATTCTTTGTCAGGATTTGCATGCTAGTACCATCCGCACCTCTTGCAGCGCGTTGGATTCTGGGAGTTGTATGGCCTCACTCTGCTTGAGCCAAATTTCGAACCCCTTGATGGCAGAGCCTTTCTTACTGCTGCTACTAGAGGCTCGTAAGGCTCGGACTCAGGGCTGACACATTTGATTTCCACACTGGTCATGTGGTCACGTCTTTCCCTCATGCATCGATCTCCCAATTCCATGCTCCTTGCTATCTCCGTGGCTTGGTCCAGGGTGGGATTTTTGGTTTGCCACAATTTTTGTTGGATGCGTGGATCAGCCACATTCAGCACCAATTGGTCTCTCAAATACTCATCACAGACACCTGTGAAACTGCAGGTTGACATAAGCTCCCTGAGGGACGCTATGTATGAATCAATAGACTCGCCTTTGAGCTGCTTTCTGGAAAAGAACCTGTATCTTTCCAGTACTACGTTGGTCTTGTTGCCAAAATGACTGGTGAGTTTGGCCAATGCTATGTCAAACTTGCGGTTGCCATCTCCTCCTATGTTGCCGGGTTCGGGAAGGGTCCTGAAAAGTCTCAGTGCTTCTGCCCCTATACAGTTCAAGAGGGTCGCCTCCTTGAGGTCATCATTGAATTTGCTGCCCCCAATGGCTCTGAGGTAGACGTGGAATCCATCGATCCATTGTTCCCATGGGCAGGTTGGGCTCCCAGGGCATGGAAGAAACTTGGTGGGAGGCGGAACGCCCTGCATGGTGGTGTGCCTGATTCTAGGTTGTAAGTGGTGAGGAATGGCGTTGAGTGGCACCAGTTGCTGTAGTGTAGGCAGAGGTATTCAGTACTGTTGGCAGTTAGCAAGGAGGCGCTGAGATACAGTCTTTATAGAATTGCTTGCATGGCAGGGTGGGACCCGATTCAGAGAATGCCCAGGTGTATCTGTACTGCAGAGTCTTTAGGCTTCAGTGTATGGATGGTCCTTAGTACAGATTGTGACCTCACAATGGGCTGGGAGCACAGGTTGGCTGGTTCAGGGAAGACCTGATGGAATGTTCAGTTGTGATGTCACAATGGACCAAGATAGTGAGTGATTAGTCCCGGAAAGTCAGAGTAGCCATTGAGAGAATGAAGACTGCTAATGCTGTGTGTGTGTTGCTGGGCAACAGCTAGCAGCTTTTGAAAATGATGCAGGGTTCTGCTCAGGGCAGCAGTGAGGGTTTTACACAAAAAAAATGCCAATAAAAGGAAAGCGTACGTTTCATTTTGTCCGTTTTACACATAAAATGCCAAATGAAAGGAAAGTGTAAGTTTCACTTCGTCCTCCCCCCTCCTCTGACCTGATAGATGGACAGCTCCTGCTGTCTCAAGCACTTTTGGAGTAGGGCAGGAGTGCAATGTGCGCCACTCTAAACTCCCAGCGGGGAGGAGCGGCACCCTTTACAGTGGAGAACTGAAAGGTGATGTCGAGGCCTCTCTTGGCTGTTCCTCTTGGCTGTCCACAGCTGACAGGCAGGCCGCTGCAGGCGCTGGCAGCAGAAGTCGGCGGCAGCGAAAAAAGGGGGGGGACTGCGCCCAATCAGGTGACCTAATATGCTCCCGGGGGCCTCGGGGTACAGTGCCTCGTCGCCATATGAAATAAAGAGGCACAAAGTATGGGGGAAGAGAAGAGCTTTATTTGAGGCCCCCTGGTAGCTGCAGTGGAAGCATCAACTGGCGAGGCACTCTCAAATGGAATCTACATGCACAAGGTTCTAAGGAGACCTGTGCATGTATTACCATAACACACAAGCACCTGTTTTGTCAGCAGCCTCATGGTGGTTCTAGCGCAAGCATATGTACAGGTTTTATCAGAAGCCCCATAGTGGTCCTAGTGCGAGCAGAGGCAAAGGTTTTATCAGAAGCCTCATAGTACTCCAAGTGCAAGCACAAGCAAAGGCTCTATCAGCAGTCTCATAGTGATTGCAGTGCAAGCATAGGCACAGGTTTTGCCAGCAGCCTTATAGTGGTGCTAGTGCAAGCATAGCCACAGGTTTTGTCAGCAGCCTCATACAAGTTCTAGTGCAATTACAGGCAAAGGTTTTGCCAGCAGCCTTATAGTGGTTTTAGTGCAAGCATAGGCACAGGTGTTGTAGGCAGCTTCATAATAGTTCTACTGCAAGCATAGGCAATGTTTTTATCAGACGCCTCATATTGGTTCTAGTGCAGGCACAAGCAACGGTTTTGTCAGCTGCCTCATGGTGTTTCTAGTGCAAGCATAAGTAGAGGTTTTATCAGAAGTCCCTTAGTGATTCTAGTGCAAGAATAGGCAAAGGTTTTATCAAACACATGTATGGGGTTGCTGTTGGTACTCTTGTTCAGGGGGGAATTGCCATAGCATTTCATTGCTGGACTGCCCATGTGGGTGGGATAAAGACTGATATGCAAATGGTTATTTCCCATCTGTGAAAGGTACAGTGAGCTAAAATGTGGCTGCAGACTCTCTAGTGGGTACTTTCCCATAGAACAGGTCAATGGGCCATGTTCGTTCTCGCAGCGGGGCGTTTATGGACTATTTTTTTACTATATTTTATGTAGTTAGAGATTGTTCAAGGCATGCCTACCAGATGAGTGGCAGCCAATGATGATGCTAATGTTTATCTGAATTATAGGTATATATGTTCCCTTAACCAATCCCTCCACCTAATAGGTTTTTACTGTTTGCCACATAGGATGATTTCATAACTGACGTACATCGAGGAATAAAGCCTTTTGTGTAATGGAAATGTGCTGACAGTGTGAGAGCTACAATTTGTTTGTTCGCCATGTTGCTCTACTTTATTGAGTCTGTCCAGTTTATATGTGAGTCTGTCCAGTTAATTGGGCCTGAGATCATTTATTTGCTACCGATTCAGCACTTTTCGAATGCTCCAGTTGCTACTGCACATTTTGGTAGTGGTCTGGATGGTTCAGTTCCAGACTCTCGAATTTGTGACATCTTCTCCCATTAGCCAGAAGATCACAGCGTTTCCTGTGGAGACCGTAAAAAGACATGTGCCTGAAAAGTGATGGTTGGCAGGTGCCTTTTTGAAGAAATTCCTGTCCGGTCCACACAGGCGCTCCACGGACTGAAGGTGAACTCGTCGATTGGGGAAGAGTCGATACTGAAGATGTAGAACTGAGCAACAGTTGTGAGGAGAACATTTACAGTGGCAAATAGAAGGGGAGGTATTGTTTTAAGAGAGAGAGATTGCCTCGATTTCTATTCTCAAGGACATAGAAGGTAACACATTACACTCCAAGTGGGGTATTTTTAGCAATTCCTAAGGCAAGGATGACATGAAGAATACATTACACATTACAAAATGAGGTAAAATAGAGATGAGATACCTTTACTAGAGAAAGTAAAGAAAGATGATCATAGAAATTATTGTGCACATTTGTTTGTGTTATGAATATGCCAGTGTAAAAATGTGATTTGTTTAACTAGAAACATAGAAAAATAGTAATAATCTAGCTGTTTATCAGACCTTAAGAACAAGTGATTGATGCCAATCTATAAATCAAAGGAGGATATCAGTTGAGGGAGGAAATAGAGCAAAATAAGGTTCTTGTGCTGTCAATTATAGCGAGAATTGATAGAATTATAATAAAAGAGTAAAGAGAATATTATTGCGAAGGCTTGGAAATTGCTTGAAGGAATTGTTTTTGGGTAATGGGCAGCAATTGATGGTGCTTGCCCGAATGGATTGTGGTAATATAATTAATTAAAGTAATAGAGAATAAAAGGTCTGGTTAGTATTGACATTTAGAAATTACTTGCCATCCTCTGTTACATTTGTGCAAATAAATTACTGAGGTACCCACTTAAGATAAGGAAATATCATGCTGAACGGGTAAGAGGCATGGCTGACAAAATGTTCATGCCTTGGTCTCAAGAGGGTTCCCTATCAAGAACAGTATTGCAACACTTGACAACATATTTACATGCTGTGTACACAGGGAAGAAGCTACAAAAAAGATTAGCTATTTTAGAGCTATGGAAAATGTATCGGAGCGAGAGAGTAAACCCACCAGAGAGGAAGCGGGTGCTTAATCAGCATGAGGGACAGGGTAAAGCGCCCTCCACCTCCACTCCTCTTCCTCCTTCTGAAGACAAGAGTACAGACACTGAGAAACAGGGATTCTATCCTTTAAAGGAGTTAAAAGCAGTGGCATAGTATAAAAATGTGATATATGCTCTCCCTCTTACAGTAGTGAAGATAGTGCAGAAGAACGTGAGACAAAAGAATGCATATTGTCCAGACATTGCAAAGGTTAGGAGCGCAACAAGAGAAGGGATACATTGATAGAGATAGAAGAAGAGACCAAGAAACAAAAAGGAGAGAAAGATAAATCCAGTGAAATAGCATTTGTACAGAATGAGTGAATGGGAAGACAAATATTACTTAAGTTAGATGGCAAGGGTATCGACAATGATAAAGAAAGAGAAGAAAGGAATGAATGGGAAAGAAAGGAAAAAGAATGAGAAAGGGCATACAAAGATGAGATGGAAAAAGAGAGGAAGTGAAAAGAGGAATGAAGAAGGTATGAAGAGCAGATAAAAGAGAGAGAAAAAAAGATGGGGAGAGAAAGAAACATGAGCAAATAGAAGTCCAGATATTGAATGAATGAAGGTTGTAAAGTAGGCGAGATTAAGAAGAGAAGAGGGAGATGCGAAGATGGGAAGAGGAAGAACACAAGGAAATGAGAAGAAGTAGAGGACAAAGGGAGAACAAAATAGATCACATTGTTAATAGATGTGTTATACCAGTTGAAGAATGAGAAAGATGGGAAGAAGAGAGAAGGTCGCAACAGCCCTGCAGGGAGCTGCACAACATACCTAGAGCACCGACGTGGGCTGATGAGCATGAGGCAGAAGGCATATGGGAAATGATTGGTGAACTATAAAGACAGATGAGGAAAAATGATGGTTATGAGCCAGAGGGAGAATCGAAGGATCTCCACCGACAGAAACAAGCAATAGATCGGATAATGTAACAATGGACAAGCATTGAATGCTGTCCCTAGGTAGACTAGATCTTGATGATGAGGAAAGGGATAACAGCCATACCAGTTGGGGTACAATGATGTTAGACGAAGAGAGGGAGTAAAATGAGAGAGGGCGAGAAGAGGGCGCGTGTGGCTCTTCGATAGAACCAGATGCAGGAACAGGAGTAAAGTGGTCTGATTTAGGAGAACCAGAAACAAAAACACCAGAACCTATATCATATCCTGACCAACCACAAGGACGATTGCATAGAGTAGGGGAAAAGTCCCCAACTTGTTTAAGTAGATTGAGGTAATTGCAAGGTTGAAGAAAAAAGGGCAAAACTAGCCCCACCTTGAAGACATGGAGCCTAGGTAGATATAATTGTAGAACAGGATTCACACAATTCCTGTTATTAGAGAAAGGGGGAGGACGACCACAATATATACCGTGGCTGCAGATGGATAATGATAATGTAAAATACAAGTTACATAGTTTGACTGCAGGAGCGGGTACATGGATTTATGAATTAGAACGAATGACAGTGAGAATGACATTAGCAGTGGGTGACATAAAAGTACTACTAGCAGCTATCCTAGGGGAGAGAGCTGACGACTTTTGGAGAGAAGCGGGATATACGCGTGTGACAGCACAAAAAAGACACACAATTTATTTATGTGTTTATTTATTTATTTAACATTTGTAGAGCATGCCAAACCCGTAGGTATCAGGGCACTGGAGAGCAGGTAATACACATTACATGAGTTACCACAGGCAACAATAGAAAACGTAGGTTTGGCATATATCATATTAAACATATTTACAGACACATTGTTACCATAGGTATAACAATCAGTAATTTACAAATGAAGTAGAGCAGATGAATTTATAGAGGCATATTGTATAGGGATAATACTGTAAGCATTGAAGTAAAGAAGGCTACACATTGGATGGGAAGAACCAGACCTTAAGTTTTCTATGGAATGAGGTGTGGGAAGGGTCAGCTCTAATGTCTAGAGGTAGGGCGTTCCATCCTTTGACTGGCACAACTGAGTAGCTACGTCCCCCAGCCTTAGTTCTTTTGTATTTCGGAACAGAGAGAAGGAAGGCTAAAGCAGAGCATGTGGGCTTGGTGGTTTGGGTTGGAGTGAGCAGGTTGGTAAGATATTTAGGAGCTATGTTAGTGAGGCATTTGTGGGTGATTGCCATTGTTTTTAATTTTATCCAGTCCTGAACTGGTAGCCAGCGTACTTTGCATCTGAATTCAGAGATATGTTCTCTTCTTGGTATGTTTAGTGCTGCCAGTAAGGTGTTGTTTTTAGTAACCTGTAGTTTTTTAATGATTTTTTGACAATGTTACGCCATATAATAATTGTAGAGCAGACGTATGGAGGGCACTTAGAGTACAGTATCCTGATACATGGGCAGGATCATGACACGGAAAATGGGAGAGAAAGAAGAACCTGTTGCTTATATTCTTAAGATTTAAGAATGTTTGCGTCTTGAGATGAGAGAACCATGGCATAAAACAGTAGCATTATTTTATCATATTTTATGTCAGAGACTGCCTGAGCCAGTGCAAAGGCAGATGAAAAAACAAGTAGGGATGGAAGCGATACCATGGCCAGAAATACAGGCGGAGTCTGCTGCAGAGTTTTTTTGTCTGCAAGAGAGGAGGTTATCTTGTTTGTTGCTGCTGCTACTCTAATTTTTTGGACCAGTCCACTTTCTACTGCTAGCACCTACAGCCTAAAAACCCCAGAACACTGCGGAGCGGCCGCAGAGTCTGCTGCAGAGTCTTTTTTTCTGCAAGAGAGGAGGTTCTCTTGTTTGTTGCTGCTGTTACTCTAATTTTTTGGACCAGTCCACTTTCTACTGCTACCACCTACAGCCTAAAAACCCCAGAACACCGCAGAGCGGCCGCGGAGTCTGCTGCAGAGTCTTTTTGTCTTTATGCTCTGAGGGCTCCGCGGCCCGCGGTGCATCGATGCAGATATTATTGAACAATACTCTGTCAAGCTTAAGCTACTGTAGTTCTTATCTCTACCCCTGCACGCGACTTGCTAACTGTCAGCTCGCATAGCCAGTACTCACTCCCTTGCCTACCTCCCCCTCCCCCTCCCTCTCCCGCTCCCCGCCGCCCCCCCCACTGAGACGCCAGCACTCCTCACCTAATCCTTCACGTCTGGCATCCAGAGGACACCGAGTGCCTGCCTCTGCACTGTTTCTAGTTGTCCCACAGTGCAACCATCCGCCCAGCGGACCCGTACCTGATTTTAGCGACCTCTTGGTCCAACACAAACCAGCACTTCCTGAACACAACCCACACTCACCCTCCCCCGCATGGGCTGAGGCGGACTCCAGAAATTCTCAGCAATGTCCCACCTCCCCCTCCCCCGAAGTACACCACCCCTGCCGTACCGGCAGTAGCGGTCCTTAGTGTGACCGCTTCTCAGCACCGCTTCGATCACCCCTTCTCACCTCATACTCCACGCCTGCCTCTCTCCCGAGACCCCGAGACCTTCAGGACTGCCCACGACCACGTCCTCGGCGGCGGGCTGGGTGCGGGCTCCCCACGACGAGCTCCTCTCTCCATCTGGTGCCCCGCGCGGACTCGATCCCTCGCAGAGGCGGAGCCTGGCCACGCGACCTCACCAGCACGAGTCGGCCTGGGTCCTGCTTGGCACAGCGGCACCTCGATCCACTGGGGTGCCCATCATCACCGCGGTACTGCCTGCACCTCGAGGGGCTCTCTACGTGGACTGTCTGCGCCTGGACTCGGCACTCGGTGCTCCCTGCACGGTCCTGTGTACGCTTGGGCGCCACCTAGAGGCGTGGACTCCACATCTAACGTGAGCGAAAACTAGGCAGAGAATTCTTGATCTGCTGCGAAAACACCACCGAAAGACCAGCCACGAATCAGCCTACCCGAAAGACCAGCCACGAATCAGCCTACTCAACCTTCCGCATCATTACCACCATAAGATTCCCAGCGACCTCCTCCCCTAGGAAAATACCATATTTTATCTTCCGGACCACACGCCTGTGCTCTGTGTCTTAATCACCTAAAAAAACAATATCTGACTTCACAAAAAGTCCATCTCTTTGATTCGCCCCTCCTATACCTAAAATCAACCATTGCTTCATCTCTCACGCGAGTTTGCGGAACCTACTGCTTAATCAATCACTAACGAACTGTTCACTGTGCGTCCACCCTGAAACGACTCGCTCTATAGAAAAGCTTGGATCTCGGAGTCTAACCAACTTGCCACGCACCGATTACCCCTGCTAGGAGACCGAAAGGGCCTGTCCCTTGGATCCTAACAGAGCTCCTACAACACCCCTCATTCAGGACCCTGGCAAAGTCTGCCACCTGGATTACATTCCCGGACCCTGCTGTGCAATCAATTACCAACGAACGGACCACTGTGCTTGCAGCCGAAAAGGGCTTGCTCCACAGAACAACTTGGACCACGTAGCTCTACCAACTTGTCCCGCACTGACTATCTCTGCTAGGAGACCGAAAGGGTCCGTCCCTTGGATCTTAGCAGAGCTTCTATAACATCTTCCGCTCAGGAACCTGATAGAGCTCCCCCCTTGGATCCTGCACCCTTCACCTGCAACATCGCAGCTTCTACTCTGCTAAGAGACCGAAAGGGCCGTCCCTTGGATCTTGGATCTTGGCAGAGTTGTGACAGCACTCCTTCCTCCTAAACCGGAAAGGCTACCCCCCTGGATCCTGTAACCTACAGCTACAACATCGCACTCTCTACACTGTTAGGAGACCGAAAGAGTTCGACCCTTGGATCCTAACATAGACATAACTATTCTCTCAGCACAGCCTGTGCGACATCTCGATGAAAATAACTGAAAGTGCATACCACTCGGATTCTGTATCATAACATCAACACGGCTCCTTCCAACTGATCAGGAGATCACTAGGAGTTTGTACAGCATCATCAATAGACCTACCACGACTGGCAAACATCGAAAGAGCCTGCTCTTCGGATACTAACAGCGGCTACGCCTTGGACCCCACCACAGGTCCTTCAACAACCTAAAGTAAAATGTCGACTACTCGACCAAAACAGCAACCCGCTGTGCGCCCCAAAATGAGGCTAAGAACAAAACTTAACACAGCGGCCCTATCTGCTTTAGATTCCTCGCAACTAACCCTTGAACAATCACTTTCGAGAGCCCACCCCAACTCTGACTTGAATCAACAGCAACAGCATGTGGTTCCGGCCACTGACCATGTCCTCAATACAGATGATCGTTCAAATCCAGAACTCAATCGACACTTGAACGAGCAAACAGAGCTATTGAACCAGACTAATATACAAGCCCAAACCCATACCACCAACATCTCACCTGAACATTACGAAAGCCAAGCTACCAATATCCACACTGATCTCGAACTACCACCAGCTGATCAAAGAAGTCTTCCTACCCAGTCACTCACCGATGCCCAACCAACAGATGTCATGTCAACCAACGAAACGACATCGAACACGAAGAAATAGTTTCACCGACGCCCCGAAACCGACAATCTCTTCACCAGCAAAACACTATTGAATACGTAGAAAAGAGAAAAACGAAACCCATTACCTCTGAGCCTCCGAATAAACCTATCATAAAAACGGACTGTAACAAGAAAGATCCGACCCCACAAGAACAACTCGTACCACTACTAGGAGCCACTCCGGCCCCGAACCCTGACTTTCCAACAACAGATGATACAGAAAACCCAGAGGCCAACTTTTTCGCTGGCACACATCAAGGACCCTCTGCTTCATTTTCTGAATCACATAAACAGGAGAATGCAACTCCTACAACCATCAAACTAACAAAGGAATATCACACTCATACATCCAAGACTGAGTCTGCTACCCACGAAGAACCACGTGCAATCATGAAAGATCTTAACAACCAGGAACTTACCAAACCACATTCAGATCAATCAAGACCTACCACCACCTTACAAAAACCATCATCCAGTATAACTCAACAAACAAAGAAAGAAAAAGCACGACTAGCCAAACTTGCTTGACTCCACACACATAATTCTATATAACTCGCCCAAATTCCAAAAAACAATGCCAACCAAACTATAACTAAGGCAAGAAGACTCTCAATGGACATCACAGAAATTGAATCAATTATGCTAAGTCTCGACAAACAAAAAGAAATATTTGGCAACACAACAGGAAACCAACTGCATTTCACCTCAACCCCATGTATGACACAAGGAACTGGTCAAAGACTCATCAAAGGAGAAATTGAAACAAACCCATCAATAAACCAACCAATTCCTACTCAATTCAACTACGACACAGACGAATCCTACAACACGCCTGATCTTATGAACAAGAAGCAGCCTACTCCCCAACTGAGTGCACCGGAAACCAACAATACTAACACGACACACAATAACCATGACCACGAGGACCACACTAATCCTAGGATTCCGACTACTATGCTGGATTTACAAAACATGCTTATTGCAGTGCTGTCCCAGTCAATGATCCCCTTTATGAACCTACATGAATCCATGAACGACAACATCAAAGATCAAGCAACTCTACTAGCACTAATACACTCTAAGCAGATCTACATAGAGAACTTCATAACCACAATTGAATCCCGTTTGAACCTGGAAGCAGAACAATCCACCCGTTGGCAACAACGCCTGTCAGAAATAGCAAGAAGTGATCGCCAAGAAAAAAACAACCTAAACACAGAAGTACTAGCTCTCCTCAAAGCACACCATCAACACCAAACAGCGCAGCAAATAACCATAACAAACGAGCAAGCTATATTAGCTCCCTCTGCTACTGTTACCTCCTCTCAGCAAAGTGGCGGAGATCGAATCACTGCCGTAACCCAGACACAACGAAAGATGGAACAAGTGATAAGTCAACAACCAGACACCCAGGATTCCAACCATTCAACTAGAAATACCACAGAGCAATATCAGATCTTCTCTAAGGATAAAAAAGCAACTGCCGGCAAACCAACACAACCAAAATGCAACAAAAAACGAGAAACAGGCTCAAGAGCCTTCTTGAGAACACTGAAGATGACGGACCAAACACCTACATTGCCAAAAGAGAAGACGACAAACCCACTTAAGCCATTAATAGCAGAGAAGACACGCTGCCCTCACACAACGGATTCCAATAACCAAAACTAGAAATTACATAATGGAGCCCTACAGACCTACGCCCCGAAAGAGCCACCGTCTGAATATCCCACCCAAGATGAAGACCTCCTCAATCTCTCAACCCATGAAGATCACTCAACAGATGCTGCACCACCTTCCAGCCTACCCACAGTGCCTTCAAGCTTCATAATAATAGATGAGTATACTCCTAATCATGAACCACAACCATTGGACATGTATGAAGAAATTTCTGATGACTCACTACAAGACACCTCAGATATAGCTTACACACCTGACTCATTCGCCTCATCAGCATCAGAATCATACGATCAAATTTCAAATGATTCTTTCAACTCACGAGCATCCAGCAACACTGATTGCACACTTCCAACATTTGTCAATCCGTTACACCAAAATCAAATCTACGAAATCCACAATGAAAGCCAAAACAATAGATCTGAACCACTAATACTCAATAGAACTAATATTCTGCGCCTCTTTGGAGCGATTCTGCAACTGCAAAAAATAACAACAAAAAAAATAAATCTAATCACTTTCAAAGATGACAAACATCTAGATAAGATCATTGCTGAACTCTCCGAACCAAATGACCAGGAACTGATTCTATCAAAGCGTGCCCAGCTCCACAAACTTGGTTTTAACTGCTGGGCATCTAGATCAACAAGGAAATATCAACCAAGGACGAAGATGACCAAACACACCCATGACTACACAAGAATTGCTGCTACTTGGACTCATGCCCAACAATCGGAAGAATGGGACAGAACAGATCGACCATTCAAAAGAATCTATGACTTTGAAACCTCAATCACAGAAACTGTTTCCTCAAGAATTTCACTTAACTCCCAATCATAACAATCATTAAAACCAGAGCTCAAATAGTCACTCTGCTCATGGAACACTAGAGGAAATTTGCACTTGTTTACCCATCCCTCATCTGACTTAGAAAACTATCAAATCATATGCCTACAAGAGCTTTGGATCAGCGAAACACCAGCATGCAATGGATTTCTCACATTTCTCAACCCAGCAATAGTCAAAAAACAAGGAAGACCAGCATCCAGATTACTCACTCTAATCATAATAAACCCTCACTGGGCAGTACTAACCAGCGAAAACATCAATCCCTGGATTCAACTCACAATAATAAAGACGACAGAGACTCACCAGACAAAAAAACTCGATGAAACAAGAATTGCAATACTAAACCTCTACTGGAACCCCGCAGCTATAACAACTGAAGCATTCATTGACGGAGTGTTTATCACAATTGACAAATTAGCTGGAATACACTACCATCTAGAAATAACACTCTGTGGGGACCTTAACATCAACTTATTCACACAGAACGGTACTCCCCGAACTCAAACTCAACTCTCATCAAAAGCAACTGATGGATGAATGAAATTTTCACCCGGGATCTCATCCTCTTAAACCATGCAAGAGACAACTCCACTCTGTACATGCCAACATGGGCCAGAGGATCCTCATCTGCAATCATTGACTATATATTTCTATCACAAACCTTGCATGAATCGGTCAAGTCAGCACAAACATTAATTTCAGACAAAAGTGACCACAATAAACTAACAGTCCACTCACACCCCATCGTCAAGCAAGATTCAACTCCAGAAGTCTGTGCACTAGAACTTGATGGAACATCTTCAAGGCTTCGCATTCCACAAGCACCGATAGTCCATCTACCGACGAAATTTTGCGCCTCAAATAAGACAGACATCGAAAAATTAAACTATGAGTGGATTCTTCTTCCTTTCCAACAAACAGTTAAAAACCGCCTACATAAAATCCACCTCCACGCATACAACCAGGAAATAGCCGAAAAGAAAAAATCTCTGGCAAAATCGGTAGGACAGTTGAAGAAAACAAAATCCACAGAAAACACTCTACAGATCTCAAAACTGAAACAATGATACAACAACTGGAACAAATCTCAACAGAAAATGTGTCTCCAAACGGACGCAGAAACTATAATGAAGACATATAACTCAAACAACACAAGAGAGCTTTGGAATCTCCTGAACGATAACTCTCAAAAACAGCACAAACTAACGGCTAACGTGCCGCAACAAACGTGGATTACACATTTTTCAAACATCTATGCAGCTCGACCATTCCAACTCGAAAAAGAAACAAACAATGTGAAAACGAAGTGGACAGTAAACGTCACATACGACGACTTCATCTCTATGATTCAAAACCTAAACACAGGGACTTTCAAATGCCGTACTCAAGCAAAACCCTCCAGCATGGACAAACTTTATGTGCCAGATAATATCGATCATCAATACACTGAATCAAATCCCAGCCTCTTGGAGATCAGCTACAATTGTTCCTATTCACAAACAAGGACCGCGCGACCAACCGCAGAATTTAAGTCCAATTGCCTTGCTAGATCCGCTTGGAAAACTCTTTGCAACAACATTATTGAAACAATTAACCTCTTGGGCAACAAACAATGGCCGATTCTCAACACGGCAAACAGGTTTCACTGCCAACGTCGGAACCAATATCAATCTAACACTACTGCACGTAATAAAGCATGAAGCCATCAACACCAAGACCACCGTATATGCTGCATTCATCGACCTAAAAATGGCCTTCGATGCCATATCACGGAATAAGCTATGGGTGAAACTCAAAACTTGGAATTGCCTTCCGAACATTCTGGAACCCATAATCCTACTCTACTCCGAAACTTCAATAAAAGTGAGACTTACAAAACAAGGTGCAACCACTAAACCAATCACCACCTCAAACGGTCTAAAGCAAGGATGCCCTTTAGCAGCAACCCTCTACAATCTTTTCACATCAGACATCGAACAGTATCTGATCAGCACTCAAACCAATCCGCCAAAGATAAATTCAACACCTGTTCCTGCTATGGCATACGCCGATGACATTGTTTTTCTCGACAAAACCCCTTCTGGATTACAAGCTGCCTTAACATCACTGAGCAACTATATGAACATCAACGAGCTAACAATTAACATCTCAAAAACAAAGACTATGACCCTAACTAAACCACAATCAACTGAAAGACGTAAAGCAACATTCAACATCAACGGAATACGATTAGAAAATGAAACAACATTCAAATACCTGGGCATCCTAATCAACCAATCCAAGAGTGAACAACAATGGCTAGACAAAGCAGAACAAAAGGCCCAATCACTGGCACGCCAAGGGTGCATAATCCACAGAAAATATGGAAAATTTTCATTCAGACCCATCATTGCCTATTACAGACAAAAATGTATTCCGATAATAACCTACGGAACAGAAGCAATGATGAACACCGAAAAAATAAACTGGACGAAATTTGAGTCAACCTTTTGGCGCAAGATTCTTCACCTGCCACACTCGTATCCTATGCCGAGAATACGATACGAACTCGCAACCCAATCAATTGGATCAATTGTATGCTGGAAAAGATTAGACATCTATCGAAAAATACTATCTGATGAGAAAACTCCTGCAATCCAAATTTTGAAAACTCAAACAAATACCACACAGTGTTAGAAAAATGGAAAAAATCAATCACCAAAGAAATGGAAACGGAAGAGATTTCACAGGAACTCCTAATCATGCGTCCTCAATATGCCAAAATCAGACTTTTACAGAATGACTGGATCAAAACCATCCAAAGGAAAAATACCTACAAACAGACCCTCCAATGTAACCAAGACAACAGGAAGATCCACGAACCACCAGCGTACCTTCTACTATTCCCAGACCAAACCATCAGGACAACATTTCTTAGAATCCGTCTGAACATCTTACCAACGAAATCGCATCTGGCATTAACACAACAGATTCACAGATCACAGAATTATTGCCGATTCTGCAAAGTTGAAACAACGCCAGAAACCATATTCCACTTGGTTATGGAATGTCACTCCCTCGCACAACGGAAACAATGTGGCTCCTATTTTGACCTCCCATCGCAACAAATGGATACAGAAGAAAGATGGGCTGCCATACTCAGTGGAAAAAATAACAAATACATATACACAATCTCCTTGTTTCTGTCCAGCATTCTTGAACTCAACGGACGAAATGCCTGAACCATGTTCAAAGATTCTTTGACTTTCTTTTTTTTTTGTTTTTTTGTTTTCCTCCCTCCTTTTGTAGATAGTTACAAGAGAAGAATAAGAAAAAAGCCTAGAATAGGAAGCTTGAGGAAGCAAAGTTAGTTCAGAAAAGATTGTTAACATTTGCATAGAAGGAGATGTACTGACGAGCGGTTAAAGAGTGGTTACACAAGAGTTACAGCATACACAGCCAATCAATGTAGGGGTAGGGTACCTCATAGATCAGGGCGGGTACCATTTTTGGCCATGTGATAGGGCAAATGGACCCAGAGGACAAGGAGACAGATTTCAAACCCCTCAAAGGAAAGTCAGATTTAATGGAGGACAAACACAACAATGCTGGAATTATGGGAGAATGTGACACACGACCCGTGCATGTAGAAGTTGAGGGAGCATGCAGCAGAACTGGCAAGCTCCATGAGGGGGGCTGGCTATGTTCCACAGAACAGTACAGAACCACCAGAGTATTATATTCAAGATCACACGCAGTATCAGACACGTGCAGCGCAAATAAAGCAAATGCAGCAAGTTCCTCTGCCATCACAGTCACCATAAGGGCAACCACAGCAAGCGCCTATGCAAACACAACAAGTACAGACCCAACAGTACACTCTGACACAACAGGAAATGATACGACTATGAAATGCGAATACAGGAGCCCCACAAACACTTACACCCAGGATAGGGAGTCTGACAGTAGGGGGAGGAAACTTTTATATGGGTACAGGGATGCATTTATATCCACAATAGGAATGCCCACAGACCGACCTGATGTGCTCAGTACTATCAGTGACACCAGACCCCCAAGAGGACCAATGGTCAGGGTAAAAGTAGGAGGCAAGACATTTCTTGTGGACATGGGAGCAACTAGTTCCTTTGTTCGAGATGGGAGGTATGCAATGTCTGACATTGCCATGAATGAGCAGGGTTTCTCTGGGGTTATGAGTTTAATTTCTTTTACTGACAAATTACTAATTTCAATAGGAGAACATGTTGTGCCTATTTCACTATTGTATTCCCGAAGGACAACAGTTAACATATTAGGATATAACTTAATGACAAAACTTAACATGACACTGGCCCTCATTACGACTCTGGCGTTAAACAATGGCGCTAATAGCACCATGGTCAACACTGGTAACTTACCGATTCCGCCAATGGCAAAAGGGGAATTACCACCCCATTCCAAGGTTGGTGGGGCGGTAATTCCCCATTTACCATTGGCCCTTCCCCATTCCCATTTTTGCCCCATAGGGCTCAATGGGACTGGGGAAGGCGGTAATTACGGTACCGCAAATTGCTGTACTGTAATTACCTCGAAAGTCCCTTTGCGGGTCCCTACTTAACGGCTGTTCCAAACCAGCCGTTAAGGTCGGGAGCCACAAAGGGACCTCGTAATCAGGCATTAAGGGTTTAACGGCGCCGACACCTTTTACGGTGCCGTTAACCCCTTAACGCCAGGGTAGTTATGAGGGCCACTATCTTTTACTGACAAAGGAATAATATATTCCACTCCAGGGATACAATACATGAATGTAAGAGAGGTTATATTAGCATTTACAGGCCAGCAAACATTACAAGGCGTTGCTTTAAACTTAGAATATTTTTTATTGTATCGAGTACATTTTTGTTGACATGGCTTCCTAGATTGACAGATACATTGCTGAGGAAACCGGACACATTGTTTTTTAGGACAGAAATACCTATGGATGACGAGGAAGGGCAGGTTATTCGCACAGAACTAGAGGCAGCAGAGGTAAGAGAGGAAAGGGTGGTTTTTCATGGGATGGATAATGGAGGAAGTGCATGGAGAACAGTAATAGCACTTCCTGAAGGATATAGACTAAGAGACTTGACAGATGAGGAGTTGTTCAGAGATGATTATTCAGATGATGAAGTAGTATTTGGTATACGACTTACCTATTGGATAAATGTTAAGAATAGGGAAATATCACAGAGAATGGCATTGGTAAAAAAGAAAACATAATTCTTCCAAGAATATTTAGAAAAGATGCCTAGCATTCTATGGACCAGTAGTCTGTATGACGTAGGTCCATTAAGTGGAGCAGGAGCAGTTAAAAGGAAGCTTAAGCCAGGAGCAATTTTAACACAAGCAAAACAGTATCCCATGTCCAGAGACGTAGATGAAGGTATATTTGAAACCATTTCTGATTTACTACAGCAGGGAATACTAGTACCATCATATTCCACATGCAACATGGCTGTAAACCAGCAAAGAAATCAATGGTGGTGGGGGGGTCGTGGAGATTTATTCAGGACCTACACCCCCTAAACAATATTGTCAAAGCAGAGTTTCCTCTAATTTCAAATCCAGCTACGATATTATGTAACATTCCAGCTAAAGCAACATATTTAACAGCAGTGGATTTTTAAAAGAAAACGTTCTTTTCAATTCCCCTTCATGAAGACAGCCAAGATTTAACTTCCTTTTCACATAGAAAGTATCAGTGGAAACATAGAAGATTACCACAGTGGTACTGTGAGTCCCCCTCAATCTTTAATAGAGTTCTTCAGATGGACCTGGGTAATATACAACTTGAGAGCACAATATGCCAGTAAGTAGATGAAATATTAGTGAGCAGTGAACAGAGGAAAAATGCAGAGATCATTCAGTTCAGTTAATGATAGTACTGGCAGAAAAAGTATATACAGTGGACAAAGAGAAACTACAGTATTGCCAGGAAAAGTTACTGTACATGGGACAGCTAATTTCCGAAGAGGGTAGAAAAGTAACACCTGAGAGAGCTGTTGCAATCATGAAAAATCTAAGACCTAAGACAGTGAGGGAAATGCAGCAATGTTTAGGCCTATGTAATTATTCTAGGGCCTTTTTTTTTATAACAGTACATATATTAGATCACTTTTGAAAGGACTTAAAGAAGCTCAAATAGGTAAAAGTGAGATAACATAGGCAGATGAGATGACAGAAGGATTTGAAGAATTGAAAAGAGTGATATGTACAGCCCCTGTGTTAGGGATTCCAGATTATAAAGAGGAATTTCATTTATTCTCGTATTAGAATGGAGTGGAAGCCACATACGATGAAGCAAAAAGAACAGCATATTTGCCTAATATTTCTAATTTCGAAGTAGAAAGTATTAAGCAAATGTCAAAACGTTGCATGATGGTGAAAGAAGGCTTTAATATGTTATCCATTGAACAGTTAATTGAGCTGCAAGGTTGAGCCCCACAGGAAGAAAAGGATTTATGGAAAAGACAGGGGTGTTCTTTATCCCCCATAGAAGCTATATGAAGACAAGGTAGAACTGGAAAGCCAGTTATGACTCTAGCACTATGTAGAGTTGCACTGGATAACCTTCACTATCCTGCGCATACAACCATAGAGAATCTTGCTGTCATGATCGGAGAAGACTGGTTTTCTCAAAATCTGTTTGATCACGTTGCACAGTTTATTTTAAATTGTATTGTCTGCCAGAAATTCACAGCAGGGCATACCTTGCAAACAGTGAAAGGAGCAATACTAGAGCAATACCCAGCCCTAATGGTCCTTTTCAACATCTGCATATAGATCATGTGGACATGTTGCAAACATGCAATGGTTACGGATACATGCTAGTAGTAGTCTGTCCTTTTTCCCGATGGATTGAGGCAGGTCCATGCATGCACTCCCGATTCCACATGTGCTGCTAAGTTTCCCGTGCGTGAGGTGTTTCCTAGATGGGGTGTATGCGAAGTCCTGCAGTCTGATAATGGGAAGCAGTTTGTAAATGAGATGTTTGAACAAATTACTCTTTTATTAGGCATACAGCATATGTTTTCATCTGCTTATCATTCACAAGCGAATGATATTTGTGAGCATTTAAGCTGACTCCATAAAGAAAGGATAGCTAAGATGACCTTGAAGAAGGGATCGATATATTCCCTGCTCCTTGTCCTATTCGCATTGAGGAACCAACCTGGCTCAGATTACCACCTGACTCCTCATGAGTTGGTGACTGTACACCGCATGAGAGTGACCTTTGCTCCTCCCACTCGAATAGAAACTGATGCCCATAGAGTAGCAAAAACATTAGGGGATGAGATGCATGATTATTTGCCAAATATGACCGCTATTATTTCTTTTATTTCCCAAAAGATCAAAAATTGGAGGGAAGGGTCGAAGAAGATTGAAGAAGACAGCCAAATGTCAGTTTTGTTCGCACTTGGAATAAGCCCCCTTTGAAGTATCATACCTAGTAGAGGGGGGCAGCCCCAGTGCTGAGAAGATCCAAGGAAGACAAGCTTGGCTACTTCGGATTGAGGTAAAACCCTATACAGGAGAGACCCTTACCCTCAGGCACCCCTTGACAGTGAATCAAGAGAAGAAGTTCCACAAATGCAGGCTAGATCAGCTACCAAGAGCCAACGAGAATCATCAAAATAAAGAAATTCAAAATCTCGATTATTCCCAAGTTTAAAGGGAAATATGCAAATATTTCAGTGTTTGCACATCTATTCCTGATAGGTTAAAGAGACAATGGGCCTCATTACGACCCTGCTCTTCCGGTAACAACAGTGCCCGTAGGCTTACCGGCAGTGTTGTTACCGCACCAGCAGAGTACAAGTTTGCGGGCCAAATGCCCTCCCGCCCGCCAGGTCTGACCTGGCGGGTGGAACGGCACCCGCTCGCAGACTTTGACGGTAGCACCAGCACCGTTGTGAATAGTGCCGGTGCTACCGTCCTCCCCATTCCTATTGAGTCCTAGGGGACTCTAATTGGAATGGGGAGTTACATTTTCCGGCGCCTGGCTTCAAGGATCACCAGGCTGGTGAATCCCCAAAGCCAGGAGAAGGAAAAAAAAAACTCTGGCAGCAGCCTGTCGTTTTTAACAGCACGGCTACCGCCGCAGTTATAATGAGGGCAATGTTTTAAAAAACAAGAAGAGGACACAACATGTTATGCTGCCTATAACGTTGCACACATTTCTGTATGCTGTTTTTGCTTATATATCTCAATCCTATCCAGCTCAACTGAGTCTAAAGATCGATATTGTCACCTTTTTGGGAAATCCTAACACAGCCCCCATTATTCATAGTATCATCATTGCATAATATTACAATTTCTGTTATGAAAGTGTGTGATTATTATAAAGAATGACAAGAATTATACATTGATAAAAGAGAATGGGAATGTTCATGTTTGGAAAAAACACATTGCTAGTTAGTAAGAAGACCTATTAATACACAAAATACAGTAAGAGCTATGAATTTTGTTTTATAATATAGATGGAGTATTTAACAATGAGACAGTTGTTTCTATCCATAACAAAAGCACAAGTGATATTTTCCCTGACATTTCCAAGCAAATTATCGGCCTTAAGAGGGATGAAAGAGAATATTATCAGGATATAAATACATAGCTTGATAACTCATCCCATTTAAAGAATAATATGTGGTATCAGCACATGAAGGAAGTGGGGACATGTAGGAAGTGGGGAGAAGACAATCAGATGACGGCTGCTATGTATGTTCTCTAATCCCTTATGCCAAGGGTGCACAATTTACAGCCCACGAGCCAAATGCGGCCCTTCACATCGTGATTTATGGCCCTCCAGGCCAGAGGAGTTCAAGAAGAAGTTGCAGCGGTTTGTGCAAACACAGCTACACAGAAATATGAGGCTGACACATTCATTCTCATTTGTTTCTATACATCTAAGAGAATACAATTACCAATCCAAGTAAAACAAAAACATTGAAGGCATTGTTTATTTTATACAATGAAAAAGCAATTAGGCCTTGCATTTTACACAAAAGTTTAGTTGGAAGTGTGTGCCAACGTGGCTTATTTAAATTGCAGTGGCTTTTTTAAACGTTTGAAAGTATTTTCTTCAAATGATTGTATTTTATTTTTGGTATTGTAGGTATGATACAGCATGGCACATAGTTCACATGAAACATGGTATTGGATAAGTGAAACTACAATGTCATTATTTTTAAAGCCTCCCAAAATAAAACACAATCACAGTTAGGCAGAGTACACCTGATGTTTGGGCGTTATTTTGTCAGCATCTTTTTTTTTAACCATAGGCCTTACGTACTTTCCTCTACCAAACATTAGTTTATATTTTGATTGTGTTCTTATGAAATATTACATGATTTTCTCCAAGAAAAAAAAGAAATGGAGCAGTATAGTCAATAAGTACATTTCAGAATGCGCCTTTTCTTCGTTTCATTTTTAAATTTTTGTAGCGCAAAAAGCCTGCACTATCATTAGTCCGGCTCACCGATGAAGGCTTGCAGACTGAGCACAGCCAGAACATTTATAGCAAGAGAAATAACTAGACACGGTGCAAAGTGTCTCAGTCATCTAGCCACATAAATAACAAGAAGACAATTTGAAGGACGATTGGCAACTTTACAATGAATGTCAAAGAGAATGTTCCCATATGAAGATGCTTACATACAAACTCAGAAGCTGAAAACAGAACCGAGTAGAAGAGCAGAATGCTCCTGTACTTATTCAGTGGTCTGACTGCATGACAGATGAGTATTGTTGAACAAAAGAGACTTGATTGTGCAGACACATGGGAAACACCAGGATTGTCATGATGCTGGGGGAGACCTCAGCCATTGGTATATGGACGAGTAGCCTACAGTGCAGGATGGGAAGAAGGAATATTAGGATGCAGTGCACACTTATTGATGACAGCATCAGTGAAGATAGTACTCATAGAGATGATGAATGCATTAAGGAGTGGGCCAAGTGCTCAAAATTATTAACATGGTTTGAAAATGAAGCAGGACCTGTATCCATACTGCCGATGAAGAATACAACACAGTGTTTCAGAACCAGTGGTCTGACCAAAGCTGGAGAAAATAAAGGATGCAAGCTAATAATTGATGTGCCTGGAATGAAAGGAGGAACTGCCATGCTAATGGACCACTATTGGGCCTTTGGATCCAATGCTTATATGAAGCTACCTAAAAATTGGGGAGGAATATGTTCTATAGTGATAAGACACATTCCTGCATTGTGATCTCCATATCAACAACTTTCCGAAGATGCATGCACACCAAAGGAGGAAGAGGTTGCTTAACCTCATCTGACAGAAGAGAGAGAATTATTTTTTGCCAAAATTCATAGAAGCTTATCACAACATTCCCGATGGGCACACATTGTTCAGTAGAATGGCAATTATATTTACAGCCAAATTTATGCCACAAATTGAAACTGCTGTGAATGCCAAGTGGTTACAAATCACAAGGTGGGAACTGCTACAAACAATTAACACACCAATAAAAGGATTTAATAGGATTAAAGAAGAATTGAGGGCCATCAGACTTATGACCAATGCAATTAGAGAAAAATGGAGGGCCATCAGAATTATCACCCTCCAGAACAGGTATGTCCTGGACTTAATTATAGCAATGGAGAGTGGCGTGTGTGCCAAGATCAGGCCTTATTGCTGTATGATATGATATTTTATTTGTATCGCGCCCGTACACAACTGTTTCATACAAACCTGCCCATGATGGAGAAAATGCAACACCGACAGAAGGTATAACTCAACCTTGTATACAAAAATGTTGATAGAAGTAGATGATACCGAAGATGATAATTGGTTTTCATCTCTGTTCTTGTGCGTTAGAATATGAATGGCAAATGCCTTCAAATTGTTTGGAGCAATACTAGTGTAAGTGTTGCTGGGATTCTGTCTTATAAGAGCAATCACAGTACATGTAAGAAGACAGCAAAGAAAGCTATTGGAATGAAGTTAGCAATTGAGGTGAATGCTGTGATAGATGAGCATACACAGACTGTAAACACCACCCAAGAGCACCTAAAAGGAGGTATGTTGGAACCCCAGGAACAAGGTTTTATCATCCGAAGGATCAGAAGAACTATGTGAGACTGTGGGTATCTGTCAGCCAATTGGGGAGTGTTACCATACGACTTGGAGTGTGGATGGACAAAAAAAGAATGCAGGTGACCTGAGTGGGAGACATAGATATGGATTCAGAAGAAACCACAGTGTGAAGAAAAGGTGAAGAAAATTGAGGAGGTGGTCGGGGACTCCACTAGAGCGGGGAATTTAGAAAGGCAGATATACATATCATCTATAGAGCCCACCCCAACCCTCCATCATACTGGAAGAGCAGCAAGAGAACACTGTGCATGACACCTGGTATCATCCCAATACCAAATCAAAGGTATGCACTTAGACAACCATATTGAATGTACCCTCGAACTGAGGCAGGAGACGTGAGCTTGCAGACACCACTGGACATAGAAGAAGTAATGTCAGATAGGAGAGAAGTGACCTCACAAAGAGCGAAGATATGTGGATGCACTAAACCTGATGTATGGATGTTAGAAGAATGAAGATATAACTGAAGCAACAAAGTAAGCATACATGTGAATATGACGAAAACCATGTGCACATAGAAGATTAGTAACAAGAGATGTTGTAGATGTGTATACACAGAAACGCAAGTTAGATACCACAATGTAGAAGCTTGCTAATTTAGGAAATATAACATGAGTAAAGCTGCCATGTTGGGAAAATTGAGATCAGCTGACAAGCACTGGAATACAGCTCTGTGCAAGAACAAAGGCCAATTCATAAAGATCCAGACGAAGATAGCAATGTGCCTTCACTCCCTTTAAAGTTCTGAGGAAGAGAACAGACAGCAAGGTCAACTACAAACAGGAAGCCTTGGCGTAGGACCAAAATGATGAAAGATGGGAGGCTAATTAGCTAAGAAAGGCGGTTGTCTGATGTTGTTCACCTGCACCTTGGTTTTGTAGCCTACGTGCTGCTAACGAGCGGAATGTCCAAGGTTGGTGAGAGAGTGCCATCCAGTCATGAGGGTCTAAGTAAGGGTGTACCATACATTGTTGCAGAAGCCTATGCGCTGCTGTTATTATGCTATTATCTATATTTTACCTGGTTAGAGGTTGTTCAATGCGTACCTACCAGATACAGGGCAGCCAAAGATGATACTAACATCTATATGAACTATAGGTATATAGGTTCCCTTAACCAATCCCTCCACCTAATAAGTTTTTACTGTTTGCCACATAGGATAACGTCATAGAGGACGTACATCGAGGCATAAAGCCTTTTGCATAATGCAAATGTGCTGAAAGTGTGTGAGTTACAAATAGTTTTTTCCCCAGGTTTCCCTACTTTATTGTACTGAGAAAAAAGTTATATTTTGCCATATACTTTGCGTCTGTCTGGTTATTTGGGCCTGAGATCATTTATTTGGTAATCCCATTCAGCACTTAGAATGCTCCAGGTGCTACTGCATAAGAGGAATTCTCTTTTGCATACCAAAGATATTTTGCTTATCATTAATGTACATTATTTCCTACACAGATGTTTATTTCCGCTCAAATGCATGTGAATCCTGCGGCCAAGTTAAAATTGTGTTCTTTATCGTGCAATGTGATATTATTTTACTGTCCCGAAACTAATATCTATGATTGTGCCTTCAAAAAAATTACTACTTTATTCGTTAACAACAAACTTGTAAATAAAAAATGATTGATGTCACTGCTATTTTATCCTCATATCCTAATGCGGAGACTGCCCAAGCAATATACATTTATTAATATTACATGCATTTTGATGTTAGGGTACTTGTGGAGACAAATCAAAGGAGCACCAACCCGATCATTCATGTACTGCCAACATGTTCTTTATTCTCATGCAAAGCAGCCTGCAGCCCTGTATGCTATTGGTCCTCTTGCACTATATAATAGGAGTATACCAGACTACCCATCTAGGAAGAAAACCCTTCTATCAGAATATAATGTAAATGGTTATTATAGCTGTTGACCATATTCTTCGCTCACTAAGGAAGGTGTAATATTCTTATTAAGTCCTTTGCAAAAAGAAAGCAGTTACAATACCACTGAATGCCCACCCCAAGATATCTATTTTTCACCTTTGGTCACCCCACTGTCAGCTACACCTGGGGTGTGTTAAGAAATGCCATCTGGCAAGGATGTGGAAGCCCTGCTATTTTATTTCTACTAAATAATAAAATGATGCATGTAACCATATCTCTAAAAGGTTAATCTTCTAATCAGATGTCCCTTTTATAATCTCCAGGCCAAAAGCATAGTGTACACCTGTACATAGTCAATCCACAGGAAACTGTTCTGGCAACAGCAATCAATAGGCGCACCCATTCACAAATGGAGTAGCCTCACACCAGGGTGCTGCATACCAAAATGGCCTTTGATTCTTTTAAGAAAGGAAACGGGTGGGGTTAGTGTAGACAGAGGGAGCTCAAACCAGGAGGAAGTTTCCACAATCTTATTTCTCGCTCCCTCTATTTTTCCATCATATTCCCTCCATTTCCTGTTGTACAAGGCACTTTGGGTGTGATGTCCGAAGGCAAAGTCCACATAGGTTCAAAGAAAGACCCCCAAAAATATGGAGGAAATTCCTAGTCCCATGGTTGGTCAGATCTAACAGAAATGAGGAGTGAGGGGATCTCTAACACTGAGGTACCTGCAACTTCAACGGCAAGAGGTTGTGTTCTGTGTGGGGAGATGATACGTAGAAAGGGAAATCAGGCTTGCAATGGGAGACCTATGCAGGCAATAGTAACTGTAATACTGCTGGAAGAGAAGGCCATAGTCAACATAGACATCTTAAAAGATGAAATCCTGCATGGGCAGGGAGTGTCAAAAAGTTACCTAACTTTGAGTGGGAACAGTACTGGGTCCTTTGAGGGGGCCTCCGGGTCTGAACTTTAATTCTGGGGCAAGGCACAGCCAGGAAGTGTTTGTTCACCCAGGACCCATGAGTTTTTCTACCAGACTTGGGTCCTGACATAATTGCTGTTCACTTAGATGTGACTGGGACTTCGGATAGCTTGTCAGATCATGTTTATAATCCCTGTCTGGGTTTAAAAATGGAAACCGCACACTCAGTCCAGTCCAGCCTGGTTACTGACAGGAACTGCAAAGCCCTCTTAATCCCACTATCTATGGTTGGGTGGTCTTGTGAGAATGAAAGGTAACTTCTCTCAAGTGGGTTCCCCCAAGGTGTCATAGCTGACAGGGGACCCCATGTCATTTCTGTGGCTCTGCAAACACCACAGAAAATCAGCAGGACTTTGCAAGTCAAAACACTGTGCAGTGCTGGAAGGCTGATTTAAGCATGGCAACAGTTCTAGAACTCCCAGACTATGGGCAGGGAAATAAAAGCCACATAGGAACCTGTAAATTTGGAATTGGAGTACACTCAATGTAACTGAGCTTAGAGTTCAATGATCAGCCATCACATACCTTCAAAGATGGCTGAAGGGGTCAGAGAAAAGCTGTGCATTGGTTGGTAATTCAGAGTGTATGCGTATTGAGACATCTCTCTACAGAGAGCTAAAGTGGACATGTTGCCTAAGTCTGGGTCTCAATATGCTAGTGGCCATTTTCACACCTTAAGGGTGAGCCTGACCCTTAGAAGGGTGCTCCACATCCTTTTTGGCTGGGGTCTTTTGAAAAATTGCCATCTGGCAAGGGTGTAGAAGCCCTGTCTTTTTATGTGTAATAATATAATGATGCTGGTAATTTCGTCCCTGCAAGGGTCATCTTCTAATCAGATTCTCCTTTCATAAGCTCCATGCCAAAACCATAGTATACACCTGTGCCCTGCTGTATCAGTATCCTGGTCTGTAGTGTTTGCTCACCCAGTGGATCAGAGAAGGCTTAGAGGTTAGAAGTGCCCATCTGACAGCTGCAGTGACAGCCAAGACTTTTCAGGACATGGGCTGCACTTGAGATACTCACCCCCTTAAAAGAAAACACATAACTATGAGAATGATGCCCTGGTGGCATGCTAAACTGTAAATATAAGATGCACCCGAGTTTAGGGTATGGTGGCCCACATCTCTCATAATTATCCCAGCCATAGCCATTTGTTATTACACATGTGCCCACCCTGTGAGCCCAGCTCAGCTCTGAAATGGTTATGTGTATTCTCCCCAGCCATGCTGTCCTTCCTGCTGCTAGCAAGAATTTAGCCCTAGGGGTTGCCTCTCTCCTTTCATTTGTGAGGTCAGGTAAACACCTCCCAGAGAGACAGCCACTCCACAGAAAGCTTCCCTGGGAACAGAAATCAAAGGAAATACCCATTTGGAAAGAGAATAGCCTCACACCAAGGTGATGAATTCCAAACGAGCTCTTGGTTCTATTAAGAAGGGAAGGGGCAAGGTTAAGTGTAGACAGAGGGAGCGCAGACCAGCTGGAGGAAAGTTCCATCATCTTGTTTCTCTCTGCTTCTATCTTTCCTTCTTGTCCACTCCTCTTCCTGTACAACAGAGCACTTTGGATGTGATGTCAGAAGGCAATGTCCACTTGTTCCATTGACAGCAGTTAGACCTCTAAATAAGGGTAGCCTAAGTTCAATCACCTGGGTACTTTGTGTAATCCTTCTTTCATTCACCTTTAAACAACAAATAAGTAAACATTCATTGGATCTATGTTGGGAGAGTTGATCTTTCCTCAGTGAAGAAATATAGCTCAGGGGCAAAGTGTTTATCTTGGATGCAAGACAATGCAGCACAACACAGGTTCCCTATCCCACGCTTAAAAGCCAATCGCTGTTATTAAGCGCATTACAAAATAACAATTATAGTTATAATTATGAAGTCCTCCACCAGTTAGGCGAAGACTGAGTGTCCAAGGAAGACGCGTTAATCTTCCTCAGGGACCAGAGGGGGTGAACTGCTGCTGGGACAAGACCTAATTCTCTGCCAGCCACAACAGTACACAGGTCCTCAACTTGCCGAAGGACCCCTGTAAGTGTGACTGCCTTTCCCATGTCTGGGCACCAGAGAACAAGGACTAAGCTGCTTGCTGAATCCCTGAATTGGAATTCACAGCATTCTGAGAACCATGAAGGCCAAGATCCCTGTTTTTACTCCCTCAAAGTGGTCAAACTGCTTTCAAACCGGGTTCACCTTTTTGAAAAAAATGTGCTTGCTTATCGAATCAGCTCACCTCCCCATCGTACCTCACCTGCTCTGCTCAAATCAATTGCTAATTGCCAGACTTTGACTCAAATTACTGGAGTGTCACTCTCTGACTCGAATCAGCAGTTTTCACAATGACTCAACCTGGACCGACCTCAAACTGCTGCTTTGCCAAACTGTACACTAGAGCATCAGGATCACCGTTTCGTACATTGGCCGACCTTCGACTCAAACCACAGGAGCATCACCTGCCAACCCTACTCAGAGGTTACCACACATCTCGATCTGTCTTGACCCAAACTGATCCTGGTGAATGCTCCAACCTGCATCACTTGAAAGACGACTTCGAAACCACTCTGAGCCTCCACATTCGACCAAACTCAATGCCATCTTGCTGCTTGGATCAACATAACTTGATGCTCTCGTGCCACTCTCAGAACAGATTAAATCCTAGTTTGACGTGTTCGAACCACCAGGAACCCCAACAAGTCATCATTGACTGCTAACTGCCCCCTTGGTCCATTTTTGGGTGCTAGAGACTGGTACGGTTACTTTGATCCCTTTTACACCCGAGAACATATCCCTTTAAAGAACTTTGTGGATTGTAATTGCCTTTCACCAGATTCATTTCACAGAGTGCTGCATCTTGCTATCTTTGCTTAGTCTGTGTGTTTTCCCTGAGAAGTGTTTTGTGTAGTGTTTTCTATTTAGTGATTGTTGCATATGATATGGTTAATTAAAGTATATCTATTTTTTTATATTTTGCAGTCAAAGTTTGAGCTGGCACATGGCGACGCCACATTGGGTGCAAACAGGATTTTGTTGTCAGCAAAAATGTTCTATCCCACTTCTGTGGCTGCTACACTATACATAAACAGTTTTTCTTGAAGTGGGGGTAGTTGTCTTTTTACACCAACAAATAGAATATCAACAGATAAGATATCAAAAGATAGTGATGCCAGTGTAAATTGGCTGAAATAATATGCAAAGTCTGTTGTTGGTTCAGAATCAGAGTAATTTATTTTGAAACTCTCTTAATCAAAAAGTATATCCACTCTCTACACGTGTTTCACCATTCTAAATCTTGAATGGCTCATCAGCAGAGGTTTTCAAATAAACAATTATGTTCAGAACATTCACCAAGTGATTAGGTTGGTCGCAGGGGTCTTTTTTAATTATAGACCAATAACCATTTATTGACATTTACTAATGGTAATATGCTTTGAGGGTTGCCTTTAGTTTCTATATGTTATTTAGAATGGTCAAACACATGTAGAGAGTGGATATACGTTTTGATTAAGAGAGTGGAAAATAAATTACTCTGAATCTTTTGATATCTGATCTGTTGATATTCTATTTGTTGGCACAAAAAGACAACTATCCCCACGTCAAGAAATAAAGTATATCTATATTTGTTTAGAACCTTGATTGTACATTCCTTTATTTTGGACTGTTATACCTTTCCTTTTTGCGGTTGCTACTGAATCACATTAACACCACTCTTGAGAGTATTGCATTCCCTTGTCCTACGTTTCCATAAACCGAGAAGGAGGTATGCCACTTAATGGGCCTGTTTTAAATGTATGTTTGTGTTGGATCTTGGTTTGTAGAAGTGTGAGGGCTGAGTAGGAGCTTTAGCCTTCACT